>NC_059354.1:41044375-41742500 GCF_019703515.2 Myxocyprinus asiaticus
TTTTTTTCATTTTGAAAGTGAATGGTGACTGAGACTGTCAGTCCATGTAAGTGCAGTGTAGTTCTAGCAGGAAGACTAGCAGCTGTACATCATTGCACCATTAGCTAGGTAACTCCTAGCCAATCACATGTAAGCCAATGCTTTATAAGTCTGCTCACAATCACATTGCTGTTTCAGTGTGCTGACACGGCAACCTCCACCACCCCACCACCACCAGTTGAGTATCATCCTAAACGGGGGTAGGCTCCTCACCCCTGCCTCCTATCTCCGGCAGGATATGACGGTTCTGAGTACAACTTTTTCGGACCGCCAGACGGGGCTTACGCCAAAGAGAGACATTACATTTCGGTTTTATATTCAAATAAATGTCATCTTAAATTTTACTCAAGTCTGTGAGTCTTCCTGATAGAACTAACATTCTGTCTAACATATTTTGTTTTCCACATAATACAAAGCGTCACACTGGTTTGGAACAACGCGAGGGTAGGGAAATTATGACAGAATATTAAATTATGGCTGAGCTATCACTTTAAAGAGATAGTTTACCCAAAAATGAAAATTCTCTCATCATTTACTCACCATCATGCCATCCCAGATGTGTATGACTTCCTGTCTTCTGCAGAAAACATATTTATCACAAAATTTTGATGCTACAAAAAGCACATAAATGCAGCATAAAAGTAATCCATAAGACTCAAGTGGTTAAATCCATATCTTCAGAAGTGATATGATAGTTGTGGGAGAGAAACAGGTCAATATTTGTCATTTTTGTGCTAGACAGCAGGGGGCTATATGCAGAGAAGAATATGAATCACCAAAAACAAAAGTAGAGGAGTGTTAAAGTGATCTGTTTCTCTGTTTCTCATCTACACTTATCACATCGTTTCTGAAGATACTGATTTAACCACTGGAGTCTTATGGATTATTTTTATGCTAACTTATGTGATTTTGTTTAGCTTTAAAATGTTGCCACCCATTCACTTGCATTGTATGGACCTACAGAGCTGAGAAATTCTTCTAAAAATCTTCATTTGAGTTCAGCAGATGAAAGAAAGTCATACACATCTGGGGTGGCATGAGGGTGAGTAAATAATGAGAATTGTATTTTTTGGGTGAACTCTTTTAAGGGCTCTTGTCAGATCTGGATGAATTTGTCAATAAGAGAGGTTTGGAAACATTTCTGGTAATTATTACAGTGAAAACGTGAAAATGTCCCACAAGGACATTATATATAATGCTGAAATATAACCAAAGCAAGATAATGTTTTATTAATGCCTACTTTAGCTATTTCATAGCTTTTAAAGTCCTGTGTGGATTCTGATTTCAGTGTAGTTACAGTTTTCAGTGTCATAAGTATTTAGATAATTAGTTCTGTACAGCAGTACCGCCGCTCTCTAAATGCATATACGCAGCCTAGTGCGTAGGGCACCAACCCCGGTCGTGGAACACTCGCTGTGTCTGAAACAGCCCCATATCCACTATATAGTGCACTATTTCGGGTGTCTACCATTTTGTAGGAGTGTCTGAATTATGAATGAGCCACTCGTTGCCTTGTTCACTCATTCTTACCCACAATGCACTCTCATTTTGAGTGTACACAATCCACCACGGGGAAGACGTACGAGCTGGGAGTTTACTGCTTCCTTCACTCCTGCAATGTTTTATTTCATGCTGTATGTAGCAAATTACTTATTGACAAATCATTACTTGATTAAAATAACATAATAACATATAGAGAGGCAAAACAGACAGATACATTTTAAAATGTACTCTTTATTTGATAAAATATGTTTACTCTTTATTTTATCACACAGTATATATTAAAAATGACAAACAGAATGAAGATTTATTGTATTAATATATTATTTAATAAGAATAACAAATAAGGCCCAAGTATTTTAAAATTTCTGCGACAGCCCCAGAGCTCTGACACTCGGTGTATACGTCAGCGTCCGAATTCGCTAATTTCGTTCACTTACTGCTGAGATGTAGTGCACTAACTGCCATTCACTATATAGGAAATAGTGATTGCTGACACAGCCACTCTCTTCGCCATACGATCGCCTCATGCCCGCACATCTCTCACGCACACGCCCCGTGCACCTCACTGTGCATGCGCAGAAATGCTGTCTGTTCGCGCTCCAGTTGTCGAAATAGCGAATGGCAGAGCAAAAGACATTTATTTACACTTAACTTGGATGTTTACATGGGTTTATACAGTAAATCCACCTGAAGTAGCTGCGAAAGTTTCAAGTACCCCCGCGAGGGCACGGGGTAAATGCATAAATACTGCTCCTGACATGCGGGACGTGGGAAAAAGTGCACTGATATATTGCTGCACTGATTTAAAAATGTACACTTAAACACTGGTGTCATAAGAGCCCAGTTACATTATCACCCTGAAAATGACCATCACATGTAGTGATTTCTACTCAATTCACCGATGACGTAGTGATTTTTGATCACGTGTCACTTAAGGTGTGGTTTTGAGTGTATCAGCTGTCCCCTCCCCCCTTTGCAATACGAGGCACCAGTTAAGAATACTATCTTAACAATTTAAGAACACTCCCAAAAGAGCTGTTAGAGCACTTAGAATTAATGTAAACTAGAGGGAGTTGGTCAGCTGATTTATCTGAAGGATTTGTGAGAGTCTGGACAACTAGTAGAGTCTTTGATCATCAACACAATGAAGACACAGTTGTAATAAAATTAATGAAATTTATTAACAATAGATAAGCAAGAGTAAATACCACAATGATTAATAATGCTAATAATTAATATGCACTGCTAAAGGCTAATAAACTAATAACCAAAAAGGAAAGTACTGACTTAGACAATAAAACAAATAAATTATTTGAACACAGAGTGGATAAATGCAATGCTGTTGAATTGAATGTAGCAATGGGAGAGAATTGTATTGGAATGCTCCTTATGGGAAACCACCTAATGGCTCTGGCAAAATGGTGATAAATAATGCTTATTTATCATTAAACAAATAATATACCTATTATTTGTAACAAGCTGACCCCAGTTAACTGTTATCTAAGCAAGTTAGAAAAACATATGCTGCAGGTATAAACTAATGCCAAGGTCTCTATAAAGAGGTTTGGTAAGTTTATATTTACGTTTCACACAGACGGGTGATCAGTCTGGCAATAGAGACATCTTCCACTGGCTATGCGGGAAGCATGCAGTGGGAAGGGCGCAGAGTTGCGATCCAGTAGTCGTTGCCACGCTGGGCTGGAGGATGCTGAACTTCGGTTGAGCCAACAGGGTCCTTAAAGAGTGGACTGGGCAGCTGGGTCAGTTGAATCTTCACAGGGTCCTTCGCAGGCTGGCTGCGTCACTGAGGAGCCGTGTGGGACAGGCAATGTCTGCCAATGCAGAGGTCCTTTGTGGACTGGGCTGCCGCTGCTGGAGGGGCCGTAAGGGTCAGATAAGGTCCCTCAATTCTTGGGCCCTTTTTCAGCTAGAGAGCAGCAATATAGCAATAAAGCAATATAAAAGGTTTTGTTTGCAAAAGCTTAACCTCAACTATCTTGTAGCCTCTTTCCTCGTCAGGTCAGAAACTCATGACATGGTGTGCCTGCTAATGTCTCCTTCCCCATCGAGTTGGAAATGCAGGACAAGGGTATGTCCCCCTGGTCTATTTATCCCTTTCTGATGAGTAGGAAATTGAAATCTGGCACCTTTCCGATTCTGGAGTGTGATTGGCCACTGGTGGTGTTGCCCACCCTAGTGTGGAACTCATTTGCATAGCATAAAGTACAGTGTTAAAACAGTGTCTTTAACGTTTTACCCATGCATTATTTCTTTACCAAACCTCTTTCAAATTATTAAAGGCATTGTATAGAACAGACAGTGACCAAACACAATAAGAAACGGTTAAGTCATCATCCATGAATTCGTTTATCTGTTAATAGGTCTGTCCCGTGAACTGTTGTGTTAACAGTCAATAACCATTAACATAAACTGTGCTTTGCATGAAGATGAAGTGGATGTGTTGCAGTTTATATTAATTTAAGACCTCCAAACCTATAGATCTATAGAATAGATTTCTGTGGCCCTCCATTGCTGCTGTATCCGGGAGGTCCTGCAGGAATTTATGGCAGTTAAGAATGAGTTTGGTGGGTGCAGAAGGTCCTCCCTTCCTGCCCTGTAAGAGGTGTCTGGCAGTTGTCTTAGCATCTTATCTGATGTTGCTGAACATTTGTTTATGTTCATTCACCAAGGATCCAGTTACAGTGAGGTACAACTTCTTCCACACCGGCAGTTAGAGAGGGGCCCTGCCATAAACTGGTCCCTGGAATGCCATCTTAACTGATGTTCACCATACACATTACACAGAAAAGCCCGCGTTATCATTATAGCCAAAAATTACCTCAGCGTGCTGCCTTAATTTGGAGCTGTGATTTTAATCTTGAAATATCAGCTTGTCTTGGTGTTAAATGAAGGCATTGCATGACGAAACTATCCTTTTTTTCACTGTGTGGAGCGAAGAAATTGTTTCACTTTGAAGAGTTTGATGCTGCAGCAGTGATTGAGTGACAGTCTGAGACAGCGGCTCAGCGTGCGCAGCTGTGTGAACTTCCTCTCTCATAAAAGTCCCATTCAATAATCTCTCAATAAATGAAACATGAATTAAAATTAAACCCAGTAATGTAACGACAGGAATGCCACCCATTACAAAGAAGTAAAAGTAAAAAAAATTCATTAGAAATTTACTTGAGTGAGAGTAAAAAGTACCCACTTTTAAACTTACTCTAAAAGTAATTTTTGAAAACGTTACTCAAGTAAATATAACGGAGTAAATGTAGTGCATTACTACCCACCTCTGGTTGTATCCTCCTTTGTCTGAGCGTTCTGTGTCATTTGATACAACCAATCCTTGATCATTTGAAAAATCCAGATATGCGAGTGCAATGTCTGGCTGGAGGCATTGATTATCAATTACTTTCACTTGATCAAAGGCGTGCCTAAGGGCAGGGTTGGGAGGGTTACTTTTTAAATGTATTCCACTACAGATTACAGAATAGGTGCTGTAAAATGTAATTTGTAATGTATTCCGTTAGATTACTCAAGGTCAGTAACGTATTCTAAATACTTTGGATTACTTCTTCAGCACTGGTAGATTTTTTCACTTGTTTTAACTATAAAAACTCTGCCAGTACAGTAAGACAAAATACACATTTTGACAAAATTCCACTTCGGTGCGGGGCGAGGGTGCCTCCGTCCTCCGGGCAGAGGTGCCCACCCTTCTGGCAAAGGGAGCAAATAGGACCCGTCCCCGTAGCCGAGCCCTTATTTTATTGTGCCCAAGAGAGGGGGAGGGTCGTGCCCAATCCTGGACCTTCGTGCCTTGAACGGAGGCCTTACACAGGCAGTTCCACGTTCAGGATGTTAACGCAGAGGCACATCCCAGCGTCAGTACGACATTAGGATTAGATTGTGGCCTTCAACCTGAAGGACACGTACTTCCATGTATCGATCCTTCCTCGGCACAGACCCTTTCTTCGGTTTGCCTTCGAGGGACAAGCATACAAGTACAAGTTCCTCCCCTTCGGTCTGTCCCTGTCCCCTTGCATCTTTACCAAGGTCACAGAGGCTGCCCTTGCCCCGCTAAGGGAGAAGGGCATACACATTCTCAATTATCTCGATGACTGGCTAATCCTAGCTCACTCGCAAGATCTATTATGTGTGCACAGGTACCTTGTGCTTCTGCACCTCGACCGACTCGGGCTTCAGGTCAACTGGGGGAAGAGCAAGCTCTCCCCTGCACAGAGCATCTCTTTTCTCGGTATAGAGTTGGACCCGGTCACTCTCATAGCACGTCTTACGACCGAGCGTGCTCAGTCAGTGCTGACCTGCCTGAAAAGCTTCGGGCAGAAGGTAGCGGTGCCAGTGAAACAATTTCAGAGGCTCCTGGGGCATATGACATCCTCGGCGGCAGTTCTTCCCCTCGGGTTGATGCATATAAGACCGTTTTAGCACTGGCTACAGACTTGAGTCCCGAGGTGGGCATGGTGCCACGGCACCCAGTGTGTGACTATCACGCCACTGTGCCGTCAGACTTTCAGCCCTTGGTCGGACCTGGCATTTCTATGGACGGGCGTTCCCTTAGAGCAGGTCTCAAGGTGCGTCGTGGTCATGACAGATGCCTCGAACTCAGGCTAGGGTGCCAAGTGCATGGGCAAGCAGTATCAGGGCTCTGGACAGGGCCCCGACTTCAATGGCACATCAACTGCTTAGAGTTGCTGGTGGTATTGCTGGCCCTGTGGAGGTTTCGGCCAGGGCAAGCATGTGTTGGTCCGGACTAACAACACAGCGACCGTGGCATACATAAACCGCCAAGGCGGCGTACGCTCATGTCGCATGGTGCAACTCGCCCGCCACCTCCTCCTTTGGAGTCAGCAGATGTTGAAGTCTTTGCGAGCCACTCACCTTCTGGGCGTCCTCAACCATGCAGCGGACACACTCTCATGGCAGGTAACGCTCCGTGGGGAGTGGGGACTCCACCCCCACGTAGTCCAGCTGATTTGGGAGAGATTCGGGGAGGTGCAGGTAGACCTGTTCACCCCCCTGAGAGTCCTCTCACTGCCCCTTTTGGTACTCTCTGCCCGAGGCTCCCCTCGGCATGGATGCCTTGGCACACAGCTGGCCTCGAGGGCTACGCAAGTATGCATTTCCTCCAGTGAGCCTCATTGCACATACTCTGGGCAAAGTCAGGGAGGAGGGGAAGCAAGTCATGTTCATTGCGCCATACTGGCCCAAACGGACTTGGTTCTCAGATCTGATGCTCCTGGCAGTAGCCCCTCCATGGCGCAATCCCCTGAGGCAGGACCTTCTCACCCAGGGGCAGGGCACACTCTGGCACCCGTGGCCAGACCTCTGGAACCTCCACGTCTGGCTCCTGGATGGGTCACGGAAGACCTAACGGATCTTCCGCCAGTGGTGGTAAATACAATCACTCAGGCTAGAGCCCCCTCTACGAGGTGGCTATATACCTTGAAGTGGCGTCTCTTCGCGATCTGGTGTTCTTCCCGTGGGGCAGACCCTCAGAGCTGCACAGTCGGGTCTGTGCTGTCTTTCCTACAGGAAGGGCTGGAGAGATGGCTGTCTCCCTCTACCCTGAAGGTGTACATGGCTGCTGTAGCAGTGTATCACGATACACTGGTTGGGAGACCCTCATGACAGCACAACCTGATCACCAGGTTCCTCAAAGGTGCGAGGAGGTTGAATCCTCCTAGACCGCGCCTGATTCCCTCTTTGGATCTCTCTGTGGTCCTACCTGCCCTACAGAGAGCCCCCTTTGAGCCCCTGGAGCAAGCTGAGCTCAGCACTTTGTCACTGAAGCCAGCCCTCCTGGTGGTGCTTACTTCCATCAAGAGGGTTCCATCAACAGCACTGTTCAGGCCTACAGGCGCTCTCTGTCACCAGCGAATGCCTGGAGTCTGGGCCGGCATACCCTCACATGATCTTGAGACCCCGGCCCGATTATGTGCCCAAAGTTCCCACCACTCCCTTTCGGGACCAGGTGGTGAACCTGCAAGTGCTCCCATCAGAGGAGAAAGACCCGGCCTTGTCATTGCTATGTCCAGTTCATGCCCTGCGCATCTATCTGGACTGCACGCAGAGCATCAAACGCTCAGAGCAGCTCTTTGTCTGCTTTGGAGGGCAGCAGAAGGGGGAAGCCAAATAGAGGCTGGCCCATTGGATTGTGGGTGCCATTCCTTGGCTTACCAGTCACAAGAACTGCCGTGCTCCTTGGGAGTCAATGCGCACTCCACTAGAGGTGTTGTGTCCTCCTGGGCACTGGCAAGTGGGGCCTCTCTAACAGACATATGCAGTGCTGCGGGTTGGGCTACGCCCAATAACTTTGCAAGGTTTTACAACCTACACATAGAACCGGCTTCATCCCGAGTGTTACGGGGTAACAGCAGGTAGGCCGGGCAGCCGGTTGGGTGTACAGCTTGCATTTACACCTTTCCCCTTTTTCAAGGTGATAATGTGCGTTATTTTATCCACAACAGTTCCCCGTAACTGGTGAACCCTGGACACCTCTTTAAGTCTTAAGCACTGTTCGATGACGAACTTGGCAGAGGAGTGACGCCACCCGGACCAGTACTCGTGGTATACCCCTTTTCAGGTGAGCCCATGTACTCAGGCACAGTGCCCCATACATGGGTATTCCCCTCTTGGTAATCCCATGTGATGCGTTTCCACTGTTCGGTTTCCCCTCAGGTGAACCCTGTGTTTCCCCTCATCAGAGCTTCACTCTGCTTTGGCCACTGTTGCTGTGTACCCTCTCCGTAGATAGGGTCCTCCCGGTGGTATCATTCCATATGTGAACTTCCCCGTTGGTATGTCCATGTGAGGTATTCTCTACATATTAACCTCCCTCCGGTAGAATGTGGTCTCCATAGTGCCCTCCCTCCTGGAGAGGGACTAGCACATCCCAGCATTATTTCAGAAGGTGCTCGGCAGGAAATTGCTTAACAGCAAGTATCAGGAAAGGCCACCGCCTGTAGCCTCCTTGGGTAAGTGCCTCCTCTCCCCTTAACAGGACTAGGGAGATGCCTTACCAACCTTGCTGGAAGGTCACAACGTGGTCAAGCGCTCGCTGCGAGGCACGCAGAAGCTTGCCTGTGTCCACTCTTCCGTACTTCATAACATGGTTCAGCGCCTGCGGCGTTTCTTGTAGGGAACCCCTAGTGTCACTACATGGACACAACGTCGAGTGAGTGACAGACAGGGAATGTCTAGGTTAGTAGTGTAACCTCTGCTCCCTGATGGAGGGAACGAGACGTTGTGTCCCTCCTGCCACGGCGCTGAACCGGCCGCTGACATGGCCGGGACTCTCTATCGGCTCCTCAGCATAAATCTGAATAAGTGGTGCACGCCATCTCCTTTTATACCCGTATGTCCGGGGCGGAGAGTGGCATGCAAATTCCACTCGCCAATTCTCATTGGCCTTTTCTATTTTAAGCAAAGGTGATTGGGGCTCTCAAGATCGAACTCCTAGTGTCACTACATTGACACAACATCTCGTTCCCTCCATCAGGGAACAGAGGTTACACTAGTAACCTAGATGTTTCAACTGTAACTGTAGTGGAATACAGTTACTTATATTTTATATTTTAAATACATATTCCCGTTACATGTATTCCGTTACTCCCCAACACTGCCTAAGGGTCTCGTCTTGTGTCCACAGCAGGGAATACTCTAAGGGCTGGGGAAGCCGAGACTTTCTCCTCCCTTACATCCTCCTGGCGTAGACAGCCCCGACTCCGCCTCCCGAGCTAGCGAGTCACACACCACACAATGATACGCTTTGTTGCAGGTCCCATCCATGCACATTCCCCTTAATAAGGTAGTAAATGCCGGCCAATTTGTTCCCAAGAATAGTGGATTTGTGAGGCGGGAATTAACCACAGTCTCGACACTAAGTTTTTGTCCCGAAATTGAATAGTGACCATCACTACAGAGTCATTTTGGATATCACCGTGCACACACCTTACCGTCAACCACCAGTTTGTATCCAAAGCCTCAGATTGAACCAAGCTTTGGTGAATGGAGGTTTGATTACAACCTGAATCCACCAAGAATTGGTATGTACCCCCTTAATATTCACAGGTATCTGATATGCTCCTGCTCGATCGGGGGCGACCAGTGGCACGTCGGGGATCCGGACCAGTGTCTCTACCTCCATCATGAGGGCACCAGTCCTGGAAGTTCCCAGGTTCCCCACAGCTCCAGCAGACTGGCCCAGACTTCACACTCACACCCGTGGCAGCGGATTCACCAGCCTGTGGGGGAGAGCAGAGAGGGTTAGGGCTACCTGGCAGGATAAACATATTACACGGGACTGGGGAACGGGTTTTGCAGACATGATTCCCTGTTTCTGGGGAACAGGAACAGGATGGGTGGAAGGAGAGGGGGATGGAGGGAGAGAGAGAGAGAGAGAGAGAGAGAGAAGAGGGCTCACCGGCCCCCAAATATGCCACCATATGGTCCACAGCCAACTGGGATTTTGGCCACTTCCATGTGTCAGTCGTCCGCTCGAAGAGCTCGGCAAAAGCCTCCGGGTCGTCTTGAGGTCCCATCTTGGAAAGCGTGACGTGTGTCATGGCCATGCCCCCATCACCACAATCAATTACAATTAATTTGGTCAGTTTACTGATTTCATTAAGTGTGTGAGTGTATGGTAAGGGAAGGTTATTACTCCTTGTTGCGTAATAACCTTCCTTTCTCCTTCAAGGTCTGGAGGCAGCTGCAGCCACCATTTCATTACTGACTCTATTTCTGTATTTGTTGCCCTCGATGTCATGGGATTCTTTCAGACTGCATCTAATGAACATAAGTAGAAAAATCAAAGACATTAACTTCTGGCAGCAATAGGATACACTTGTCTTATCTGCCTTGACATGCAACATCATTTGAGCCTACACAAAATAATCCACACATGATTCAGCTTTCCCATGAAGCATAATTAATGTAATTAATGAACTGATTATTTACAGAATGCTAGCTAATTCAAGATCATTTCAGCTAACGTTAACAAATTAGACAGCAACGAATGAGCTAGCTAAGACAGGTATATACCTTCTCGTGCAAGTCAATTAGTTAGCTAAAAATGCAGTAGTCATTGTACAAAGTTAGATAGCTAACTAAAATTAATATATTGTAATTTAAGAAATGTTTTTCTAAAGATACACAACAACAGTCGGTGTATCAGTCTCCAGGACTGAACGGGTTTTCTAATAGACTATCACAGCTATCATTATAAAGATATAGAAAACAATTTCCCTGTCTGTCACTCACTCGACGTTGTGTTGATGTAGTGACACTAGGGGTTCGATCTTGAGAGCCCCAATCACCTTTGCTTAAGATAGAAAAGGCCAATGAGAATTGGCAAGTGGAATTTGCATGCCATTCTCCGCCCCCGGACATACAGGTATAAAAGGAGATGGCCTGTGCCACTCATTCAGATTTTTTCTTCGGAGCCAAATGCATGATTGTGTTCATCCTCTCACCTTTCACTTATGCTGCTGGATTTTACGGTGCATAGCAGCGGTCACCCTCACACGGTCGAGTGTTGTGCTTCCCCTGGGCGCTTCAATGGCTGAGTCCGCGGGTGCTAAAAGAATATATTCAAAAGAGTATATTTCCTTCTAAAAGAGCTCGCGCAAATGCTTGCCGTCTTTTTAAAGATGTCCTTCCGCTTTTGCGCTACTGGATGTGGCTGTTATCTCTCTCCTCTGGACAGCCATGAAATCTGTCTTGAGTGCTTGGGGCGCCAGCACGCCAAGGTAGCTTTCGGGGAATGGTTATGTTCTCATTGCAAGAAAATGCCCATCAGAATGTTGCGGTCGTGGCTCACGTCCTTCTTCATGAAGCAAGGAGCCACCGCGGCTGCTCCCCAACCTGCTCCGTCCTGGGCTGATGCTCAGCCGGCCAGGTCGGCAAGCACCGCGGGCAATCTGGATGTGGTAAAGGGAGCGTTTTCACTGGCTCAACCCCCGCGGACCTCCCATCCCCCAGCACGCTCATTTTATCCGGAAGAGCTATCGAGCGATACAGGCGGTCCGCCTCAGGGCAGATTTAATGTGTCGTTCATGGCTCACAATGAGGATGAGTTTTCGGTCGCAGCATCGGAGGGTGGGCTTCTGCTATCGGAAGTGGACGATTCTTCTGAGCTCCGACCCACAGGTAGTAGAGCACAGGATGAGGTGGATGCTGAGATGGCAGCCGTGCTTGCCTGGGCAGCTGCGAACATCGGGCTGAAGTGGATCCCTCCACCCTGCCCTGAGCGTTCGCGGCTGGATGACTGGGTTCTGGGCCCCGGTGCCTTTCTTCCTGAAAGTGCACGAGGAGCTAACGAAGATGTGGAAGGCACCTTTTTCTGCCCGTACATGCTTCGCAGGCTTGTCCATCCTAACTACCCTCAACAGCGAAGCGGCTAAGGGATATGTCAAGCTCCCCCAGGTAGAGCGCGCCATAGCGGTGCATTTATGCCCGCAGAGCGCAGCCACCTGGCGTGACCAAGGCTCCCTTCCAGGACCTGTATGTTCTCTTCCTCATTAATGACAAAGGCTTACAAGGCCTCAGGTCAAGCCGCTTCCACCCTGCACCCCATGGCCATCCTGCAGGTCCACCAGGCCAAGGCGCTGAAAGATCTGCACGAGGGTAGAACCAACCCAGGGCTGATGCAGGAACTGCGTACTGTGACCGTCCTCACCTTACGGGTGACGAAAGTCACAGCATACACCCTGGGCTGGATGATGTTCACTCTTGTGTTCCAAGAGCAGCACCTGTGGCTCAACCTTGCGGAGATGCGTGATGCTGAGAAAGTCCACTTTCTCGATACGCCCATCTCCCAAGGGGGGCTTTTTGGTGACACCGTCGAGGATTTCACCCATCAGTTCTCGACGGTGAGGAAGCAGACCGAGGCGATTAAGCACATCTTGCCACAGCACGACTCGGCCGCCTTCAGGCCTCCGAAGTCCCATGCCCCTTCTGCTTCTCGCCAGAGCCATTCCCCTGTGGTGCCAGCCCCGGCTCCCGTACCATCGGAGCCCGTATGCTGGCCTCAGAGAAGAAGATCCTCCCGTGGGAAGTCGGCTCCACCTGCCCGTCAGCTGGCCCCCAAGAACCCCGGATGGGCTTCGAGGCAGCCCTGGCACGGGCAACCCGGGGATGAGGTGACTGACTCCGACCGGTCTGGCCCGGGTGAACTCTCCAGCCCCACCATCGCCTCTGGTCCAGCGCATGGTAAGTATTATATCGGCGGGTGCCCTCTGGGCCTCGGCGCCCCCATGGTCGGTAAAACAGCAGTTTCCTCATTCCCTGGGTCAGTGCACTCACGACATCCAGGCGCTGGAAGTTTTCCGGTCAATCAGGTGAATGCGGGTACCTCCTGTTCCCTCGTTCTCCGTCGAGAGACAGCCGGCGAACAGGTAAGTGTGCTGGTCTCTGGGGTCACTCGCCCGCCCCAGTCACCGGCCACCGTTGCGGGCTTGCAGAGCAGCATGTCCCCCCTGGGCTATTTTCCAGGTGGGGCGCCTGCTCTGTCTTGCCACGAACCACCCTGCCTAGGCACGATAATTCCAGTCGTCCCCTAGGTGCCGCTGGTGTGGAGTTTGGAGGCCCAGGTTCAGTGGCATCCTCTCCACTACGGTGCAGGGTGAGGGTGTCTCCGTCCTCCAGGCGGAGGTTGCCACCCTTCTGGCGAAGGGAGCAATAGAGCCCGTCCCTGTAGCCGAGTTGCGCAAGGGCTTTAACAGCCCTTATTTTATCGTGCTCAAGAGAGGGGGAGTGTCGCACCCAATCTTGGATCTGCGTGCTTCAAACAAAGCCTTACACAGGCTTCCGTTCAAGATGTTAACGCAGAAGTGCATCCCAGTGTCAATATGATATCAGGATTGGTTCAAGGCCATCGACACTTTCATGTATCGATCCTTCCTTCCTCGACACAGACCCTTTCTTTGGTTTGCCTTCGAGGGGCGAGCATACCAGTAAAAGGTCCTCCCCTTCGGTCTGTCCCTGACCCCTCGCATCCTTAGCCCCGCTGAGGGAGAAGGACATTCGCATTCTCAGTTATCTCAATGACTGGCTAATCCTAGCTCACTCACGAGATCTATTCTGTGTGCACAGGGACCTTGTGCTTCAGCACCTCGACCGACTCGGGCTTCAGGTCAACTAGGAGAAGAGCAAGCTCTCCCCTGTGCAGAGCATCTCTTTCCTCGGTATGGAGTTGGACTCGGTCACTCTCAAGGCATGTCTTACGACAAAACATGCTCAGCCAGTGCTGACCTGCCTGAAGACCTTCAGGCAGAAGGTAGTGGTGCCAGTGAAACAATTTCAGAGGCTCCTGGGACATATGCCATCCTCGGTGGCGATTCTCCCCCTTGGGTTGATGCATATTAGACTACTTCAGCACTGGCTACAGACTCGAGTCCCGAGGTGGGCATGGCGCCACGGCACCCAGCATGTGCCGTCAGACTTTCAGCCCTTGGTCGGACCTGGCATTTCTATGGGCAGGTGTTCCCCTAGAGCAGGTCTCAAGGTGCGTCGTGGTCACGACAGATGCCTCGAACTCGGGCTGGGGCGCCGTGTGCGACAGGCGGGGCACTGGACAGGGCCCCGACTCCTTTGGCAGAGCATCAACTGCTTAGAGTTGCTGGCAGTATTGCTGGCCCTGCGGAGGCTTCGGCCATTGATTCAGGGCAAGCATGTGTTGGTCTGGACCGACAACACAGTGACCGCAGCATACATAAACCACTATGGCGGCGTACGCTCGTGTCGCATGTCGCAACTTGCCCGCCGCCTCCTCATCTGGAGTCAGCAGACGTTGAAGTCGCTACAAGCCACTCAGCCTCTGGGCGTCCTCAACCGTGCAGCAGACGCGCTCTCACAGCAGATAACGCTCCATGGGGAGTGGGGACTCCACCCCCACGTAGTCCAGCTGGAGTGTTTTTGGAGGGTTTCAACAAAAATGTGAAGCTTATAATTTGATAAAAGCACTTACATTAATTCTTCTGTTACAACTTGTGTATTATTTGAGCTGTAAAGTTGTTTAAATTGTTATTTTTTTAAAGTCATTTTAGGGTTTTAGGGTTTGTTGACATTACATGGTAACAAAGTTGTAAAATTGGCTATAACTTTACACAGAAAATGTTAGTAAGCGATTTTATCAAACTAAAATCACGTTTACACGCATATACTTTATGACTTGTGGCTATAATTTTGAAATAGTGAGTATTTTAATTGGCCCCCATTCACTTCATTGTAAGTGCCTCACTGTAACCTCGATTTTTAAAGAAAAGGAGTAATCAACATTATGCCACAAATGCTGTCGATTGAGCTTAACTTGTAGTGAACCCAGAATATTCCTTAAATGTTAATTTCAGCATATACTAATACATTTTTTAAATAAAAAGCTGTATTTGTTAACATTAGTTAATGCACCATGAACTAACATGAACTAACAATGATTTTTTATTAACTAACATTAACAAAAATTAATAAATCGTGTAACAAAAATATATTTTTAACTGTTAGTCCATGACACCTTATGCATGAACTAATATTAACAAATGGAACTTTATTGTAAAGTTTTACCATGGAACCTAAAGTGTTACCTTAAAAAAAAAAAAAAAAAAAAAGGGAAAAGGAAAGGTTGCAAAAAAGGAAGTCAAAGAACTATCTTTTTATTTATTTATTTTTATCTGTGAGACAGTATGCTCAAAGGCAATGATGATTAATGACTTATCTGAGAAGAAAACCTACGGGACCAATCATCATATCACAGTCTGTCTCCCTCACGTTCTTCAAGGACTCTTATTTTGAAGTTTTCCTCCGGACTACATCTCCCAAGTTTCACTGCCCCCATCACTTCCAACTGTTTTTCATCATCCCCACCTGTATTCCATTCCCTCATTTAGCTCCTTGTGTTTAAATACCCTCTAGTTTTGTTCATTCATTTGTCAGTCCTTGAAGTGTTATGTTATGTATTGTCTCGTTGAATTGTTTCATTGTAATGTTTAGTAGTATTATGTTTGTTCCACTCCAGCGTGTTTCCTTGACTAATTTCATGTATGATGTTTATTCCACTCCAGCGTGTTTTCCTTGATTTTTTCCTTGTATGATTGATGTTCCATTCCTGCGTCTACTATTAAAAGTTTGAAAGATTACATCTGTGTCTCCTCTTCCTCTCCACGAACCCAATGTTACACATCATTGATTGTTTGTAAACCATCATACAACTCTGAATTCTCTAAAGATGGGCTGGGAAATAGATGTTTTTTGTTTGGTAACACTTTAAAATAAGGTTCCATGTGTGAACAGTTAACAACAACAATTAATAATAATGTTGTTAAACAACACTTTTACAGTAGTCTATTTATATAAACATTATATAAACATTAATATTGGTTAATGTTTAATTCAACATATACTAATATTTTTTTTTTAAATCAAAAGTTGCATTTCTTCAAATCAGTTAATGCATTAACATGGACTAACAATAAACAATTGCATTTGTATTAACTTACATTAACAAAGATTAATAAATGCTGTGAAACATATATTGTTCATTGTTTGTTTATGATACATAATGCATTAACTAATGTAAAAACAAATGGAACCTTATAATAAAGTGTTGCCAAAAGTTATTTGTTAACATTAGCTGATGTATTATGAACTATGAACTTATAATAAACAATAACATATATATATATATATATATATATATAAATGAACATTGTCCAAGATTAACTGTTAGTTCATGATACCTGATGCATTAAAGTTATTGTATACAGTAGAACTTATTGAAAGTGTTAGGGTTTTTTTTTTTTTTTTTACCTTAACAAGAAAAATCTAGTGACTTAAAATGTTACAATAATCATTAATTACCGAATATCTTGTGAATTTAAATCTGGTTCATATAAGGGACAATTTCCTTAAGTCAAAAGTGTTTAATCAATATCTAAGTGATCATTTGATTGACATTTTCCCAGCTTTGATTATCACAGGAAGGATTTTGCTTATTGAAATATGCATGCTCAACCATTCCTTTGATCATGAATGCTTTAGCAGTATGCCTGCTTAAATATTTACATTTTGGGTAAAACAGTGATGTCAGTTACAGTTTATCAGGCTTTATTTGGCCTAACAAAGCACAGAATACACTGTACTGCACATCCACTGAGCTGATCTAAAATATCTATCTAAAAATAAGGTGAACTTTGCTCCATCCATAATGCATGGCTGGCCAGATTTCACACTCCATTGGCGGTTTGTGTAGCACAATCTTCCACCTGAGGGGCACAAAAGAAACAGAGCATGAATCAGGACCTCATCACTGGCCAGACCATACTGGGCCCTTCTAAGACTATGGCTCTCAAGTTACCAAACCTGCCAGGTGTCAGACTGGACAGTCCAGTGTTTCATTTTTATTTTTTGTTATTATTTTTTGTTATTATTATTATTATTATTATTATTATTATTATTATGCAAAAAGAAGCCACTTTGAGAAATGTATGTCCTGTACTTATTGATATTGTTTTTCACAATTTTTCACACAGCAAATAATTTGCAAATAATAAAATCTGTAATGTTAGCCTTAGAACAGAATAGGTCTGTCTGGCTTGAAGTTACACATGCAGTGACGCTAAAACACAGTAAATCTGAATGAATCCAGATAATTAAGCAGTTTATATCTTAATCTTAACAATTGTGGTTTGCGTTCCGTTCTTTGTATTGATTCCCATTTGGACCAGCATTTCCTTATGTAAATTAGATTTCACAATCATCAAATTTAAATATACTTTAAACCCTTTATAAGAAATTTAAGATTTAAGTTTGAAAATCTCCCATTGACTTAAATTGTTGGAATGTTTAGTGTTCAATATATAACCAGTGATTGGTCTTATTTCTATTTCTGCATATGCAATATATCCATCTATATGCAATACGTCCATCTATATTACATATTTATCTCTATCCCTCTCTCCCTTCCTCTGTCAATCTGTGTTTTAGTTTCTAACTTTACTAACAAATCATTTTACCTCAAACGTTAACGTTATTTTTTGCTGCCTTGCAAGTACTGGTATTTCCTGAAATTCAAATGTATTTATTTTTTGCAATTCAGTTTGGTGCCACTAGTGATGCAGAGAGTGACCACTTCAACAGATTTTAATTGTTAGCTCTATACAGATTACATGTTAGTTACATTTTGTTATGAGTATGACTAATAAAAAAATGTAGGTGTTGATTTTACTGTGTATCTATACTAATTTAGTTTCTCGAAATTGTCAGAATGGTGGTAATAAATCCAAATTTAATCGAACAGAAGGAATAGTGTTCCTCATAAAATAAATAAATAAATAAAAAATCAGTGCATTTGAGTTTCTCTCTATAATTCTCTGTTATTGCTTTACTACCTAACAGAACCATTTGCCAATAAAAATCAATTTCAGCTATGTTCAGTTTATCTCTATTAGCCCGGTGCTTCATTTAGTATAAATAAACTTTGCTGCTTCGGAACAATATATTTTGTGAAAAAGTGCTATACAGATAAATGTAACTGAATTTAATTTTAAATAAGTTCTTTTAACACTGGTGTGTACGTTCACCTCTGTGATATACTGTATCATTCTTCCACCATTAAGATGTGTGTGATGTATGAAGTTTTGTCAATGCTCCATACTGGAAAAAGGGGGTGTTCATTTACTGAGGACTTTCTAATGCCATTAAACAACCATTATTTTTCATTAAGGTGACATCTACATTTCTCGTCCTATAAATCATGATAAATTACACAGTAAGAAGCTGGTCCTTTTAAATTACCATTTTATTGTATCTAACTATGATGAGGAAATTAAATTAAACAAACATTTAATAATTTGCAGAGACAAAACTACCATGATTGTTTTAATTGGCTTGCCCAAGGTTGTTTCCTTAAAATCTAATTTGAATCTAAATTATTTGGCTGGTTGACTTACAGTGGATTCACAAGTATGGTGGAAATATTTTAAATATATGAATATACATTGGTCCCAGATTGCTACAACATCATGAGTCATCTCCCCATTAAGTGTTATTTTATATGGTTCAGCTCTGTAACAGTGACAGACTTTTCACTCTTTACAGAGAATATCACCCTTTCTCTGAACAGCTTCATGCCTGAAAGGAATCCCCAACATTACAAGAGAAAAATACTGCAAAGTGCTGTTTTACTCATTGACTTGATAAATTAACCCACAGCATGTAAATATGCAGTTCAGGAATGATTAAAGGATTCATCTTACTAAATCATCTAAACACAACAAATTGGTTTCCATTGGATAAAATATTATTTTGTTACCTATGCTGGATTATCTGTATATTCTCCATGCAAGCTGATTGTAATTTTACACCATGTCCTCACCAGACACAACGCTGAGATATGCAATAAAAGGTATCTTTTCCATGTTAATTAGAGTTTTTGTCCTATAACCAGCCACAACACCCAACGCGTGACAGGGCATTCTATCGACCGCTTGGTTACTATCTGTCTGCTGTGAACTCTTTGGTCTAAAATCTGTCTCAGAATAGTATATTAAAGCCATCATCTCATTAGCCGTTTCTGATAATTTTTATTTTGACCGAGGGTGTCACATCTGCTGTGCTGGAATCTCACACACACACACACACACTGATTCAGAATGGAGAAGAGGTGACTGGAAAACCGGTGTTTTGCCCAAATCTGACTCCCCATCAGATTCTTATACTACCTGATTGGTCCCTATCCCTAAAACCCACCCCTACACCTACCCAAAATTATAATCATAACCATTACCAGAATATCATTCTTACTTGACAAGGAATCAGTTGTTTTCCATCTAAAAATTTACATTCTGTAGGGGAGAGTGTTTTTATATAAACTGTCTGTCAATGTGTGAAACTAACTCACAATGCCATACATTTCTGGTATGTCATTCAATTTGATAAGGAATCTGTTTACTTGCCATTAAAAATTAACACTGAGAGGGAAGTGATTTTATTTAACAGTGAAACTGATGACAACATTAACTTCTCTTCCATCTTGCTTGCTATGGACTAAAGTATCTCTCAGGAGATGTGAGCTGCACCATGTTCACTTATTTGTAGTTGTTGCATGATATCGCTCTTTGGAACCCGATTCATAGAGTAACTTTGCTTTGTGAATGTGTGTGTTTGTGCATTTATCCACTAGGGGCATGCCTTAGAAATTGCATTTGAAGTCCAGGCCTTCAGTGTGATTCATACCATTAAGAAAACACCGTTTCACAATGAATAAGACACCCTATGCCTGTGGACATCATACACTACATCGCAGTCAACTAATAATACCAACTGAAATTTTAAAAACATGTTCATGCACGAAAGCCAAAACCAAAGAAGGTCTAATACCAGAAAAAAGATAATAATCTAATAATATATGCAAAATTTTGTTTCATAAGGGTACACAGTTACTTTTCAAAACTTGAACCGACACTGAATTCTCCAGCCAGCCTAATTTACACTTAGAAAACACCTGATGTTGCTAAGCTCTAACCAATTTCCCTCAATTGAAAATCATCACTCCTTTCTGTTTACGTCTCAGGTTTTTAAATCCATAAGGATCTCTTTCTCAATGGATGACAGCGACTCATCAGCTAGATCTCGTGCTCTTCGCTTTCAAATAATGTACATCACTTAAAGCATGATTGCATCACTCAAGGCCAGCTAGAAGGCCTCGACTGGGACATATCCTAAAGACCACACCCACCAAAAACAAATAAATGAATCTGATTGGCTGATGAATCTGACAATCTGACTTTAGATGCCTATGCACTGTTGAGGGATTCTGTAGAAATTCTGAAGGCCTAACAGGGTGGAGCTCAGACTCAAGTGCTGCTTTGACTATCGAGCTCTATGGGGAGGAACATTCTGCCAATTTTAAATAATTTAATAAAAGGATATAAATGAAAATAAAAATAAAAAATCAATTAACCTTTTCATTATTAAAAAGTGTCCGCAAAATATGTACCAAAATTAAAAATAAAATAAAATGATTTTAATTTTAATTTTCACTATAACAATGCATCATCCCTATCAAATAAACAATAAAAAAATAAAAAAATGATGATTTGACATATCATTTTCACTACAACCTCGAGGCAAGACTGACAATTTTAAAATGAAAAGGCAAATGTGAATAAGAAACTGTAAATATTTTTTTTTACAAAGCTTTTTCTTAATGCTCATGCAATAATAGTGAAAATTTACATTCAAATGCAAAGTTCAGTTTTAATTTTATTTGTAATTTTATCTTTTATTTTTCAATTTCAATCTTCATTTTCACTTTTCAGATAATGAGTGGGTAGTGCTCAAGAGAGGATGCTTTAATACAGTCCTTCTCACACTAGGGGGCACAGAGAGGTTGCAAGGGAGATGTTCATTTTATGTGTCCTTCCTTAACTGAAAAGCAGAGAATCCAGGATACAGTGCTTTTCGGGTTGCAAGAGTTGTGATATCAAGTTCACATTTAAAAATACCAAGCATTACAGAAAAATGTAGAACTGATTTTTGTTTTGTCAGCCAGCTGAATAAATGAACATAGCATTAGAATCACTTTTGTAAATACAGTATATGCATCATGCTGGCAGCAGGCTTTATTTAGCAGATGTTACAGGTAAAATAAACAAGTTAATTCAGTCTAATTGGATTGTTTCCCACCACAGCAAATTAAAACCCCAATATCCCCTATATCATAGTATCAACACTAGAGAAGGCATATATGAGTGATTTTATTGGCATAAGAGCAAGCTTATTAAGTAATAAGAGCTGTCTGTCCTAACACAGCAAAATTAAACTGAAATGTTTGATCTGCATGGATCTGGCTTATGGCATAATCATAAGCATTCCGCACTGACAATGTCATGCCGCGATCCAGTAGTGAGAGAGAGTCTCAAACTCATGGAATGTATCTGATGAATATATTTTCACCAAAATCAGTGCTGTCTCGTTTTGATTGAGATGCTTATTGATATATGATAAATATGGATGTAATTACGAAAAAAGGAAGAATCAAAATGAGCTTTATTGCGATTCGAATGGGAGTGCCCACGGCCTGTACATGGTGATTCTCGCTGCATGAGAATGGGAGAACCCTTACTGCGATTCGAACAGGAGAGCTGTACTGTGTTTGAACGGGAGAGCCGTACTGCGTTTGAATGGGAGAGCCATACTGTGTTTGAATGGGAGAGCCATACTGTGTTTGAATGGGAGAGTTGTACTACATTTGAATAGGAGAGCTGCACTGTGTTTAAACAGGAGAGCCGTATTGTGTTTGAATGGGAGAGCCATACTGCGATTCGAATGGGAGAGCCCACGGCCTGCACGTGGTGACTCTCGCTGCATTTGAACTGGACAGCTCTTAATCCGCAGGCGTGGGCCAACACAGCATTCGATGGTAGAACACCTGATTCTTGTGAAAGTGATTTATGCTGCATTTTAAAAGAACTCCCTATGCAAAACGAACAGGCTGAATCCTTGAGCACGGGTCTACACAGCGTTTAACAGGAAGAGCCCGTGTTTTCATGTGAAAAGTTTACGCTGCATATAAATAAGAACTCACTCTGCGATACGAATGGGCTAAGTTTTCAAGCACTGCATTCAATGGTAGGGCATATAGTAGGCTATATTCAAATGAAATTGATCGATGCAGAGATGCAGGCTTATGGTGAACTGTTTAGGGAAGACCTAAAACATCCCGATTGTTGTCAATCACCAGGTGGGTAATGGTTCGTTTGGTATGAGTGGCATAATATGGGACTATTAAGCAGAAAAAACATGCCATGGTTACAGAGCCATGGAACAGCGCGTTTGCGCTGCTTTGGAGATGTATTGAGCCAATAGCCGGGGTGCTGCAGTTGCGGTGTGGTATCGCCAAGCTTGAGCGCACAGCCCGAGGAGAGGGTTTGCAGTGAGGTACTGAGGTGGTACATATGAGTTAGAGGAGAAAGGGACTTGCAGTTGCAAAGTTGGGGCTTGTTACAGCTGCAGTGAGGCATAGACAAAAAGGGCTTCGTCAGAAGCATGGTAAAATGCTGAGGCTGCAGTGGCTTGGTATTAGAGCTATTAGTGAATGTGGCCGAAGGAAACTGAAGCCGTTGGACATATATCACGTTGGTCCGCAGCTAACGTTGCGGCTAGCCGGGGCTCGAGGTTGGGCAGGCATCTGCATTCTGCTGAGATAACAGCCTAGCCCAGCACTCTGATAGTGGGTGTACATTGTTGAAAACATTGGAAGCAGGCTGTACCAAATAACTTTTTATCCAATTGAATTTGAGCACTCCGATCATAGATTCAAATTCAGTGGCTTTCATACCTCCATTGTTATATTCTTTATTTAGCTGGGATTTTTTTAGATTGTGGGTTTTATTTTTCCATATAACATTAAAAGTTACAGAGTTAACCTTTTTTATCAATTGAGGAGTAACATATAGAGAGTAACATGGATAAATTAGTTTAGATATGCCTTCTTCTTTGGTCAAAAAATTCTGCCCAGAATATGTGCAGCAAAACCTTGTATTCTTTAATCAAGTGTCTGAATATTACCTTACTGGACGCATCAATTAAGTGTCAATTCTGTGTCTGTCAATGAGTGCATAGCCTTCTTTAATAAAAGCCTTTTTTTCTGGCTTCTTGCACTATAGGCCACAACTTAGCATGAGCTTCGCGATCTTCCTTTGAAAAGTCCTCCTTGAACTGAATGTTCATCTCTTTGCAGACTCTCACTTTCCTTGATTCTTCCACACATCGTCTTGAACAGTCCGTATTGCAAACTGGATAATTATTGGTCTGGGTATCTTGTTAGTAGCAGCATGACTCCTCCTGCCCAAACCATGGACTGTATCTACTGTCCCCCGAAGCTTCTCCACTGACAGCGGAATCACCTGGGTAAGGATTCCAATCACCATTTCTCTTATGTCTAATTTTTCTGGAAGGCTGATTAGTCTGAGATCCCATCTTCTCTTGTATTTGAGTTGCTCCAAACACAACTGCCTCAATGAGGCGTTCTCCTTCCTCAGGCACACTATTTCCACTTTCATTTTGCTAATGTCTTCTTTATTTTCTTTTACTGCTTGTGTATTAGCTTCCATCCGATTTTCTATAATTTTTAGTCGTTGATCTTGCTCAACAAATCTCTTAATCTTGAATCACATCAAAAATCACTTCATTGGTAATCTCACCTGACTGCTTACTTTTGTCTTTTGATTTATTTTTTGCTTTTTTAGGGTTAGGGCTGGAAAATGGTGTGTGCTCATATTGTACTTTAGCAGTGTAATAGCTCACAAACAGAGGGGAAGGAGAACATAGGGAAGCAGGTTTTTCTAGGCTCAGGTAGGACTTTTAATCGGCCACTTCAATACTTTACAACTTCACAAACTCGTCAGCTTCACAGGCTCACAGACTTAAATTCATTAGCTTCACAGGCACATAGTAACTTAAACACATCAGCTTTACAAACATAACAGATTAAACGTAGCAGCTTCAGGAGCACTGTGGCCTTCCTTGTGCCAGACTCTCTCTCTCTCTCTGCTGGTGGTGTGGCTGCTTATATGCCGCTCTCCCCATGCTCACAGAAATTAGAGACAGGTGTTACACATAATCTAGCTCAGGTGCAAGCGCCCTTACCGCTTTCTCTCTCTCCGGACGGATGCTTGAACCCGCCCCCACTGCCACAAGTAGTTTCTTCCATCATCGCTTCAACTTCTTCTTCATCACACGCCTCCATGAGAGCCATCATGTTGTAATCATGATCTGCTAGCCCGGTATCTGCTTGGTTACTATTAGACATCACGTTCACGTTTGTAGGAACTGAGAGTAATTTTAATGGTTTAGCAGAACAAAGCCAATCTTAGGTGAAAATTGGTGCGATTCCCCACACTGTTGGTAGGTTTCTTTGTCAAGGGTATCGGTACTAGGACATTATCAAACTTGTTTTATCAGAGCCTGCACAAATGATACCGCTCACTCCGACAGCTTGGTTTCCCCCCATACAGACAGCTGTTTGTTTATAGTGGCTGTGTTTCGTTTCGAAGGCTGCGTCCTTCGGAGGTCACATTTGTCAGCCGCATACATCATCGGGTTGTCTTGTTTCAGAAAAGCGAGTAGGACACTCCAAATGCAGCCTTCGAATGCGACCTTCTTTCACGGGAATTCGGAGGATGCATGAGTTGTATCCTTCGTGGGCACTCATAACCCACAATTCTTTGCTTCAACAGAAAGGAACATCATGTGTCTAAATAAAATGATGCAATTTGCTTGAAATATGATGTTCAAACACAAGTAATGTTAATTCTCAAGTTGAAGTACCTCAGTAGACGGATGCAGAGTATATAATATGTATAATTATAGTAATATATGATTAAAATAGAGTATTATAGACTAAAAGTACACCTGTAAAATCAATTTTTTTTCTCTATACATCATTATAACTCTCCTAAAATGTACCTCATACATTCCCTTCCAAAGGGACTTTGTTCCCTTCTCACTCAAAGCGCTTGTGCTTGTTAAAGTGTGCCGTGCTGTCACAGCAACCATGATAAGTTCTGTTTCCATTTGTCCTACGAAGTCCGTCTCGCTTAAACGAGGCTTGTTAAAGGAGGACGCTCGGTATATTGCAGCCTTCAAAGGACGCGTCCTACCTAGCGCACAGCCTTCGAAACGAGACACAAGGCGTTTCTCAATACCAAGTACGCCAAGTTCAGACTTGCATACTTGGTAGTTCGGACTTGACAAGTTCGACTTGGGAGTACAATCTCCCGAGGACGGGAGGACGCAGTATGGTCATTCTGCAATTGGAACAACAGCGTACTTGATGACATCACCATCTCAGCTGGTCATACCTGCTCCGTTTATCTTATGCTTAAATGTTTGAAATTAGTTTTGTAGTCAAAAAATATAATTGTGCCACCATATTAATTTATTTCATTGTAAAACTAAAATGTAATAAAAAACAAAAAAAAGTTTTTGAAATGGATGACTTGGACCAAATAATTAAGAAAAGCAGCCAATAAGTGCCCAACATAGATGGGAACTCCTTCAGTACTTTTTAAAAAGCATCCCAGGGTGATACCTCAAGAAGTTGTTTGAGAAAATGTCAAGAGTACATGTCTGCAAATTCTTGGCAAAGGGTGACTACTTTGAAGATGCTAAACTATAACACAGTTTTGATTTATTTTGGATTTTGTTTAGTCACAACATAATTCCCATATTTCCATTTCTATTATTCCATAGTTTTGATGACTTTACTATTATTCTAAAATGTGAAAAAAAATAAAAAATAAAAATAAAATAAAGAATGAGTAAGTGACCCTAAACATTTGACCGGTAGTGTATATTTACAATAAAATGAAATATGATATAAAACAAAACCCTGCCTCTTTTCGTTTTCATTAAAAAATATTAATATTTATATATTTTGTGTGTTCCTAGATCTGTGGCCTACATATAAATAGCCAGTGTCGGGGCAAAGGTTGTTGTTGTGGACGTTGGTGAATGAATGAATGAATGAATGAGGAGAAACAAAATTAGACATTAGAAAGTTAGACAAAGCATCAAAATGGATCAGACCCGGATTGCCATTGGTATGCTTTATAAAGAAGCTGAAGAGGAGGCTGCCCAACTGAGGAGGCGAATCTGTCAAAGAAGAGCCAGGATGCGGTGGAGGATGGAGAGGAGACGTGCCATATAAGCATGTCTCTCTAGCTTTGTAGGTCTGCGTTTGTCTAATCATTATGCTTTTTTGGTTAACCTGTCTACGCATTTATATGTAGACTTCACAGTTTACTTAGTACACCTAGATAAAAAAAAAAAAAAACTTAACCTCAGCAAGGTTATAATGTTAACATTTATTGCAGGGCTGTTTTATTAGATTACATTAGATTTATAATAAACTGGCAAGTACAGGGGAGGTTTGACAGTTAATAATTTTGAAATGTATTAGCCTACATTCCACATACATACCTGCCATTTATCTTCTTGGTACTCAAACATCAAGAGGTTGATACTCAGTCTGACAGGCTTTGTACAGTTAGGTGCACAAATATCACTATACATTAATGCAAGAAGTACCTGTACCTCATCTGTGTCACATACATCATTAGTCATTAACCAGGACAGACTTCAACACAAACAGGACATTTCATGTCAATTATACAGTAATCATGTAGGCTACAGTAATATTTTGTCTCAGAACCTAGGAAGACAGGTGTGCTGTTATACTGCCTATAAAGCAATGAGAGAAACCTTTTCAAGCATAAGCAAGTACCTGACCAAACATGTCAGATATTAGAGGGAAACCTAATTCTGGTAGACTTCAACCATTCATATCAGACAATATATTTAGAATACAGCTGAATAAATATTAAATAGTAAAAACACATAAATAAGCAATAAATACATAATAAATATAACAGAAATTAATAAACAATATTGAACAATTCTAAAAGGAGATCTTTTTTTTTTTTTTTTTAACAGGACACAAGTCCCTTACAAAGGTAGGCACAAATGAGAATGTGCCTATCCTTGCCATGTTCTTTTCTGGAGAATTCTGCCTGCCGGTGAAAAGGCTCTCATTGGCTGTCCACCAGTCAATGAGGGCCCGGGTTTCCTCAGTTATCCCTTGATTAAAATATTGTTTAAATGTTAGTTTTAATGCACAATAATAGCCATTATAACAAGTTTGTACAATAGGGTATAAAGACAAGCAAACAATTCGGTCAAAAGTACAAAGGCAGTGCTCTAGTACAATGTTAAAGTAAACAAATAATAATAAAGTTATGAACCTTAACTTTGTCCTCAGCCAAACCTATCTGCCTGGGAACAAATAACAGATTTAGACTCTGAGACCAAAGATTGCCCATTAAATATACCCAAAACAAATGATCTCATGCTTAACCACAACTACAGAGACATCAGAGCCAGCGGCAAATTTCAAAAGGACTTGCCGAGATAAGGCTGTTCTTGGTGGAGTACCATGAGGACTGACCACCCGGTCATCTTGATAGAAAGCGGGACTTAACATCTCCGAAAACGTCTGAGCAAATTTCCAAGTAGACTCTATCTTGATAAACGACCACAGATTTGAAGTTTAAACAACTAAATTCTCGCCTAAAAAATCTTAAAACTACATTCCGTGACACAACAACAGTAGTATTTAGAATATTATAACTTATAGTTGTGCGCTTTCCCCCTTGCCGCTGGTTGGTGCAAAATGCATTCTGGGATTCTGGGCTGTCCCAAGTTCACACAAGTCAAGTTAAGTCAAGTCATTTTTATTTGTATAGCGCCTTTCACAACACACATCATTTCAAAGCAGCTTTACATTAGATCAGGCAAAAACAGAAAATAAAACTGTAATATCTATAATGTCTTAGAGTCATTGTGTAGTTTGAAAAAATACAATTGAGAATTGTGTTTAAAAATAAGTAATTAAATAATAATTGTGTTTATAACCCCAGTGAGCAAGCCGAAGGCGACTGTCGCAAGGAACACAAAACTCCATAAGATGTTGGTTAATGGAGAAAAATAACCTTGGGAGAAACCAGGCTCACTGTGGGGGCCAGTTCCCCTCTAGCTAACATCATGAGTATAATGACAATATTACTTATGTATAGTGCAAGTCATGGTTTAAAATTATTAAACTAAGTAAGTGTTAAGGGTCAGTGTTTAAAACAAAGATTTTGTATGAACTGTAAGATTAATGACTAATGTCTTTGAAGTTCATCCTGGATTAACTGCAGAAGTTCATATAGATGCATTGTCCTTTGTTAGTTGGCTGATGAAGGGTTTTGTTGGCAATTAATTGATAGTCTATGTATTCCATTTCAAGAGTTTAGTCCATCATTAGACCGAGGTAATGCAGGCAGCGATCAGTTAGGTGCATCGCAGTTCAACCTGGCCGGAAATTCGGTGAGGTCTGTCTTAAATCCAAGACTCAGGCTATGGCATATGAAGTATCCCATGTCTTATCCTATTCCCATGGCATCAGTTCATCCTCTGAAGTCCATCGTAATAGACTGAAGTGATGTTTGGCTGGCACCGGCTGCTATTAGTCATCATCACACAGCGACATGTAGCAGTGAAGTCCAACACGAAGCAGGAATGGAGCTGGATCCAGACGGTTCTGGTGACCACAGGATAGGAGTCCCGAGGTTGAGACAGGAAAACAAATAAAATAATATTAGTATAGATGCCATTCAATTTATTGCTTATAGAGTTATAGATCATGATCACTGTTTCTGGTTCCGGCAGACCTAACTAAAGCAGCCTAATTGTGAGCTGAAGGATAAATTAGGTGTATGCCTGGCTAAATAGATGAGTCCTTAGTCTAGACATAAACTGAGTGAGTGTGTCTGCATCTTGAACAATGTTAGGGAGAATATTCCATAGGCTCTATTCCTAACCAATTTAGCCACAGTACTAAATAAACACCTAGGATTGTTGTGGTTATTTTCTATGAGTTTGCTAAAATATGCTGACCTGGCAGCTTTTAGTGCCTGTCTGTAGCTACAGACACTATCCTTCCATGCACCGCGAAATACCTCTAATTTTGTATTCTTCCACTTGCGCTCCATTTTCTGAGCTGCTCTCTTGAGAGCATGAGTGTGATCATTGTACCATGATGCAGGGCTTTTTTCTTAAATTTTCTTTAATCGAAGGGGGGCGACACTATCAAGAGTGCTAGAGATAACTGTATTTATATTTTCTGTTGTTTCATCAAGTTCTTCTAGGCTTTGGGGTTTACTGAGTGTATGAGATAGATCTGGAAGATTATTAGTTAATTCTTAGTTGAAGGAATAGTTCTACCTGAACGAAAGCATGGTGTAGATTGAGTAACATTAGCTGATTGCAGCATACAAGAGACGAGGTAATGATCCGAGATGTCATTGCTCTGCAGCAGAATTTCTATATTATCAATTAGAATTAAATCTAGCGTATGATTATGGAGATGAGTTGGTCCTGTTACATTTTGTCTGACTCCAAGAGAGTTGAGAATATCGATAAATGCTAATCCCAATGTGTCATATTCATTATCTATGTGAATGTTGAAGTCACCAACAATTAAAGCTCTATCTACAGTAACTACAAGATCTGATAAAAAATTTGCAAATTCACCAAGGAATTCAGAATAAGGCCTGGGTGATCTATATACTGTAGCAAGGGTAAAAGACGACAGAGTTTTTTTTATTTATATCTATATCTGACAGTGTCACATTAAGCATTATTAGTTCAAAAGGCTTACATTTATATCCTGTCCTCTGAGTAACACCAAAAAACTTCAATGTAAATTGTAGCAACACCTCCTCCTCGACCCTTCAGATGAGGCTCATGTTTATAACAATAACCTGGGGGAGTAGATTCATGTAAACTAATATATTCATCCAGTTTAAGCCAGGTTTAAGGCAAGCAGAGCACATCCAACTATGATCTGTAATAATTTCATTTACAATTAGTGCAGAAAGAGATCTAATGTTTTGGTAGAAAGAGATCTAATGTTTAGTAGCCCTATCTTTATATGATGTTTGTCTTTAATTTGTTTGTTTTGTTCAAGTTTGACCTTAATCAAATTGTTTCTAAATGATTTAGTGAGGGTTTTGTGTTTGGTAGTTCGGGGAACAGACACAGTCTCTAAATGATATCTAGGTGATACTGTCTCTATGTGTTGTAGTTTATGTGACCTGTGTGGCGTTTCAAGGCAGCTAGCAGACGTTCGGATTAACCAGTTTGTCTACTTCCTGACCTGGGCCCCAGTTAGTCAAATACTATCATTATTAAGACTATGAGCCAAATTACTACAGAGGAGAGCGGCATCTTCCCTGGAGGGATGGAGTCCATCTCTCTTTAGGAGGTCAGGTCTACCCCAGAAACTCTTCCAATTGTCTATAAATCCTGTTCTATTCTCCAGACACCGCTCAGACATCCAGCCATTCAGTGACACTGATCTACTATAAACCTCATCACCACGATGAGCAGGGAGGGGGCCAGAGCATATTACAGTGTCTGACATAGTTTTTGCAAATTCACACACCTCTTTTGGCGAAGCCGGACATCATTAGTGCAAACATGAATAACAATTTTAGAAAATCTATGTTTAGCATTAGCTAGCACTTGTAAATTTGATCTGATGTCAGATGCTCTGGCACCCGAAATGCATTTAACAATAGTGGCTGGAGTCTCTATTTCCATGTTCCTTACAATAGAATTACCAATAACAAGGCACTTTCAACATGATTCTCAGTGGGTGCATCACTGAGTGGAGAGAATCAATTGGAAACCATAACAGGAACGGGAGAGTGGTGTCACTTTGCTGAGCGAGTATGCTGCCGAGATGTCACCCAAATGCCCTGCTGCCGGGGCTCTACAGCCGGAACCAAAGTGTGTGTGTTGGTCGCTGTTCTACCCGCATCCGAAACAGTAACTACCAGCTTCTCTTTCTCACTGACCTCCACTAGCATTCGGATGCATCATTAAACAACTCATTAAACTTCTCCGTCAGCCTGACTAATTCCTTACATTTATCACTTGTGAATCCCTCACTGCTGACGGAAGAGGCTATTGTAAATATGTGACATGCAATGCAGGAAGAAATAACATGAGCGGATGCCATGACTTACCGCAGTTGTTTGTTGTTGTTGGTTGTTCCTGAGCGGTGAGGGTTCAATGTGAATCCCTCACACAATTGTTTGTTGTTATGGTTGTTCTTGATAAGCAGTGCTTTGATCGATGCAATAATCCGTGTAACACAGAGGAGAAAAACGGGTGCGTGCTGTAAAATGCATGCAGTTTAATCGTGATAAAAATAGAAAGCGGATGCACATGGAAAATGCACGCAGTTGAATCGCGATAAGAGAATAATGCAGGGGAAAACCTGATGTGCACTGAAAAATTGCAGATGTTAAGGATTAAAGGCTGAAAACAGATAGATAAGCGATGCTAAAAAAGCTAGCAGGCTACAAACACAGACTCGAGCTAGGCACCAGCAGCAACAGGTAAAATACACACAGATGAAACAGTAGAAAAGTGGAAAAACCTGAAACACGTGGTAAAATGACAAAGGATAAAATGACGAACGTGTGAGAATAAGAATAAGTAATGCTAAAGCAGTCTACAAACACTTGTGCAGCATGCTGTCAGCAACAGGAACAGGAAGTCCAGTGATGTGTACAGTGATGAAAGTGATGAAAGTAACAGTCATCTCCCGATGTATCCTTGATAGGACACATCCGGGCATTTGGACTGTACTTGGCTAGATGCGGACTTTGAATTGGAACAGTACTTGGGCTACGACTGATGATGTTTCACAAGTACAGACAAGAACGCATATTGAGAAATGCCTACAGTCAGTGAGAGATGGTTTAGATCACTGATCTATATATTTAACTGGATTGCTCATAGAATTCTAAACTGCCAGCAGTAGGTGAAGCCACCGGAAGTGCTCTGGCAGCCATCGTACTATTCTCTAAAAATGAAATGACCCCTGTTCAAAAGTCTGCATACCCTTAGTTCTTAATACTGTGTATTGACTCCTTTAGCATCAATGACAGCGTGCAGTCTTTTGTAATAGTTGTCTATGAGGCCCCAAATTCTTCCAGGTGGTATAGCTGCCCATTCGTCTTTGCAAAATGCCTCCAGGTCATGCAAAGTCTTTGGTCATCTTGCATGAACCACACGTTTGAGATCTCCCCAGAGTGGCTCGATGATATTAAGGTCAGGAGACTGTGATGGCCACTCCAGAACTTTCGCCTTTTTCAGGTGTAACTACTGGAGGGTCAACTTGGCCTTGTGCTTAGGGTCATTGTCATGCTAGAAAATCCAAGAGCGTCCCATGCGCAGCTTTCGTGCAGAAGAATGCAAATTGTCTGCCAGTATTTTCTGATAACATGCTGCATTCATCTTGCCATCAATTTTCACAAGATTCCCTGTGCCTTTAGAGCTCACACACCCCCAAAGCATCAGTGAGCCACCACCTTGCTTCACAGTGGGGATGGTATTCTTTTCATTATAGGCCTTGTTGAACCCTATCCAAACATAGCGCTTATGATTGTGACCATAAAGCTCTATTTTGGTCTCGTCACTCCAAATTACTGTGTGCCAGAAGCTGTGAGGCGTGTCAAGGTGTTGTCGGGCATATTGTAACAAGGCTTCTTTCTGGCAACTCGACCTTGCATCTCATTTTTGTTCAAGTATCGTCGTATTGTGTTCCTTGAAACAACCTGTGGGTTTTTCTTTGTATCCCGAACAATTCTTCTGCCAGTTGTGGCTGAAATCTTTCTTGGTCTACCTGACCTGTATCAAGAGATCCCCGAATTTTCCACTTCTTAATAAGTGATTGAACAGTACTGACTGGCATTTCCAAGGCTTTCGATATCTTTTTATATCCATTTCCATCCTTATTACGCAGGTCTTTTGACAGTTCTTTTCTGCTCCTCATGGCTCAGTATCTAGCCTGCTCAGTGCATCCACGTGAGAGCTAACAAACTCATTGACTATTTATACACAGACACTAATTGCAATTTAAAAATCCACAGGTGTGGGTAATTAATCTTTAATTGCCATTTAAACCTCTGTGTGTCACCTTGTGTGTCTGTAACAAGGCCAAATATTCAAGGGTATGTAAACTTTTGATCAGGGCCATTTGGGTAATTTCTGTTATCATTATGATTTAAAAAGGAGCCATACAACTATGTGATAATAAATGGCTTCATATGATCACTATCCTTAAATAAAAGACAGTTTTCTTGCATGATCAGTCATATTTTCAAAATCAATGCCAAAATTTCACAATTTCTGCCAGGGTATGCAAACTCTATATCAGGCTCTATTTATAGCATTCAAATGGGAGGGCCCACACTGCTATTCAAAACAGGAGAACCTGTGGCCAAATTGCATAGGCTCAAACTGCGTCCGAACACGAGAGCCCGCACGGCATTCGAATGGCGGGTGGCGCAGAATAAAGAACCTTGCCGAATTGCGGTTTGCGATGGGTATATATTTATGAGCTATGCCCCTAGACTTTTATAAGAGGAAACAGGAAACATGGTTGCAGTGTTGTGGGATATTTAGTGGCAGGGCCTGAAAGGTTCCACAGTTGCGGCACCTGGACAGTACCTTTGCACTGCTTTGTGGTGTCGTGGGAGTTGTTGCATGACCTGAAAGATGCTGCAGATGTGGCACGTGGACAGCACATTTGTGCTGCTTAGGGATGTTTTTGAGCTAATGGCAGGAGCACCGCAGTTGTGCTTTCTTAACTAAAATGTTTGCCATCTTTGGCTCCTCAGTAGGTAATGGTGAAGTCTTGGAAAGACACCTAGAAACTTATACTAGGAAGACATTTCACAACCCTGTGAATAAGAAATAATCTGTAAAAAGTTAGATCCATGGCCACTGGAGACTGGACTGCACTTGCTCTGGTAGAGGGAAACTTCTGCTAATGCTTATTTGAGGGGAAAGCATGCGGTCGATGTTTCGGGGACATAAGTCTAGAGAGAAGAGAAAATTAATATTAGTGACATTTAGAAACAATAATGTGAACAACAGCATAAAATTATCTGAGAAATAAAATAGCTTTAGCTCTGCACTGCAAACTGAGAAAATTGACTTCCAATCATTATTCGCTTGTGGCCATTCGCTCCTCCGGAGTACTGCATGACCGCCACCTCCTGTACAATATATGTCTTGCATGATTGATGTATCTGCATTGCAATAGTTTTGTGAGGAACTACTCCGTACTACCTCCGTACTACCCCCAGAAAATCAGAGAGAGAGAGAAAGGTTTTGAATACAACAACAATACAAAAATCAACTGAAAAAATGGAAAACCTGCTATGACTTTTTCTCCTTTTTCACCTGTCATGAACAAATCCAGATTGTACACATAAATACCTAATAAACTGAACATGTGTTTTAAGTTCTTAGGAAAGAAAGTTCAATGAAGAATTTGTCTGATTTTGATAAATTATTTTTGAGAACAGTTCAAATGTCTGGGTGAGGGAGACATTCTGCCAAATGTAACGTTCAACACTTATAGCAATTAGGAATAAGTAATTGAAAAGACACACTAAAAGTTTAAATCTGTTTTGATCTATTCTTTAAATGTTTTTTTTTTTTTTTTTTTTTTGGAATCAACATTTTTTCTCCTTTAAAATCCTCAAACATAAACATAAACATAGAAATCAGCCATAAACTGTTAGTTGGTGATGTTTGACTTTGGATCATGAGCAAACGGAGGAAAGACACTCTCCAGCATTTAATTATGACAATAATAATGATGATGATGATGATGATGATGATGATGATGATAACATGTGATCTACCTGTTGAATACAATCTGAAGTTAATGAATAGTACAAATTACAATTTCCTATGGTAGAATTACACTTTGCAGTGTTTTTGAATCTGAGGTTTATCCTGTCAGATTTAGTTTAATTTTAACCAATACATAATTCAGTGCATCTTTTCTGATTATATTTGCTTTATGAGAAATTTTCTTTTTCTGTAGCTGACAGAGAACTCACTTGATTTCTTCAAAAAATAAAGTTGTACAACATTAACAGCTCATTTTATGTTTTCTTGGTAGGGTGCAGTGCCCATGCTTCTTTTCCTTTGATATAATAACAGCTACAACAGTACTCATAATATTACTCAAACATGTTCTGTTTGGATTCAAGGCATAATTTAAAGTTTTAGAGATCATATTGATTTTATCTTGACTTTATTTACACATGTGCCCTTGTGGTAATCCAAAAGTAATTAAAAGTAATCTGATTACATTACTTTCATATTGCTGTAATTTGATTACATTACTGATTATATTTAATGTTAAGTAATCAGTAAGCTATAACGGATTACATTAAAAAAGTAACCCTCCCAGGTTGTAATGTCTTATGTTTTTGATTAGATGTAGACTTTTAGCCACACCAGTATGGACAAGATGGCAGACTGTGAATCTCATGGAAAAAAAGGTGATGTTATGAGCTGTTATGAGGTGTATTATTGACATGTCCAAAATACTTGAATGTCTTAATGCATTCATTAATTGAAATTTACTTTTTGTTTTTCCTCAGAAACAGTGGACAGTCATAAAGGAAATTAATAAGGCAAAAATGAGGGGAAATGCATGGATGGATAATAGGTAATACTTTTAAAGAGTTTTGAAAATATATATTTTTTTATACTAATCCAATATAAAGTTGATAACAGATAAGATGTTTGATTAGAATTGTCTAAAACATAAACCTTTGTGAACATAAAAACCTATCAGTGGTGTGCACAGACTGTCAGCAGGGATAGGGGCAGAAGAATATAAAAGGGCTCCGATTATATATATATATATATATATATATATATATATATATATATATATATATATATATATATACAGTGGTGTGAAAAAGTGTTTGCCCCTTCTTGATTTCTTATTTTTTTGCATGTTTGTCACACTTAAATGTTTCAGATCATCAAACAAGTTTAAATATTAGTCAAAGATAACACAAGTAAACAAAAAATGCAGTTTTTAAATGAAGGTTGTTATTATTAAGGGAAAACAAAATCCAAACCTACATGGCCCTGTGTGAAAAAGTGTTTGCCCCACCTGTTAAAACATAACTTAACTTCATGGTTACTGGTGTAACGGTGTAACGTTGGTGTTGATGTAGTGACACTAGGGGTCACTCTTGGGAGCCCGAGACACCTCTGGTCTTTGATAAAAGGCCAATGAAAATTGGCGAGTGGTATTTGCATGCCACTCCCCCGAACATACGGGTATAAAAGGAGCTGGTATGCAACCACTCATTCAGGTTTTACGCTGAGGAGCCGATATAAGGTCCGGCCATTTCAGCGGGTAGTTCAGCGTTGTGGCAGGAGGGATCAACGTCTCGTTCCCTCCATCAGGGAACGGAGGTTACACCAGTAACCATGACATTCCCTATCTGTCACTCACTCGACGTTGGTGTCGATGTAGTGACACTAGGGGTCCCTATACAAAATGCCACAAGGCTGAACTGTGTTACGTGAACTGGCGGTGTGTGGTGAGCAGACTTGCTGTGTGCCTCATAGCCAGCACACCAGGTCGACACGTAACCTCCCCCAACACAGTTATGAGTGTCGAACGGCCCTTTTTGGGGACACGTCGATTACCCAGAGATAGAGACAGGCTTAACCCAGTCGTGGCCTCTTTCCCCTTCTCTTTTTCCACTCCCTAAAATAGAAGGGGGATTATCTGACTGGGCCGCCAGGTCTAGTCGGGGGGTGTCCCTCCCAAGGGGAGGACACTGCGGAGACCACACTTCGCCCCAAGAGAGGGGGGGTATTTAAGTGGAAGAATATATCACATGGTCTTTCCAACCATGTGGAGAGCCTTCAAGGTAGATCCTGCCCAATGGGGGAGGAGTTACTACAACATGGAGACTGGGGCAGAGGGGCTCTGCCCAAGAAAGACACAGTTTGCCAGCAGGGAAATTAATTAGCGGAAGATATAGATTGCATGGGGTTAGCCTTACAGGGAACCGCCACATGCGGAGCACCTACCCCAGAACCGGGCTCTTAGCGCGTGTACTGGGCCGGCAGCGAGTATCTCCGAAAACTCGACTGCCACAGGGCTCGGATGAAGTCAACCAGGGAACAACTTTTGTGAACACTACTGGGAATTAACAGCGCACGTCTTCAGCTCAAAAGGAGGTGGAAGGCGCTATGTGCAAGCGATACACCCGGCCGGCTATCCCGGGCTTATCCGCTTGTGTTGCGTGCCACTACCTGGGACGAAACCGGTTCCACCTTGCAAAGGTGTTGGGTGTTGCCCAGCCCGCTGCTCTGCAAATGTCTGTTAGAGAGGCACCTCTGGCCAGGGCCCAAGAAGCCGCTACACCACGGGTAGAATGGGCTCGTAGCCCTACCGGGGGCGGCATGTTTTGGGCGAGATATGCCATAGTTATGGCGTCAATAAGCCAGTGGGCGATCCTCTGCTTGGAGACAGTGCTTCCTTTCCGCTGTGCACCAACGCAGACAAAGAGCTGCTCAGAGACTCTAAAGCTCTGCGTGCGATCCAAATAGATGCGTAAAGCGTGCTCCGGACACAGCAACGACAGGGCTGGGTCTGCCTCCTCCTGGGGCAGCGCTTGCAGGTTCACCACCTGGTCCCTAAAAGGAGTGGTGGGAACCTTGAGCACATAGCCCGGTCGGGGTCTCAGGATCACGTGAGAATAGTCCGGACTGAACTCCAGGCACATTTCGCTGACAGAGAACGCTTGCAGGTCACCTACCCTCTTGATGGAAGTGAGCACAGTCAGGAGGGCAGTCTTCAAGGAGAGTGCCTTAAGCTCGGCTGACTACAAAGCTCAAAGGGGGCTCTCTGTAGACCATGAAAAACTACAGAGGTCCGATGAGGGAATGAGGCGCGGCCTGGAGGGATTCAGCCTCCTGGCGCCTCTTAGGAACCTGATAATCAGATCATGCTTCCCTAAGGACTTACCGTCGACTGCGTCGTGGTGTGCTGCTATGGCAGCAACGTACACCTTCAAGGTGGAAGGGGACAGCCTCCCTTCCAACCTCTCTTGCAGGAAGGAAAGCACTGATCTGACTGCGCATCTCTGGGGGTCTTCCCGATGGGAAGAACACCACTTAGTGAACAGACGCCACTTAAAGGCATACAGGCGCCTCGTAGAGCAAGCCCTAGCCTGAGTGAACGTGTCTACCATCACAGGTGGGAGACAGCTTAGGTCTTCTGCATCCCATCCAGGGGCCAGACATGGAGATTCCAGAGGTCTGGGCGCGGGTGCCGGATGGTGCCCCTTCCCTGAGAAAGAAGGTCCTTCCTCAGTGGAATTTGCCCGGGGGGAGCTGTCGCGAGGAGCGTGAGGTCCGAGCACCACGTCTGGGCGGGCCAGTAGGGTGCTTACCAGGACGACCTTCTCCTCGTCCTCCCTGACCTTGCACAGGGTCTGTACGAGCAGGCTCACTGAGGGAAAACGCATATTTGCGAATGCCAGGGGACCAGCTGTGTGCCAGCGCGTCTATGCCGAGGAAGGCCTCGGTCAGGGCGTACTAGAGCGGGCAGTGGGGAGGATTCTTGGGGGTGAACAGGTGCACCTGTGCCTGTCGAATAGACTCCAAATCAGCTGGACCACCTGAAGGTGGAGTCTCCACTCTCCCTTGAGGGTAACCTGTTGTGACGGCGCGTCCACCAAAGTGTTGAGGTTGCCCGGGATGCGAGTGGCTTGCAGCGACTTGAGGTGCTGCTGACTCCGTTGGAGGAGACGGCGGGCGAGTTGTGACATACAGCGGGAGCGCAGACCGCCTTGGCGGTTGACATATGCTACCACTGCCGTGCTGTTTGTCCGAACTAGCATGTGCTTGCCCTGGATCAATGGCCGGAACCTCCGCAGGGCGAGCAGAATTGCCAGTAACTCGAGGCAGTTGATGTGCCAACGCAGCTGCGGACCCTTCCAGAGGCCGGCAGCTGCGTGCCCGTTGCCAACAGTGCCCCAGCCCATTTTGGAGGCATCTGTCATGACCACGACGCGCCTGGAGACCAGTTATAGGGGAACACCTGCTCGTAGAAACGATAGGTCGGTCCAAGGGCTGAAAAGATGGTGACAGACCGACGTAATGGCCACGCGGTGTGTCCCGTGGCGCCATGCCCGTCTCGGGACTCGAGTCTGGAGCCAGTGCTGAAGCGGCCTCATATGCATCAACCCGAGCTGGGTGGCCACCGCCGATGATGCCATATGCCCCAGGAGCCTCTGAAAAATTTCAGTGGAACCGCTGTTTTCTGTTTGAACACCTTCAAACAGGCCAGCACCGACTGGGCGCGCTCGTTCGTAAGGTGCGCTGTCAAGGAGACTGAGTCCAACTCCAAACCGAGAAAACAGATGCTCTGAACCGGGAGGAGCTTGCTCTTTTCCCAGTTGACCCGAAGCCCTAGTCGGCTGAGGTGTGAGAGCACCAGGTCCCTGTGTGCGCATAACACGTCTCGAGAGTGAGCTAAGATTAGCCAGTCGTCGAGATAGTTGAGAATGCGAATGTCCACCTCCCTTAACGGGGCAAGGGCAGCCTCTGCAATCTTCATAAAGACACGAGGAGACAGGGACAGGCCGAAAGGGAGGACTTGTACTGATACGCCTGACCCTCGAATGCGAACCACAGGAAGGGTCTGTGTCGAGGAAGGATCGAGACGTGAAAGTACGCATCCTTCGGGTCTACCACCGCGAACCAATCTTGATGCCAGACGCTCGCTAGAATGCGTCTTTGCGTCAGCATCTTGAACGGGAGTCTGTGTAAAGCCCGGTTCAGTACTCGCAGGTCCAAGATTGGCCGCAACCCACTGCCTTTTTTTCGGTACAATGAAGTATGGGCTGTAAAACCCTTTCTTCGTCTCGGCTGGAGGGACAGGTTCTATCGCGTCCTTCCGTAGGAGGGTAGTGATCTCCACGCAAGGTAGCAGCGTTTTCGTCTTTCACCAAGGTGAAGTGGACACCGCTGAACCTGGGCAGATGCCCGGCGAAGTGAATCGTGCAGCCGAGTCGGACGGTCCGGACCAGCCCCCATGACGGACTGGAAGGCGCAAGCCATGGGTCCAAGTTCCGCGCAAGGGGGACCAAAGGGACAACGTCATAGGATGTACCGGCAGGTGGGGCCTCGCGTGGGGCGGAGCTCGAGGTGCCACACCACATCGTGGCCGTGCTGAGTCCGAGGACATCGAAGCACTTACCTGGCTCCTTGTGACCACCCCCAGAACAGCCTGGGACGGGGGAGGAAGAGGCCTGTCCTCGTGACCCGTGGAGACTGTCACATCGGGGGCGGATTTGTGCCACAGCTGGGCGCTCAGGGCGGGAGACCGCCGCTGGAGCGCCAACCTGCCAAATGGAGTGGTGGACGGTGGTCATGATGCCAGCCGTACACACCGGATACGTGACCCAGGGAACAAGGAAACAACTCTTGCTGAGCTCTTGAGTACTGCAGCCACTTGGGCATGCAGCGCAATTAAATGCAAAAGGTAACAAAAAGATGAAGATCTGCTTACCAGCTCCAGAGCAGCGGGTTTTGTTGTCCCTGGGTCGCCCGTCTCAAGGGCGCTTTGAAGCCTTTCACGGGTTCTGGGCCGCCGTGAGGCGGGTGGCGTCTGCTTCCTGCGGTGGGCTCCACGCCGGGGCCAGGCCGAAGGGGCGGGCTGTGGTGGAGCCGGTGCAGTCACCGCAGGGGGACGCCCTTGGTGATGAGTAGATGGGGTGTGGGATCTTGAGCCACGCCGTGGCAGGATATGCCGGCTAGCATCCATCTACTGCTCTACCATCGAGAACTGCTGGGCAAAGTCCTCGACGGTGTCGCCGAATAGGCCCGCCTGGGAAATGGGGGCAGCAAGGAATCGTGTCTTGTCGGCCTCACCCATCTCGACCAGGTTGAGCCAAAGGTGGCGCTCCTGGACCACTAGTGTGGCCATCGTCCGCCCGAGAGACCACGCCGTGACCTCCATCGCTCGGAGAGCGAGGTCGGTCGCCGAGCGCAGTTTCTGCATCAATCCCGGGGCGGAACTACCCACGTGCAATTCCTTTAGTGCCTTGGCGGACTTGCAGGAGAGCCATGGCGTGCAGGGCGGAGGCGGCTTGTCCAGTGGCACCATAGGCCTTGGCCGTCAGAGACGACGTAAACCTACAGGCCTTGGATGGGGGCTTTGGGCACCCGCACCAGGTAGCGGCGCTCTGCGGGCATAGGTGCACCGCGAGCGCCTTTATCCACCGGGGGATTGCCTAATAACCCTTGGCCGCCCCACCATCGAGGGTAGTGAGAGCGGGGAAGCTGAAAAGATCGGGACCGGGCAGTAAAAAGTGCCTCCCGCGACCTTGTCAGCTCTTCATGCACTTCCGGGAAGAAAGGAACGGGGGCGGGGCGTGGCTTTGAGCGGCGCCTTGAGCCCAGGAACCAATCACCGAGCCGCGAGGGTTCAGGGAAGAGCGGTGAAATCCACTCTAACTGACGCTCGCGGCTGCCCGGGAAAGCATGTCGTCATCTCCACGTCAGCCTGTGACTGAGCGATCGACCCCGAAGGGAGGAGCCCAGCTGAGGCTTCTGACTGGACGAGCCCGCTCTCCGATGCTGTGCTCGAGAGCTCATCACTTTCGCGGGCTCCGAATAAGAGGTCGAACTCGCCGTGAGACGAGGCGGTGGACTCACCCGGAAGCCGATCGGGGCAGACGAGCGTGCTGGGGAATGGGAGGTCCGCGGGGGGATACCCGGCGGAGGAGGTCCCATTGGGGTCCCCAAATTGCCCCCAGTGCTAGCCGCAAACCCATGGGTAAAAGGACCAAGGCGGGAGCCTCTGGGGTCTTACGAAGGCGAGCCGCGACTGCAACGTTGCCATGGACATATTCTCGCAATGAGAACATGACTATCCACGAACGCTGTCTCCGCGTGAGCAGTGCCCAGACACGAAAGACAGTGATCATGACCGTTAGAAGGCGAGAGATAACGAGCTCAACCAGGAATAACACACAATCGGACGTGTCTTTAAAAAGACGTTCCGTGTGTGCGCTCTTTTAGAGAAATATATACTCTTTTAGAGGGGAAAAATGCTCTTTCAGAAAATATACTCTCTAGTTTTTTCTGCCGAAGCGCCCAGGGGCATTCTCTGCAGTGCACCAGTGCAGAGGAGGGAGAAGCCGCTGAAATGCGCCATCAGATCCAGCAGAGGTGAATGAACAGTAGTATTCAGCTCAGTGAGCATGACCGTTCAGCTCCGAAGAGAAAATCTGAATGAGTGTTTGCATACCAGCTCCTTTTATACCCGTATGTTCGGGGGAGTGGAATGCAAATACCACTCGCCAATTTTCATTGGCCTTTTATCAAAGACCAGAGGTGTCTCGGGCTCCCAAGAGTGACCCCTAGTGTCACTACATCGACACCAACGTGGGAACTGTGGTTTATCACACCTGAGTTCAATTTCTCTAGCCACACCCAGGCCTGATTACTGCCACACCTGTTCTCAATCAAGAAATCACTTAAATAGGACCTGCCTGACAAAGTGAAGTAGACCAAAAGATCTTCAAAAGCTAGACATCATGCCGAGATCCAAAGAAATTCAGGAACAAATGAGAAAGAAAGTAATTGAGATCTATCAGTCTTGAAAAGGTTATAAAGCCATTTCTAAAGCTTTGGGACTCCAGAGAACCACAGTGAGAGCCATTATCCACAAATGGCGAAAACATGGAACAGTGGTGAACCTTCCCAGGAGTGGCCGGCCGACCAAAATTACCCCAAGAGCGCAGCGACGACTCATCCAAGAGGTCACAAAAGACCCCACAACAACATCCAAAGAACTGCAGGCCTCACTTGCCTCAGTTAAGGTCAGTGTTCATGACTCCACCATAAGAAAGAGACTAGGCAAAAATGGCCTGCATGGCAGAGTTCCAAGACGAAAACCACTACTGAGCAAAAAGAACATTAAGGCTCGTCTCATTTTTGCCAGAAAACATCTTGATGATCCCCAAGACTTTTGGGAAAATACTCTACGGACTGACGAGACAAAAGTTGAACTTTTTGGAAGGTGTGTGTCCCATTACATCTGGCGTAAAAGTAACACGGCATTTCAGAAAAAGAACATCTTACCAGCAGTAAAATATGGTGGTGGTAGTGTGATGGTCTGGGGCTGTTTTGCTGCTTCAGGACCTGGAAGACTTGCTGTGATAAATGGAACCATGAATTCTGCTGTCTACCAAAAAATCCTGAAGGAGAATGTCCGGCCATCTGTTCGTGACCTCAAGCTGAAGCGAACTTGGGTTCTGCAGCAGGACAATGATCCAAAACACACCAGCAAGTCCACCTCTGAATGGCTGAAGAAAAACAAAATGAAGACTTTGGAGTGGCCTAGTCAAAGTCCTAACCTGAATCCTATTGAGATGCTGTGGCATGACCTTAAAAAGGCAGTTCATGCTCTAAAACCCTCCAATGTGGCTGAATTACAACAATTCTACAAAGATGAGTGGGCCAAAATTCCTCCACAGTGCTGTAAAAAACTCATTGCAAGTTATCGCAAACGCTTGATTGCAGTTGTTGCTGCTAAGGGTGGCCCATCCAGTTATTAGGTTTAGGGGGCAATCACTTTTTCACACAGCGCCATGTAGGTTTGGATTTTGTTTTCCCTTAATAATAACAACCTTCATTTAAAAACTGCATTTTGTGTTTACTTGTATTATCTTTGACTAATATTTAAACTTGTTTGATGATCTGAAACATTTAAGTGTGACAAACATGCAAAAACATAAGAAATCAGGAAGGGGGCAAACACTTTTTCACACCACTGTGTATGTATGTATATATATATATATATATATATATATATATATATATATATATATAAATGAATAGTGCTTATTTACTATACTAATTTCTTTGCTTTTAGAGTATTTAAGTAATTCCTTTTTTATATACAGTACATATCCTAATTTGCATTGTTTCCTTTATCAGAAAATAAAAACTTATTCTGTTATATTTATATCAAAAAGCATCATTGTATTACAATATTTTTTTAGACAACCTTTTTTTTTTTTTTTTTTTTTTTTTTTTTTAAGTACATTAGAGTACCATTGCAATACCATGAAATATTAATATAGTAATCACTCGGTACCATGGTATTACTCTGGTTACACCACAGTGCTTCAAAGCTTCAAATCTTTTTCTTGACTCATCACTCTTTTCTAAACTATCTCATCTTTGCTCCTTCACTTCATCCTGTCATCTTTGCTGCTTCCTCTCTGACCTCATCATCCTCTTTATACAATGGACACTTTTAATAGTACTATCTCTTCATTTCCTTTCATATTAATATAATGTTATTTTACAAAAATTCTGGCATTAATACTAAGGAATGTCGGAAATGAGAGTTGTATGCAATGTTGGAAAACCTATCGAGTTTTATTCTTTTGGTGAATGTACACTGTATACATAGAGTGGACTTTTTATCTGACCTGTAACTCTTCTGAGGCAATGCCACTTCGATGTTCTGGGGCAAATTCCAAACTGCATTTTTGCTTCCTTGAAGGGCACTGCTGCAGGAAGGGGACACCCCTTGAAAGCATGTTCCAAATGAAAGTGAGAAAACAAGTCTTTTTTCGAAGGCACCCCTGCAGCACCTTTTCTGTGCATGCCACTGAAACCTATTACCATCTAAAAACTTATATATTTTACACTAGTAGGATCTCATCTCACACCATTGTTCTGATCTATTTTTCACAGTTGACAGCAATATCGTCCTGTTTCTTAGCCCTGTTTTTCTGTTTTCTAGGTGTGACTGCTTGAGAGTTTAACAGATTATGTCATCTATTGTGACAACATTTCCATAAATAAAATTATTTGGTAAAAGTGGACTATTTGTGAGTTTGATTCTCCAAGAGGAAATCAAATCCTGGAGGATATCATCCAAATAGTTCCAGTAGAAAACTCCTGCATAACGTGTACGGTTTAAAACTTGCTATGTTTTGCAGGATTTGAAATCTACCCTGCACAATATTCCTGCAGGGAATAAAGGTGTTTTAATGACCTGTAAGACAATTCATGCATGATAGAATTCCTGCAGAAAATTCTGTCCATCCTTAATAATATTCCTGCAGGATTGCTACAAAATGCTGTAGGAAAACTGCAGAAAATTCCTGCAGGATTCCTGTAGGTTTATTTATTTATTTATTTATTTATTTTTTGTAAGGGAGGGATGATGCGAAGGCTTTGCTGGCCCTGAGAATTCGCCACTGATATATATATATATATACATATACATATATACACACACATAGTATATACAGTTGAAGTTAGAAGTTTACATACATTTAAACTCAGTTTTTCACAATTCCTGAGATTTAATTGTAGAAAACTTTCCCTGTCTTAAGTCAGTTAGGATTACTACTTTATTTTAAGAATGTGAAATGTCAGAATAATAGTAGAGCAAATGATTTATTTTAGCTTTTATTTCTTTCATCACATCCCCAGTGGGTCAGAAGTTTACATACTCTTTGTTAGTATTTGGTAGCATTGCTTTTAAATTGTTTAACTTGGGTCAAACGTTTTGGGCAGCCTTCCACAAGCTTCTCGCAATAAGTTGCTGGAATTTTGGCCCATTCCTCCAGACAGAACTGGTGTAACTGAGTCAGGTTTGTAGGCCTCCTTGCTTGCACACGCTTTTTCAGTTCTGCCCACAAATTTTCTATCGGATTGAGCTCAGGCCTTTGTGATGGCCACTCCAATACCTTGACTTTGTTGTCCTTAAGCCATTTTGCCACAACTTTGGGGGTATGCTTGGGGTCATTGTCCATTTAGACACATTTGCGACCGATCTTTATCTTCCTGGCTGATGTCTTGAGATGTTGCTTCAATATATCCACATCATTTTCCTTCCTCATGATGCCATCTATTTTGTGAAGTGCACCAGTCCCTCCTGCAGCAAAGCACCCCCACAACATGATGCTGCCACCCCTGTGCTTCAGGGTTGGGATAGTGTTCTTCAGCTTGCAAGCCTCACCCTTTTTCCTCCAAACATAATGATGGTCATTATGGCCAAACAGTAACATTTTTGTTTCATCAGACCAGAGGAAATTTCTCCAAAAAGTAAGATCTTTGTCCCCATGTGCACTTGCAAACTGTAGTCTAGCTTTTTTATGGTGGTTTTGGAGCAGTGGCTTCTTCCTTGCTGAGCAGCCTTTCAGGTTATGTCGGTATAGGACTCGTTTTACTGTGGATATAGATACTTGTCTACCTGTTTCCTCCAGCATCTTCACAAGATCCTTTGCTGTTGTTCTGGGATTGATTTGCACTTTTTGCACCAACTACGTTCATCTCTAGGAGACAGAAAGCATCTCTTTCCTGAGTGGTATGATGGCTGCGTGGTCCCATGGTGTTTATACTTGCATACTATTGCTTGTACAGATGAACGTGGTACCTTCAGGCATTTGGAAATTGCTCCCAAAAATGAACCAGACTTGTGGGGGTCCAAATTTTTTTCTAAGGTCTTGGCTGACTTCTTTTGAGTTCTTTTGATTTTCCCATTATATCAAGCAAAGAGACACTGAGTTTGAAGGTAGGCCTTGAAATGCATCCACAGGTACACCTCCAATTGACTCCACTTAGCATCAGAAGCTAATTGGCTAATTGCCTAAAGTCTTGACATCATTTTCTGGAATTTTCCAAGCTGCTTAAAGACACAGTTAACTTAGTGTATGTAAACTTCTGACCCATATACATAAATAAGGTAAAGAAGACAAATAATTAAAAATAAATAAATAAATAAATAATAATAATAATAATAATAATAATAATATATATATATATATATATATATATATATATATATTATTTATTTTACATATAAATGATGTATTTTATTTTATAAGTCATGGGTCAGGAAAGTAATCATTTTAGCATATAAGAAAGGATATACATTTTTTATTAATAACGCATTTATTGCTAAAACTGTGGAGGATTTGGTTAGCCCGCAGAGTGAAATGCAGTGGGCATTTATATTTTATTATATTATCTCTTAAGCAACATTATAAAACAGATTCGGTTTTGGATGCATATTGTACTAGCCTCATCGTATGAAAAAAAAAGAATACAATGAAAGTCAAAGGTGACTGATTCTGCCTAACATCACCTTTTGTGTTCCACAGAAAGAAGAAGAAGAAGAAGAAGAAGAGAAAAAATAAGTTTTTATTGAAGTTGGATGGCTGTTTAATGACATTAGGAAGTAGTCAGGAAATAAACACCCCTGTTTTCTGGTGTAAAAGAAATGCTTGAGAATATTTTACTAGAAAAAAGATAACTAGATGAAAAAAAAATGTATAATGACAGAAACCAAAATTCATCCTTTTTACTGTAGTGCATACATCTCAAAATGTGTTTCTAGGTCAATGCAATTCAAAATTATATATATGTACACACACACACACACATAATGTATATATACAGGTGCATCTCAATAAATTAATGTCATGGAAAAGTTAATTTATTTCAGTAATTCAACTCAAATTGTGAAACTCGTGTATTAAATAAATTCAGTGCACACAGACTGAAGTAGTTTAAGTCTTTGGTTCTTTAATTGTGATGATTTTGGCTCACATTTAACAAATACCCACCAATTCACTATCTCAAAAAATTAGAATATGGTGACATGCCAATCAGCTAATCAACTCAAAACACCTGCAAAGGTTTCCTGAGCCTTCAAAATGGTCTCTCAGTTTGGTTCACTAGGCTACACAATCATGGGGAAGACTGCTGATCTGACAGTTGTCCAGAAGACAATCATTGACACCCTTCACAAGGAGGGTAAGCCACAAACATTCATTGCCAAAGAAGCTGGCTGTTCACAGAGTGCTGTATCCAGGCGTGTTAACAGAAAGTTGAGTGGAAGGAAAAAGTGTGGAAGAAAAAGATGCACAACCAACCGAGAGAACCGCAGCCTTACGATTGTCAAGCAAAATCGATTCAAGAATTTGGGTGAACTTCACAAGGAATGGACTGAGGCTGGGGTCAAGGCATCAAGAGCCACCACACACAGACACTACAGTTGTCGTATTCCTCTTGTTAAGCCACTCCTGAACCACAGACAACGTCAGAGGCATCTTACCTGGGCTAAGGAGAAGAACTGGACTGTTGCCCAGTGTTCCAAAGTCCTCTTTTCAGATGAGAGCAAGTTTTGTATTTCATATGGAAACCAAGGTCCTAGAGTCTGGAGGAAGGGTGGAGAAGCTCATAGCCCAAGTTGCTTGAAGTCCAGTGTTAAGTTTCCACAGTCTGTGATGATTTGGGGTGCAATGTCATCTGCTGGTGTTGGTCCATTGTGTTTTTTGAAAACCAAAGTCACTGCACCCATTTACCAAGAAATTTTGGAGCATTTCATGCTTCCTTCTGCTGACCAGCTTTTTAAAGATGCTGATTTCATTTTCCAGCAGGATTTGGCACCTGCCCACACTGCCAAAAGCACCAAAAGTTGGTTAAATGACCATGGTGTTGGTGTGCTTGACTGGCCAGCAAACTCACCAGACCTGAACCCCATAGAGAATCTATGGGGTATTGTCAAGAGGAAAATGAGAAACAAGAGACCAAAAAATGCAGATGAGCTGAAGGCCACTGTCAAAGAAACCTGGGCTTCCATACCACCTCAGCAGTGCCACAAACTGATCACCTCCATGCCATGCCGAATTGAGGCAGTAATTAAAGCAAAAGGAGCCCCTACCAAGTATTGAGTACATATACAGTAAATGAACATACTTTCCAGAAGGCCAACAATTCACTAAAAATGTTTTTGAGATAGTGAATTGGTGGGTTTTTGTTAAATGTGAGCCAAAATCATCACAATTAAAAGAACCAAAGACTTAAACTACTTCAGTCTGTGTGCATTGAATTTATTTAATACACGAGTTTCACAATTTGAGTTGAATTACTGAAATAAATGAACTTTTCCACGACATTCTAATTTATTGAGATGCACCTGTACTGTATATGCATATAAAGGTTAGAAGTTAGAAAATATGTCATTTTGTTCCATAAAGATGTGTGAAAGCCTTAATGGCATTAATTATCTATTTATTTTTTGAGAATCTTTATCCTAAATAAAGGATGCATATTTGTGAAAATACAAGATAGATTTAACTTGCATTTTTGAGCTGACTCTAGGTGGCTGGCTTGCTAATGTAATCACAAACAGATACAAATAGATATGTGATGTTTAAGAAAATATCTGAACATGCTACAATACAACATCAATTGGTTGATGTAAAATTAAAAAATGCATTGAGGAGTTTCCCTCTCTTTACATTCATTACAAACTGTTATGGTGAGCAGTTGCTAGGATGCATCTTGGTGTGAGTGACTTGGCCACTTCTGCAGTTTTCTCCATATCGGTGCATATAATGTGCAAAAAGTGTGCAGTGTGGGTCTATCACAGAATAGAATGACCTGGGCAGCAATCATTGTAAAGCTTAAGTGGATTTCAAGAGTCAGGCTGAGTGAGGCCAATACAGAGCACAGCAAACAGGTTAATATGGATGGGGCTGGAAAACTGATTTTAACACCTAGACAAAAGTAAGTTCAATGAATAGAGGGGTCAGATGTAATCCTGTGTGACATCACTGCTGATTGTGGAGACTGCAGCAAAAGTGAGAAAGTTTGCATCAAACAACACCTGGAAGGAGAAAGGGATGACTAAATGTGAATGTCCAACATGTAACAGAGACTTCAAAAAATATATAGATGGCTAAATGGTTTGAAAATAAAAATAGGGTTACAAGGTACTATGTTTGTAACACTGGTGTCTTGGAGAGGAAGAGCAGACGCAGGAGTACATTCCTTATAATTATAGAGGTTAGAGTGGAAACAAACACTGGAGTGGAAAACAAACTATAAAGCTAACAATACAAAAAACCATGACACTTCACAACATAACACTTCAAGGACTGACAAAGACTGAACTAACTGAAAACTAGAGGGTTTTTATACTCTGAGAAACAAAGGAGGGAATAGAAGGCAGGTGCAGATGATGAACTGATAGGAGTGATTAGGGCAGTGAATCCTGGGAAATGGAGTCTGGGGGAAAACTTCAAAATAAGAGTCCTTGAAGAGAATGAGGGAGACAGACTGTGACAATGTTTTATTTCATAAAATACAAATTATAGTGCATATTAACTAACCGCATTCTAAAAGTTATACACTCAAAAATTAACTAGAACAGATAAAATCACAAGACAAACTTTGAATATTAGATTGAACTCAATAGGCCTTATGTACTGTATGTAGTTTGAAGAGTTTTATAGTATGAAGAAGAGAGATTTACATTTATGCATTTAGCAGACACTTTTATCCAAAGCGACTTACAGTGCACTTATTACAGGGACAATCCCTCTGGAGCAACCTGCCTTGCTCAAGGACACAATGGTGGTTGCTGTGGGGTTCAAACCAGCTAGTTTATTACTAGTTATGTGCTTTAGCCCACTACGCCACCACCACACGGTGATTTGAATATTTTTTGGGATCAATCAATTTAGATACACAATTAATCTATTGAAATATAAAGCATGCTAAATCAGAAAAGGCTGAAGGACTGTGCAGAGTTTGGTGGATATATTTTCAAAACTCTAGTAGGACATGGAGTCAGAAACGAGTTAAGGATTTTAAACAACCTTAACCCCAAGTTTGTCCACTAACAGCATGTTGGCTTTGTCAAGCCAGCATAATTACCACACCACAACTTAAAAGCTGTAATGGACAGACTTTGAATAGCAGTAACGGATTCATGGTCATATTAAAATGCATTAATCACTGTCAGCTTGCTAAATTTACTATTAATTTATGTGTGGCTCTAAAATTTTCAATAACACTGAAATGCTGGCTCAAAATCAAAACAATCCATCCACCTGAAGTAATAAATACAATAATACAAGAGCTCATTAGTTAACCATTTAGACACTCTTGTTTACAGTGCAAGATTTATCACAAAACATGTGGTTCAAATGAGCTACAGGAGTTGAATTTAAAAGCAGAAAGAACTGTTTCTTTTATACATTTTTATTTGGTTGTTTAATATGTTGTTTTGAAAAGCAAAATAATTATGTGGCTCCTTTCCATCAGTTTCACACATTTATAACGAGACCACTTTATATGCTGTCAGACAGCACAGCTTGATCCTGGGTATTCGCACATAATGAAGTACTGTGAGAGCAAATCAGCTTGTGAATCCGTTCAACAAATATGGTTAAGGAAATTACAGATGACAAGAGTGGAAAAAACCTGCAGCCGCACAAATGGTGACATTCTTTCCACAGCACTTTAACAATTCACCAGTATGCAAATAACCACTTTGTTATCTCAACTGTGTGAACTAAATGTCACTGAAATGTTATTGTTTAACCATTAAAAAGATTCCTCTGACAACATGCCAAACCTTGGTGTGCTGCCTTCTATGATACAAGGGGAAATGACATGCCTGTTGAATAGATGAGGATGATGCATTCTTTAAGCCTTATTTCCTTGAATATAAACCTAATGTGAATCTAAATAGGATTGATGCTACAAGCAAAAGTGCTTGAAGGCTAATTTCACCCCCAAAATTAAAATGTGCATAATTTACTCACTCATGTCATTCCAAACCTGTATGACTTTCTTTCTTATGCAGGACCAAAAGAAAGATGATTTAATCAGAGGTGGGTAGAGTAGCCAAAAACGGTACTCAAGTAAAAGTACAATTACTTAAAAAAAAATTATAATAATAATCTAGTAGAAGTAAAAGTACTAACATAAATAATTACTTGAGTAAGTGTAAGAAAGTATCCAATTAAAGAGTACTCAAGTAGTGATTAACTTGTTACTTTCACAAATGACATAAAAGATGTTAACTCCCCTATATTCCATTACATAATACACATTTAACATGTATTATAGAATTATTATTATTATTATTAAATGAAAATTCGGTCATCATTCACCATCATGTTGTTCCAAGCCTGTATGACTTTCTTTCTTCCATGCAATACAATAAGGAGATATTAGACAGAATGTTTGCCTGAGTCACTATTTACTTTCAGTGAATGTGTTTTTTTTTTAAATATTATATATATATATATATATATATTGAAAGTGAATGGTGACCGAGACTGTCAGTTTCTAACATTCTGTCTATCATAGTTTGTGTTACACAAAATACAGAAGGGTTTGGAACAACATGAGGGTAGGGAAATGATGACAGAATATTAAATTATGGCTGAGCTATCACTTTAAAGGGATAGTTCACCCAAATATGAAAATGCTCCCATCATTTACTCACCCTCATGCCATCCCATATTTGTATGACCTTTCTTCTGAAGAACACAAATTAAGATTTTTAGAAGAATATTTCAGCTCTGTAGGTCAGTACAATGCAAGTGAATGGGTGCCAAAATTTTGATGCTCCAAAAAGCATATAAAGGCGGCATAAAAGTAATCCATATGACTCCAGTAGTTAAATCCACACCTTCAGAAGTTAAATGATTGGTGTCGGTGAGAAACAGATCAATATTTAATAATAATTAATAAATAAAATTGTATAATTTTGTGCTAGACATTCTTCTCCCTGCCCAGCAGGGGGCGATGCAGAGAAGAATGTGAATCACCAAAAACACAAGAAGAAGAATGTGAAAGTGATCTGTTTCTCTGTTTCTCTGTTTCTCATCCACACATTCTCATATCACATCACTTCTGAAGATATTGATTTAACCACTGGAGTCTTATGGATTACTTTTATGCTGACTTATTTATTTATTTATTTATTTTTTTTTTAGCTTTAAAATGCTGGCACCCATTCACTTGCATTTTATGGACCAAAAGATCGGAGAAATTCTTCTAAAAATCTTAATTTGTGTTCAGCAGATTAAAGAAAGTCATACACATCTGTGATGGCATGAGGGTGATTAAATGATAAGAGAATTTTCACTTTTGGGTGAACTATTCCTTTAACCTCTTAATGACGGATGGTTCAAAAATGACCCACTTGCGTATTTATTTACATTTAATTTATGTTTAATGCATGTTTAAACTGTGAAATTGTAAACTAATATTGACATGCAATATATCATTTGAAAGATCTGGGTCTCAAGATTTGATATTTTAAAGCGATTTTGACAATCGCAAAGTTTACATACACTAAGTTATTAAACGTGTCAAGAGTGAAAATCAAAACACGGAAAATGAAACCGGAAGTTCTGACCTTTATTGTCTTCCAGCCAAACACAGATGAGCACAATCCTCCAAACTTCGGTATGCTTTTCATTGCAAGAAAACATCACATGGAGGAGGAGTCAGTGTGTCATTGTTTACATTGGTTTTTTTCATTATTATTATTTGGAAATTATTTTATTTTTTTATTTTATATTGTTTTGAAATTGTTTTGAACGGCGCTTGGTCTGTGCTCTGTGCAAGTTTCTCTTGTAAACAATGACGCGCTTCCTGCCTCCTCCTCCTCGTGACGCGTGACCTTACCAACGAGCTTACATCATCCCTCTCATGAGCGCACGTCACAGAGATGTACGGAAGTGAACATTTGTAGTTAATTTGTATGTAAAGTATATAGGTATTGTTTTGTTTCTCAAAATAATCAATCGTTTGGGTTCAGAAGAACTTATTTGTCGACTGGAGTCGTGTGGATTATTTTGATATACCCTAAATATGCATTTTGGACCATCAAAAAATGGAGTACATTCACTTGCATTGTTTAAAGGAGGAGGCCTGAAATGAAATCCTAAAAGTCTTAAATTCTTTTTTGATGAAGAAATAAACTCAGATACATCTTGGATGGCCTGAGGGTGAGTAAATTATCAGCAAATTTTCATTTTTGGGTGAACTATTCCTTTAAAGGTCTCTTGTCAGATCTGGATTAATTTATCAATAAGAAGAGAGGTCTGGAAAACATTATAGTTATTATTACGGTGAAAATGTGAAAATGTCACAAAACGTGAAAATGTCACACAGGGACGTTATATATAATGCTGAAATATAAACCAAAGCAAGACCATGCTTTATTAATGCCTACTTTTCGATATTTTTAATCGCCTTTAAAGTCCTGCGTGGATTCTTATTTCAGTTTAGTTACCGTTTTCAGTGTCGAAAGAATTTAGATCATTAGTTCTGTACAGCAGTAACACCGCTCTCTAAATGCAGAGTACGCAGCCTGCATAGGGCACCAACCCTGGTCACGGAACACTCGATGTTTCTGAAACCACCCCCTATCCACTATATAGTGCACTATTTCAGGTGTCCAACATTTTGAAGGATTGCCTGAATTCTGAGTGAGCCACACATTCCCTAATTTGTTCACTCATTCTTACCCACAATGCACTTTAATTTCAAGTGTACATTTGATGTACACTCGACGACGGTTAATTGCCCATAATCCACTGCGGGGAAGACAAACGAGCTGGGAGTTTACTGCTTCCTTCACTCCTGCAATATTTTATTTCATGCTGAATGTAATAAATTACTTTTTAAAAAATCATTACTTCATTAAAATAACATAATAACATATAGAGGCAAAACATACTGTCATGGGAGGATTCATTCTGCTGGTTTGTTTCTGTGTGTCTCCCTCGTGTTGTTGCTGGTGCGGAGTTAATCATGCAGTAGCATTGCCCAGCAACGCTCATTACTAGCCGCTGCTTGATTAGCTCGGCACCTGCACACTATCTTCACTCTCTCTTATAAGCAGCCCTTTTGTGTGAGTTCAGTATCAGATCGCTCTCTTGTTGTGTGCTTTGTTACTCGTGTTCTCATGCTGTTCTCTGTATTTTTTTAAGTCTTTAATATTTTTGCCTATTTTCCTGTGTTCCAGCCATTACCATCAGCTTCATTCACCAGGATTTCTCACCTCTGTTTCTCTCTGCTCCAGTCGTCGCAATCTCACACCCTGGAATAAACATTACCTCTACTCTCTCCCTGCTGCAGCTGCCGCCGTCAGAGTCCTCCACCATCATCTTCCACCTCGTCTCTGGACTGTTCCATTGTTTGTGCTACTTCATATTTTTTCATCATATACCTGAACTTTTCACTCATTAAACATTGTTATATTTTACTCCTGCGTCTGGGTCCTATTTATATCATGACACATACAGATACATTTAAAATGTACTCTTTATTTATATTTACAGTTGTGCTCAAAAGTTTGCATACCCTGGCAGAAATTGTGAAATTTTGGCATTGATTTTGAAAATATGACTGATCATGCAAAAAAACTGTCTTTTATTTAAGGGTAGTGATCATATGAAGCTATTTATTATCACATAGTTGTTTGGCTCCTTTTTAAATCATAATGATAACAGAAATCACCCAAATGGCCCTGATCAAAAGTTTACGCACCCTTGAATGTTTGGCCTTGTTGCAGACACACAAGGTGACACACACAGGTTTAAATGGCAATTAAAGTTTAATTTCCCACACCTGTGGCTTTTTAAATTGCAATTAGTGTCTATGTATAAACTGTCAATGAGTTTATTAGCTCTCACGTGGATGCACTGAGCAGGCTAGATATTGAGCCATGGGGAGCAGAAAAGAACTGTCAAAAGACCTGCGTAACAAGGTAATGGAACTTTATAAAGATGGAATATGATATAAAAAGATATCTAAAGCCTTGAAAATGCCAGTCAGTACTGTTCAATCACTTATTAAGAAGTGGAAAATTTGGGGAACTCTTGATACCAAGCCAAGGTCAGGTAGACCAAGAAAGATTTCAGCCACAACTGCCAGAAGAATTGTTCGGGATACAAAGAAAAACCCACAGGTAACCTCAGAAGAAATACAGGCTGCTCTGGGAAAAGACAGTGTGGTTGTTTCAAGGAGCGTATTACGACGATACTTGAACAAAAATTAGCTGCATGTTTGAGTTGCCAGAAAGAAGCCTTTACTGCGACAATGCCACAAAAAAGCCCAGTTACAATATGCCCGACAACACCTTGACACACCTCACAGCTTCTGGCACACTATAATATGGAGTGCCAAGACCAAAATAGAGCTTTATGTTCACAACCATAAGCGCTATGTTTGGAGAGGGGTCAACAAGGCCTATAGTGAAAAGAATTCCATCTCCACTGTGAAGTATGGTGGTGGTTCACTGATGTTTTGGAGGTGTGTGAGCTCTAAAGGCACAGGAGTCTTGTGCAGCATTTTATCAGAAAATACTGGCAGACAATTTGCATTCTTCTGCACGAAAGCTGCACATGGGATGCTCTTGGACTTTCCAGCAGGACAGTGACCCTAAGCACAAAGCCAAGTTGACCCTCCAGTGGTTACAGCAGAAAAAGGTGAAGGTTCTGGAGTGGTCATCACAGTCTCCTGACCTTAATATCATCGAGCCACTCTGGGGAGATCTCAAATGTGCGGTTCATGCAAGACGACCAAAGACTTTGCATGACCTGGAGGCATTTTGCCAAGACGAATGGGCAGCTATACCACCTGCAAGAATTTGGGGCCTCATAGACAACTATTACAAAAGACTGCACGCTGTCATTGATGCTAAAGGGGGCAATACACAGTATAAAGAACTAAGGGTATGCAGACTTGATGTTTTGTTTTATGATTGTGCCATTCTGTTATAACCTACAGTTGAATATGAATCCTATAAGAAATAAAAGAAATGTGTTTTGCCTGATCACTTGTGTTTTCTTTAAAAATGGTACCTATATTACCAATTCTCCAAGGATATGCAAACTTTTGAGCACAACTGTATACAGAATTTTACCATTAAGATGAAGAATTCTTTGTTTACTAAATAATTCACTGAGGTGATATTATTTTTAACTCAGGAGACTGCACACAGTGGAAATGATAATTCTGTGGATGATGTAAATATTTGGTTATAACATGTAGGTTATGATAATTTGGTTGGATGATGACGCTATGCGCCCAGAAACGCTACCAAGCTTGTATTGGAGTTTAAAGATACTAAAGTATAACAAACAAATACAATAATGTACATTTGATAAAATATGTTTACTCTTTATATCAACACATATATATTAAAAATGACAAACAGAATGAAGATTTATTGTATTAACATAGTATTAAATAAGAATAACAGGTGTGACAATAATATGTGACGATGTTTTTGTGACAGCCTCAGAGCTCCGACTCTCGGTGTATATGTCAGCATCCGAATTCACTCACTCATTTCGTTCACTCACTGCTGAGATATAGTGCACTTACTGCCATTCACTCTATAGGAAATAGTGAATGAGTGAATGATTTTGGACACAGCCACTCTCTTCGCCATACGATCTCCTCACGCCCGCACATCTCTCATGCGTGTGCCTCCCGCCCCTAGCTTTGAAATGCTGTCTGTTCCTGCTCCAGTTGTCAATCACGCGAAGGGCAGAGCAAAAGGCTTTTACACTTAACTGTATAAAGTTAATCAGCCTAAAGTAGTAGCGATGATTTCCAGTATACCCGCAAGGGCATGGAGTAAATGTGTAAATACTGCTCATGACATGCGGGATGCGGGACAAAGCGCGCTGATATATTGCTGCACTGATTTAAAAATATACACTTAAAAACTGATGTCATAAGAGCCCAGTTACAGAATCACCCTGAAAATGACCACCACATTACTCAGAAAAGCCAGCATTAGCATTAGAGCCACAGCTTACCTCGAGGTGCTGCTTTAAATTGAAACTAAGATTTTAATCTTGAAATATTAGTTTGTCTTGGTGTTAAATGAAGGCACTGCATGACGAAACTATTCTTTTTTCACTGTGCGGAGCAAAGAAAGTGTTTCACTTTGAAGAGCTTGATGCTGCAGCAGTGATAGAATCGGCTTGAGTGACAGTCTGTGACAGAGCACGCAGCTGAACTTCCGCTGTAGTAAAAGTCCCATTCAATAATCTCTCAATAAATTACACATTAATTAAAATTAAACCCAGTAATGTAACGACAGGAATGTCACCCATTGTAATGAAGTAAAAGTAAAAAATTTTTCATTAGAAATTTACTTGAGTGAGAGTAAAAAGTACCCACGTTTAAACCTACTCTAAAAGTAAATTTTTTCCCAAAATGTTACTCAAGTAAATGTAACGCAGTAAATGTAGCACATTACTACCCACCTCTGGTTTTAATGAGAATTGTGGGCCATCTTTTATTAGTCCATGCAACTCCTGCGTCATATTGCAAGTCTTTTTAAGTTGTTTAAGTGCTCTTTTGGAGTCGTTTTCAGTGCTACAACCTTAAATCTTTTTGGAGTTTTCCAGAGTATCTCTTTTGTACTTGCAACATATAAACACTTGACTTGCCAGCTTTTTTCAGTACACAAACTAGTGGTAAGTGCCTTTGATTAAGGGTACAATGGTGATAGAAGATCCCAGCTCAGATCTTTAACTTCAAAACTACCATCACCCCCCAATGGAAGACCGATTTTATATGTCATGTTTTGTGTCAGCATTGACTTGTCTGTAGATTTTATACCACGTCTCCCTCTATATGCATTAACGGCCTTATGGTATTGTTCGGTTATCCTCCTGTAGTAATCGCCACTTGTCACTTTTGTTTGATTTACACTGAAAACCCTAATAAGTTCACTGCACTCATTTGATTGAGTAAACTCGTTCCCTCAATTCCACTGAGTAATGGGGTCTACCAAAACTTGAGTATTTAACCCTTATGTTCTGTTTGGGGTCTATATGACTCCAGACCCTCTTCAAATAGTAAAAAAAAAAACATATGCATTGTTATTTTTTTATCCTGATATTTCATGAATTTTCCTAATTACATAAGATCTTTTCTGAAATGTGTTTTTTACTTAATGATAATGTATGTCCGCTATGACATGACAACACACATGTGATGTTTGGGGTCATGTTGACCCCAGTAATAAATGTTATTGAGAGCATAGGAGTTTCACATGCTTTGAATCTGTTTGTTACCTAAGGTGCAATTTCTCAATACAAAACACTCTCTTTCTCTCTCTCTCTCTCTCTCTCTCTCTCTCTCTCACACACACACACACATACACACACACACACACACACACACACATACATACACACACACACACACACACATGCACATACGCTCTCTATCTCTCTCTCTCTCACACACACACACACACACACTCTTTCTCTCTCTCATTCTCTATCATTCACACACACACACACACAAAAACACACACACACACACACACAAAATTACATTTTGCAATGTTCTAACACAGGAAAACCTTCTGGAGGTGCATCAGAAAAAAAAAAAAAAGAAAGAAAAAAACAGGCTATGAGAGTTGTGTTGGATATCAATGTTGGGCTCTCTGGCCACATTTTTTACTTCATATGCACTAGGAGAAGAACTGCTGAAAAGAAAGCTTACAATGTTGGGCACAATAAGAAAAAACAAGCCAGAGCTTCCAAAAGAGCTTGTTCAGACTAAAGGAAGGGAGACAACATCATCCATCTTTGCATTCACTGACACTACTACACTTGTCTCCTACTGCCCCCCGAAAAATAAAAATGTCCTCCTGATGAGCACATTGTACAGAGATACATCTTTGAGCACCAGAGATGACAAAAAACCAGTCATGATGTTAGATTACAGCAGCACAAAAGGAGTGGTAGACAACCTGGACAAAGTGGCTGCCACATACAACTGTCAACGAAAGACCGCTCGTTGGCCCCAGGTAATATTTTTCAACATCCTGGATATCAGTGCATACAATGCATTTGTGAAATGGTGTGCCATCAACAATGAGTGGTGTGGTGGCAAAATGAACTGGAGTAGAATATTCTCGGAGCAGCTAGGATATACCTTGGTGAGGCCTCACATTGACAGGAGAGAGCGCCTTCCTAGGTCACTTTTTGCTGCATCCACTGTGAGGGAGATTCAAAGTCAGCCTGAAGCAATCACTTCTCCAGCAGCTGCTGGAAAACGTGGATGATGCCAGGTCTGCTCTAGAAAAAATGATTCAAAGACTAACAAAAAATGTCTGAAGTGTCACAAGTATTTGTGTACAGCACATGCACAAATTATCTGTTCCTCTTGCATCTGAAGGTAGTCTTTTTTGGTTTTCACCATTAGCATAATACAGTATCAAGAATTTTGTGGTGTGACAGGATTTTAGGAGAAAAGTGTTTGGCCATCCTTTTTGTGTATTATACTGCATGTTATATATGTATATAGAGGGAATAAAAGAAAAACTCTTTGAATATCAGCAGTTCAAGACATATTGGTATTGGCGAAATCTATTACAGATATATATATATATATATATATATATATCTTTCTATATACCATTTTTTTATTATTTTGTGTAATCAAATGTTATATGATTATATTTAGATTTCATTTTTTTTCTGAAATGTGCCCTTGAAATTTGCATGAAATTTACATTTGGCTGTCCTGTTGCCCAGACGATGTGTATATACTGTAAATTTGCACATAGTTAGTTTGCCTGGTTAGTGAGTATGTAGTAAAAAAAAGCACTTTTTCATTTACTTAATTTTTCTTTTTTTAAAAACAATAATATCTGACTGGGGTCAGATTGACTCCAAACATAAGTAATGTTACTATTTTGGAAAAAACAAATTCTGTTTTTTTTTTTTTTAAACAAAAGGTATAATTATATTTGTTCAATAACATATATAGAACATATACAGCTATATTATTTTCATTATTTTGTGTAAATTAAGAAATGATATGGTTATTTCTGTATTTAGTTGCTTTTCTAGTTAAGTAGACTTAACTCAGATTTGAATCTAAATATTGTTGTTTCTACTGTTGTACATTTTAATTGAATTGATTCAATTTTAGATCAAACAACAGCACAGCTCAAATAAAGATGATAACTGATTCTAGGTCAGTTATTAAATAATTCTTTACAGAAATGCATATATGCACTTCAGCTGCACATGCACAAAGATAACGAAGATTGACCAGGGTCCAACTAATGGTGACATTACACCAAACAACTATTTGCAACAAAGCATAAATAATACAACAAAAGAGCTAAAACATATATGAATTCTTAATAACAATTATTTAAATTCCCCAATCTGTTCCCTCTGACCAAGGAAACATAATTCAAGCAGCAAGGGATTATGGGTATTCCCCGTAGCCCCAATTTTGTACTCAATAGTTTGAGTTATTAACACTTCAAATCTTAAATCTATGGATTTTTAAGAAAAATAAGTTCAATGAACTTAAATATTTGAGTTATGAGTCCAAAACTTGACATTTCAAGTAATACTTAAGACAATTTGATTTTTACAGTAATGACAACTTTAGGGTTTACAGTGTAGTGCATATTCTCAAATCCATGCCATGAGAATAGATTTTTAGAGTGTGATTAAGACAACAAGAAAAGGGTACAAAAGTGCATCGTAAAAGTGCTCTGTTATCAGACACTGTACAAAGCAGCTTACTGCCATTGCCAGGCCAATGACAGCACAGAATACATTTCCCAGATTTAGGATTTGGATGTGATGCTAGTTCACTCTTTATTCACTGTGTAAAATGGATTGTTCATATATGCCATGGATTTTAAACTTTTTAACATAGCTGTCCATTCTTTGAATTAAATGTGTCAATCTGAGAACTGCATTCATTTGAATGCCCATTTCAACTAATTTTGGCACCTACACTATTTTAAACTAAAGTAACCATAAGGAAAAGAAAACATACTAGTATGTGTTAGCTGATATTTGAGGAATACCATTATTATGGTAGCTGTTCAAGGAAAATACAAATACAAGCATGAATCTCATCCTCTGAATCGTTTCAGGAAATGTCAAAGTTGACATTTAATTAGCACTGTATCCAGAGAGCCATGGAAACATCTGTTATGTTTGGCAAATTGCTGCAGTATGTCCACATTGTGGTTCACATCTAAAATAAGAGCAACATATTGTGGCCAGGAATACTGTGTTCAGTATTAATAAAGGGCAATAAATGGGGTAAACCTTTTTATAGACACATCCCTTAAACCTTTCTTTAAAAGGGTTCACACATTGACCTTTTGTGACTCCCCAGTAGCAGGGCATGTTGTCACACTATATGGGGTATGTTGTCACAACAGAACCTGTTATTAAACATATTATAGGCTTTTCAGCAAAATATAAACTGTAAAATAATTATGAAAAACAAAATTCCTGAAGCAGCAAAAATGAAGAAGGTAGCATACAAAAATATCTTTGTTTTGTCCAACAAATAAAGTAAAATGTAAAATAAAACTTTGTAAAGATAATTGAAAATGTAATAAAAATTTTAAAACATGTGACAGTTTGTCCCAATATGATGATTTTGGGTTAAAAGGACAGAATTCCCAAAATGATTTAATTTAAGTTTAAAATCAGGTGTTTAAAATCAACAAAAAAACACCCTCACTAGAGAAAACGCACATACTGTATTTGTAATTTGACTTCTGATTTAAAACCTTAGTTACTGAGATATAGCTCCTGTGACAGCTTACCCTGTGTGACTCACTAGCCCCAGTCTCTGCTATTTACATTTTATATAAATATTTCTTCTATGTAGATCTGAAGCAAATTCATTGGAGGCTTTTTATATTTTAGCTTTTAAAATAATACAGTTCAGCTCTTCTGATTGTCAGCAGACCCATACACATATTCTGAAAGTGGGAAAGAGAAAAAGCCACCCAAGTTTAGAGGTCTAAATCTTGTTGCTCAGTTCAGAAATGCCATATATATTAATGCCCAGGTAAGAAATTTGTTATTTTGGGCTAAAATATTTAGACTTTAAAATAACTTCCTCAAACTTGTGAAAACTGCCCAAGATCAGAAATGGGCCTATCACCTATTCTTCCTGTCAAAGCTGTTACCCATGCCAGCATCTGAAAAATAAAATCACTAATAATTTATGCTTAGGAAATGAGGGATCATTTACCACTCAGGAAAATGAGGATCAATATTTATGTAACCAGACTAAAGATGCTATTATGAATAATTTGTCTTATCTTTCGGCCCCCATTGGAAGAAGCCAAATGTAATACTTTTAATCAGGTTGATGCAGGGATGCAAATGACTGCAGCCATGTAACTCATTTAATCTACTAGCTCATCTGATTTAATGCCTACTGCTTTAAAAAAAAAAAAAAAAATTTAAATGTATGGAGGAAGACGTTCTGTCTGCTGACAAATTCTCCCTGCACTTGAAATGTCTCCCTGTACTTAAAACTGCTATGGCAAAGCCTCTAGTTAGGAAAGGTAATTTCGCTCCCCTGATACTCAGTATTTACAGGAAATTCTAAATTATTGCTTTTAAAGTTGTATTACTGAAAAAAAAAAAATATATATATATATATATATATATATATATATATATTTTAGTCGGTTCCAAATTTATTTTTGAAATAATATCTGGTTTTGATGTACATCACCGCATGTGATGTGATTTTTTTCATTTATTGTTAAATTTGTTCCTATCCAGAAACAACTATAACCTCCTGAGAACCGAGCAAGACAGCTTTGTGCATTTTCCATTTCCCTTTGTTATTTGCAACTAGTAGCCCCTAATAAACATGAAATAAAATAAAAAAAAACAACAGAAGAGTAAATAGTTTTCCTAAAAATGTATGTCCTCATATGGGGACAGTGGGACTAAGTTGTGAAATTTTAAATAAAACCAAGCTTTTGAAAGTTTTATGAAATAGTTTTTTATGTTTTAATTCTGATACAAGGGTAATGGCCAGCATCGTCCAATCTCTGCCAACCATGATAAAATAAAATTTAGCATTATAAATTCGGAATCTATGTACTGATTACCATTGTCCCATCTCTGCCAACCATGTTGAGTACATCATCTGCTGCCTGAAACTGAACTTTTGACCAGACGTTTGGAGTGAATGCATATGGCTGCATAAGAAAGCTATAGCTACCTATTAAGTGAATGACTTAACCTCCAATGTACTGTCTGTCTGCACTGGTCTCAGAACAATTTGAAATCTACCTTATTTTTATCCTAACTCCATATACAGCCTCTGAAAGCAACATTTTCCAGCTTTAAGATGAACCCATTGATTCTCAGTGTGATAATGCACAGTGGATATAGGATTTCTAAGGGAAAAAGATCCGCCATTGTGTTTAACAGCGTGACGCTATGTGATAAATCGATTACATTTTTATAATGGCATATTGGATAAAACTAGAGAGTATTCTGACTCATAAAGGTTTTGATGTAAAAACTTAATGAGGTCTCTTAACAATGAGGTCTCATTCACTTTTATAGTTTAGAAAAAGATGCAATGAAAGTGAATGGTGACCGATTGTTTGGTAACTAACATCTCCTTTTGTGTTATCTGAAAGAAAGAGAGAAAGTCACATGGGTTTGGAACAAAATGAGATTGAAACAAAATAAGGTTGAGTATCCCACGTACATTAACTATCCCTTAACCTTTTGATAAACTTTCCTCATAGTCCAGAACTCAACGTTTGTATCTATTCATTTATATGTTAATCATTGATGAATTATTGGTGCTAATGATTTTTGTTTTATTTGTCTGTATTACTACTTCATTTGAATTCTATTTATTTATTGACTTACAAACTTTGCTTTTTATACTATTGATTTTCCATGGTGCCATTTTTTATAGTTGTAAATGCTAAAAATAAAAAAAATAAAAAAATAAATAAAAAGGAAAAAGTTAAAAACACCATTATTTCCCCACAATAAAACATAAAGATTTGTTTCATTATACTCATATTAATGTACTGCATTATGTTGCGTAGTAATAAAGCTGTTTCTCAGAATACTTCAACGTAGCCAGGCAAATGAATTTGGTTGAATTTATTTTTTGATTAATGTTTAATGTGATGGAAGTTCTTCCCTGTAAAGAACACTATTTTCTTGTTATCACAAGTGATTATGTTCATTCATAAAATGTGTAATAATGGCTCTTATCCTTTATTCAAAAAATTAGTAATCAGGAACATAGGAACATAAGAGGACACTTGGAACCACAACCCCATTGCAGCCAATCAAATATACCTCAGCACTTACAAACAAGTTGTTCATTATCAACCTCATTAAGTTTAGATAAGTTTATCAGGTAAAGAACTCAGTGTAAAGTAATTAGACTATATTATTGAAGAAATTATGACAAATAGTCCTGCATTGATTGTGATCATTTGCATACTTATTTTCTATGCACTTGAATCTGATTCTTTGGTCATACTGAGCATGTGTACTGAGTAGACAGGAACCAGAGCAGAGTCTTGGTACAGCATGACAGATGATGGAGACCTCTTGGGAACTGGGGTTACCAGAACAGCCCATAGGAGGAAAGAGGATCATGGCAGTGACTGCAAGAGCATTAGCAGAGTGTTATCCCCCTGTGCACTGTTAGACCTTGCTATGGTTTTTCTACAGTAACATACTGGCAACACTGTTGCCAGCTAGTTACTGTAAAAACCTGATAACGGTAAGCTACTGCAATTGTTGTGTACAATAATTTACTGATTACTGTAATTGTAGCTGAGGTATATTACTGTAAAAATGTAAACTGTACAGTAACTAGCTGTAAATATCCCTTACATTATTATTTTTTATATTGTATTGATTTTATTTGTAACATTACAGAGCAGGCAGGACAGGCTGAAGACAGGAATGGACAAGGACATGTTGTGAGAACCCAAGTACAGTTTATTTACAAATCCAAAAACGTGAGTCCAAAGTGAAAACAACACATAACCTACAGAAACCCAGAACATAAACTAAACTTGAATAAACTTCACTATATAAACAATGGCTTGACAACTTGACTAACAGCATGACGACTGACACAACATTACACCAACAATACTTGACCTTAGACAAGAGAACATGAGGGCTATAAATACACAGACAAGGGTAACATGACAACCAATGGGAAAACTGAACTAATAACAAGATAACTAGGCAATGAAACAAGAACCAATGATAAAACAGAACTGATAACAAGACTCATAAAAATAAACCAATGAAACGACAGAACTAATAAACATGACATGAAACAGGAACAGGAAGCATGAATCAAAACATGAACAAAAACACATTTAAACATGACATTATTATATAAAATGTATTAATAATAAAGAAAACACATTATTTTTTTTATATTTATTTTTTATTGGAGCATGACAAGAACAGGGGAACTGGATCATGACATCCAGTATTTCTAATTTATATTGTAAAATATCAAAGGTATAGTTCACCCAAAAATAAAAATTATCTTATCATTTCCTCACCCTCATGCCATCCCCAATGTGTATGTCTTTCTGCTGAACACAAACAAATATTTTTAGAAGAATATTTTATCTGTGTAGGTCCATATAATGCAAGTGAATGGTGGCTAGAACTTTGTAGCTCCAAAAATCACAAAGGCAGCATAAAAGTAATCCATAAGACTTCAGTGGTTAAATATACACTATATTGCCAAAAGTATTCGCTCACCTGCCTTTAGACGCATATGAACTTAAGTGACATCCCATTCTTAATCCATAGGGTTTAATATGACGTCAGCCCACCCTTTGCAGCTATAACAGCTTCAACTCTTCTGGGAAGGCTTTCCACAAGGTTTAGGAGTGTGTTTATGGGAATTTTTGACCATTCTTCCAGAAGCGCATTTGTGAGGTCAGACACTGATGTTGGACGAGAAGGCCTGGCTCACAGTCTTCGCTCTAATTCATCCCAAAGGTGCTCTATCGGGTTGAGGTCAGGACTCTGTGCAGGCCAGTCAGGTTCTTCCACACCAAACTCCCTCATCCATGTCTTTATGGACCTTGCTTTGTGCACTGGTGCGCAGTCATGTTGGAGCAGGAAGGGGCCATCCCCAAACTGTTCCCACAAAGTTGGGAGCATGGAATTGTCCAAAATCTCTTGGTATGCTGAAGCATTCAGAGTTCCTTTCACTGGAACTAAGGGGCCAAGCCCAGCTCCTGAAAAACAACCCCACACCATAATCCCCCCTCCACCAAACTTCACAGTTGGCACAATGCAGTCAGACAAGTACCGTTCTCCTGGCAACCGCCAAATCCAGACTCGTCCAACAGATTGCCAGTTGGAGAAGCGTGATTTGTCACTCCAGAGAACGCATCTCCACTGCTCTAGAGTCCAGTGGCGGCATGCTTTACACCACTGCATCCGACGCTTTGCATTGCACTTGGTGATGTATGGCTTGGATGCAGCTGCTCGGCCATGGAAACCCATTCCATGAAGCTCTTTACGCACTGTTCTTGAGCTAATCTGAAGGCCACATGAACTTTGGAGGTCTGTAGCGATTGACTTTGCAGAAAGTTGGTGACCTCTGCGCACTATGCGCCTCAGCATCCGCTGACCCCGCTCTGTCATTTTACGTGGCCTACCACTTCGTGGCTGAGTTGCTGTCATTCCCAATCGCTTCCACTTTGTTATAATACCACTGACAGTTGACTGTGGAATATTTAGTAGCGAGGAAATTTCACGACTGGACTTGTTGCACAGGTGGCATCCTATCACAGTACCACGCTGGAATTCACTGAGCTCCTGAGAGCGGCCCATTCTTTCACAAATGTTTGTAGAAGCAGTCTGCATGCCTAGGTACTTCATTTTATACACCTGTGGCCATGGAAGTGAATGGAACACCTGAATTCAATTATTTGGATGGGTGAGCGAATACTTTTGGCAATATAGTGTATGTCTTCAGAAGCAATATCATAGGTGTGGGTGAGAAACAGATAAATATTTAAGTCCTTTTTTTCTATAAATCTCAACCTTTGACCAGCGCCAACCAGTAGTGGTTATATGCACAAATAATGTGAATCACCAAAAAACAAAAGAAGATGAATCTGGAAGTGAAAGTGGGGATTTAACTACTGGAGTCATGGATTACTTTTATGCTGCCTTTAAATGCTTTTTGTAGCTTCAAATTTCTGGTCACAATTCACTTGTATTGTATGGACCTACAGGGCTGAAATGTTCTTCTAAAAAATTTTGTCTGTGTTCTGCTGATGACAGAAAGCCATACACATCTGGGATGGCAAGAGGGTGAGTAAATAATGAGCATTTTCATTTTTGGATGAACTATCCCTTTAAGTAAAAGACTATACAACATATACAGCAATTAAAAAGGTAGCAAGGGAAAAATGTATACAGATCGAAGTAGAAGTCGTGGTGTGTCAGTGCAGGGCCACCAGGATCAAGTGAACACTGAAAGAAAATAATATATTATCAGTGTTAATGTTAAGTCATGAAGTCATCACACACAATACTCCCCAAAATCTCCTTTAACTGTGAGGCCGTTCACAAAATACGCGTTCTTGTGCCCTAAACAGCAAGATCGAGCGCATGGGTCTCATTTAACGTTAACGTTTAACGTGACGCACCGTCTTAAAAACGCAACTCTCACGACGCAAGAAAAAGCAGCGAAACACGGTTCTTGAGACGCATTTTAAAACGCTGAACTGCTTTCAACTGACGAACCGTCTTAAAAACGCAACCCTCACGACGCGAGAGAGAGAGAGCGAGAGAGAGAAAGAGAGAGAGAGAGAGAAAACAGAGAGACGCGACGCAAGGACAAAAGATGTACCAGCACTTGAAAATAAGGCAGACGGAAAGCAAGAACGCGTCCTCTGTGAACAGCCCCAATGTAAACTTTATCCTTTCAATGACATTAGAGTTTTCTTATTTCTCTATAAACATGTCTTGAATTATCGACTTATTACTGTGTACTTACTTAATTTGATGTTTTCCACTCGAATTCCGTGGGACTCTGCTCTGCTCAAATACAGCTTTCCCTCAGACAGGTGCGCGGGGCGTCAGGGGTTTGTACCTGAGGTAAAGTTCGCCTCCCCCTGTCGGGGATGAAGGGAGGCCGAGAGAGAGAGAGAGAAAGCCAAGATTACAGTTCATTATCGTTACAAATATACAGTTTATCTCACTACCAATACCATACGTACCAATACCATACGTACCTCTTTCCCATCCCCCCTGGAAACTACTCCCCTGCTAATTGGAGACAATCACTTTCTGTCTGCTTCTCCATGGTCACTCAGAATTAATTTAGGCTGTGGTTTATAGAAAACTGGTTTAGTTCTGTTGTGATTTTTATGACGTTCGGTTTTGTTAACAACAGTGTTTCCTGCACTACTACACTGTAAAAATGTTTAGTCAAACAGCCTAAAAATCTTCTTCGTGTGGTATCTGCTAACTGGTTTTAGTCAATATATTATTTATGATATTCTGGTTTTAGTCAAAAATATTGATAGCACTTTATTTTACAGTACTGTTCTACATTTACGTACTATATAATTACTACAGTAATAACTAGGTACTAATCCTAACATGACCCCAACCCAAACCTTAACCCATATTAAAAGTACTTTCGCACATCCTGATTTTACTGAGTGAGACACATTCCTGGGTCAACAAGGGAGGTGCTTAAGGTAATATTTATCAACCAATCAGAGCTGACTATCATATGTGACATCATCCATCTTCTGCAGAATGTGTACCCTTTTTGAGTTCCAACAGACTGCAGTCAACATCTGAAATGGTTCAACTGGTGAAGGTAAGGACATTTATTTTAAATATTTACTTACATGTCGCTTTGGAGCATAAACTACTTTAAAGAGGCCCTATTATGCTTTTTGGAATTTTACTTTTCATTTAGTGTGTAATATAGCTGTTTGTGCATGTAAAAGATCTGTAAAGTTACAAAGCATGCAAAGTCCAAGCAAAAAGGAGTTATTCTCTCCAACAGACAACACTGCTCAATAACTACAAGAAACGGCTGGATTGTAGTCCAGCCATTTCTTCCGTAAAGTATCTACATCACTATGTAACACATTTGCATAATGCCCACCTAAGGGCTACTTTGGCCTGCCCTCAAACAAAGGTAGTTATAGCCAAGACCAGGATGAGTTGGGTTAGTGTTGTCGTCATGTCGAGAAGATGTTGTTTTCTTCACAGCAAAAGCAAAACCTCTTTGTTTGGACTTCCAAAGGCTGATGAATTGAAGAATCAGTGGTTAAAATGTATTTTAATTATTTAGCAGTACAACCACAACCAATGCCGGATTTTCAATACGGTTACTTCTGAAAGATGGCACAGTTCCCACTTTGTTGGGACAATCTGGTGCTTCAGGATCACAACCTGTATGTATGCTTGATTATTTGTGGATTTATCTGCTACCGAGAGCTCAAATACAGAGTTTTGTGTTGTAGCTATGGTGTACACCCAGTGCACAGCTGTAGGCCTCTGCTAACCTGATAGCTAATGTTATTGTGTTGAAATAGTTTGGCTAATCAGCTACAGGCCCACTTTTACCTACAATTGTGTAGAATTATGCAGATTATTTGCCGTTCTTAATATCATGAATAATGATCAAGTGTGGTGATGGATTTATTTTTTACAAACGGTCATTTTACGTCTGCAATCCACGGTAGTGCTCGGCTAACTTGCTATGTAATGTTGTTTTGGGTAAGGGTTTACTATTCAGCTGTGGCTGGCTTTTAACTAAAACTGTGTAACAAAATGGTTGATCTCAAGAGTCTAATATAATTATATATTACAAGCTGTAATGTTATGGCTGCTATCCACGGTAGTCCACGGCTAGCTTGCTCATTAACCAGGAGTAAGCCTCTGTTCTCTGTTCAAAAGTGTAGCGACAAAAGTTTGGCTACACCCATTCCAGCAAAAGATGCACTATGTGTCTTTAACTTGAAGCTTTGTTAGGTTCACAATAAGTGTACTTAGCAAGAAAGCTACAAAATTAAAACTTGCCACTGTGAAACCTTTTGCTCAAGTCATGCTTGTGAAGGTGGTTTGGGTTGATCAGCTTGTTCTTCCAAACTTTCATTATTTCATTCATTATCGGACTCGGGCTAGAGCTGGTATAGCAAAAACCGACACCACTGTTACCATAGTTACAATTGTGTTTACAGCTGTTAAGGAAGTCTGAAACTCAGTTATGATAAGAGGCGTTGCTTTTCCAACATACGCTCTACGTGGTTGACCAATCACAACAGACTAGGCCAGCTGACCAATCAGAGCAGACTGGGCTTTTTGGAAAGGGGTGCTTTAAAGAGACAAGACCTAAATCAGAGCGTTTGAGCCAGAGGATGAAAATAGGTTTAGCAGAAATGTACAGAATGTGAAAAATAATGTGTTTTTTGAACATTAAAGCATGTAAATCTATTCTAGTAGATCCCCAAAATAAAATGTGAATGTAAATAAATAACATTTACATGAATCTGTAAATTAGCATAATATGGGCTCTTTAATTTTACCATAACATAATGAATAAATAAGATTAATAGCAAACATGCTCACATGTACAGATTTTGCTAACTTGCTGAGTCACCAAATGCTAGCTTGCTTAATGTAATTTGATAGGTATGCTACATTGTTCTTTTGTCTAATAACCATAACTATTTTCATGAAAGTAAAGTTAAGATAAAATTAAACTGGATATCATTTTGCTTGCTTGTTAGTCTGCATGCTTGCAACAGCTAGATCTATGATATCTTGACTTAGGGACATTATTTTTTTTAGGCAGAGGCTATTTGCACTAAGTGCAAATAGCGATAGATGCTATTTACACTAAGTGCAAATAGCGACAGATGCTATTTTCACTAAGTGTAAAAAGCAAAAAAAGCAACTTCTTTGCACTAAGTTCAAATAGCGTTAGATGCTACTTGCACTCTAGTGCAAAAAGTGGCAGATACTCTTACTCCCCTGTTTAAATACTAACATACAGTATAGGGGCATCACTGCAGAATTTTTATTGTGTTTATTTGGAGTCCCACAGACACCCCACACCAACCCCTAACCCTACCTTACAAAAATTAACCATGGTTTTACTACAGTAACCATAGTGTCACCATGGTATTTTTCTAGTAAAATCATAGTAACCACAAAATTAAACATGGTTATTATTAACTACTATTAACAACATGTTACTATAGTAACACCATGGTTAGTACATCAGAACTATATAGTTTCCACCAAAACACATGGTTACTACAATATTACTACGGTAAAACCATGGTTAATTTTATCCGGATCAAATCCTTCTCTCAACTTCCCGACCTTCACTGTGACCAAATCACTTCAAGGAAGCTCTTTTATTTATTACTATAAGTAGTATTATAGGAAACATTAAGAGTAGAGACATGGGAAAAAGTATATCAAGGGTGGGATTTGAACCCAGATCTCCAGCATGACAACACAAACACATACCATCGTTACACTCAGAACTACTACAGCTGTACATGGGGGTGCAGTTTGTTGTAAAATCCTGTGTTTCCACCAGACTATTGGGGTGCAAATAGTCTCTTAGTTGTCAAATCTCTTAAACCACTAAATGTCTAACCCATTAACTAGTTTAGTGTCTCTAACCTATCGCAAAAATTCACATATGCCTGCATATCATTTGATCAGCAGTTGACCCCAAATTAATCTGTCATGGCTGTCTTGAGTTTGGTCTGAGCAGTGGTGGGCAGAGTTAGTGTAAAATAGCCCCTGCCAACAAGATGAGCTATTTGCACTTAGTGTAAATAGATACTCCGTATTTTTTATATATCATCTCAGGACAAAGTACATTTGATTTAGAATGTCTAACTGTGTTATGTATCATATTTAATATTTTAGTTTATTTTGTTCTTCCACTATTACAATTGGTTATACCATGGTTTAAGTCCTTTATGTGGTTAAATGTAAAGAACTCAGCAGTTTAGTCTTACACCACGTCTACGGGTGCGTCCAATGACGCGATGCACCGCAGCACTTCAGGTGTCAAAGCGAACGTTCTAAACAGGTCTATTTGTAGGACCATTACAGCGCGAAATAGAACGTTTATTGTCGGTGCTCTGCGACGCAACGCAATGCACTGCAGTGGATGCTTCATTGATTATAATGGGGTTTTATTGCTGTGACACCATGTCAGAGTTCATGAGTGGAAATGAGGAGACGTGGAGCAGTGACATGCTTCAGGCAGGCTTTTATTTCCTTTGCCTCTGTGCACAGTGTATGTACTCATTTTGTTCTTTTACTCAGTTCAGTAACACTCTCATAACACTCTCATAAACATAAACTTCTTCACAACACTCATTAGAATAAACACTCAATATCAACAGACGCCAAAGCTGTACACTCAACTCGTTCTATATCTCCCTTCTCTGGCGTGCTCAGATGTTTTAAGGAGTCTCTCCACTATCACTGTAATGAGAAACAGCTGTTAAAAATCATGTCAACCAGCTTGATGAGCCACACCACCCCCTCTCTCCCGCAGACAGTCCACCAGAATTAATGCAAAGTGATTGTAGGAACAGTATGTGTGTTAGGAATTAAATTAAACTGTCCACATTCTACGTTATTATTATGTAGGGACATTTATAATGGAATTAGTTGCATTCGACAACCATTATAAGAAAGATAAATGACAAATAATTTGATTATTTGTCTGAATAAAATTCTCCACCATTAAAACCATAATACAACGTCTTGTTGTATCAACTCACAATTTTTATTGTAAGGAATTAGCTTTAGTAAGGGAATTATGATTAATTCACGTATTGGAGTAATATTCTTCTCATGGCTTATTGGAAATAATATCACACACATATTTAAGGTATCAGCATTGAAGCAAGATCTTTTCAAATCAAGTGACTAGATTATTTATCAAAATATACCACAGTCAAATTGTCTTTGAATACAAACAAACTTTATTGCTATTGTAAACATAAAAACTAATCTAACACATACAACATGAAACAGGTTGGTGAGTAAAGTGACAGAATGTGAAATAAATGATCAATACAGAGAAAATTAACTTTATGGAGTCTATAGACAATGCCTTAAGAACCATTTATCCTCCTTTGAGTCTGGATCGATTTGCAATCGGATTACCCAAAGTATTTAACTAATACATCAGCACTTTGAGCAAAAGTCTGTAGATGTTCTTGCGTGTCGTTGTGTTTCCTTGCATTGCTTTTCCTTGCATGGCTTGGTTCTTTGGCTCTTTGTAGAAAGTTCATTCCGTCTATGTTTTGGACCTCTGTTAGATTGTGGATATCTGTTGTGTCGATGGATTATGAGGTGGGCTTTGAAGCGAGGCCTTCCGCAAGGAAGACTTGCGACTCCCTTTACGTGTGTGAACCGTAGAGCAGAGAGTGAGAGGCTTCCTCGGGACTTCGGGGTCCCGAGTTTCCTTGGACTCTACATGGTACGGAGGCTGCAAGCCACAAAGGCAAGAGCGTGGAGGAATGAAAAGCTGCAGAGGAAGTGAAGAGCAAGAGAGCCGAAAAAGAGAGGAGGCTGAGGAGAGCATCCCTCCTTGGTAGGAAACATTTGAGCTGAAATTGGCCACACCCCAAAGGTGTCCTGAGCCAATAAGAAGTGGCTTTTCAGAGTCACATGGTCAACTGGTCTGTCCTTTTCAAAGTTGATTTACAATCCTTTGTGTAAAGGGTTCTTACAAATCTCCCGCTCAAAATAGTGCATGTTTAATCATGACCTTTTATATCTTGGATACAATTGAATATATCAAAAATTAATTAATGTAAACATTCCTGAAATGCAGAAAGAATTTCAACGATAGTAAACATGGTGTTTTATCTGGAATAGTTAACATTCTTCGTAAAAATGACATGAATAACACAAGATTAAAGATTATAATCATCGATTTGACAGTTATAAGTGATTACAAATCACTACACATATTTTAAAAGGTACATCAGGCTATAATAATTAATTTGTCAGTTATAAAAGTGATCATAGGACATAAAGTCATTTTTGGAATGATCTAGCAAGGCTTTGTGTGAAATGTTCATGGATTCCTTTTTAGCTGCTGTTTGCAGAATAATGATCACGAGGTCTCGTGATCTGATGAGTCTAGTTTAAGTGGAGCAAACTGGTTTATATCGAAGGACAAAAACAGAGTGTGTTTTAAGCCTTTCCCATAACCTCTACCCCTGAAACGGTGGGGTTTTCTTCAGAAGCATGAAGTTCTCAAGTCATGTGCTGTCTGAACTAGTCTCTTTTGTTTTTTTATTGGCCAGATGTGAGCTTTAGCTAGACTTCTTGGCATCTAGTTGAGCAGAATCTTTTAATTTATGACGGTGAGGAATTCCAGGATTAAAAGGTCAGGTTTTCTAGATTCATGTCATATTGCAGCAATTGTTCGCTCTTCTGCACCTAATATCCTACACGATGTCTGCGTGTGGTCCGTTCTAATGGCCCGATGAGGTCCATACCAATTCTTTCAAAGGGTACCTCGATTAACAGTAGAGGGCGCAATTGTGCTTTTGGGGTGGTTGGTAGATTCACCAACTGACTTTCACGTGTATGCCCGGCCAAAAATTCGGGCCATAATTCGGTTAAGTGTTCTTTCCTATCTTAAATGGCCAGCCACTGGATTATGGTGAGCTGCCTGGAAAATAGCTTCCCGAAGACTCTTCGGGACTAATAACTGGGTTGTATTTTCTCTTGTTTGAGTGTCACTCAATACAACCAATCTTTGATAATTGAAAAATATGGGTATGTGAGCGCAAACATTAGGCTGGAGCTGTTGACCATCGATTACTCTCACTTGGTCAAATGCGTGTTTGAGGGACTCATCACATGACTGCTCTAGAGGGAAATCCCCTTCAGGGAACTCCCTGAGGGCAGGGAATCCCTTGCTTGTGTCACTTTTTTGTAATTAACATTTTTATTGATTCATGTGCATATGACAATGAAAAAACTCAACACATATATAATGAATCAACATTTTACATTTAAACCCTACTAATACAATCCCACCCTGACCCCTAACGAACACCCCTGTGGTCCCACATAAAACACACACAATCCAAAAAAATAAAATAAATAAATATATATATATATATATATATATATATATATATATATATATATATATACACATACACACATATACACACACACATACATATACATACATACACTTACATAAAAATAAAATATATTTTATATATATATATATATATATATATATATATATATATACACACACACACACACACATATACATACATACATATATATACACACATATATACACAAATAAATAGAATAATAAACATACATGATTAAACTACACTCTCCACATCCCCTCCTCGAGATTCCCCCCAAAAAACTAAATATTTGCCCCATTTTTTAGCAAATAAGTCCCTCAACCCCAGTCTACTACTTACCGCCTCTTCAAATGCAGCTACCCTCCCCATTTCCACACACCACTCCGAAAAAGAGGGTGCTCCACTTGACTTCCAGCCCCTTAAAATTACTTGCCTGCCGATCATGAGACTGGTCAGAACCCAATTTTTTATATGATTGTCCCCTAAATGCATGACCGCTCCATCACCCAAAATACAGAGTCTGGGACAAAGCAAAACCTTAGTGTTCTAAACGTCGCACAAATACCTCTGAACCCTCAACCAAAACTCCTGGATCTTAACACACCCCCAAAAGACATGGGTAGTGTCACCAACTTCTGACTGGCATCGCCAGCAAGTGGGTGTGTCTTTAAGACCAAGCCTACATAATCTAGAGGGGGTCCAATAAAATCTATGTAAAATCTTAAATTGCATAAGGCGAACCCTTGCATCTCTAGATACAGACTTGACATTTTTAAGAATCTTAGACCACACTCCATCCTCCAATAACAAATTCAAATCTTTTTCCCATACTCTCTTGAGAGAAGTCAAGGCTTCATCCCCCAGACTCTGAATTAGTAGGGAGTAATACACTGATGCTTCATGGCCTTTTCCAAAAGCAGCAATCACCTCTCCCAAAGCACCTGCCGCTTTAGGGGGGTGCGTGCCACTCCCAAAAATAGTGCTGAGTAGGTGGCGAAACTGTAAATACTTATAAAACTGAGATCTGGGAATGCCAAAATGTTGAACCAAATTTTCGAAAGATCTCAATACTCCACCCTCATATAGGTCACCAAGTGCATTAACCCCCCTCACAATCCAATCTGACCAACAAAAAGGGGACTTATTAATACATAGTTTAGGGTTCTGCCATATGCTCGAGGCAACATTTAAATAAATATCAGAATTAAACACTCTGGACACTTTTGTCCATATCGAGTGCAAATGCAAAATAACGGGATGCGACTTAACCTCTCCGGCTAGTTTAATCGAAAGGCTATGCAGTGGCGAGATAGGGGCAAGAACTTCCTTTTCAATACAAAACCAGGGAGGGGCCCTCTCAAGTGGAAGCGACCAATGAGCCAAATGTCTAAGACCGAACGCATAATAATAAAACAAAATCTTGGGTAGCCCTAGCCCTCTGCCAATTGGCCTATGTAACTTATTGAAATTTAACCTGGGGCGCCTACCATTCCAAATAAAGTACTTCGCTATGCTATCAAATTGCTTGAAATAAGAGAGGGGGACATCTACAGGGAGAGACTGAAGCAGGTAGTTGAATTTTGGAATACAATTCATTTTAATACATTAACCTTCCCAATCATCGATAAATGTAATGAAGCCCACCTGCTAACATCACTCGAAAACCTTTTTATTAAAGGGTCAAAATTAACTCTAACTAAATCAGACAAATTTGCTGGGAATAAAATCCCCAAAAACTTAATGCCCTGTTTGGGCCACTGGAAAGCGCCCGGCTGGAAAGCCGTTTCTGGGCAGTATGCTGTCAGCGCCAAAGCTTCGGATTTAGACCAATTGACTTTGTATCCTGAGAACTTGGAAAAGGAATTAATAATTCTGTGGAGGCAAGGCATAAATCTAGTAGGTTCAGAGACAAATAATAAAATGTCATCTGCATAAAGCAGAAGCTTATGCGCCGCACCTCCCGCTGTCACCCCTGGAAAATCATCCTCCTTTCTTATCGCAGCTGCTAATGGTTCCAGGGCAAGACAGAACAATAATGGGGAGAGAGGGCAACCCTGTCGAGTGCCCCTATCCAGAGTAAAATAATCTGAAATTAATTCATTTGTTTGTACCGCTGCTACAGGGTGTTTATAAAGTAACTTAATCCAACCAATAAATGTACTCCCGAACCCATACATTTCCAAAATCTTAAAAAGATAATCCCATTCTACCATATCAAATGCCTTTTCGTTGTCAAGTGAGATGGCAGCGACCGGAGATTGATCATTCGCCACTGACCACATGATATTGATGAGACGCCTGATGTTATCAGAAGAGCTACGGCCCCGAATAAATCCCACCTGATCTATATGTATAAGAGATGTCATAACCTTACTTAATCAGTTAGCAAAAATTTCTGACAATATTTTTACATCTAGTTGGATCAGGGAGATTGGACGGTAACTTTTACACTTACTTGGATCTTTGTCCTTTTTAAGAATCAGACTGATCCGGGCTTGTGTCATGGTTGGAGGAAGCTTTCTATTCTTTAATGATTCCGTATAAACCTCTAAAAAAGTGGGGCCAATTTTGTAGCATAGGATCTAAAAAATTCTGCGGCAAAACCATCTGGCCCCGGAGCCTTGCCAGTAGGTAGGGACTTAATTACCTCGTTAAGCTCCTCCAAGGTTATCTCAGAATCAAGAGAGTTTTTTTGCTCAGTTGTCAGTTTAGGAAGATCTAATGGTTCCACAAAGTTTCTAATATCTTCATCAGTAGATGAAGACGTGGAACTATAAAGATCAATATAGAATTCTTTAAAGGCATTATTAATATCAATGGCCGTGGTAAATATTTCACCACCAGCAGATTTCACTGAGGGAATGGTAGAAAAAGACTCTCTCTGCTTTATATATCTAGCCAAAAGTTTCCCTGCTTTGTCACCCAACTCAAAGTATGACTGTCTTGCCCTGAATAACCAAAACTCCACTTTCCGCGACAAAATAGTATTATATCTATATTTCAATTGGGTTAATTCTCTGAGGCCATCAGATGACATTCGGCGCTTCAGCTCTGCCTCTGCACTTTTAATATTTCCTTCCAACTCCACAAGTTCTCGTGCTTTGGATTTTTTGATGAATGAGGCATACTGTATGATCCGGCCCCTAAGAACCACCTTAAGTGCCTCCCAAGCCACGCCCACAGAGGATACTGAGGACCAGTTGGTCTCCATATAAACACTGATTTCAGTCTTTAACATTTGTTGGAAATCTAGATTTTGTAAAAGGGACACATTAAGGCGCCAACTATATGATTTCTTTTTCTCTATATGTGGCATCACCTCTAAACTCACCAGGGCATGATCTGATTCTAAAATATTTCCAATTGAGCAATAAACAACAGATGAAATAAGGGATTTGGATATAAAAAAAAAAAAATCTATTCTAGAATAAATCTTATGGACTGATGAAAAAAATGTATAGTCCCTACCGGATGGGTTCAAAAGTCTCCAAATATCCGAAAGACCAAGATTTTTACACATTCTGTGAAGCGTCAATGTTGCTCTAGGAGGTTTACACACTTTAGCTTCACTATGATCAAGGACTGAATCCATCAAAAGATTAAAGTCTCCTCCCAATATTATATCATGAGGGGTGCCAGCGGTTTGCAACATCCCTTCAAGATCCATAAAAAAGCCCTGATCATCAACGTTAGGTGCGTAAATATTAGCCAAAATCAGTCTTTGCCCTTGAATTTCAGCTAAAACAATAATTACTCTTCCTAATTTATCTTTAATCTGTTTGAGAAATTTGAATTGTAAATGTTTATTAATCAATATAATGACTCCCTTACTCTTACTTGTGCCAGCACTAAAGAAAGCATGTCCACCCCATATCTTCCCCAATTTTTCAGCTTCCTGCGGGGAGAGATGTGTTTCTTGAAGAAACACTATATCATATTTCTTACGTTTAAGAAAAGTAATAACCTTCCTTCTTTTTATGGGGCGCCCCAACCCATTTACATTCCATGTGGAGAGAGACAACTTATTCATATTAACATTTGACATATTGATATAATAAAAATAAAAAATTGTGTGTGAAAAACAAAATTATGAAGACCACATTCCCCATTAGTGAAACAATCAAACCCCGAACATCCCCCGGAACAAAATAAACAGAAAAAAGAAAAACGTGCGCATTAACCCCACGCACGACAGCGCCAACCGGCGTCAATCCCTCTAAATTCAAAAGGTCCATGAACACACACGAGTCCTCACGACAACTTTGCCATCGGATTGCTCAATTTTGCCTCACAAATTTGAAAATACTTTGTGAAATAAACCCAGTTAATAGGAAGAATGAACACAAAAAATGTGTAGATTCATTCACAGAATGATCGATTCTGGCCAGATTTCTGAGATCATCCGATAAAGATCTTGTGTTGCGCCAGGCGAGGAGCAAAGGGAAGCTTTCTTGGAAGAACCATAATGTTTTCTTGTTCCCAGACTTTGCGAGTTCGACAAGAGAGAAACGTGATCGTTTCAAGGAATGTAAGAAACTCTTACATCAGAATACACTCTTTCTGTGCTTTTACTCGGTTCAGTAACACTCTCAAAATAAACATAAACTTCTTCACAACACTCAGTAGAATAAACACTCAATATCAACAGATGCCAATGCTGTACCCTCTACTCGTTCTCTCTCTGCCTTCTCTGGTGTGCTCAGATGTTTTGAGGAGTCTCTCTGCTATCACTATAACGAGAAAAAGCTGTTAGAAATCATGTTAACCAGCTTGACGAGCCACACCATTCCCTCTCTCCCGCAAACAGACACACGACCACACCCCCATCACCACAATTGCTTTTAACGCAACATGACGCTTGCGTCCGGTGTTGACAGGCTGTCAGGAACATATGGCATTGTTGACCTAGGGACATCATACAGTTGTGTTCTGTTATACAGTTATGTTGACATAGGGACATCATAGAGTTGTGTTGTGTTATTCAGTTGTGTTGTGTTATTCAGATATTCAGGTATCCGGAGCCAGGTAAGTGCTTCGATGTTCCCAGACTTAACACGGCCATGAAGTCGGGGCTCCAGCCCCCTCGACGTGGCGCCTCAGGCTCTGCCCTGCCACGAGGCCCACCCGCCGGTACGTCCGATGAGATTGTCCCCTTGGTCTGCCTCGCCTGGAGCTTGGACGCGTGGCTTGCGCTTCCCAGACCGTTGCGATGGCTGACCCGAACCGTCCGACTCAGCTACGCTATTCAGTTCGCCAGGTGCCCGCCCGGGTTCAGTGGCATCCGCTTCACCTTGGTGAAGGGCGAGAACACCGTTACCCTGCTTGTGGAGATTGCTACCCTTCTGCGGAAGGGGGCGATAGAGCCTGTCCCTCCGGCCGAGATGAAGAAAGGGTTTTACAGCCCCTACTTCATCGTACCGAAGAGAGGAGGTGGGTTGCGGCCAATCTTGGACCTGCGAGTACTGAACCGGGCTTTGCACAGATTACCATTCAAGATGCTGAGCAAAAATGCTTTCTAGCGAGCGTCCGGCATCAAGATTGGTTCGCGGCGGTAGACCTGAAGGACGCGTACTTCCACGTCTCGGTTTTACCTCGACACAGACCCTTCCTGCGGTTTGCTTTTGAGGGCCAGGTGTACCAGTACAAGGTCCTCCCCTTCAGTCTGTCCTTGTCCCCTTGCGTCTTCACGAAGGTTGCAGAGGCAGCCCTTGCCCTGCTAATGGAAGTGGGCGTCTGCATCCTCAACTGTCTCTATGACTGGCTAATCTTAGCTCACTCTTGGGATGTGTTGTGTGCGCACAGGGACCTGGTGCTCACGCACCTCAGCCGGCTGGGGCTTCAGGTCAACTGGGAAAAGAGCAAGCTCTCCCCGGTTCAGAGCATCTCTTTTCTCGGTTTGAAGTTGGACTCAGTCTCGATGACGGTGCGCCTCACGAACGAGTGTGCACAGTTGGTGCTGAATTCCTTGTGATTTCCATTCCTAGCCAGCATGCATTTTTGATGGTTGAGTCTTTATTTATTGTATTTTTTATTACAAGCAGTGCTATTACACACTATTAGAATGGGTCTTTTTGGAATTACACATAACAAAAATTCCCTGTAAGTAAATGCACTCATATTTGTTTAAAGCACAATACAAAACAATGTAAGTTATTTTCAAAATGTAATCAGCTACGGATTACTTATTACTTATCTAAAAATTGTAATCTGATTACTTTACTGATTACGTCGTTGGGGAAGTAATAAGATTACTAATTACTTTACTTTGAAGTTACTTTCTAAAACCAATCAAACCTATGAAAAATACAAAAGTGAGACTAATAGCTCTTTTAGTACTTTAATATTGACTGAAAACAATAACAAAATTACAGCAATATGACAAAGACAGCAACTTGGCTAAAGAGATCCAATGCATTTCTAAATATGCAACTTAACTTTCTTATCTCAAATATGCAAACATCTTCAGGTGTGTGTGTGTCCGCTATCTACAACCTTCTTAGCTGTGTGTGGCATGTATGTGTACAGTATGCTTGTTTAACTGTGTTTGTGCTGGTATGAAAGAATACTAAGAAAACATTTCTGAAAACACATTTGCAAACAGCTTTGATAGTAAATCCATTGTGTATTTGAATACTTGTTGGTATGTGCTTGTGTTGCATCATGCATGTGTATGTGTGCATGTACAGTGTGTCTGTTTGTGTGTGTACATGTGCAGCATGTGTGTGTTTACACAGCTTTACAGAGTGTGGATTATTTCTACCTCCCCGCTTGGGCTTGGATGAATTGAGTATCCTTTATCACTTGCACATCTGTAACGCTATTGCATGTGTCTGTGTTTAACTGTGTACAGTACATAAAGAACATAAAAGAGCTGTTTGCTTAGCGATGTCTTTTTCAAGATGCCATTCCGCAAATGTTTCCACCTTGTGAGCAATATATTCCTGTCAGATGGGAACGTGTGGTGGTTTCCATATACACCCGAAGCCGATCCCCTCTCCTCTCGCGGCAGCTGCAGAGGGGCACTCGAGGGAGGCGCTTGAGGATGGGGTAGAGCGCAGAGATTTGAGGAGGATTTGTTGCCAGCCCAGCCTTGCATACCTCTTTCCTCCAGAGGATTTGTTGCCGGCCCAGCCTTGCATACCTCTTTCCTCAAGCCAGGGCTGGGAGCATGTTTACACAAAGCTCGCTGAGATTGATTGTGAGTGTATGAAATCTTGAAATTCTTTACTTTCGTTTTCAATTTCAATACACTCCGCTGCATCCATTGTAATGCCACTCACTCATCTGCCATCACCTCGATACGTGTCCTCTATACCATGGTGGTTTGTTAGAGCGCATGCTCATTAGCTGACACAGCAACACACATAAAAGTACTAACATAGGAACGTAGTACATTTTAAAATGCATTCTACTTAATATTATTGTCTTAGCAATAAATATATAATGTCTGTAACTGTAATCAGATTACTCAATTTTTTAAAGTAAAGAGTTACATTACTTGAACTCACAACACTGTTGTGAGTTCAAGATGGCACCAAGTATGGCTGCTGCGTTGCGAGGTCCGACCCAGTATTGCAGTTTTTTGTTTGTTTTCTCTACAATTCTTGTGTTTTTTGTCTTGGATGTTGTCTGCCTTATTGTATACAATAGACAAACACTTTTGGACACTGGTTGTGCAATATCACACCGAAAACCGGACTTTAAATACCTCAATGCCGACCCGCTGTTTTCAAACATGACAGTGGAGCCCTTTGTCTGGGCAGCCTGGCCACGGAAACACAGCTGGAAAAGGGGAAGGAGAGCTGGTGTTCTCATCAGACTAAGACTTCATGCAAATCGACCCCCACTACCCAGTATTCTACTGGCAAATCACAGTCTCTGGACAATAAACTCTGCAAGCTGAGAGCGCGGATCTCTTTGCAATGAGAGACGAGGGACTGCTGCATTATCTGCCTTACAGAAACTTGAATGTCTGCGGAGATTCCAGACTCTGAGTGGACAGAGCGAAAGACCTCTCAGGTAAAAGCAGAGGTGGTGGTGTATGTTTTATGATCAACAAATCCTGGTGTGATCAGAGAAACGTACATTCTATCAAGTCTTTCTGCTCTCCTGATCTGGAATTTCTCATGCTTCTATGTCGATCATTCTGGCTACCAAGGGAATTCACAGCGGTCATTATCACAGCTGTGTACATCCCCCCACAAGCCGGCACATCCCGGGCACTCCAGGAACTGTATGGGAGTATAAATGAGCAGGAAACTGTGCACCCTGTGGCCACATTGATTGTGACCGGGGCCTCAAGTCAATAGCACTGAAATACTACCAACACATCAGCTTCATCACATGAGGGGACCAGGTTTTAAACCATTGCTACTCTCCCTTCCGGGATGGCTACAAATCCCTCCCCCCACCCACCATTTAGCAAATCGGACCACTCTTCCATTCTGCTTCTGCCCACTTAAACAGGAAGCACCCGCCCTCAGAATGATCCAGTGCTGGTCGGACCAATCAGATTCTATGCTACAAGACTGTTTTGATCACGCGGACTGGGAGATGTTCCAGTCTGCCTCTGAAGATGACATCGAGGTCTACGCTGATCGCGTAACGTGTTTAATCAGGAAGTGCGTAGATGACGTAGTACCGACCAAAACTATACAGATCTACCTGAACCAAAAACCGTGGATTAATAGCGATGTTCGTGTGGAACTTAATGCGCGGACCTCTGCTTTTAATTCTGGGAACATGTAGGAGCATAAACAAGCCAGTTATGCCCTCCGCAAAACTTATAAGAGCAGCCACACACCAGTACAGGGACAAGATTGAAGGACAGTTCAACACCACCGACTCTAGATGCATGTGGCAGGGAATTAATACCATCACGGACTTGAAAGGGAATAAAAACTCAGCCGTTCTCCTGGATGAGCTTACTACATTTTATGCTCGTTTTCGAGGGAAATAACACCACCCTCACAGAGAGAGCTCTCATGACCGAAGCTACAGAGGTTAGTTCACTCTCTGTCTCTGTAGCGGATGTAACCCGATCCTTCCGACGGGTGAATATCCATAAAGCTGTGGGTCCAGACGGCATTCTGGGTCGCGTCATCAGAGCATGTGCTAACCAACTGGTTGGTGTTTTTATGGACATTTTCAACCTTTCCCTCTCCTTGTCTGTGGTCCCCACATGCTTAAAAACGTCCACCATTGTGCCTGTACCAAAGCAATCCAAAATCACTTGCTTAAATTACTGGTGTCCTGTTGCTCTGACCACCATCATCAGCAAATTTTTTGAGAGACTAATCAGAGATTACATTTGCACTGTGCTGCCTGCCTCACTGGACTCACTGCAGTTTGCATACCGCAACAACTGCTCCACTGATGATGCCATTGCATCTACAATACACACTGCTCTCTTCCACCTGGAAAAAAGGAACACATATGTGAGAATTTTGTTTGTAGACTACAGCTCAGCATTCAACACCATAGTGCCCTCCAAGCTTGATGTGAAACTCCAGGCTCTCGGCTTAAACAGCTCGCTGTGCAGCTGGATCCTGGACTTCCTGTCAAGCAGATGCCAGGTGGTTAGAATGGGCAGCAACATCTCCTCATCACTGACCCTCAAAACTGGAGCCCCGCAGGGCTGTGTTCTCAGCCCACTCATGTATTCCCTGTACACACATGATTGTGTGGCAACACATAGCTCCAATGCCATCATTAAGTTTGCTGATGATATGACGGTGGTAGGTCTGATCACTGACAATGATGAAACAGCCTATAGAGAGGAGGTGCACACTCTGACATGCTGGTGTCAGGAGCACAATCTCTCCCTCAACATCAGTAAGACCAAGGAGCCTGTGGTGGACTTCAGGAGAAAAGACAGAGAACACAGCCCCATCACCATCAATGGAGCTCTGGTGGAGAGAGTCAGCAGCTTCAAGTTCCTCGGTGTCCACATCACAGAGGAACTCACATGGTTCATCCACACTGAGGCCGTTGTGAAGAAGGCTCACCAGCACCTCTTCTTCCTGAGACGGCCGAGGAAGTTTGGAATGAACCACCACAACCTCACACGGTTCTACACCAGCACTGTAGTGAGCATCCTGACTGGGTGCATCACTGCCTGGTACGGCAACAGCACTGCCCTCAACCGCAAAGCCCTGCAAAGGGTGGTGCGAACTGCCAGACACATCATCGGAGGTGAGCTTCCCTCCCTCCAGGACATATATACTAGGCGGTGTGTGAAAAAAGCTCGGAGGATCATCGGAGACTCCAGCCACCCGAGCCATGGGCTGCTCTCACTGCTAGCATCAGGCAGGCGGTATCGCAGCATCAGGACCCTCACCAGCCGACATCATGACAGCTTCTTCCCCCAAGCAATCAGACTTTTGAACTTTTGATCTCTCATGATCAATATACATCAGCACTGCACTTTATTAATCTTTTATGACAAAAGACTGTCATAAATTGTATTTTCTCTTAACAACACGCTGGCAACTGACTATCAGCCGACAGCCTGAATGTCAATACAGGACAATACAACCTACTGTATATTTTATATATATTATTTTTATTGTATATTGTGTATTCTATATTGTGTGTATGTGTATTCTATATTGTGTGTATTGTATACTGTATATTGTATATTATCATTTGTATATTGTGTTTTGTGTAATTATGTGTATATTAGATATGTAAATTGTGTTGTGTTAATCTGATGTTTAATGTAAATTGGTACAATGGCCTCATCACTGTCATGACTGCTGTGTTGCTCGGAACTGCACCCAAGACTTTCACCCACTGTTGCACTTGTGTATATGGTTGAGTGACAATAAATGGATTTGATTTGATTTGATACTGTGTTACCATAAAATGTAATTAGATTACAGTACTTTGTAACATGTTACACCCAACACTGCAAACAATACAATGCCTGAACATTATGCAGAGTGGTACAGTCATCTTTCATAGACTACGAGTGTTATAGACTGTGAGTGAGTTTAAAAATGGTCCCTAAGCACTCCACGTTTACATCAGATCTTTTAAAGATAAGCAGGGAGTCTCATTTCTGAATGCTAACCTGGGGTGCGTTTCTCGTACAATGACGTAACTCACTGCTGAACCACCATAATATGATGCATCATTAGAGAAACTAACTAGCAAGTCACGATTGTTTCCTGAAACCCTAGTTACTATGTCACTCATCCATCATTCAAACCACGTTGGTTCAACAATGTGGAGGTGTCATTAATGATGTTACGCAGGGGGTGGAGTAATAACTTCTGTAGAGATTGAATGGATATCAAATTGTAAAAGCTAATTTACATGGTCAGAAGCCGTTTATTGTGAGACCACTGCTTAAGACATGAAATATACATTTATGTTTATATGCATTTTGTAAGTGGTGTACTCTTTACCACAGTATACAAGCGGTTTGGTCAGTAAGCATTAAGCAGCTCCATAGCAACGTTATTTCCCCACGACGCTGATGTTAATAATGAACATGGCATCTGAGGACTACTTCGCTATTTTCTGTTCTGTTGTTTCGCTTTATTTTCACATTTCCTCTGTTGCTCGTGTGTTTGTTTTCATTGTGACCTGTCGCAGCATTGTGCTGCAATAGTGGGGTTTCCATCTTACCTCACTTTACCGCATTTGAGCACATACATATGTGCACTCTTCAAAAACCAATAAGAATGCCACTTTTATTATTGACACAATGAGAGATATAGAATTAAATATATATGGAGTGAAAGATACAGACTGGGTCTGGCAAATGGGGCTCTGGTGAAGCTATGTGGTGTTGCATGGCAACAAACATACGATTGTCAACTTGCTTTTAAGTGACAGAGAAGTTAAAACCCTTCACCATCTGAATTTAAATACAAAATATAATATCCCATTTGATGACCAAAATACTCATTTGTGTCATGTTTTGTGTTAGTGCTTTTCTAATGCACATGGCATTCATCCAGTAGTTTAAGATGTGAAAATGATCACATAAATGTGATACTTGTGACTTAATGCATCACAGTATCATGTCAGATAAAAATGTAAGCAATTATTGTGTGAATCATGTCTACCATGAATCCCTGTCATCTCTGCATTATCAACTACCAGAATAATGTCATTAATAATTTAAATAAGTATGATTATGAATCATATGGAATTAAATACAAACCTTTTTTTTGCAGTGGTGACCCAGCATCACATACACTACAACAGTCAAGTAACTAAAGTTTACTATGTAAAGATTTTCTCAATGCACAATATAATGATAATATATATACATATATACAGTACATACATACATACAATATGAGAAACATGATAATCAAATTAAACTGTGCCCTATTACTGTCACAAATCATTGATGAATCACTCATGTTTTGTTAGTTAATTTAGAATGATTATTAGCCACCAAGGTATTTCTATCCATCCCTCAGTTACATCAGTAGCAGGTGTACTAATGACTCTCCTAATAAAAACAGTATTTATGCATGTTTCAAATGCTCAGCAATGGTGGCTTTACAAAGTATTGTACAGCTTGAGCACAGAAGGTGACGCAGAACTCAGGCAGTGTAAATAAATGCCTACAAAAGGACAACGTTCACCCCGCTTGACTCTCTATCCGATGTCGACATCATAAGAATATTCCGGCTTCCAAGGACCAAGATCCTTAAGAGGGCCACAAGAAGAAACTATGCTTTAAGTCTAGCAATGCAGTTCTTAGCTGCACTGTGTTATTATGCTGTGGGAATTTTTATGGAGGTGGTTGGTGATGGCCTGTGGCTCAGCAAGTCTTCGGTCAGCAAGGCTGTGACAGCAGTAACACCTTCGCTGTTACAGCTTATGAACACCATGCTGACTTCCTCCTTAAGAAATCCAGCTGGCCAATCAACAGTTCCATAATATTGCCAACATCCCTAGAGTGATTGGCATCATCGATGGCACCCTTATCCCAGTAGCAATTCCTGTGGGTAATGATCCTTTATACATTTGCAAGAAGGGCTATCCAGCCATTAATGTTCAAGTAGTGTGTGATCACCTGAGGCTCTATCATCACATTGTGGCAAAATGGCCTGGAAGCACACATGACTCTTTTAAGTGGGCCAATTCAGCAATTTGGTGACAGCTGGCTGCTGGGAGACAGTGGATATCCTCTTCACCCATACCTCTTGACACCTGTGCAGCATCTAGCCACCACTGCAGAAGAAAGGTTTAATCAAGCCCATGGAAGGGCATGCTCTATAGTAAAGAGGGCTATAGGAGTTTGGAAACAACGTTTTCACTGCATCAGCAAGTCCACTGGCGGCCTGAAGCTGAACCGCTCTAAAACCTGTGCTGTTGTAGTGGTTACTGCAATTCTCAACAACACTGTAGTCAGGGAAAATGTTAAACTTCCTGAGGAGGAAGAGGGTGCTGTACTGGTGCTGATGATGTCGAAGATGATGCTGCCGATAATGATGATCTTCTGAACCCACATCAAGGCAGAATGCATCATGCAGGAGCAGAAGTCAGAGAACATTTCAGAATACAAAAAATTATTATTTAAAAAAAAAATACAGTTTGGTTACTGTATTTTCTATTATTTCATCTGACTGACATAACTTATGTTAATAAACATTTTGTGTAATTGCTTGCCTTGGTCTATGTTTTTTCCCTGCAAACATTAATTGAATGACTGCTGCAAACAAGAAGCATACTGCACATTTGTTCCCTATCTGTCACTCACTCGACGTGTGTCGATGTAGTGACACTAGGGGTCACTCTTGGGAGCCCCAAACACCTCTGCTTTTTTGAAAAAAGGCCAATGGGAATTGGCGAGTGGAATTTGCATGCCACTACCCTGGACATATGGGTATAAAAGAGCTGGTATGAAACCAATCATTCAGATTTTCTCTTCGGAGCTGAGCGGTTGTATTCAGTGCACTGAATACAATTCCCTCCAAAGACACACCTCAAAACTGATGGATGTATGGCGCATTTCAGCGGCTTCTCCCCCTCTGCACCCGTGGAGTGCAGAAAACATGCCTGGGCGCTTCGGCAGAGCGAAAATAAGAGAGTATATTCTAAAAGAGTATATTTTCATTCATAAAAGAGCGGCACACATGAAACATCTTTTTAAAGATATCTTTCCGTTTGTGTGTTATTCCTGGTTGCGGTGGTTATCTCTCCGCTTCTGACGGCCACGATCGCTGTCTTATGTGTCTGGGTGCTGCCCACGCAGAGACATCATTCGTGGATGAGTCATGTCCTCATTGCGAGAACATGACCATGGCAACGTTGCGGTCATGGCTTGCTTTCATAAGAAAGCAAGCCACCCCAGCAGCTCCTCACACCGGTCCTTCTACCTACGGGTTTGAGGCCACGTCGGTTAGCACTGGGGGTGATTTGGGGACATCAATGGGACCACCTCCACAGGGTATCCCCCTCTCAGATGAGACCGCCAGCTCATCTCAGGGTGAGTTAGACCTCCCATTTGGAGCTCGGGAAGATGATGAGGTATTGAGCGCAGCATCGGAGAGCGGGCTCGTCCAGTCTGGCGCAGAGGCTTCGGCTGGGCTTCCTCTTTTGGGCACGGTTCCTTGACGCCCCCATTTCCCAGGCTGGCCTGTTTGGCAACACCGTCAAGGACTTTGCCCAGCAGTTCTCGGCGGTGAAGAAGCAGACGGAGGCCTTACAACATATCCTGCCCCAGCGCGGCTTAAAACCCCGCACCCTGTCTGCTTGTCGCCAAGGGCGTCCTCCTGCAGCAACAACACCGGCTCCGCCGCAGCCCGCCCCCGTGGCCCAGCTCCGATGTGGAGCCCTCCGCAGGAAGCAGATTCCACCAGTCTCGCGGCCGGGCGCCAAGAACCCGAGGAAGGCTTCAAAGCGCCCCCGAGACGGGCGACTCAGGGGCGAGGAGGTCCGCTTCTCTGGAGCTGGTCGACAGACCGCTCCATCCCCCGGTGGAGGGCCGGGAGGAGAATATTTTGTCGCCGCATGCCCAGGAGGCTGCGGCACCCAAAAGGCTTGACAAAAGAATGGTTTCCTCGTCTCCTGGGTCACATGCACACGGCCATCATCATGACCACCGTCCACCGTCCCATTTTGGCAGGTAGACCCCCCAGGGGTGGAGCCCCCCACCCCTGTGCGCCCAGCTGTGGCACAAACACGCCCACACGGGATTGGTTCCGGTAGACTACGGGGAAGAGATTCCTCCTCCCTCCCCTCGGCCAATCTTATGGTGGGCGGCAGGAGCCAGGTAAGTGCTTCGATGTCCCTGGATTCAGCACGGCCACAGGGCTCAAGTCCCTTCGATGTGGCACCTCGAGCTCCGCCCCGCTGCGAGGCCTCACCCGCCAGTACGTCCGACGTGATCATTCCCTTGGTCCCCCTCGCCCAGAGTTTGGGTGCGTGGCTCGCACTTTCCAACCCGGCTACGCAATTCAGTTCGTCAGGCGCCCGCCCGGGTTCAGCGGCGTCCGCTTCACCTTGGTGAAGGGTGAGAACGCTGCTACCTTGCTTGCGGAGATTGCAACCCTTCTGTGCAAGGGCGCGATAGAGCCTGTCCCACCAGCCGAGGTGAAGAAAGGATTCTACAGCCCTTCATAAAACCGAAGAAAGGTGGTGGGTTGCGACCAATCCTGGACCTGCAAGTACGGAACTGGGCTTTGCACAGACTCCCGTTCAAGATGCTGACACAAAAACGCATTCTAGCGAGCATCCGGCATCGAGATTGGTTTGTGGCGGTAGACCTGAAGGTGCGTACTTCCACGTCTCGGTCTTACCTTGACACAGACCCTTCCTGCAGTTTGCCTTCAAAGGCCAGGCATACCAGTACAAGGTCCTCCCCTTTCGCCTGTCCTTGTCCCCTCGCGTATTCACGAAGGTCGCAGAGGCAGCCCTTGCCCCGCTAAGGAAAGTGGGCATCCGCATCCTCAACTATCTCGACGACTGGCTAATCCTAGCTCACTCTCGAGAGTTGCTGTGCACACACAGGGACCTTGTGCTCCGGCACCTCAGCTGACTGGGGCTTCGGGTCAACTAGGAAAAGAGCAAGCTCTCCTCTGTTCAGAGCATCTCTTTCTTGGTTTGGAGTTGGACTCACTCTTGATGACAGCATGCCTCACGAACAAGCGTGCACAGTCGGTGCTGAACTGTCTGAAGGCGTTCAGACGGAGGACATCGTTTCCACTGAAAATTTTTCAGAGGCTCCTGGGGCATATGGCATCCTCAGCGGCGGCCACACTGCTCGGGTTGATGCATATGAGTCTGCTTCAGCACTGGCTTCAGACTCGAGTCCCGAGATAGGCATGGCACCACGGGACACATCGCGTGGCCATCACGCCGATCTGTCGCTGCCTCTTCAGTCCTTGGACCGACCTTGCATTTCTATGGGCAGGGGTTCCCCTAGAGCAGGTCTCCAGGCGCGGCATGGTTACAACAGAGGTTTCCAAGACGGGCTGGGGTGCCGTATGCAACGGGCACACAGCCGCCGGCTCCTGGACTGGGCCGCGGCTGTGTTGGCACATCAACTGCCTAGAGTTGTAGGCAGTACTTCTCACCCTGCAGAGATTCTGGCCATTGATCCAGGGCAAGCACGTGTTGGTCCGGATGGACAAAACAGCGACGGTACCGTACATCAACCATCAAGGCGGTCTACGCTCCCGTTGCATGTCACAACTAGCCTGCCGTCTCCTCCTCTGGAGTCAGCAGTGCCTCAAGTCTCTATGAGCACTCACATCCTGGGCGACATCAACACCGCAGCGGATGCGCTGTCACATCAGGTTACCATCAGGGGAGAGTGGAGACTCCACCCCCAGGTGGTCCAGCTAATTTGGAGTCGATTCGGTCGAGCACAGGTGGACCTGTTTGCTTCCTGGTAATCCTCCCACTGCCCGCTTTGGTACATCCTGACTGAGGCACCCCTCGGTATAGATGCTCTGGCATACAGCTGGCCCCCTGGACTACACAAATACGCATTTCCCCCAGTGAGCCTACTTGCACAGACCCTGTGCAAGATCAGGGAGGACGAGGAGCAGGTCATCCTAGTAGCACCTTACTGGCCCACCCAGATGTGGTTCTCGGATCTCACACTCCTCGTGACAGCCTCCCCCTGGCAAATTCCCCTGAGGAAAGACCTTCTTTCTCAGGGACCATGTGGCTCCCGCAACCAGACCCTAGGGCGGGACGTGGAAGACCTAAGTGGCCTGCCACCCGTGGTGGTAGACACGATCACTCAGGCTAGGGCTCCCTCTACGAGGTGCCTGTGTGCCTTGAAGTGGCGTCTGTTCGCTAAGTGGTGTTCTTCCCGACACGAAGACCCCCAAAGATGCGCAGTAGGATCAGTGCTTTCTTTCCTGCAGGAGATGCTGGAGGGGCAGCTGTCCCCCTCCACCTTGTAGGTGTATTTAGCTGCTATTTCGGCTCATCATGGTGCAGTAGATGGTAAGTACTTGGGGGGGCACGACTTGATCATCAGATTCCTGAGAGGCACTAGGAGGTTGAATCCCTCCAGACCGCGCCTCGACCCCTTTTGGGACCTCTCTGTAGTCCTTCAGGCTCTACGGGGAGCTCCCTTTGAGCCCTTGGAGTCAGCTGAGCTCAAGGTACTCTCTTTGAAGACTGCCCTCCTGACTTCGCTCACTTCCATCAAGAGGGTAGGGGACCTGCAGGTGTTCTCTGTCAGCGAATTGTGCCTGGAGTTCGGTCCAGGTTACTCTCACGTGATCCTGAGACCCCGATCGGGCTATGTGCCTAAGGTTCCCACAACCCCTTTTAGGGATCAGGTGGTGAACCTGCAAGTGCTGCCCCAGGAGGAGGCAGACCCAGCCTTGGATTTGCTGTGTCCGGTGTGAGCTTTACGCATCTATTTGGATCACATGCAGAGCTTTAGAAGCTCTGAGCAGCTCTTTGTCTGCTTTGGTGGACAGCGGAAAGGAAGCGCTGTCTCCAAACAGAGGATTGCCCACTGGGTCATTGATGCAATCGTGATGGCATATCAGGCTCAGGACGTGTCACCCCCTGCGGGGTTATGAGCCCACTCTATCAGGAGTGTGGTGGCCCCCTGGGCCCTGGCCAGTGGCGCCTCTTTGGCAGATATCTGCAGAGCAGCGGGCTGGGCAGCACCCAACACCTTTGCAAGGTTCTACAATCTCCAGGTTGAGCCGGTCTCGTCCCGTGTATTGGCAGGCACGAGCAGGTAAGTTCCCGGGACAGCTGGCCGGGTGTACCGCTTGCACGTAGTGCCTTTCCTCTGCCTTGAGGTGAAGACGTGCGCTTTTGACTCCCAGTCATGTTCACAGACTGTGATCCCTGGATGACTTTCCTCCTTAGCCCTCTGGCAGTTGAGTTTGCGGAGAAATTTGCTGCCGGCCCAGTACGTGCGCTAATGAGGCCCTGTACTGAGGTAAGTGCTCCACATGTGTTGGTTCCCCGAAGGTGACCCCATGTGATATCTTCCGCAAAATCGTTTCCCTTTTGGGTGGGGTGTGGACTCCACGGTGTCTTCCCCTTGGGAGGGACACCCCCCGACGTAGACACTTATGGCTCCCAGTTGGTTAACAAATTCCACTCTTTTTGGGGAGAAAAAAAAGAGGAAAAGAGGCCTCGGCTGGGCTAGCCTGTCCCTATTGTTGGGCAGTTGACTTGTTCCTAAAGGACTGTTTGACGCTCATAAGAGCATTGGGGGAGGTTACGTGACAGCCTTGTGCACTGGCTATGAGGCACACAGCAGTCTGCCGATCACGCGCCGCCAGTTCAGGTAACACAGTTCAGATAGTTGTGCCATTTTGTATAGGGACCCCTAGTGTCACTACATCGGCACAACGTCGAGTGAGTGACAGATAGGGAATGTCAAGGTTACTCTCGTAACCTCCATTCCCTGATGGAGGGAACAAGACTTTGTGTCCCTCTTGCCACAACGCTGAACTGCCCGCTGAAATGGCCGGGACCTGCTCTCGGCTCCTCAGCACAAAACCTGAATGAGTGGTTGCATACCAGCTCTTTTTCTTCCCGTATGTCCAGGGAAGTGGCATGCAAATTCCACTCGCCAATTCCCATTGGCTTTTTTTCCAAAAAGCAGAGGTGTTTGGGGCTCCCAAGAGTGACCCCTAGTGTCACTACATCGACACAAAGTCTCGTTCCGTCCAACAAGGAATGGAGGTTATGAGAGTAACCATGACGTTTTCTATAACAAAGCCTATTGAGAATATTCCATATTCTATTATATTCTACTTCGGTGAACACGACACAATAAACACAAAACCACTTACACAGACATATAATCCCATACAGAAATCAGATATATGGCCATGTACATATTTCTAAAATTATTGTTCATTTATTTGGGCATATTGGCTATATAAAATGATACTGTGATTTGGGAAATAATGTTTTACTTATATGAAAGTATAATATTTTGAAATGTGAATTAATTAATTTGACACTTACATAGCACTTTTCTGACACTACATTCAAAGCACTGCAGATATGTTGAATATATGTCCAGTACAGATAACTTTTTATATCAGTGAAAATCACTAACATACATATTATGTTTTGCATATATTGCCATATGTGAAATTTCTCTCTGAGAATGTTGTAACAAAGATATTCACTTGTAAATAATAAAATAACTCACCTTTTCAACGCGGAAATGAAGCCAGTCCTGCATTCCTAACGGCATAAATAATGCCTTCCGAGGGCACTCCGAATGGAGAACAAATGATGACAGTCCCGCTAGAAGATCGTTTCAAACAGAATTTCCAATAAAAATAACTTAAAAAGTAAATTACGTGATATTTGAACACCAAATCTTTAAGCCTTCCAAAGCTCTCAAAGTGGATGTTGAAGTGGTTGAAAGAAATAGGGCATAGGGGTGATAACTCTGAATAGAACACACCCCAGCCACTGTGAAATCAATGATGTCGACAACACAAACTAACAAGGAGCTATGCTTCTAACCACAGGAGGAAAGCTGTAGTTCCAACTACACAACTTTGCGAAGCAGTTTGTGAATGGTCGTTGGAACTACAGTTCCAGGAAACACCAAATCGATGAACTATGTTGGTAATAATGGAAATTGCAACCATAGTTGGCTAACGATTGTTTTGGGAAACACACCCCTGGTCATTTGCGCTGGCAGTACAGACTGAGGTGCCTAGAAATTGACTACTCTCTTACCAACTCTGAGCACTCCCTATTTCACAAATGTCACAGCCAAGATAAAAGCACATTTGTGTCTGAATTTCTTTTATGCATTTTGTTCCTGTCATTATACATCTTTCAGATGGTTCCGTCTGCTGAGACATTTGTCTCTATGAGTGCAGGATGGCTCATCCATTTTAGTTTTTAACTTCTCGTTTCAGTGGAACAGCCTTTCGAAAGGGCATCCTGACCATTTTTAGCATCTAGATGTGCAGCCTTTATTCAAAAAAGAAAAAAGAAAGAAATGTATAAATCCTTTGTGGAATTCAAGATATTTTAAAGTATCTTTTAGTTTCACTATAGGATATTGCTCTGATACTTGACTGTAAACTTTTGGAACTATCTCCATATTCCCAAAGGCTTGAATCTCATCTTTAGACCTTCTTAACTGTAAAATTAAATTTTCACTCTATAAAGTAATTTATCATTTTATTTTTACTATATATATATATATATAGACAGTATAGATAGACAGTGCTAGGCAGGCAGGCAGGCAGGCATGTATATATGGGTCATTCCTGGAATTCAGTAATATTTCAGTCCCCCAGAGTTTATGAAGTGGTGGTTCACTAAAATGAAATGTTGAAAGCTTTTTATAAGATGTTGATATGTCCTCATGTTTTTTGTTTAGATTTTTTTTAAACAGCCTATAAAGGTTTGTCCCTCATTCTGAACTTGACTCCGTCACACCAACCATTTTCAGCCCAATTTTAGTTCCGCCCATATGTGGCATTATTAATCAGAAGTGACATCACTCAACTGTCTTCAACAGTGTGGTACAGAAACAGGTAAGAAATATCATAATCTGTATTCATATTTTGAAGCGTATTGTAGTAAGATGGGTATGGTCAAGCTCAACAACTCAACCCCGTCAAATGAAATTAAGATATTAAATCAGTACTTTCAATAAGATATTTTAATCCATTAATAAATAGATAGAATTTATTAATATCATGCATGCTATATGGTCTTCTGTCCTACACCACATGAGGAACAGTGACAAGAACTTGTTGACAAGTGAACAAGAACATTCGTCTGGCTCGGAACATCAGAAAGTAAAATAAGATATACTCTGATCAGTTTACCCACTTCACTACATTGTTGCTCAGGAAGATAAGACAGGTAAGAATCTAGATAAGACAATATGGCAGAGTTCTACAAGCATCCACACGAAAGCTTAGCATCACACCCAGCCAATCCATCATCTTCAGGACTATAAACAGTATGAAGAACAGCAGACATAACAGGTGAAACTTTACTTGAGTCAGTAGCTTTACCTCCATCCCTTACAATATAGGGCTTCATCATATTGATATAATAGACTCGAGTTTGCCGCTTACGATCAGGGGTGCGAATTACATAGTCCGTCTCACTCAGTTTTTTATCAATAGTGTAAGGACCAGAAAATGTGGCTTTTAAAGCTGACCCAGGCACAGGTAATAAGACAAGAACATTATCACCAACTTGGAAACTGCATACTACACTCTTTTTATCGAAACGTGACTTCATTTTAGACTGCATGGATGCAAGATGAGTTTCTGCCGTTTCACAAGCTTTATGAAGTCTCTCACGAAATGAGCTCACTAGTCAAGAACAGCCATGGGCGAGGAATTCTTAAATAGCTATTGCTCTTTAAGCAGTTTCAGTGGCCCACGAACAGTATGGCCAAACACCAATTCTGCAGGACTAAAACCCGTCAATTCCTGCACAGTCTCCCTCACCGCAAACATTAAGAGAGACAGGCCTTCCACCCAATCTTTCTTGGTTTCCACAAAATACGTTTTGAGCATAGTTTTTAGAGTTTGATGAAAGTGCTCAAGAGCTTCTTGAGACTCTGGATGATATGCAGAAGACAAGCAATGACTAACACCTAACTCTTTTGCTACCTGCTTGAACATTTTGGAGGTGAAATTAGTTCCCTGGTCAGTCTGAATAACCCTAGGCAGGCCAAAAATAGAGCAGAACTTCACTAATTCCTTCACTACTACATTTGCTTTTAGCGATCGCAATGGAATAGCATCAGCATAATGGGTAGCCACACACATAATTGTTAAAAAGTATTGGTGTCCAGAATTAGACCTAGGCAATGGTCCAACACAGTCAATTATCAGATGCTCAAAAGGTTCACTAATAACAGGAATAGTTTGCAAAGGCGCTGAGGGATTTATCTGGTTGGGTTTTCCTGCACATGACAGGCGTGACACGAGTGGCAAAACTGAGAAATTAGCAATCTGTTGGTACGTCTTGGTTATGCCAAGGTGTCCAGAAAGGAAATGCTCGTGCAAGTTCTAAAACTTGAGGTCGGTAACTAGTAGGTAGAACAATTTGATATGTCGCATTCCAATCAGCCTCACCTGACAATGAAGTTTTCCATCTACGCATCAACATGTCCATCTACACATCACCATCCCAAAAATAAAACACACCAGTTTTTGGAACAGTACTCAAATCGATGGCAGCTTCTATGCAACTACTCAGAGATGGATCAGATCTCTGGGCAGCAGCTAACTGTTGTTTCCCTGTACAAAAAGGAATGTCATTTAGTTTAGAAAAATCCTTGGACTCTCCTAAGAAATTTTCATGTTCAACTGAAAGTTTACACGGTACATCAGACGAGTTTTGAAACAAATTAGATAGATCCACTACATCCTCATATTTCCTTGCCTGTGCCCGAGTCACTACACATGCAGGGAAAACAGAAGGAAATGTAATTGCTAAAACTGTCTGATCACACGGCTCAGGATTAATTGACACGACCGGGACGGGAAAAACTTTGCCACCTGCTAGTTCGTTGCCAAGAATGAGACTTACACCCTCCAATGGCAACTGTTCATGAACGCCAAGTTTAACCAGGCCTGAAACCAAATCATAAAACAAGTGAACATTATGCAGCGGCACATTAATGCAGCCTAGCTCCATACATCAGTACCAGAGTAAGTTTGATCTGAGAATGACAACACATTCTCAAGAATAAACAATTGGGCTGCACCAGTGTCTCGGAGCATAAGGACAGGCTTTTTCTCATCACTACCAGAAAGAGAAACAAAACCATTGATAAGAAAAGGTTTGAATACTTCTACCTCTGAATGCAAACCAGCTCGGTCTGATAACGCCACAGAATGGGCAAATGCCACATTTTTGGGTTTCACCCTGGAAGATTTTTGGTTCCAAACTTTGCACTCAGAGATCAAATGATTCAGATCCAAACAGTAAAAGCAAGCTCGCCGTTCATCAGAGTGTTTTGCGGCAGACTTACAAGTGATATCTGACTTTGAAGAATGAAATACCCTACCTGTTCTCTAGATGATTAATTTGATACCGAAGATGAAGTTTTAGTCTGACACACAGAAGAAAAAACATTTCTGTGTGTGAGAACAAATTCGTCCGCAATCACAGCTGCCTCTGCAAGTGTAGTTACTTTTTACTCATTTAGATGAATCACGATATTCTCTACCAAGCAATTTTTAAAACCCTCCAATAAGACAAGTTCTTGAAGCTGGTCGAAAGTCTCAATCTTACTAGCAGTGCACCACTTATCAAAGAAAAAAACGTTCTCTAGCAAACTCTACAAATGTTTGTTTGGCTGATTTTGAATGCTCCCTGAATCTCTGATGGTATGCTTCTGGCACTAACTCATAAGCTCTTAATACGGCTGCCTTCACAACATCATAATCAAGAGCTTGTTCTACAGGCAATGCAGAACAAACCTCTTGAGCTTTGCCTACCAAATTATATTGGATAAGCAATACCCAATTGTATTTTGGCCAATTCAATTTTACTGCCACACGCTCAAATGCAGTAAAATTTGAATCAACCTCAGCTTCACGAAACTGTGGTACCAATTTTACATACTTACATCAAAAATGGAATGCAAGATGTCCATAAGATTAGATGATGGAGGCCTAGAACGAGGTAAAGGGCTGGGCCGGATGCGTAATGATTGAACCTCAAGTTCAAGTTTACAGAGTTTATATCGTGATCCGATTCAATTTCGAGAGCTCTAATCTGCAGCAATTGAGTCTCATGTTCTTGTTTTTTTAAGGCTAGATCAAGTTCTTTTTAATTGAATCGCGACTTTAGGATCAGAATAAGATACCTCTTTAACAGTACCAGCTGAACTCATATCATCAGAGGTTGGCTCCATTTCGTCACCCCTCTCACTTAATTGTTCTGCCAAAATAGCTGCCTCCACCAACTGCTTATACAACTCCTCTTTGATGACTTGCTTTCTCGCTGTTCTAGAAACAAACATATTAAAGAAGTCAGCTATTAACAGCAGGTCTCTTTTCCTACACTGATTAAATTTCTCTAGCGTTGGAGACAACGTAAAACTAATCGAGTCAAAATCCATATTCCACTACTATATAGATCTCCTCCCCCATTTTAAGCATTCAAAAGCAGCCAAACAAAGAAAAGTAAATAACTTACCTGTTTTTGGTGTTTGCAATCGTAAACGAACTGTGTTATTTACGAACAAACAAGCTTCCACACCGGCAATGTCCCAATTCTCCTGATCTCCTAAAATGAGATCACTCTTTTTAGGATGAGCCCCCAATTCTGTTACGACCTCCCCTGTCTAGGGTAGAGGAGGAGGAACAGTTATAAAATAAACATTAAGGAAACTAAATAATTTAAACAAATTAATGTTACAGAGCCCCTGTTTTCCCGTCCCAGCACTATTTAACAAGCGCAATTTATCAAATCAACAATAAAGTTTTATTATGGGAACAGAAGAGAACAGTAACATAAAGAAACTTAAGAATTTTACATGGAAGCAATAAATTAACTTCAGGAGGGGGGAATGCCAAAATAACTACCTGTGCTAGTCAATTAAATAATCTATATACAAAACAAAGACGCAAACAAAAGACAATACTAAACCTTACTCCCTCTCTAACCATAAACAGGAGAAAAAAGTTATACAAAATAATAGGCGCCCACCTCCCTACAGCTTCCTTAAAATTAACTTATTTAATAAAGAAACACAAGATAATACAACTCGCCCTGCACTCAGGGATAACAATGAATGCCCAATTACAATTAGTGCAACAAAACTCCCTTGAGATAACATTACACACAACTACAATACCTTACACAATACATAAACACAAGGAGGAATTATCCCATGTCTGGGACAGGAGAAAGGGACCCAGCAAGAGAGATCGCAGGGAAAATGTCTCTCTGGTAACTCCAAACTGGTCAACTTTTATATCAGAGCACATGGCCACAGGTGCCAATCAGAAGACAAAGACGCTCAGGCGTGTTAACATCTGGTGCCGCTACTCATCCTAGGAGAGCAGAATACAAAACAGACAGGCAAACATGTATGCACTAAACATTCACTAAACAAATAACGTACTGGAACGTTACAGTGGAATAGTCAATGTATTGTATATTACAAATTCTATATATTCACTTGAATGAAACATGGTGTTAAAAATATGTGGGTGCAAGTTGCCTAGTGGTAGGAGAGTTGTGATGGGGTTGAGACAAGTGTGATAATATTTGATAATTAAAATGGGAACACAATTAAAAAATCAATACATTGAGTTTTTGTTAAATATCTGAATTCAATGTGTGTGTGTGTATGTATACAGGTGCATCTCAATAAATTAGAATGTCGTGGAAAAGTTCATTTATTTCAGTAATTCAACTCAAATTGTGAAACTCGTGTATTAAATAAATTCAGTGCACACAGACTGAAGTAGTTTAAGTCTTTGGTTCTTTTAATTGTGATGATTTTGGCTCACATTTAACAAAAACCCACCAATTCACTATCTCAAAAAATTAGAATACATCATAAGACCAATAAAAAAAAACATTTTTAGTGAATTGTTGGCCTTCAGGAAAGTATGTTCATTTACTGTATATGTACTCAGTACTTGGTAGGGGCTCCTTTTGCTTTAATTACTGCCTCAATTCGGTGTGGCATGGAGGTGATCAGTTTGTGGCACTGCTGAGGTGGTATGGAAGCCCAGGTTTCTTTGACAGTGGCCTTCAGCTCATCTGCATTTTTTAGTCTCTTGTTTCTCATTTTCCTCTTGACAATACCCCATAGATTCTCTATGGGGTTCAGGTCAGGTGAGTTTGCTGGCCAGTCAAGCACACCAACACCATGGTCATTTAACCAACTTTTGGTGCTTTTGGCAGTGTGGGCAGATGCCAAATCCTGCTGGAAAATGAAATCAGCATCTTTAAAAAGCTGGTCAGCAGAAGGAAGCATGAAGTGCTCCAAAATTTCTTGGTAAACGGGTGCAGTGACTTTGGTTTTCAAAAAACACAATGGACCAACACCAGCAGATGACATTGCACCCCAAATCATCACAGACTGTGGAAACTTACCACTGGACTTCAAGCAACTTGGGCTATGAGCTTCTCCACCCTTCCTCCAGACTCTAGGACCTTGGTTTCCAAATGAAATACAAAACTTGCTCTCATCTGAAAAGAGGACTTTGGACCACTGGGCAACAGTCCAGTTCTTCTCCTTAGCCCAGGTAAGACGCCTCTGACGTTGTCTGTGGTTCAGGAGTGGCTTAACAAGAGGAATACGACAACTGTAGCCAAATTCTTTGACAGGTCTGTGTGTGGTGGCTCTTGATGCCTTGACCCCAGCCTCAGTCCATTCCTTGTGAAGTTCACCCAAATTCTTGAATCGATTTTGCTTGACAATCATAAGGCTGCGGTTCTCTCGGTTGGTTGTGCATCTTTTTCTTCCACACTTTTTCCTTCCATTCAACTTTCTGTTAACATGCTTGGATACAGCACTCTGTGAACAGCCAGCTTCTTTGGCAATGAATGTTTGTGGCTTACCCTCCTTGTGAAGGGTGTCAATGATTGTCTTCTGGACAACTGTCAGATCAGCAGTCTTCCCCATGATTGTGTAGCCTAGTGAACCAAACTGAGAGACCATTTTGAAGGCTCAGGAAACCTTTGCAGGTGTTTTGAGCTGATTAGCTGATTGGCATGTCACCATATTCTAATATTTTGAGATAGTGAATTGGTGGGTTTTTGTTAAATGTGAGCCAAAATCATCACAATTAAAAGAACCAAAGACTTAAACTACTTCAGTCTGTGTGCATTGAATTTATTTAATACACGAGTTTCACAATTTGAGTTGAATTACTGAAATAAATGAACTTTTCCACGACATTCTAATTTATTGAGATGCACCTGTATATATATATATATATATATATATATATATATATATATATATATATATATATATATATATATAATCAATTAATTAATTTATTTATTTATTTTTACAAAAAACAATGAGGACACGGACACACAATTTGAGTTTCTGTAGCTTTATCACATAAAAATAAGAAAAATTTCATAAATTTTATATTTGTAGTCATTAAATTTGTATGAGGGACAAATGATCATTAGGTAGATGCTTATTTTATAATAAGTATTGTGTATTATAATTTTCAAATCACTTCCATTATGTCCGTGACGGAGTTGAGAAAAAAGGTGTCCAAATCTGAAAAAATAAATAAATAGTACATAATAAAAGGTATTTGATGTCTTATGTGGGAAAATATGATTTGTTGGAGGTTTAGTATTTGCCTAATGTTTTGGAGTATTCAGACAAATAATCAAACAAAATTCAAAAGTTGAAATATTACCAGATCCCAGAAATTACCCATATACAGTATATACAGTTGTGCTCAAAAGTTTACATACCCTGGCAGAAATTGTGAAATTTTGGCATTGATTTTGAAAATATGATAGTGATAGTGATCGTATGAAGCCATTTATTATCACATAGTTGTTTGGCTCCTTTTTAAATCATAATGATAACAGAAATCACCCAAATGGCCCTGATCAAAAGTTTACATACCCTTGAATGTTTGGCCTTGTTACAGACAAACAAGGTGACACACACAGGTTTAAATGGCAATTAAAGGTTAATTTCCCACACCTGTGGCTTTTAAAATTGCAATTAGTGTCTGTGTATAAATAGTCAATGAGTTTGTTAGCTCTCACGTCGATGCACTGAGCAGGCTAGATACTGAGCCATGGGGAGCAGAAAAGAACTGTCAAAAGACCTGCGTAACAAGGTAATGGAACATTATAAAGATGGAAAAGGATATAAAAATATATCCAAAGCCTTGAAAATGCCAGTCAGTACTGTTCAATCACTTATTAAGAAGTGGAAAATTTGGGGATCTTTTGATACCAAGCCAAGGTCAGGTAGACCAAGAAAGATTTCAGCCACAACTGCCAGAAGAATTGTTCGGGATACAAAGAAAAACCCACAGGTAACCTCAGAAGAAATACAGGCTGCTCTGGAAAAAGACGGTGTGGTTGTTTCAAGGAGCACAATACGACGATACTTGAACAAAAATGAGCTGCATGGTCAAGTTGCCACAAAGAAGCCTTTACTGCGCCAATGCCACAAAAAAGCCCAGTTACAACATGCCTCATAGCTTCTGGCACACTGTAATTTGGAGTGACGAGACCAAAATAGAGCTTTATGGTCACAAACATAAGCGCTGTGTTTGGAGAGGGGTCAACAAGGCCTATAGTGAAAAGAATATCATCCCACTTTGAAGCATGGTGGTGGCTCACTGATGTTTTGGGGGTGTGTGAGCTCTAAAGGCATGGGGAATCTTGTGAAAATTGATGGCAAGATGAATGCATCATGTTATCAGAAAATACTGGCAGACAATTTGCATTCTTCTGCACAAAAGCTGCGCATGGGATGCTCTTGGACTTTCCAGCACGACAATGACCCTAAGCACAAGGCCAAGTTGACCCTCCAGTGGTTACAGCAGAAAAAGTTGAAGGTTCTGGAGTGGCCATCACAGTCTCCTGACCTTAATATCATCGAGCCACTCTGGGGAGATCTCAAACGTACAGTTCATGCAAGATGACCAAAGATTTTGCATGACCTGGAGGCATTTTGCCGAGACGAATGGGCAGCTATACCACCTTCAAGAATTTGGGGCCTCATAGACAACTATTACAAAAGACTGAATGCTGTCATTGATGCTAAAGGGGGGCAATACACAGTATTAAGAACTAAGGGTATGCAGACTTTTGAACAGGGGTCATTTCATTTTTTTTCTTTGTTTCCATGTTTTGTTTTATGATTGTACCATTCTGTTATAATCTACAGTTGAATATGAATCCCATAAGAAATAAAAGAAATGTGTTTTGCCTGCTCACTCATGTTTTCTTTAAAAATGGTACATATATTACCAATTCTCCAAGGGTATGCAAACTTTTGAGCACAACTGTGTGTGTGTGTGTGTGTGTGTGTGTGTGTATATATGTATATATATATATATACAGGTGCATCTCAATAAATTAGAATGTCGTGGAAAAGTTCATTTATTTCAGTAATTCAACTCAAATTGTGAAACTCGTGTATTAAATAAATTCAATGCACACAGACTGAAGTAGTTTAAGTCTTTGGTTCTTTTAATTGTGATGATTTTGGCTCACATTTAACAAAAACCCACCAATTCACTGTACGATATGATACGATGCAAAACCTCACTATACGATATGATACAGTTTTAAAAAAAACAGCTCCCACAAATGTTTCACTCAAACATATTCAACGATTCAACATAAATGTCTTTTAAATCATAAAATCATCTGGCATCGGAAACAAAAAGTAGAACTCTATAATAAAGTAACTTAAACCGCACTGCATTTGTTTTGTTTGATTGTAATGAGAAAAACTTATATGAACTCACAATGTTTATGATTTTCTTGAGAAAAATACTCATCGTTTCAAAGCAGCTTAATAGAAAATCATGCCTTAATGTCTTAAAGCCCCCAGAGAGCGAGCTAAAGTGATTGTAGCAAGGAAAAACTCCTTCAATGTTATTTAGTAGTGAAAAAAATAAAAACTAGAGATGAGTCTGACCTCTGGTTGTACAATATATGTACATAATCCAGTATTATTTAGTGGCTTGAGCAAAAAACGATCAGCACACATATTTTTATTTTTTTATTTTTTTATTTTTTTACCAGGGTTGCTGCAGAGCATTTAAAATCAAATTTAAGACTTTTTAAGAGCGTTTTCAAGACTTGAACAAATAAAATTAATACTGTATCCCCATCCCAAAACAAACACACAATCTCAAAATAAATCATGTATCACAGACTCTTACTTAAACAGGCAGGGGCACACATTCAACACGGCCTTAACATTGCTTTTTGACTGATTTTTGAATAAGCTTGTTTTTGTTACTTATGAGCGTCTTGCTCTGTGTCTCTGGGAGAGGTGCAACTTTGCTGCTGCTGTTTCTGATTTGCACGGTGATGTCAGTGTAAATAAAACAACATGTTTCATGTACTGTAGCGCTGGGACATGACACCATTGTTTGGCAAATTCGACAAGATATAACGCTACAATCTACTTGGCATTTGCCATCGATCTTCTTGCCTATGTACTGTAGATCTGTTGCTCTATTGTCCTATGAGCGCTCAGCTCCACCTGTCTGGGGAGGAGACTCTTACTGCAGCTCTCAATGTTGCACTGCTTGGTTTTAATTACACTATAATGTGTTTGTTTATGTATCGTACGATACATATGGTATTTTATAGTGGGCGTCTTATCATATGATACAATATGATGCAATATTTTTTTACACTCCTAATATATATATATATATATATACACACACTGCATGCCCAATTATTAGGCAAATTGTATTCCTCAGGATTAATTTTATTGTTGAATAAACACAATGCTCTCAGTCAATCCAAAATGTTATTGAACCTCAAACCTGAATGTTTAACAAAGAAAAAGTGAGTTTTGTCTTTCTCAGGGGAATATATAATTGTGCACAATTATTAGGCAGCTATTAGTGTGCACAATTATTAGGCAGCTAAATTACAAAAATAATTTCTTCCAACTCAGTTTTTTATTCTCAATTTTTAGAGTAGGTGCAACAAATAAGTAACACAAAATGACAATTAAATAAAATGTGTGGCCTTTCAAAAATATTCAGTGACCAGTATAGCCACCCTTCTTTTCAATAACTGCCATGAGCCTTCCATCCATGGAGTCTGTCAGTTTCTTGATCTGTTCACGAACAACTTTCACTGAAGCAGCAACTACAGCCTCACAAATGCTGTTCAAAGAGGTGTATTGTCTTCCCTCACTGTAAATCCCACATTTGAGAAGGGACCACAAGTTCTCAGTAGGATTTAAGTCAGTTGAGGAAGGGGGCCAAGTCATTATTTGGGCATCACTGAGGCCCTTGCTGGATAGCCAAGCAGTGGTGTACTTAGATGCATGTGATGGATCATTGTCCTGCATAAAGTTCTGCAAATGAAGCTGCCCCAGGAAGAGGCAGACAGCCTTTTCATTGCTGTGTCAGGTGCGTGCTTTGCACATCTACTTGGATCGCACGCGGAGCTTTAGATGCTCTGAGCAGCTCTTTGTCTGCTTTGGAGGACAGCGGAATGGGAGCGCTGTCTCCAAACAGAGGATCGCCCACTGGGTCGTTGATGCCATTGCTTTGGCATACCATGCCCAGGACATGCCGCCCCCCTTGGGGCTTCGGGCACACTCCACCACTGGGCCCCGACCAATGGTGCCTCTTTGGCAGACATCGGTAGAGCAGTGGGCTGGGCAACACCCAATACCTTCACGAGGTTCCTCAATCTCCAGGTTGAGCTGGTTCGTCCCGTGTGTTGTCAGGTACGAACAGGTAAGTTGGCGGGACAACTAATAGGTCTAAATGTGCTAATAGGCCCTGTACTGGGGTAGGTGCTCCACATGCGCTGGTTGCCTGTATGAAACCCCGTGTGATGTATCTTTCGCGAGACGGTTTCCCCATTGGTAAACTTGCATCTTCCTTGGGCACAGTCCCCTCTGCCACCAGTCGCAGTGTTGTAGAGCTCCATCCCCACTGGGTAGGACCTACCACGGGGACTTCTCCACATGCGACACTGCCGACAAGGCTCAGTAAGACCATGTGACGTATTTCCACACAATTGCCTCCCCTTTGGACAGGATGTGGTCTCCGTGGTGTCTTCCTCTTGGGAATGGACACCCCCCTGACACGGACACTCATGGCCCCCAGCTGAACGATATCCATTCTTTTTTGGGGAGAAAAAAAAAGAAGAAAAGAGGCCACGGCTGGGGTGGCCTGTCCCCATCTTTGGCAGTCGACTTGTCCCTGAGGTGCAGGGGACAGTACGATGCTTATAGGAGCATTGGGGGAGGTTACATGACTGACAGGTGCGCTGGCACGCAATGGCTGCCCATCTCGCACCGCCAGTCCACGTAACACAGTTCAGCCAGTTGTGACATTTCGTATTGGGACCACTAGTGTCACTCCTGCCACAACACTGAATTACCCGCTGAAATGGCCGGGACCCTGTCTCGGCTCCTCAGCACAGAACCTGAATGAGTGGTTGCAAGCCAGCTCCTTTTATACCCGTATGTCCGGGGGAGTGGCATGCAAATTCCACTCGTCAATTCCCATTGGCCTTTCCTCAAAGATCAGAGGTGTTTGGGGCTCCCAAGGGCAACCCCTAATGTCACTACATCGACACAACTTCTCGTTTCCTCCATCAGGGGACGGAGGTTACGAAAGTAACCAGGATGTTTTTGGCCCATTTTACCTGAGGTAATGAAGCTGCCTAATAATTATGCACACCTTGATATAAGGTGTTAGTCACTTTCGCCACACCTTCCCTCATTACACAAATACATACCACCTGAAAATGAATGAATCCAATAAGCATTCAAGTTTATATGGTTTGGAGTTGGAAAATGTGCATGGAAATAATGATAAGATCAGAATAGATAAGATTGCCTAATAATTGGGCACGCAGTGTATATATATATAATTATTTTTTATTTGTATTTTTATTTTTATTGGGGGGGGGTAAAATTATTATATTCTTTAAGGTAAAAAGGATAAATTACATTATACAGTGAAAATGTAATATATATATATCAAAGCATTTGAGTGCCCTATCAGTCAGACACGGCAACAACAACTTTCACCAATTAACATGTTTTTACTGTCGCATTTTGTACATTCATTTTCCATCAAAATAAGATCTATTTAATTTCTTACAGAGCAAATCAGATACAGATACAAAAGAACCTAAGGCAAAATCATCCTCTATTTCACTGCACAAACATTTTTATTGATGATTGTATCCCAAACTATCTACTCAGCCACTGTGTTTAACGTGGGTAGCATTGTAAATACCAATTTCACACTATACAGATTAATTCTTTATAGCACTGAATACATTAGTGCTGTGCTAATAGTAGCATTAGAATTGCTGGAATGCTGCCACCTTTTTTTTTTTTTTTTTTTTTTTGAGGCATTAGCACATAGAATGGATAACAAATAGACTGTTCAGACAGATGCATTTTATACTCTTAAGCTGCAGCGTACAATGACTTCACTGTTTTCGACTTTACTCAAGACCTTGGCTCATGTTTCCTTGTAAATCAATAAAGTGGCATGATTATGATTTTGTGCAGAAACTGACTGTGGATGCAATAGCACAGGTTCAACTTTCCAGGGTTTTGGGTTAAAGGGTTTTGTTCTTGCGAGACAGTTACTGCAACTCAGTGAATACCAAGCTAAACAAATTGTGAAGTAAGTCTATAAATTATACAGAACTTTTAAAAGTGCTTCACTGCCTGCTAGCATAAAATGATGTACCTCTATAATGGCATTCCCAGCGAATGACACATGAAGTGACTTACTCTGCAGAATACGCCATCTCAGATATAATTCAGTTCAGGCACTTTACTTACAAACTGCAGCTAAAATTTAGAACACGTTTAATGCAGAAATTCAACTTTTAAAAAATCTTTTCATCCTGTCCTTAGGAGCCATCTATAGCAGCCCCCACTGGAAATATAAATGGCTAGGAAATTCAATTTAAAAGAGAAGGAGAACAAGGGTAGGAATAAAAACAAGTATTTCTGAGAATTACAGTTGTTTATGTTCTTGTAATGGGTATTTATTAAATGATAACCTTGAGCTCTACATGAAAACATTTAAAGATGCTCCCCTAAAATACCACACTGTATTTTGCAGGGTACGAACGCTCCGTGAAACCTCTTCTCTGCCTCGAGATCTTACATTATACTGTGCCGTCTTTTGGAAATAATAGACTGGAATTGCAAATTATGAGCTTGTGTGGATGTGCACATCTAGAGTCTGCGAGGCAGGGCCCCATCCCTCGTCTTGACAAATGAGCTTAAATTGGCCTGCCATAGGAATTATAATTGCAGACTTTGCATGGCACTGCTTGACTCTTTCCTGCATTTCATTTCTTTCATTAGTCATATCCTCAGAGTAGATGAGCCCAGTTTTGCAGATAAGTCTCGGCGTTTGCTGGATTGACAGCCACTGGCCTAGTGCAGGCATCATTGAAAGGAATCAGATATTCCAGGGACACTTCACTTTTTGGGCAGATCAGGGGTTCCAGAATGACAGCTTAATTTCATGTTTTACGAGATAGAGTAACTGTAGTTTTGAATTACATGCACACACCCATTTGAAAGCAAAAATACAGGGTGTAGAGCAAAGCACAAATAGTTTTCAAATCACAAGCTCAGCAAAACAAAAAACCTTCTCTCTTGGGTAATTCCAGACTCACGCTTGTGTTTGATATTGCTTTCAAAACTAAAGTATTGCTTTTCAATACACTTGTTCTTTCATAGCTCAGGAGACTAAATGGAATTCAGTTTAGTATCAGTTTCATTGAAGTATGAACTTTATCTTAAATATTTTTCCTAAAATTCCATAAGGAGAAATAAAAAACACACTACAATTCACAGCACGGGATGCAGTTTTGTATAAAACGGCAAGCTTCATATATTCTCAGTTTCACAATATGGGGCCTGTCTAACTGGTAGGTGGACTGTTCAGTGTGCTACTCTACATGTGTAGCTCTTCAGCCTCACATGCCATTGAACTCACAAACAATTCAAACTAATTTTCAAGTCCTGAAGATGGCTCATCCCACAGCCTAAATAGGTTAATAGATAGTCATTTTTCAAAGATTCAGTCAAGTCCTTTTTATTTGTATAGCACTTTTCACAACACACATCATTTCAAAGCAGCTTTACAGAAAATAATGCATTAACCGAAAATGAAACTATAATATCTATAAAGTCTTAGAGTCATCAATGTGTAGTTTGATTAAATTTGATTGTAAATTGTGTATAAAAATAACCTTGGGAGAAACCAGGATCACTGTGGGGGCCAGTTCCCCTCTGGCTATACAGCATGAATATAACACCATTATTAGTTCTTTATGTGCAGTGCAAGTCATGGTTTAAAATTAGTAAACTAAGTAAGTGTTAAGGGCCAGTGTTTAAACAAAGATTTTGTATGAACTTTAAGATTAATGACTAATGTCTTTGAAGTTCATCCTGGATTAACTGCAGAAGTTCACATAGATGCATTTTCCTTTGTTCTAGCACTCTGGCTGCTGCATTCTGAACATATTGAAGTTTATTTATTGAACTTGCTGGACATCCTCCCATTAATGCATTACAATAATCTAGTTTTGAGGTCATGAACTCATGAATTCGTTTTTTGGCATCAGCAACAGAGAGCATGTGTTGTAACTTAGCAGGTGGCAGAATGCTATTCTACAAACACTGGAAATTTTATTTTTAAAGGACAGATTATTATCAAATATAACACCTAAGTTCTTCGCTGTAGAAGACGGTCAAACAGTACATCCATCAAATTATATTTTAGTGGCTTATTTTTAGAGGTTTTTGTCCAATAATTGGGACCTCTGTTTTGTCGGAACTGAGTAGAAGGAAATTTCTGGCCATCCAAATTTTGATTTCATTGATACTCTCTGCTAATTTGGAGAATTGTGAAATTTCCTTGGGTTTTGAAGACATAAGGTTGGGTATCGTCGGCATAACAGTGGAAACTTATTCCACGATTCCTGATAATATCTCCCAGGGGAAGCGTATTTAAGGAGAAAAGCAGAGGCCCTAAAACTGATCACTGTGGCACACCATACTTAACTTTTGTTTGATTTGACAGTTCCTCATTTACACAGACTAAGTGGTAGCGGTCTACTAAATAGGACCTAAAGCATGCTAATGCAAGTCCACAAATGCCAACATAATTCTCAAGCCTATTCAAGAGAAAGTCTTGATCTATGGTGTTGAAGGCAGCACTAAGATCTAAAAGCACTAAAAGAGAAATGCAGCCACGATCAGATGATAAGAGCAAGTCATTTGTAACTCTAAGTGCAGTCTCTGTACTGTGATGGGGCCTAAATCTTGACTGAAATTGTTCATATATACTATTTCTCTGTATACTATTTCTCTCTCTTTGCTGGTGGCGTGGCTGCTTATATGCCACTCTCCCCATGCTTACTGGAATTAGAAACAGGTGTTAAACATAATCTAGCTCAGGTGCAAGTGCCCTTACCGCTTTCTCTCTCTCCTGATGGACAGTTGACCATGCCCCTGCTGCCACATATCCCCACCACTCGACTCAGGCCAGGGAGACATCCGGCCTGTCTACCACTGGTAGTTGGCGACAGCCATCTGCACTCCCGGTCTGTGGACCACATTGAATTTAAAGGGCTGGAGAGCCAGATACCACCGGGTGATCTGCACATTGGTATCCTTCATGCAGTGGAGCCATTGGAGTTGGGCGTAATCCGAGCAGAGGGTGAAGGCCCGCCCCAACAGGTAGTACCGGAGAGTGAGGACCGCCCACTTGATGGCGAGACAATCCTTTTCAATGGTGCTGTACTTAGTCTCCCTCAGCGAGAGCTTGCGGCTAATGTATAGCACCGAGCGCTCCTCCTCCTCCACCTCTTGTGAGAGCATGGCCCCCAGCCCTCTGTCTGAAGCGTCTGTCTGCAAGACAAAAGGGAGAGATAAATCGGGTGAATGTAAAAGCGGCCCCCCGCAAAGTGCTTTAACCTGCATGAGCGCCTGTTGACACTGCTCCGTCCACTGGACCGGATCTGGAGCTCCCTTTTTAGTGAGATCAGTCAGCGGGCTGGTGACATTCAAATAATTAGGCACGAATCTCCTAATATAACCAGCCAGCCCCAGGATCTGTCTCACCCCCTTTTTGGTCTTGGGCCTCAGGCAGGTCTCAATTGCCACAGTCTTGTCAATTTGGGGACACACCTGCCCGTGGCCCAAGTGGAACACCAGATACCGTACCTTCACCCACCCAATCATGCACTTCTTGGAATTTGCTGTGAGTCCCGCTCACCTCAGCGATCTCAGAACCGCCCTCAGATGCTGCATGTAAGCCGAATGTGGTCTGAGGATTCGGTCCATGAGACACTGAAGACGCTGTGCTTGGGTAATTGATAGGGATGGCTATGTACCACCACCCAGCGCTCGGTCTCGATGTGGTGCTGGATGAGGTTTGTACGACCCAGTAGAGGGGAAAACACGTCTGCAAACTCCTTTTGCAACTTGGCAACCTCTGCAAGTTGATACAGTGAGAGGTGGTCTCCGCAAGTGACTGGGGTGAAATTATTGCGTTTTGTATTCACCTCCAGCCCGAGCTCCGCCCTCTCTAGTGCTGCCATAGCCAATGTCACAGGGACCGCCTCCCTCCATGATTTCAGGAGGTTGAGGTGATATATTTGACGTGTGCCCCCTCTATCGGTTCGCTTTACCTCATAATCGAGATCCCCCACTCATCGTGTGATCTCAAAGTGTCCTTGCCACTTGGCGAGTAATTTGGAGCTCGATGTGGGAAGTAAAACGAGTACCTTATCTCCCGGTGAAAATTCCCGCAGCCGAGTTCCCCTGTCATACAGTCGGTTCTGTCATTCTTGAGCTTGGAGCAAATTCTCCTGTGTTAGTTGCCCCAAAGTGTGGAGTTTTGCTCTAAGATCAAGAACATATTGAATTTCATTCTTACTGTTTGAAGGTCCCTCCTCCCAAGCTTCACACATAACATCAAGCATGCCGTGTGGGCGCCGCCCATACAGCAGCTCGAATGGGGAAAGCCCAGTGGAGGCTTGCGGGACCTCTCGTACTGCGAATAACAGGGGATCGAGCCATTTGTCCCAATTTCTATCATTCTCGTGCACGAACTTACGAATCATATTTTTAAGGGTTTTATTAAATCGCTCCACCAGGCCATCTGTAAGTGGTAAACACTGGTGTGGATTGATTTAATGCCCAATAATTCGTAAAGCTCGCGTAGTGTCCGTAACATAAAAGTTGTGCCCTGATCGGTGAGGATTTCTTTCGGAATTTATTTATTTTTGGAGATTATTTTGAAGAGTGCCTCTGCAACACTACGTGCTGAGATGCTGCGTAGAGGCACTAATTCCAGATATCGCGTTGCATAGTCCACTAGGACCAATACAAAGTGATGTCCACGTGCTGACCGCTCTAATGGCCTGACGAGATCCATTCCAATTCTCTCGAAGGGGACCTTGATCAGCGGAAGAGGGTGCAGTGGCGCTTTTGGGGTGGCTGGTGGATTCACCAGCTGGCATTCGCGGCATGCCGCACACCACCTGCGGACATCGCCACCAATGCCCGGCAAATAAAAACGGGCTTTTAGGTGGTTCAGTGTTTTTCTTTCCCCTAGATGACCCGCCATGGGATTATAATGAGCCGCCTGGGACACCATTTCCCGACGGCTCCTCGGTATTTAGAGCTGGGTTATATCTTCCTTTGTTTGAGCGTCCTGCGTCACTCTATACAACCGCTCATTTATAATTGCGAAATAAGGATATGAAAGAGTGACACCCAGCTGGAGTTGTTGACCATCGATCACTCTCACTTGGTCAAAGGCATGCTTGAGGGTTTCGTCTCGCATCTGCTCCAAAGGGAAATCCCTTTAGGGAAATCCCCTGAGGACGGGAGGGGCTGCAGCCTCTCACCTGGAACCAAAGTGTGTGTGTTGCTTGCTGTTCAACCCACTTCCAAAATAGTATCTACCAGCTTCTCTTTCTCACTGACCTCCACTAGCAAACGGATGTGTGTCGCTAACTCATTAGCCTTCTCTGTCAGCCTGACTGATTCCTTAAATTTATCACATGTAAATCCCTCACTGCTGATGGAAGAAGCTATAGTAAACATGTGGCATGCAATGCAGGAAGCAATAACATGAGCGGATGCCATGACATACCGCAATTGTTTGTTGTTGTTGTTATGGTTGTTCTTGAGCAGATTAACTTGGGTTGAAGTATTATCTCATACAGATTTCATACTTCATCAAATATTCCAGGCTTGTCTTTTAGAGAGTAACATAATTTGTTCAGAAATATTTTACAATTGATTTTGTTTCATGACAACACATTTAGCATTGATTTTTACAACACTTCAGTCAACCAATTTTAATGTAAATAGATGGACCACTCAAACCAAAATTAATGAAAATGGGTGCCCACACAGTGTGGATTTCCAGAGGAAACTTATATTGTTAGGTTGCTCTTGAATAATTCAGGAGACTTATTGAAGTTCTCAGTTATGTTTCATATAAGTATCAGCTTTGTCCTTTGATGTTTCTCCTAAAATTCCTTGAGAATGAGAAATAAAAATAGACAAGCCATTTGTTGGTAACAATAAGTGTACAGAGCAGAGATGCCCAAACTAGAGCCCATGGGCCAAAGTTGTCCCATGATTACCTTTGATTTGGCCACTTGACGTATATGACAAGAGTGAAAAAAAAATAAAAAAAATAAATAAAATGCTATTGACGCAGCTTTTTATTGCATTAATTTAGCAGATTGCAGAGTAATGCTTTTTATATAATTAAATCATAAAGGAAGGGAACCAGGGCAACTTTCATATTTTAATATAATACAGTTTGCAGAGCCTGAAATTCGGGCGAGATTGCAGGTATTGCGGACAATTTTAATAATTTCTGCAATTTCCACATTCATAATGCGGGAACTTTCTGTACACTTTTATTCACTTTACAGTGCAGCTGCGAATTAGTAAACCAATAGATACAGATGAACAAATCAAATCAATAAACTTGTTTTTGTATCAAACTGTAATTCCAGAAGCTCCGTGAGTAAATCTGCTCTGTCTTTCCCTTTCTCTCTCGTGCAGCTGTCAGCTGTGTCAGAATTGTAAGCGTGCGCAGTTAGGAAGTGCTTTGTCACATACATACTGAACTTAAGATGTTACAGATGTATAAACCTTTCTAATCCTGTAAATTCAACATGCAAATGGCGTTACACCATGTCTCCATAAGCGAACGAGGCGATAAAACAATATATCATTCTTGGTTATAATCAACAAAGCTGTTAACAATGCAAGCGCGTGCGCCTTTCATATCTTGGCACTCCCTCATTAGTCATAATGCAGCACATTTGCAAGAAAGGCAGAAATAGCAAAAATGCTTTGTGTAATGTACCAGCTGAATGGTGAAGAGAGACACTTTAACACATGTTACATCTCTTATCTCCATATCTATTTTCATCCAGGGTCAGAAATTGGGCAAAAAAATAAAAAAAATCCCCTGCGATCTGATATAGTTCCAAATTAATATATCCATTGCGTTCTTCATTTGAATTTCGCTGAACATTATTTGTTTCGTACTGTCCGTTGTGCAGATGTTGCCAAGTCACTGCCGGATGCACATGCCATAAATGTGCACCGAAGGGCACTCCACTTCTCACGCTCCGCATCAGTTCAATGTCGTGCTCCCTCGCTAAAAATACCAAATGCTACTATGTAGTAAATAATACTGTTAACAAAAATAATATCTGGATATGTTAAATAGCCTTGATGTTAAATAAAACGTTATTAAAGATACTATAATAATTTTACAGAACATTAACCATTTTTGGTGTATGATTCATATCTCTGACGAATGTTCATTGTTTTATTAAACTGGCTCGAAGGAGTTGCTAAGTTTTATATATATATATATATATGTAAGCTCCTTATTCCAAATGTGGAGAAATGCTGTCATCTACTCCTCTGTGTCGGTGCATTTGTTTTGTAGGCTGTTAATTTAATAGCCAAAATATTTGGAAATATGTGAATGAGAAAAAAGAAAAACAAAATCAGTAACAATGCACATTATGCAATGTAGAGATCATGCAATTTTGTAATTATTTAAACATCCCATTTTAAAATTGAATGAATTGTTTAAATTAAAAGTATTTGACATAAAAGTATGATAAAAAAAAATAATAAAAAAAACCTTTGTAAAGGTAAAAAATGTCCTCCATATGAGCCGTGTAAGGGGGGTGTAATCATTTTCTGAAATTAATTTCAGGCCCTGAGTTTGTTATAATGCAATGTTCTCCTCAATCAAGTTTGATTTTTGGCCCTTTGTATGAAAAAGTTTGGGTGCCTCTGGTATAGAGCAACAAATATAAATTAGGATAGCATAGCTCAGATAATTTGGTCTTAGAAGAATTTGATGAGAACTGTTTGAGTTCATATTGAAATCTCTGACTTTTCATAGCCAACTTTGGTATTTCTGGCAAATCTGAACACAGCTTGTGGCATTGTGGAAAAGTCATCTGATACCCTAAAGGAGACATATGTGATTGCTTGGGTCATTTTCTCAGAAGAAACATCTGAGAAGCAGGAGGCCAACTTGATCTCACGAAAATGTGTATGAATTTGAACAATTTCATCATGTGCAAATGCCTGGATGTGTAATGTGGAAGTAAGCACGAGTTCCACATGCGAAGTGTCAAGGATATGCTTATTAATATTATGCCCTTACCCAAACCCCTTATCCAAACCTAACCGATCAGTAGAGTGTGTAAACATGACAGGAAGCTGTCGTGTGTGACAGTAGCAAGTAATTGTCACGAATTAGATGAAAACAATGTCCAGCGATGTCATTGGCTGTAGTGAAGGTTGTACGAATTCATACGAATTAGCCAAATTTACCAATCCTTATGATTTTGCTGTGAGGGTGTGTTGAGGAGACAGCCCTGGCTCCACCTCCCCTGCCAGAGCATCGCACATCTCACATCTCATTGCTTTAGTGCAGGACCCATCCGCGCATATTCCCTTTAATACATTTCTAAATTCAGGCCAATTAGTCCCAAAAATCAACGGATGGGTGAGGCGGGAACTAACCGCGGCCTCCACTCTATGTTTTGTTCCCCGAAATTTAAGCACAAGGGTCACCACAGGGTAGTTGTGAATATCACCATGCACACACTTCACCCTCACCGTTTTAGCTGTGCCCAAAGCCTCATGTTGAACCAAGTGTTGGTGGATAGTGGTTTGATTACAACCCGTTTGCACCAATACTTGGTGAGTATCCCCCTTGACATTTACCGGTATCCGTTACACTCCGGCCCGATCGGGGGCAGCCTGCGGAGTGTCGGGGATCCGGACCACCGTTCCCAGCTCCATCACAGGGCATTGATCCCAGAAGTGTCCCGGATCCCCGCAACTCTAGCAGGCCGGCCCAGGCGCCACGCCCACACCTGCATCGGCGGACACTTCCACCTGAGGGGGAGAGCGGCGGGGCACTGTCGCTGCTGTGAGCGATGCAACACCCCGCGTGCGGGGAACTGGCTTCGGTGGTGGGACTCCTCGCCTCCATGGGGCAGGAACGGGCTCTGGGGAGGGAGCAGAATGAGAGAGATGAGGGGAGGTGGAAGAGAACAGGGAAAACACAGGGGGCGGGGAGAGAGAGTGGGAGGGCTCTTCCGCCCTCTGGTATGCTGCCATATGGTCCTCTGCCAATCGAACAGCCTCCTCCAGTGACGCCGGGCGGTGGCACTGGACCCATTCCACCATTCCTCGTGGTAGCCAATGGACGAGCTGCTCCAGTACCACCTGAGTCGATTATTCCCTCGACGTCGCAATCCCCCACCAGCAGCCATCTCCAACAGGTGTCTCGGAGCCGTTGGGTGAAAGCAAATGGGTGGCCGGTCGTCTCCAACTTCATCAACCAGAAGAGCTGGCGATGCTGCTCCGGACTGCGGCCAACCGGCTGCAGGATGGTCTTCTTCAGGTCCTCATAAGCCAGGAGGTTCGCCCCTGGCAGTTGTTGAGCTGCGAGCTGGGCTTCCCCGGACAGCGACGGGAGGAGTCTGGCCGCCCACTGATCACGCGGCCAGCTCCATATCTCAGCGGTCCGCTCGAATAAGTCGAGGAAGACTTCCGGGTCATCCTCGGCCCCCATCTTCAGAAGCGTGGGCGGGGGCATGGAGCTGTGGTTGTCCGGGGAGGTGGCTGGGGCTATCTCCTGGCTGAGACGGCTCCGGATCCTATGCCGGTCCTCCGTTTAAGCCCGAAGGATCTTGAAGAACTGGCGATCTTGATCTTGCCAGAGCTCAAGCAGGGATTGTTGGTGGGACTGGTGTAAGCCAGTGAGGGATTTGAGGATCTCTGCCAACTGGGAGGACTCCATGGGGCGTACTTCAAGATCCCGGGTTTCGGCACCAGTGTAACAGCTCACAAACAGAAGGGAAGGAGAACACAGGGAAGCAGGTTTTTCCAGGCTCATGTTGGACTTTTAATCGGCCACTTCAATGCTTTACAACTTCACAAACTCGTCAGCTTCACAGGTACGTAGACTTAAACACATCAGCTTCACAAACATAACAGATTAAACATAGCAATCTTGTTCTGCCTAGTTTGCAGTTCTGAGCGTTATTTACCATTACTGTTTTCCCTGTGTTTTGACTTCTGCCTGTTCATCGTATTTCCCAGCCTGCTTGTGTGTTTTTGGACCTATTCCCTGTTTACTGGATTACCCCTCTGTCCCTCGGATTTACTTGGCTTGCCTTTCTTGGACTGTCTTCCTGTGTACCGAACCCTTGCCTACTTTTTGTTTACCCTTTGATTTGCTACTTTGTTGTACTGTTTATACTTTTATTAAACTGCATATGGATCTTAACAGTACTGCCCCGGTGTCTTCGCTACAGGAAACACATTTCTGCTTAATTAATGTGTATATTAATGTTTTAGGAACACTTATTATTAAATCAATTAATGCTTAAAAAAGGTTCTAATAAGGCACTTACTAATGGCTAGCTAAGCATTTTGCATGGCCTAATCTAAAGTGAGAACCATATATGCCAAATTAAACATTTATTTACATGGTTCAACAGCAGTGGTGATTTCTCAGGGCCAGCAAAGCCTTCTCTGCTGGCATAACATGCCTAATAAATATATATTTTATCCTTTCATTCTTATTCACCTTTTTGCCTATGTATTTTCAACTCTTTCAACTCCTAATTCATCTACAAACGAATAGCAAAAAACAAAAGGTTTATCCAATCAGAATTTATTCCTCGATGCTTACAAGCAACCTGTGACCACTGTTTCACACATCGTATGCCCGAAGCCGAGCTTGTTAGCTGAAGCAGCGCTTGAGTTTGAGCTCCACCCCTTCAGGCCTTCAGAATTTCCACAGAATCCCTCAACAGTGCAAATGAATGTCAAATTGTCAGATTCATCAGCCAATCAGATTGATTTATTTGTTCTTGGTGGGTGTGGTCTTTAGGATATGTCCCAGTCCAGGCCTTCTAGCTGGCCTTAAGTGACGCAATCAGGCTTTAACCCTCTTGGGTCTACGGTGCGTCCTTCTGGATTTTTTCCCTCATAACAGCGGAAACAACTTAAAATACTCCGTCATTTTTGGGCATACAGATAAGTATAAGACATCATTAGAAACTACGGAAGCTCTGAACCGCAAGGTGGAAAAAAAAATATCAGTGAAAAAAAACTTTTTTCTCTCTTCAAAATTTTTTTTTTTTTTTCTCTCTTCAAAAAAATTTTTGGTCACCAGGTGCCACTATCAGTAAACATGTAATCTTATGCTTTTAATGCATTCTCTGTTGCTATATAGCTGAATAATTCATTTATTATTTATTTAAGGGTTTGCAAACCTTAAGACAAAATCAGGTTACATATGTTTGATATGGCATTCGTTGTCGTGTAACAACTGGAGTAATTTTTTTTTATTATTTATTTATTTTATTTTTTTTGTTTGTTTGTTTGAAATTGTTGGTCTTTCTAAACCATCTATGTCGTTTGCACAGTGTTACGTGGTGGAAGCAAAGGAATGTATTGAGGAAAACGGGAAACATGGGGAAATTATTATTATGTCTGTCCTTTTGAAGTGTTAGGGGTACATCTGGCAATGTTAATATTGTTGTAAGTAATCTAATTTCTAAACGAAAAGATCATTTATAAATTAAATCCTCGCAACTGAACGGGGATGTCATGTGCAGACTTTCATGGTGGAATTTAATTATAATAATATATTTTAATATAACAAGTTGTCTGTGCTTTTGAAACACTGTCTACTGCAGAAGTGAAGAGTTCCAGATAAAGAATGTCAAATAAATATCCAAATATTGTTGGTCTGTCTAAACATGAGCTAGACAGTTACGCCGATGTAAAATGCTCATCCCAAACAAACTGGTGAGGGGTGAGGAATCACCTATAGTATCGCTCCCCGGGTTCTGCGGGGGGAAGAATAGTAGGCTACACACACCTGTTTTGTATTAGCAGTATGGGCGTGAAGCTATAAAAGTATAATGATTTCTATTGTTGGGGGGGTTGGTACTGCTAATTTTTTTTTTTTTTTTGCTGGAGCTGCCGTGCCGGGACGTGGGCTGGCTGTTGTTGAGAAAACGCCGTGAGTAAATTGGGAGGGGTTATTTGCGACTTCGGGGTAATCTTGAACTCGAGGTTTAGGCAGCCACTGTTGATGTGTTCTACGAATGCTGTATCCCACGTCCAGTAGCGGGTTAGGAAGCCAGCAGTACATTAGGCCTATCGCTCCCCGGGTTCCGCCGGGGGGAAGATTTTTATTAAAATATATATTTGATAAAATTATGGTCTAATTTTACATTTTGTGGTTTTAATTATTAGTAGTTTAGCAACTTGATTCATTCTCAGGTGTTAGGGGTCCATCTGGTAATGTTAATGCATGAGTCAGTAGACTAAACGCACATTCAACCAGACGACTGCAATGGAGATATAAAGAGAGATACTTTCAGGGACTGAAAGAGAAAAGAATTTTCTTCTTTTAAGAATCACAATCGATCAAAGAATCGAAAGCTTTTGGAGCATACTTCGGAAAGAAAATATTCAGTTTTGACTGAACTTTTTTCAGGCTTTAAAAGAAGAAGACCGTTTCAATGGGGACTTCCTTGACAAATCAATCGTGCAGTTCTGCTTTACAACACTTGTACAGGTAAGCATGTTTATCCACCTATTCATCTTTCACCGGCAGCTGATATGCTGTACTGGGTTGGATATATCATGCATTTATTCGCTAAAATATTAGCAAGAAATGTTATCAGTAGAAGTGATGTATTTGGACAAATTTTATGGGAGGACTTTAAAAGCAATTTATCCGTATGTGCCTTTGTCATGTTTTTAAGGATGAACTTGATAGATTTGTCCAGATGCGGAACGCGCACAGAATCCGACCGCAAGGGAACATGACGGCACCTTGTGGGCGTCCAGCCATAATGTATATGGCCCCTCATCTTTATGGATCAGATGACTATCTTTTCCAGTGTGATGCTTTGGATGTTCAGAACTGCCAGGAGGAGTGTCACATGATGACGTACCTATGTGATGAGACGGTGTTTGAACTTTGTTGCCTGCTAATGGAGCTTGATCTTCATCCTCCAGAGGATGCAGAGGAGGGCAGAAACCTGTACATTAGGCTTCGACAGGAGATATGAAATTTACTGTAATTTTGAATTTCATGTTTTGATTTCGCTTGCATTTTATGTTTCTATTACATTATTCCCTTCACTTCAGTATCTAATTATTTTAAGTTCACTTGCACTATAAACTCAATGGCAACCAACTTTTTCCCTTAACAATATACATATTATATATACATATATAGTTCATCATGTAAAATTATGTGTTCATTTATTTAAATAAAATCCACAGTCTGAATGTCATCATGTTTTGCTTCAATAGAAAATAGAAATGTTCTAACTGCTACATTCTCACTGTAATTTTTGTTATGGAAACAATAATGAATATTTTAAGTAGAAACTGACAGTAATAACAGTAATGTACAAGTATAACAGTGCTTGTACATATATATATATATATATATATATATATATATATATATATATATATATATATATATATACACACACACACACTGCTTGTATATAACATGATGTACAAAAGTAGGTACATGACTTTAAAACTACAAAATAATTCAATGTTCTGAACAAACAGGTTAACAAAGATTGTTAAGGATGTTGTGTGCAACTAGCTCTTAACTCTTACCTGTAACAACAATGAAAACACATCTGTTGCTTTCTTTCAAAACCACTCTTAGTGTATCATGCATTTATATTTTCACCTGACAGTGATGTTATGCTTGTTTTTATGCAATGTCCATGACAAAGCAACTCTTGTTTGAAAGAATGTTCTTAAATTCAGTACGCAACGTGTAGGTGTCTCGCAACTCAAGGACAGAGCCACAAATGTGTGCCACAGGACATCTCGCCAGACCTTCCAGTGAAGTAAAAATAATCTTTATTTCAGAAACACAGACAACATTGGATCCTGTCACATATCTCAACAAGACCTGCTTCATCTTGTGTATTGCATGAAAAACTGAAAACTCTGATTTTCTGAGGATGTGTTTGGGGTGGCTTTGATCAACTGCAGCATTTTTCTAGTGCTTGGATTCTTGTCATCATACATTTTAAGTAATTCTGATTTACAAATGAAAATGTCTTTGAAGATTTGGCCTGCACCTTCTGCCATGTTGTCGAGCGCATACTTTGGTTGCTGGATCAACTGTTTGTGGGCAACATGGAGGAGAATTGGTTTCAGATTGTCAGATGTTGGAATTTTGGTTACTCCCATTCGATCCATTAAATCAATAAGGTCATCTTTATCATCGCCACTGAGCTCTTTCTCCAAAGCTGATGACAGAAGATCCCTTTCTGTCTGACTGAAATACTGCATCAGAGATGAATACAACAGGTCAGGTGAAACAGCATGTGCTACAGTGACAGCAGGAGCAAGTCGGGTCTTTGAAACCATTGCCTTCCACTCTTCTTCTTGCCACTTTGGTGACAGCAAGGGAACCCTCATATCTTCTCCCTCAGCTGCAATATCAAAAAATGTTGTCCAGAAGGCAGAGTAGGCATCTCTGGATACAGCTTGGGCATCAGCCCCCATCTCATCAATGAAAGTGAAAGTCAGGGGATAGGTGATAATGTTTTCATCTTTAAAGTGTTCGATCATTTCCTCCAAAATATTTACTCTATGAAATTTCAGTGTTACACAGAGCAAGTAAGGATTACTGGTAACTGGTGTACTTGCAGATGACTCAGAGAGACTCAAGGTAACTTCTGAGGCATAATCATCATCATGCACTGGTCCAAACTGCACAACATCATCTTCATCATCAGTGTCACTGATCCTGTATATTGGACGGTCAGCTATATCACCATCTTTGTCCTCTTCACTCAAATCAAGACGATTGCTTTGTGCCTCAACATAATTATGGTCATCTCCATGTCCTTCTTGTTTGTCATTGGCCACAGACGTTTCTAAATGGTAGTCTTTATCTTCAGTGTTATGATCTTCATCAGAGCTGCAGTGAATGATCTCAGTAGTACTCATATTAAATCTAAGCCTTGGCCCCATTTTGGCTTTATCAAACATTTGGCCAACTGTTTCATCAGGGTGCATTTCTGCCATTTTGAAGTCCATGATCTTAAATGTGAAATTCTCCTCTGGGCCTTTAGGTGACATGCCTCCAGGGAAAAAAGCTCCTTCCCAATTTTTAGCAAATCTGAATAACCAGTATCATTTGTGACAGGGAATTTTCTTCTCCCACCACCATTAATTGCCCTTACTGATTTTGTTTCATGTATCCAGTGAAGTTCGATCATCCTTAATTTTTTCTCAGGCCTTCTTTTTTTTTTTTTTTTTTTTTTTTTTTTTTTTGGTGTGAACACACATGGGAGAGGCCGTCCCCATCACTGGAGCTTTCTTCTACTCTTGTTTGATTCTTTGATTTCATTTTTTTCCTTAAGGATTCCAACAGGTTCATCTTTCTTTGTCCATGTAGCCCTCTGTCCATGGATTCTTTTTCACAGAAATTCCGTAATGCTACCCTGTCACCAAGTGCTGGGAGGTATGTTGCAAGTGCTTGGTCATCAAGACTCATGACCGTTGTACCATCAATCTAAATAAAAACAAACAAAATTATTTTTCACGCAAAGATTCATATTTGACAGAGCGGTATTGCATTATACAGTATAATACTGTTAAATACACATATACAGGTGCATCTCAATAAATTAGAATGTCGTGGAAAAGTTCATTTATTTCAGTAATTCAACTCAAATTGTGAAACTTGTGTATTAAATAAATTCAGTGCACACAGACTGAAGTAGTTTAAGTCTTTGGTTCTTTTAATTGTGATGATTTTGGCTCACATTTAACAAAAACCCACCAATTCACTATCTCAAAAAATTAGAATATGGTGACATGCCAATCAGCTAATCAACTCAAAACACCTGCAAAGGTTTCCTGAGACTTCAAAATGGTCTCTCAGTTTGGTTCACTAGGCTATACAATCATGGGGAAGACTGCTGATCTGACAGTTGTCCAGAAGACAATCATTGACACCCTTCACAAGGAGGGTGAGCCACAAACATTCATTGCCAAAGAAGCTGGCTGTTCACAGAGTGCTGTATCCAAGCATGTTAACAGAAAGTTGAGTGGAAGGAAAACGTGTGGAAGAAAAAGATGCACAACCAACCGAGAGAACCGCAGCCTTATGAGGATTGTCAAGCAAAATCGATTCAAGAATTTGGGTGAACTTCACAAGGAATGGACTGAGGCTGGGGTCAAGGCATCAAGAGCCACCAAACACAGACGTGTCAAGGAATTTGGCTACAGCTGTCGTATTCCTCTTGTTAAGCCACTCCTGAACCACAGACAATGTCAGAGGCGTCTTACCTGGGCTAAGGAGAAGAAGAACTGGACTGTTGCCCAGTGGTCCAAAGTCCTCTTTTCAGATGAGAGCAAGTTTTGTATTTCATTTGGAAACCAAGGTCCTAGAGTCTGGAGGAAGGGTGGAGAAGCTCATAGCCCAAGTTGCTTGAAGTCCAGTGTTAAGTTTCCACAGTCTGTGATGATTTGGGGTGCAATGTCATCTGCTGGTGTTGGTCAAGTCACTGCACCCGTTTACCAAGAAATTTTGGAGCACTTCATGCTTCCTTCTGCTGACCAGCTTTTTAAAGATGCTGATTTAATTTTCCAGCAGGTTTTGGCACCTGCCCACACTGCCAAAAGCACCAAAAGTTGGTTAAATGACCATGGTGTTGGTGTGCTTGACTGGCCAGCAAACTCACCAGACCTGAACCCCATAGAGAATCTATGGGGTATTGTCAAGAGGAAAATGAGAAACAAGAGACCAAAAAATGCAGATGAGCTGAAGGCCACTGTCAAAGAAACCTGGGCTTCCATACCACCTCAGCAGTGCCACAAACTGATCACCTCCATGCCATGCCGAATTGAGGCAGTAATTAAAGCAAAAGGAGCCCCTACAAAGTATTGAGTACATATACAGTAAATGAACATACTTTCCAGAAGACCAACAATTCACTAAAAATGTTTTTTTTATTGGTCTTATGATGTATTCTAATTTTTTGAGATAGTGAATTGGTGGGTTTTTGTTAAATGTGAGCCAAAATCATCACAATTAAAAGAACCAAAGACTTAAACTACTTCAGTCTGTGTGCACTGAATTTATTTAATACACGAGTTTCACAATTTGAGTTGAATTACTGAAATAAATGAACTCTTCCACGACATTCTAATTTATTGAGATGCACCTGTATATATATATATATATATATATATATATATATATATATATATATATATATATATATACGTACATACACACACACACACACACACACACACACACACATATAGATAGATAGATAGTAGCGATTCGGTAATTGATAGTAATTGTGTCTGTGTCTCTTATTTGATACCATAAAAGCTTGTGCTTGCTGTACATCGATCCGGGTGTATAAGACAGAGTATACAGAATAAAATTTATCTAACAGTTTTTAACTTAAAATTTTTTTTTTTTTTTTTTTTTACTTTGTATTGAACAGTAGGTGGCTTTTGAATGTTAATGAATAGGCTCTATATCACTTTAGTAAATCTGTTATTGCTTCTCAACATTAGATGCTTTCAGATTAGTAAGTCATGCTCAGACACATTTCCTTTCTGAATGCATTTTGAAACAGATTGTCAGTACCTTGGGCATCTTACCTTTTCGTTAATTAACAATTCAATCACTCTCCGTTCCACATTTCGATCACGCAGAATTCGCACCACTGAAGACTCCATTTCAAAACTCATTTTTTACCATCCCCAACCCAGCTTAGCTCCAGCTGCAGAGACATACACAGCAGCGCTAGGCCAGAAGTTAAGCCGGAGCTAGCTACTGTATCTGTAGTTGTGTTTCTGTTTATTAAAGATTGAATGGATTTATTAAATCGAATATTATTAAAGGAAAAATAATTGTATTGACAAGTGTGGTGTTTTTACTTTATTTTAATACTATTTTAATTAATTATTAATACCTTACCTTCGGATCGTTAGATCCCGCCATTGCGATGACAGACCATGACTATGCGAACGCGAGGCGACCATTTATACGTCTATGGTCGTGACATCGTGTACAAAAGAAGTCCGATTTCATTGGCTAGGTACCAACCTATAAAACGACTCCTTTGCGCCCTCCCCCTGCCCCGCCTTTCTCTCTCGCCAACACTGAGGTTGATCCCATTAATACAAGTACAATTATCCTGGCAAACATTTGATATTGCTAACAATCCACAGTAGACTGACTTTGGGACATCTAGAGCATCAACAAATGAGTCTTTATATTCATTAGGGGAATTTAAAAATTATTGTACAATACACCAAATTAATTCATATGACCACCCGGTATACACAAACTCCTTACACAGCAAATCTCTAAAACACATAAATATCCACAGAATACATAATTAAATACCACACATCATAAATACACACCATCAATGATTAGTCAATACATGCCATTAAAACCACTCAAGCTAAATACATAGCCGTCGTCAATTACATTACAGAATGCATATGGAGAGATAAACAACCTGCCCTCATACCCCCACTCACACGCTCATGATAATAAACGCCGGGGGGTCGAATAAGTAACATTACACATAACATTCAATGAGGCCTCCCCGGAGAAAAGAAACCCACAAGTTACAAAATAACCCAACAACAAAATGTACTGCTGGCTTCCTAACCCACTACCGGACGTGGGATACAGCATTCGTAGAACACATCAACAGTGGCCGCCTAAACCTCGAGTTCAAGATTACCCCGAAGTCGCAAATAACCCCTCCAAATTTACTAAAGCCGTTTTCGCAATAACAGCCAGCCCAAGTCCCGGCATGGCAGCTCCGGCAAAAAAAAAAAAAAAAAAAAAAAAATTAGCAGTACCAAACCACCCAATAGAAATCATTATACTTTTATAGCTTCACGCCCATACTGCTAATACAAAACAGGTGTGTGTAGCCTACTATACTTCCCCCCGCAGAACCCGGGGAGCGATTTTATAGGTGATTCCTCACCCCTCGCCAATTTGTTTGGGATGAGCATTTTACATCGGCGTAACCGTCTAGCTCATGTTTAGACAGACCAACAATATTTATTTGATATTTATTTGACATTCTTTATCTGGAACTCTTTATTTCTGCAGTAGACAGTGTGTTTCAAAAGCACAGACAACTTGTTATATTAAAATATATTATTATAATTAAATTCCACCATGAAAGTCTGCACATGACATCCCCGTTCAGTCGCGAGGATTTAATTTATAAATGATCTTTCCGTTTAGAAATTAGATTACTTACAACAATATTAACATTACCAGATGTACCCCTAACACATCAAAAGGACAGACATAATAATAATTTCCCCATGTTTCCCATTTTCCTCAATAAATTCCTTTGCTTCCACCATGAAACACTGTGCAAACGGCATAGATGGTTTAGAAAGACCAACAATTTAAAAAAAAAAAATTAAAAAAATAACTCCAGTCGTTGCACGACAACGAATGCCATATCAAACATATGTAACCTGATTTTGTCTCGATTAAGGTTTGCAAACCCTTAAATAATTAATAAATTTAATATTCAGCTATATAGCAACAGAGAAAGCATTAAAAGCATAAGATTACATGTTTACTGATAGTGGCACCTGGTGGCCAAGGTTGGTACCGCATGCATTTTTTTTTTTGTTTTTGAAGAGAGAAAAAACATTTTTTGGAAGAGATAAAAACATTTTTGGAAGAGAGAAAAAAACTTTTTTTGAAGAGAGAAATTTTTTTTCTTTAATTTGTAAAATAAAGAAAATAATCAGGGTGAGCTTTCAGCCGTCTCTGTCTCCGCGAGCATCTTTCTGAAACACGTCACAAAAATGAACTGAAACTCTGCGAATACTAATCAGACAAACATGAAACATATGTCTAAAGAAAGCTTAAAATGTCTACTTTTAAATAAAACAAATATACTCCTGCAATGTAATCTGTATGAAACAAAGCGATTCACAGTTTCTCCTGGCTCAGTTAATTATCGCTAATGTGATCACCATCAGCAGAGCACGCTATTCATACGGTGATGTGCTGAGGCGATCAATGCAAATGGTAAACGCCCCCAACAATGCCTTAAAAAGCATCAAGTTCATTCACTTTTCTGCAAGTTTGGAAGATGGCACGCTACACAGGTGAGGAAGCTCCTGGATAGTGACAAAGAGTTCACATTTTCCTCAGAAGAAGAGCGGGGATCCGACGATGAACTTTTGCATTTTGAAGAGCGACTTGATCCAGCCGAGGATACAATTTCGGATGAGTAAGTCTTTACTTACATTAGTTGACATGCTATTTTATATAAACATGTACATATTTTACTAGTTGGACTAGTCCAGACTTGCCAGCCAGGATTCAGCGTATTGAAATTTGAAATATGTCCTAATAGGCACGTTTTAGTTACATTTAAATGTTGTTTCGGCTAATGCAGGTATTTAAATTGTATGCTGTATGATATAAATATGATATGTAATATGATATAAAAATAATATGTGCTTTCAGATATCTGTTCAGGTGAAATGTGCTGTAATAATGTGCTGTAAATATGCCCATATTAGAAAATCAGCATATTAGAATGATTTCTGAAGGATCATGCGACAGTGAAGGCTGCAGTAATGATGCTGAAAATTCAGCTTTGATCACAGGAATAAATTGCATTTTACAATATATTCAAATAGAAAACAGTTATTTTAAATTGTAAAAATATTTCACAATATCACTGTTTTTGCTGTATTTTGGATCAAATAAATGCAGCCTTGGTGAGCAGAAGAGACTTTTTTTTTAAAACATTAAAAAATCTTACAGATCTCAAACTTTTAAATGGTAGTGTAGGTTACCTAAAGTTTTTAAGTAAAGTCTTTATGTAAAGAAAATGTATAGTCAGCTTACTTCTTTTAACTTAAACTTGATATTGTGAATAAGCTACAAACAATACATTCAATCATTAAGTCTCCTCACATTTATTCTCTCTCAGGGGACGGGTCTTTGTCTCCTCAGGTGTGAATCACATCAATATTCATGATCATCCACACCTCCTCAAATATATGGCCTTTCTAACACTAAAAGTGTCTTACAAAATTTAAATGACTATATTTTTTGTATGAATGAGTGATCAGGATGGTTTTCACATCATTTTTTAGCAAAAACTCTAGGCTACAAGATCCAGTGAACAAAAGTCTTGTGAACAAATGTTTAGTATGTGTTATATGGCCTTATTTCAGTGACTTAAAATGTTTGTTTTTTCAAAAAACACGCATAAACATTAGTTTCTCAAAAATACAAACATGTACATACATGTTTACATATTATTGTAGCCCAGTTTCTGCTGAATACAGTGTTATCAGACTTTAGCCATTAATATGTTTATAAGCAACTGAAAAAAGCACAAATGTCAAGGCATGTCAAAACCTTTCCAGGGCCCAAAACACCCTCAGACCCCAGAGGGTTAAGTGATGTACATAATTTGAAAGCGAAGAGCGCAAGATCTTGCTGACGATTCAGCTGTCATCACTGCTGTTATTGCCGTTGAGAAAGAGATCCTTATGGATTTAAAAACCTGAGATGTTCTGCATGATCATGTGATTGATTAATTAAACAGGAAAGGAGGGCTGATTTTCACTTCAAGCAAATTGGTAAGTGCTTTTAGCATTGTTATAGCAACATTTTCTAGGAGTTTTCTAAGTGTAAATTAGGCTGTTTGAGCATTCAGTGTCAGATCAAGTTTTGAAAAGTAACCGTGTACCCTGACTAGCACAATTTAAATCGCAAATATTATTAGAGAGCTTTTTCTTGGTATTAGACCTCCTTGGTTCTGGTTTCATGCGTGGACGTGTTTTTAAAATGTAAATTGGTATTATTAGTTGACTGCCACTTAATGTATGATACGGTGTCTTATTCATTCATGGCATGAATTGCACTGAAGGCCTAGACTTAAAATGCTTGGCCCGCGGTTGTTCAACAGTAAGTATGGCCAGCTGGCCAGTGTGAGAGTTTTGCCCTTTCAGACCAGTTGATCTTGTAAATGTGTTGTACATGTGTGCTAGTCTGATTATTACACCACAGCAGCCTGTGATTTCATTTAAGAAATATCCAGTTCTCATGTGTTGCACGCCTCAAAGTGATGTGTGAAGGCGTTGACCCGTTAAAAACATCACACTATGACCTCTGTAATCTGTGTATTAGATTACAGAAAGTGAAACACTCATTTAATGCACAGCGTGCAGCACATTCCAGACTATTTAATGAAATTTTAACCTCTTATGGTGTAACAATCAAACGACAATTTAGCGAACTGCTTATCCAGAAGTGTGAAACTTCCGTCAAACAGACACAGAAACAGACATAGTGATCCATTAAAATAAAAGTTTGCTTTAAATCGACACGTGAAATTGAAGAAATTATGACAAAAAATATATTATTACTGCATAGTAAAAATGTAATATTCATTTTAACAATAATAATAATAATTATTATTATTATTTTTATTATTATTATTATTATTATTATTATTATTGTTATTATAGTAATAAATACAGTATTATTATTATTATTATTATTATTATTATTACTATTATATAAGGAATCATTATATTTCAGCAAATTCCACAAGCAAGTGTGCTGTTGTACTGAATGTACTGTAAGTTTTTAATTTATACAGTGATTATCTGTTGTGCTGTTATTTGACAAAAAAATAACTGTTTTAGATTCAGCTGTGAAGATGTTATTGAAGCACTTTATTTGATAAAATAATTTCATTTGATTAACTCTTTATGAATTCATTTGATTAGTCATATTTTTTATTTAAAAAATAATTAATATTTTAAACATGGAATTCAGAAAATGTGTTAATGGAAAACAGAATTTGGGAAAACAAAGCAGAATTAGGGAAAACAAATATATATAATTGGGTCCTATTTTTTATGCCTTGCAAACTTAAACATTTGCATAAAAGATAAAAGTTGTTGATTTATTAATATCTATTTCTGCTCATTGAAACGTGACATCAAAGTTGTGATTTGGCTAAAAATAGTTTTCTATGAGAGACAAATGTGTCTTCATGAAGGGGGTGCCTCCTGGTCTGAATCCTGAAAGCTGAATTCTTCGTTGATCAGCATTCAAATCTTAGTACGTTTTTGTCATACTGCAGACATGTGTACATTAAATACTGTACTTGTATCTTTTTACTACAAGGATTGGTACCTGAGATACAAATCCGCCCCTGCAATCTCTGGAAAATTATTACATAAAGGGTGAATTCCAATTGAAAGTGAGTAAAAAAAAAAAAAAAAAAAAAGTTAGGGACTGACAGCCTCAGTCTCTATTCACTTTCATGATATGAAAATAAAAAATAAAATAAATAAATAAATAAAAATAATAATCATCAAAAAATCCTCCATGTGCAGCAATGACAGCTTTGCAGATCCTTGGCATTCTAGCTGTCAGTTTGTCCAGATACTCAGGAGACATTTTACCCCATGCTTCCTGTAGCACTTGCCATAGATGTGGCTGTCTTGTCGGGCACTTCTCACGCACCTTACAGTCTAGCTGATCCCACAAAAGCTCAATGGGGTTAAGATCCATAACACTCTTTCCAATGATCTGTTGTCCAATGTCTGTGTTTCTTTTCCCACTCTAACCTTTTCTTTCTGTTTTTCTGTTTCAAAAGTGGCTTTTCCTTTGCAATTCTTCCCATAAGGCCTGCACCCCTGAGTCTTCTCTTTTCTTTTGTACATGAAACTGGTGTTGAGCAGGTAGAATTCAATGAAGCTGTCAGCTGAGGACATGTGAGGCATCTATTTCTCAAACTAGAGACTCTGATGTACTTATCCTCTTGTTTAGTTTATCTGGGCCTTCCACATCTCTTTCTGTCCTTGTTAGAGCCTGTTGTCCTTTGTCTTTGAAGACTGTAGTGTACACCTTTGTATGAAATCTTCAGTTTTTTGGCAAATTCAAGTATTGTATAGCCTTCATTCCTCAAAACAATGATTGACTGACGAGTTTCTTGAGAAAGCTGTTTCTTTTTTGCCATTTTTGACCTAATATTGACCTTAAGACATGCCAGTCTATTGCATACTGTGGCAACTTAAAAACAAGCACAAAGAGAATGTTAAACTGCATTTAACAAACCAAATAGCTTTCAGTTGTGTTTGATATAATGGCAAGTGATTTTCTAGTACCAATTTAGCAATTTAGCATGATTACTCAAGGATAAGGTGTTGGAGTGATGGCTGCTTGAAATGGGGCCTGTCTAGATTTGATCAAAAATGATGCGATGGTGCTGTTTCTTTACATCAGTAATGTCCTGACTATAATTTGTGATCAGTTGAATGCCACTTTGGTGAATTAAAGTACCAGTTTCCTTCCAAAACAGCAAAATTTGTACATTATTCCAAACTTTTGGCCACCAGTGTATTTATATATATATATATACCTACACCAATCAGCCACAATATTAAAACCAGCTGCCTAAAATCATGTAGGTCCCCCTCGTGCCACCAAAACAGCTCTGACCTGTCAAGGCATGGACTCCACTAGACCTCAGAAGGTGTCCTGTGGTATCTGGCACCAAGACGTTAGCAGCAGATCCTTCAAGTCCTGTCAGCTTTGAGGTGGGGCCTCTATGGATCGGACTTGTTGGTCCAGCATATCCCATAGATGCTCAGTCGGATTGAGATCTGGGGAATTTGGAGGCCAGGTCAACACTCTGTCATGTTCCTCAAACCATTCCTGAACAATCTTTCAGTGTGGCAGGGCGCAAAATCCTGCTGAAAGTGGCCACTGCCATCAGGGAAACCGTTGCTGTGAAGGGGTGTACATTGTCTGCAACAATCTTTAGGTAGATGGTACATGTCAAAGTAACATCCACATGAATGCCAGGACCCTAGGTTTCCCAGCAGAACATTGCCCAGAGCATCACACAGCCTCCGCCGGCCTGCCTTCTTCCCATAGTGCATCCTGCTGCCATCTCTTCCCTTTGTAAACGATGCACACATACCCGGCCATCCATATGATCTAAAAGAAAACTTGATTCATCAGACCAGGCCACCATCTTCCATTGCTCCATGGTCCAGTTCTGACACTCACGTGCCCATTGTAGGTGCTTTCGGTGGTGGAGAGGGGTTAGACTGGACACTTTGACTGGTCTGTGGCTACGCAGCCCCACACGCAGCAAGCCGGGATGCACTATGTGTTCTGACATCTTAATGGCCAGTATTAAGTCTTTCAGCAGTTTGTGCTACAGTAGATCTTCTGTGGGATCGGACCAGATGGGCTAGCCTTCGCTCCCCATGCACATCATTGAGCCTAGGGTGCCCATGACCCTGACCCTGGCAGGTTTAAGTGGTTTATGAGGACTTTTTTTAGGTTACAAACTGGTAATTACAAGGGTATTATGCTATAAATGTGGTTTATGAGGACATTTCTAGTGTTCACATAATTAAATTTGCTTAAAAAACATATTAAATGATATTTTATTGAAAATGTAAAAATGCAGAAAGTTTTCTGTGAGGGTTAGGTTTAGGGGTAGGGTTAGGGTTAGGGGATAGAATCTATAGTTTGTACAGTATAAAAATCATTATGTCTATGGAGAGTCCTCATAATGATAGCCGCACCAGCATGTGTGTGTATGTGTGTGTGTGTGTGTGTGTGCAATGAAAGACAGTGGTGACAGTTTATAGGTTCTGCTTAACATCTCCTTTGGTGTCCCACAGAAGAAAGTCATATGGTTTTGGAATGACATGAAGGTGAATAAATTATTTATAGATGAACTCTTTAGTAACAATAGTAACTATAGTATTTTGGTGAAGAAAATTTTGTTACCATGATAAACTTTCAGAAAATACAGAACAAAGGAACATTAAGAAAGCTCCATACTGTTTGAAGGAGATCCCATATACATGTACAGTTTTAGTAACAGTTACTGTAGTAACTACAAAATTTTGACTAAAACATTATGGTTACCTTGTAAATTTTTACAAGGGAATGAGTCTAATACATGGCCATTCTGTACAACAGAACATTTGAAAGTGGAGTTCTTTAAAAGTCACTGCAGGTTCACTTAAAATGCAGAGCGTTTGTCTGGGTAAACATTGTTCAATCACTCTTCCTAAATAGCAAGGACCATTATCATAATCATCACTGCTGTCAGCAACTAGGTGCTCCTGCAAATCATGACAAATAGACCACTGGAATTATAGGGGTCTGGGGGTTATTCTCTCAGGTCAGGATGGGTTTATGCAATAGCAAGTGTGCTTTAGAGCCACATTCATTTGGAAAACAGTCTCTTTTCTATTCTTGATTGTTTTTTTTTTTGTTTTGTTTTTTTTCCAATTATGTGGAATGAAAGGTGTTGCCATGAGTTTCTGCAAACATAGGAATGTACTCATTTCATTTTCTCATAGACTATGTTCACAGGTAGTGTTTGGGATTGAAAACAATATTTGGGAAATATTTAGAAAAACATTTATAGCATTTTCTAAAAATAAATAAATAAATAAATTGGATTTAATAACTTAAAAATGTCAAGTAAAAGGCATTACTTTACTTGCTCCTTGCTTCCTTGCAATTAAAAAAAAAGTCTTCAAACACATTTTTCAAGGTATATAGAGGCTGTGTCTCGTTTGGAAGGCTGCATGCTAGGTAGGATGCATCCTTTGAAGGCTGCAGTATACCGAGTGTCCTTTAAACAAGTCTCGTTTAAACGAAATGGCCCTCGTAGGACAAACGGAAATGTAACGCAACATGGTTGCTATGACAGCACGCCACTCATTAACAAGCGCAAGCGCTTTGAGTGAGAAGGGAACAAAGTCCCTCTGAAAGGGAATGTATGAGGTACATTTTAGGAGAATTATAATGATGTAAAGAGAAAAGAAAATAGATTTTACAGGTGTACTTTTAGTCTAATACTTTATTTTAATTATATATTAATATAATTATACATATTATATACAGTTGTGCTCAAAAGTTTGCAAACCCTTGGAGAATTGGTAATATATGTACCATTTTTAAAGAAAACATGAGTGAGCAGGCAAAACGCATTTCTTTTATTTCTTATTCAGCTGTAGGTTATAACAGAATGGCACAATCATAAAACAAATCATGGCAACAAAGATAAAAATGAAATGACCCCTGTTCAAAAGTCTGCATACCCTTAGTTCTTAATACTGTGTATTGCCTCCTTTAGCATCAATGACAGCATGCAGTCTTTTGTAATAGTTGTCTATGAGGCCCCAAATTCTTGCAGGTGGTATAGCTGCCCATTCATCTTGGAAATATGCCTCCAGGTCATGCAATTCTTTGGTCGTCTTGCATAAACCGCTCGTTTGAGATCTCCCCAGAGTGGCTCGATGATATTAAGGTCAGGAGACTGTGATGGTCACTCCAGAACCTTCACCTTTTTCTGCTGTAACCACAGGAGGGTCAACTTGGCCTTGTGCTTAGGGTCATTGTCGTGCTGGAAAGTCCAAGAGTGTCCCATGCGTAGCTTTCGTGCAGAAGAATGCAAATTGTCTGCCAGTATTTTCTGATAACATGCTGCATTCATCTTGCCATCAATTTTCACAAGATTCCCCATGACTTTAGAGCTCATACACCCCCAAAACATCAGTGAGCCACCACCATGCTTCACAGTGGGGATGGTATTCTTTTCACTATAGGCCTTTTGACCCTTCTTCAAACATATCGCTTATGGTTGTGACCATAATGCTCTATTTTGGTCTCGTCACTCCAAATTACAGTGTGCCAGAAGCTGTGAAGCGTGTCAAGGTGTTGTCGGGCATATTGTGACCGGGCTTTTTTGTGGCATTGGCGCAGTAAAGGCTTCTTTCTGGCAACTCGACCATGCAGCTCAGTATTGTTGTATTGTGCTCCTTGAAACAACCACACTGTCTTTTTCCAGAGCAGCCTGTATTTCTCCTGAGGTTACCTGTGGGTTTTTCTTTTCCTCTGGCAGTTGTGTCTGAAATCTTTCTTGGTCTACCTGACCTTGGCTTGGTATCAAGAGATCCCCAAATTTTCCACTTCTTAATAAGTGATTGAACAGTACTGACTGGCATTTTCAAGGCTTTGGATATCTTTTTATATCCTTTTCCATCTTTATAAAGTTCCATTACCTTGTTATGCAGGTCTTTTGACAGTTCTTTTCTGCTCCCCATGGCTCAGTATCTAGCCTGCTCAGTGCATCCATGTGAGAGCTAACAAACTCATTGACTATTTATACACAGACACTAACTGCAATTTAAAAAGCCACAGGTGTGGGAAATTAACTTTTAATTGCCATTTAAACCTGTGTGTGTCACCTTGTGTGTCTGTAACAAGGCCAAACATTCAAGGGAATGTAAACTTTTGATCAGGGCCATTTGGGTGATTTCTGTTATCATTATGATTTAAAAAGGAGCCAAATGACTATGTGATAATAAATGGCTTCATATGATCACTATCCTTAAATAAAAGACAGTTTTTTTGCATAATCAGTCATATTTTGAAAATCAATGCCAAAATTTCACAATTTCTGCCAGGGTATGCAAATTTTGAGCACAACTGTACTCTGCACCCATCTACTGAGGTACTTCAACTTGGGAATTAACATTCCTTGCGTTTGAACATCATATTTACGGGCAAATTGGTGTCATTTGTTTTAGACATTTCCGTTGAAGCAAAGAATTGTGGGTTATGAGTTCCCACGAAGGATACACCTGATGCATCCTCAGAATTCCTGTGAAAGAAGGTTGCATTCGAAGTATGCATTCGAAGTGTCCTACTCACTTTTCTGAAACGAGACAGCCTTGAAGACTCTGGAGGACGCATCCTTCCAAACGAGCCATACACTCACCTGCCACTTTAGGTGCACCTGTACATCTACTAATTCATGCGATTATCTAATCAGCCAATCGTGTGGCAGCAGAGTAATGCATAACAATGAAATATGATGTGCACTACGATTATAAACTTCTGTTGTTTTAATTACATGATTTTACAGGGGACTGGACACAGACGTTTCAGTGCACAGGCCTTCCTCAGTGTGTGAAACAATCATCATATGCACCCTATTTTTATACAAATAACCTTTCTGTGGCATCATCACATGACTTTGTTTTCAATCATGATTCAAATCAATCAGTGCTTAAAAGATGACCAGGTGCTAACAATAATAGGTACAATTAACATACAATGCAAGTCACCGACCCAGATACATCTGAAAACAATTTTACAAAGTCGCTGTAAGTCACCATCATCTCTTCATTGTTGTATGAATGCCAAATGGATCGCCGCACCCAAAAGATATAAAAGTAATATAAGACGATAGAGTGTGGTGTAAAAATAACTTTGTTGGACTGAGCAGTGTAATGTATAAAATCATGCACAAATGGGCCAGGAGCTTCATTTAATGTTCACATCAATCATCAGAATGGGGACAAAATGTGATCTCAGTGATTTAGACCGTGGCATGATTGTTGGTGCCAGACGGGCTGGTTTAAGTATTTCTTTAACTGCTGATCTCCTGGGATTTTCACAAGCAACAGTCTCTAGAGTGTAAAGAGAATGGTGCAAAAAACAAAAAAACATCCAGCAAGCGGCAGTTCTGTGGGCGAAAACGGCTTGTTAATGACAGAGATTAGAGGAGAATGGCAAGACTGGTCCAAGCTGGTAACATGGTCTCATTCCCACAACTGCAAAATACATGCTAACACAGTTTTAAGAATTTAGGGAAATTGTGTCTCTGCTGTGGAGGTGTGTCTGCCAGGGGTCTTCAACGTAAATTATCACCTCCTAAGCCACTGGATATATTCATTCCCAAATTCTTTGATTGTTCTTATAGGTTACCATTGGCCGATGATGTTTATTCTGTCTGGATACTCAAGGGGAACTCACAAAAGGTTCAGGGGGATTTCTGTAGCCAGATGGAACCCCATGGTGTTGTGTGTGACAATCCAACAACACCATGTTCTATTATAAATGTCAGGTATGCATCTCTTAGTCTTAATTAATCTTTTAGCATTGGATGATTTGTATTAATTATTCCTGAATTACTTAAATTATGTAATTGGCACAATACATATTTACCTGAATAATAAATTGTTATTTGGATTATTCTGGATATTTCCAAACTCATTATTTCCAGTAAATTAAGCGAAAGGATGTCACCGCGAGAACATAGGTCAGGATATGATTATTACTGAGGACAATGAGTGCGAACAAACCCTCTGGTACCGTCAGTCACAGACATATCGCTCACTTAAGCAAGTTGAATGTACGTGACTAAATGAACTCATTTGATTGTGTGTCAGCCTAATTTAATGATATTAGTAAACACTGCAACCACTGCCTTATTTGAAACTGACCACCTCGTGACCGTGGGATCTACGTATTATCCAGCCGGCATAAGACCCTAAGTGACATCGCCAACTAATGAACAAATAATGAGACAGAGTAATCAAAAACACGAAATTATGATTATATCTAAAATGATGATTAGAAACTGTTTGGAAACTTAGTCCAACTTCGTGGTCTATTAATAATTGGAGTCACATCAGGTCTAAACTAATCCAAAGTTTTAGATGTAAAACCAAATGCGTGCCTGAAAAAATGAACACGCGCATACATTTGCCATACAGCTGGACAACACTATCGGATCAGCGGATTGACCTCTTACACTATATTCAAAATTGTATATTTAAAAGATTAATCTCATAATATGTATGCAATTGTAATTTCTGTGTAAATTCATTTTGCCTGCTCTGAGCAGCATTAAACAGTCTGTGTAAATGCATCTAAATGCCTGTTTAAATGTAGCTTCTGTGCCACCTTGGCAGTGTAAAGATGGCTTTACATTATGGTGATACTGCATACAGATATGCTTCAGCTTCATCTTTACAAATGCTCGATACATTTCATCATGGGGTTCTGAGATTCATTACAGGATATAAACACATCATTGTGTACTGTATGCAAAGTTTGACTGGCCATCATTAAATATGTGTAGCAAATTAGCTTAAAAAGGGAATTATTCATAATTAATTATAACTGGTTATAATTAACAATAAATATTTAGATTAGATCTTAGAATTAACTGTAGCAGAATCGATATTACAATTACTTGATCTGTCCATCCAGCGAGCAGACAATATAATTATTTATCAACTCTTGGAAGATTACTTTCCTGGCCAAGGAACAATAGCCTTCCTACTTATACAGTGCTAGCAGTAGTTTAGCATGTAGCAAGGAGCAACATTCAGTGACTTTGAATTATGAGCGGAACACAGAGACAATCAATCGTGAATATAAGGGATTTAATAAATGAAACTATAACTAACATACAAACAAACTAAGCAAAACATACATATATAGAATGAAGGAATGTAAGGAAAAGAGAGAGAGAGAGAGAGCACAGAATGGCAATATTTCACATCAGTTAACCACAACCTAAATGAGAATCATCAGAGGCACAATTCACCTTAAAAGGGGTTCAAACTTAAACGCGCATCTAATCAGTTGTAAATTGTTACTTGCATTGGTTTGTTGCTGAATAAGAGTCTTGATGTGGTAGACGAGGTTCTCGACGATTTCTTTAGGAGTGAGTTGAAGAAGTCCACAGGAAATCCACAAAGTTACTTGAAGGTAAACACTGCCAGAAGGTTAAACTCAAGAGAGAGTTTTGGAGTGGGTTGGTCTCAAGAAGAAGAGTTTTGAGCGATGATTAGTCTGCGCTCTGGAGTTTTAATAGTTCATTGCCGCACCCATTTTGTGGGTGGAGTGGCCAATCAGAGGCATGCATTTTGAGCGGGAGAAACATCCTTTGTCTCCGTTTATGGCCCATTCGCATTTTATTGCTGATCTGGACCGCTAGTGCAGCTTTTAATTCAAAACATAGTAAGAATTGTTCGATGCATTTCACGATCGCATGGTGTACATTATTGTGTGAGAAATAAAGGGAAGATAATTTTGATACCAAGAAGGTAACCTCCAGACGATATTAAAGCAGAGATACACTCATACACTTGAATATATGCGTTTAACGTCTAACTAATACAAGTAAAGGGTTTTAACCAAGTTAATATAATAGGGGAATATACATACAACACATGCACATAGCAGATACATTTATAACTGCTTACTATGGCCTAAATAGAGAAAATGTCTTTAGGTGTGTGTGTGACGTGTATTGGAATTACTGGAGACAGACAACTGCTCTGGTGCCTGGCACGGGGGGGGGGGGGGGGGTTCACCTCCCTTTCTATGGAATGTGTTTGAAGCTTGATGGAGACACTTCAGAGGAGACCTGTTTTAGCATCCTTTTGATAGTGATAAAGACCATCTGCAATTTAGCACCCATATAAATGTAAACGTGGAGGCCAGGTCAGTAATTTATATGCAAATGTCAAAAGGCTAAAAGGTTTTTTTTCAAACAAAGTTTTTTTCAAACAAAGTGTAATTAGCCATCACTGATCTTACACAGACGTTACATATGCATAGGTTGTTGCATTGGTATGTATTCATTTATAAAACACTGATTGGTTTGTTACCATTATATCTTACACCTTATGTTAAAATTCAGAGCAATTTACATCATACAGTAGTTTACGATCAGAAGATGTATTACCTGCATTAGTGCCTAAAGTGAGAACATAATTTGGAAAGAAACACCCTTCAGCAAACTTTGAGACTACATGTATGTACTGTATATATATACAGTACTGTACAAAAGTTTTAGGCACTTAAGATGTTTCACAAAAACATTTGTCTTAATATGGTTATCTTCAGCTTTAGTGTGTCAATAGGAAATATAAATGTTAGACTCCCAAACATTACATTTGCAAATAGAAAAGATTAGAATAGAAGAACAGGGCACTCTGCAAGAGATGTCATTGCCCCCACAGAGCCCTCCACTGAACATTGAGTCAGTCTGGGATTACATGAAGAGAAAGAAGCAACTGAGACAGCCTAAATAGATAGAAGAACTGTGGTGAATTCTCCAAGAAGCTTGGTACATCCTATTTGCCAACAACCAAGAAAAACTGTGTCCAGGTGTACCTAGGAGAATTGGGGCTGTTTTAAAGGCAAAGGTGGCCACACCAAATATTAATTTAGCTTTTTTTTTTGTTTTATGTTTACTGGACTTTGTATGATGTTAGTTGATAAATGAAAACTATTTATGCCATTATTTTTGTATTATATATCATATATATATTTTAAACTGCATACAGTCATGAGTGTCTAAAGTGCCAACATAAACAACAAAATTACATGTATTTTACACTAAATGACTTTGATTTGTTGGACATTTTTTTTTTTTTCATATATAAAATTCGTTTTTTATTCAATTTTTTTATCATATTTTAAAACACAGTTGTTAGACTGATTATTTCTTAATATTAATAAATATTGTTCTGCACTACTCATGCCAACATTTCCTTTTTCAAGAATTTCAGCTTTTAATTATATATATATATATATATATATATATATATATATATATATATATTTTTTTTTTTCTTTTTTTTTTTTTTTTTTTTTGTCTCTGGTTGGTTACGCCACATGAGATTTTTTACATTAAGCCCCAGAAAAGAATATCAAAATTACATTTAAGGGGCAATATGTAATATATTTACTGTACTAAAGCATAAAATTATCATAATATGTTATTAGAGATTTAGGAAACATGCTAAGTTGAAATAATGGCTTCTCTGAAAACAATGCTACAGTCAGTATATTCTACTTTGAAATGTCCGTTCTGGGCAGAATTTCTGTTTGTGTTTTGGCCTGTGTGATCCTGCCCACTGCCCATTTCCCAGTAGTATTTCAACACCCCGGTTTGCCAGATTTGAAACAAGTTCAAATCAAATCAAATCACTTTATTGTCACACAACCATATACACAAATGCAACAGTGGGTGAAAGGCTTGGGTGCAGTTCCGAGCAACATAGCAGTCATGACAGTGATAAGACATTTTACCAATTTACAATAAACATCAGATTTACATAACACAATTTATATATTTAATATACACATAATTACACACAACACATAATTACACACAACACAATATACAAATAATAATATACAATGTACAGTATACAATACACACAATATAGAATACACATACACACAATATAGAATACACAGTATACAATAAAATTAGTATATATAAAATATACAGTATGTTGTATTGTGCTGTATTGACATTGAGACTGTCGGTTGATAGTCAGTTGCCAGTATTGTTAAGAGAGAATATAATTTATGACAGTCCAGTGTGGTAGCTACAGTGTGATACACACTACCTGATGGTAGCAGTGAGAGCAGCCCATGGGTGGCTGGAGTCTCTGATGATCCTCACACACTGCCTAGTATAAATGACCTGGAGGGAGGGAAGCTCACCTCCGATGATGTGTCTGGCAGTTTGCACCACCCTTTGCAGGGCTTTGTGGTTGAGGGCGGTGCTGTTGCCATACCAGGCAGTGATGCAGCCAGTCAGGATGCTTTCTACAGTGTTGGTGTAGAACCGTGTGAGGATGTGGTTGTTCATTCCAAACTTCCTCAGCCATCTCAGGAAGAAGAAGCGCTAGTGAGCCTTCTTCACAATGGCCTCAGTGTGGACGGACCATGTGAGTTCCTCTGTGATGTGGACACCGAGGAACTTGAAGCTACTGACTCTCTCCACCGGTGCTCCATTGATGGTGATGGGGCTGTGTTCTCTTTCTTTTCTCCTGAAGTCCACCACAAGCTCCTTGGTCTTACTGATGTTGAGGGAGAGGTTGTTCATCAGACACCAGCGTGTCAGAGTGTGCACCTCCTCTCTGTAGGCTGTTTCATCATTGTCAGTGATCAGACCTACTACCTTCGTATCATCAGCAAACTTAATGATGGCATTGGAGCTGTGTTTTGCCACACAGTCGTGTGTGTACAGGGAATACAGGAGTGGGCTGAGAACACAACCCTGCGGGGCTCCAGTGTTGAGGGTCAGTGATGAGGAGATGTTGCTGCCCATTCTAACCACCTGGCGTCTACTTGACAGGAAGTCCAGGATCCAACTGCACAGCGAGCTGTTTAAGCCCAGAGCCCGGAGTTTCTCATCAAGCTTGGAGGGCATTATGGTGTTGAATGCTGAGCTGTAGTCTACAAACAGCATTCTCACATATGTGTTCCTTTTTTCCAGGTGGGAGAGAGCAGTGTGTAGTGTAGATGCAATGGCATCATCAGTGGAGCAGTTGTTGCAGTATGCAAACTGCAGTGAGTCCAGTGAGGCAGGCAGCACAGAGCAGATGTAATCTCTGGATAGCCTCTCAAAGCATTTGCTGATGATGGGGGTCAGAGCAACAGGACGCCAGTAATTTAAGCAAGTGATTTTGGATTGCTTTGGTACAGGCACAATGGTAGACATTTTAAAGCATGTGGGGACCACAGACAAGGAGAGTCTTCACATAGGGAAGAACACCACTTAGCGAACAGATGCCTCTTCAAGGAATACAGGCACCTCATAGAGGGAGCCCTAGCCTGAGTGATCGTGTCTACCACTGTGGGTGGTAGGCCACTTAGGTCTTCCATGTCCCGTCCAAGGGCCAGACGTGGAGATTCCAGAGGTCTGGTCGTGGGTGCCAGATGGTGCCACATCCCTGAGAAAGAAGGTCCTTCTTTAGGGGAATTTGCTGGGGGGGTGGGGGGCTGTTGTGAGGAGCGTTAGGTCCGAGAATCACGTCTGGGTGGGCCAGTAGGGTGCTACTAGGATGACCTGCTCCTCATCCTCCCTGACCTTGCACACGGTCTGTGCAAGTAGGCTCACTGGGGGAAACATGTATTTGCATAATCCTGGGGGCCAGCTGTGTGCCAGCGCATCTATACTGAGGGGTGCCTCAGTCAGGGCGTACCAAAGCGGGCAGTGGGAGGATTCCCGGGAAGCAAACAGGTCTACCTGTGCTCGACCGAATTGACTCCAAATCAGCTGGACCACCTGGGGGTGGAGTCTCCACTCTCCCCTGAGCATAACCTGTCATGACAGCGCGTCCGCTGCGGTGTTGAGGTCGCCCGGGATGTGAGTGGCTCGTAGCGACTTGAGGTGCTGCTTATTCCAGAGGAGCCAGTCCAGGAGCCGGTGGCTGTGTGCCCGTTGCATACGGCGCCCCTGCCCGTCTTCAAGGTGTCCAACGTAACCACAACATGCCTGGAGACCTGCTCTAGGGGAACCCCTGCCCATAGAAATGCAAGTTCAGTCCAAGGGCTGAAGAGGCAGCGACAGATCGGCGTGATGACCACGCGATGTTTCCCGCAGCGCCATGCCCATCTCGGGACTCGAGTCTAAAGCCAGTGCTGAAGCAGTCTCATATGCATCAACCCGAGCCCCGTGGCCGTGCTGAGTCCAGAGACATCAAAGCACTTATCTGTCTCCTGACGCCCACCATAAGATTGGTCGAGGAGGGGGGAGGAGGAATATTGTCCCCACAGTCCATCGGAACCAACCCGGTGTGGGCATGTTTGTGCCACAGCTGGGTGTGTAGGGGTGGGGGTTCCGCCGCTGGAGCGCCGAACCTGCCAAAATGGGACAGTGGACGGCGCTCGTGACGACGGCCGTGCGCACCTGACATGTGACCCATTGAACAAGAAAACCACTCTTTTGTTTAAGTTTTGGTACCGCAGCCTCTTGGGCATGCGACGAAAAATGAAAAAAGATTCTCCTCCCGGCACTCCACCGGGGGATGGAGTGGTCTGTCTACCAGCTCCATTGAAGAGGGTATCCTCGTCCCTGGATCGCCCGTTTCGGGTGCTTCGAAGCCTTCCCAGGGTTCTTGGCAGCCAGCCATGAGATGGGTGTGTAGCAAATTAGCTTAAAAAGGGAATTATTTATAATTAATTATAACTGGTTATAATCAATAATAAATATTTAGATTAGATCTTAGAATTAACTGTAGCAGAATCGATATTACAATTATTTGATCTGTCCGTCCACCGAGCAGACAATATAATTATTTATCAATTCTAGGAAGATTACTTTCCTGGCCAAGGAACAATATCCTTCCTACTTATACAGTGCTAGCAGTAGTTTAGCATGTAGCAAGGAGCAACATTCAGTGACTTTGAATTGTGAGCGGAACACAGAGACAATCAATTGTGAATATAAGGGATTTAATAAATGAAACTATAACTAACATACAAACAAACTAAGCAAAACATACATATATAGAATGAAGGAAAGTAAGGAAAGGAGAGAGAAGAGCAAAGAATGGCAGTATTTCACATCAATTAACCACAACCTAAATGAGAATCATCAGAGGCACAATTCACCTTAAAAGGGGTTCAAACTTAAACACGCATCTAATCAGTTGTAAATGGTTACTTGCATTGGTTTGTTGCTGAATAAGAGTCTTGATGCGGTAGACGAGGTTCTCGACGATTTCTTTAGGAGTGAGTTGAAGAAGTCCACAGCAAATCCACAAAGTTACTTGAAGGTAAACACTGCCAGAAGGTTAAACTCAAGAGGAGAGTTTTGGAGTGTGTTAGTCTCAAGAAGAAGAGTTTTGAGCGAGCGATTAGTCTGCGTTCTGGAGTTTTAATAGTTCATTGCCGCACCCATTTTGTGGGTGGAGTGGCCAATCAGAGGCATGCATTTTGAGCGGGAGAGACATCCTTTGTCTCCGTTTATGGCCCATTCGCATTTTATTGCTGATCTGGACCGCTAGTGCAGCTTTTAATTCAAAACATAGTAAGAATTGTTCGATGCATTTCACGATCACATGGTGTACATTATTGTGTGAGAAATAAAGAGAAGATCATTTTGATACCAAGAAGGTAACCTCCAGACGATATTAAAGCAGAGATACACTCATACACTTGAATATAGGCATTTAACGTCTAACTAATACAAGTAAAGGGTTTTAACTAAGTTAATATAATAGGGGAATATACATACAACACATGCACATAGCAGATACATTTATAACTGCTTACTATGGCCTAAATAGAGAAAATGTCTTTAGGTGTGTGTGTGACGTGTATTGGAATTGGTGGAGACGGACAACTGCTCTGGTGCCTGGCACTGGGGTCACCCCCCTTTCTGTGGAATGTGTTTGAAGCTTGATGGAGACACTCCAGAGGCGACCTGTTTTAGCATCCTTTTGATAGTGATAAAGACCATCTGCAATTTATCACCCATATAAATGTAAACGCGGAGGCCAGGTCAGTAATTTATATGCAAATGTCAAAAGGCTAAAAGGGTTTTTTTTAAACAAAGTGTAATTAGCCATCACTGATCTTACACAGACGTTACAGGTGGCATCTGCTTCCTATGGTGGGCTCCAAACCGGAGCCGGGCCATGGGGGCAGGCTGCGGTGGAGCCGGTGCTGTTGCTTCAGGAGGATGCCCTTGGTGATGAGCAGACGGGGTGCAGGGTCTTGAGCCGCGCAGGGGCAGGATGTGTTGAATAGCCTCCGTCTGCTGCTTCACCTCTGAGAACTGCCTCGAGTGCACCACGAGCTTTACTACTTTAATCATGTAGCACCTACTTAGTCGACCCTTGATAACTTAATAAACAAAATGTCTTTGTAACAGCCAGATTTCCCATTTCCTACTAAAATATGATTTGTCACAGTCATGCATAGTATTTACCTTAGTCTGTTTTAGCATAGTCTGTTTTACAGTGAAAATCTCTTAAGACTGGGGGCACTTTATAAATGCAATTTTCACCACAGTTGTAACACTCTGTTTGTAGGTCTACCAAACAATGCACACTCTATTATTTGCCACTATGATGTAAGACATACCTGTCAGAAAAGTGGTGTGAATTGAAAAGTATATTCGTGCTGAGTGGTGCTAAACTTAAGTGTGCTTTCCTGTCAGTTTGTTGTATTAAATAAGACTGTCAAAGTGGTTTCCTGATGAATTGCGCTATATAAGACCCTGGGGAGAAATAAATAATAAACGCAATTATGTACCTGTATTTCTCTGTATGTTTGTTTATGTGCATGCCTATATTTATTTTATTTTTTAAAAGATGGAGGAAAAAATATTGTTTTTTGTTTATATTGCCTTAGAGGAATTGTCTGCCCTCATTGTAATGTCATGGCTTTGTGGATATGCTTTTCATATTTGAAAAGGGATGAACGGCACTTTGGTGAACTGTATTTCAGTGCGAAAACCTGTTTTATTCGTTAACCACCTGTGATCCATTTTAACCAAGCAGTAAATGCACTGAAATAGCACTGAAAAAGTGTGTGCCATTTAAAAAAATTAAGCCATTGTCATTCTTTTCAGAGCAAACACACCAACCTTTCTATGTAAATTAATCTCTCTTTAAAGGTCTCTCAACCTACCTCCCTTTGCTGTTTCAGTGTGCTGACGTGACAATTTATTCTAACAGCTCACTATGTATGATGACTAATCTATTTCGCTCCCTGATGAGCTACCATCTGCTCTCTATATGGTTTAGTTCCCTGCTCCTTACCTCCAAATCCTTAAAATCTGGTTCTGCATTGCAGCGCCCACCTGCAACCTTTGGATTCTCAATGGGATCTCTTTCCTCTCGCTGGCTGATAAAGGAATCTCTGTCAACCTTTATCTCTCCAGAGCTGAAATTAATCAGCTCGTCCACAATATATTAGGATGCCCCTTTGCTCTCCTAGAAGACACCACTCCAAAGCCAATGGGGTGGAAACAGTCAGCTAAATCAAGTTCCCCGCCTAGAGACTGTCCCCAGACAAGGCCAATGCTTATATGTAGGCGGATCTGCATGACCCATTACTGGAAGCTGTGTGCTCCCTCGCCGATTCTGTGAAAAACATCCAGACTCCAGGCTGCTTCTCTTAGAAACATCTCTGTGGCAAGGAGGAGGGCGGGGCTGGGCCGTGATGACACACGCCCGGCCCCTAATCAGGCTAATCAAACCTACGAGAGGGATAAAGGCGGCCGGGGGCGGCAGTTCAGGAGAGCGAGAGCTACAGGCAGCTGCCCTGTATGCGTTTGTGTTTATGTTTTGTCTTTATGGTTTAATTTATCATTAAACATTACTTTGATGCTTCGTCCGGTTCTTGCCTCCTCCTTTCCCTTTTACCCCGTTACAATCTCGCACTCCAGTTACAACCCATTTGGATTCCAGTCAAACTACTCCACCGTCTACAAAAATTCCTGCCATGTTTCCCATTTCAGCAAGCCCTCCTCACGTTAATTCTGGCCCTGCTTACCCCCCTAGCAAGCTCCACCCCCGTTCTGACATCAGGTAGGAGTTTTGTCTCACCTGCTGCAGCGCTTGTTTCTTCGGCTGTAAGAACTCAGATTATCCAAGGTAAAGACATTAATCTAGCTTCTCTATTACTCCCTTCTCCTTCCTGCAACTCTCATTTGGTGAACTGTGGTGACGTTTCTGTAGTACTTAAATCTTTAGACCGTAGACTACTTAGTAATCTCCCGGGGTCGCGCTGTCCATTATGTTAACTGCAGCCCCATCTGCAATAATTTTAATGAATCTGTTTTTTTCTTTCCCTGATTGTACCTTCTCTCACATATGTAGCTTTTGCAAGGACCCTCATCTGAAATCCGTGAGCCCTCTACGCTTTCATCCTTCCACAGGAAATCTCTATTAAAGAAATTCGAACCTTTATCCCTCTACTCCCATTAATGTTCCAGCTCTCTCTCTCTAGCTTTCCTCTCACCCTGACCCCATTTTTGTTGATCACCTTTTAAATGGCCTGACATAAAGATTTGGGGTTGGTGTCCTTTCCCCTCTATCTCATACACATGTATCTAGAAATTTACAGTCAGCTTTAAATGAACGCTTTGCTGCTTCTGATCTTTTTGAGAAAGTATTAAGTAAAGTTTTTTGTTTGGCCCATTCAGTTCTCCTACTTTTTCCTGTTTTCGAGTCAACCCCATTGGCCTTCCCACTCACAAGTATTCAGGTAAGAAAAGACTAATCTCCAATTTGTCCGCCCCTCGTTCAGGTAATTTGGCTAGCATAAATTATATAATCCCCTTAGAGCCTTTTTCCCTCCACCACTGACTATGCCATTCAGCTGATTAAAAAGCCCGGACAGTGTGCCCTTTTAGCTAAGGCAGACATTAAAGATGCTTTTAAAGTCATGCCCATCCACCCCTCGGACTGGCTACTTTTCGGAGTTAAGTGGCAATCAAAATTTTATTTTGCCATCTGACTCACTTTCGGGTGTAGAAGTAGTCAGCATATATTTAATTCCCTTTCGGATGCATTTTGCTTGATTCTCCTCAACATTTCCAAACTCCCTTTCATTCTGCACCTGCTTGATGACTTCTTGCTTGTTGATTTCCCTTCCTATCACAGTCCCTCGGGCATTTTAATCAAGATTTTTCAAGAGCTGGGTGTTCCCCTCGCTAGTGAAATAACTATGGACACCTCCACATCCCTCGAATTCCTAGGCATCACGTTCAATTTGGATAAAATGCAAGCATCTTTGCCTCAGGATAAATTAGATAGGATCATGTCAATCTGCAAGGCTTTTTTATTGGCTCCTATTGTCTTCAAACGCGATCTACTGTCTCTTCTAGGTCATCTAAATTTTGCCATGCACATCGTCCCTCAAGGCCACTCATTCATCTCCCGTTTTCTCACATTATCTCACTCCACCGAAAATCTGTCAGACATCCTTCAAATCGATGAAGGCTGCTGCGCAGACATACATTTTTGGACCATGTATTTAAATCACTGGACCGTTATTTCCTTTTTCTATAATGATAAACACAAATCTTCAGCATGTATGTTGTTTTTTTTACTGACGCTGCCCCATCAGTTGTTTTGGGGGTTATTTTCAAGGTCTGTGGTTTGCAGAAAAATGGCCAGCCGAATATCTATTCTATGCTGATAGTTCTTCTTCTTCTCTTTTTGAAATCTACCCCATCATCATCGCAGCGTCCTGTGGGGCCCCCTCTGGGCATGCAAACAAGTCATCATTCATTGTGACAATTCAGCAACCATCACTATTATTAACAAAGGCTGGTCCTCTTCCAGTTTGTTTATGTCTTTATTAAGACGATTAACATGGCAGAGCATTAACTGTAATTTTATTCTCTCAGCAAAACACATTCCCGGTTTTACAAATTCCATTGCTGACTCATCTCGATTTCGTTTTCAGGAGTTCCATCATCTATGCCAATCAGCCAGCATTCATCCCTTCCCATGCCTATGCCTTTCGGACCTATTGATGGATTAAGCCAATCTCTCCGTCCCAACTTAAAGTCAGCTAATGCGCTCATGAAGAAAGGCCTCCACTCTAAATTCGTACAACTCTGCCTGGGCCCACTATTCTACCTTTTGTCGGTTTCACAGTACTTCTTTATTTCTCTTCTGGTTTCCACTGTCTGTGCCTTCATTTCCTTTTGTTTCAACATCAGATTCCTCAAATCTTCTTCTACCACTAAGTTGGCAGCCGGTATTCAATTTTACGCTAGATGGCATTCACCTGACTTTCCAAGCCTCCTTTCCAACCCTTCTATTTGCTTGCTCCTCAAAGGAATTAAAAAATCTTCTTCCTCTCTCCCATATGAGAGGCTGCCTATAACATCAGATATCCTTTATCTCATGATCTCATCCCTTCGATCAGGTTTCTATTCCCCATACATTAACACTCTCCTAGAAGCAGTTTCCCCTTTGGCTTTATACAGGATTCTGTGCTGCGGAGAATTCGCTTCTAACAATCTCTCCTTCCTGCCTTGTCATGACCTTTCTTTTTCTGACATTTCCTTTTCTCCCCACTTCTTTTCCCTTTTACTTAAGCACTCCAAAACAGACTCCTCAGGTATCGGGCATACTATAGTTATATCTAAAATCACCAGCCCCTATAGTCCCTACACCTCCATGGTAAAATATCTCCATATATGCCCTCGATCTTCAACTGATACTCCTTTATTTATCACCTCATCCAGAGACCCTATGTCTAGCTACTGGTTCAGAACCCACCTTTCAGCCATTGTCAAACACTGCGGCCTCTCTACCCATCTTTACTCTGGACATTCTTTCAGAATTGGAGCCACCACAGCAGCAGCTCATCAAATTCTATTAGAATTCACGATCCAAAAGCTCGGCCACTGGTCTTCTTCTTGCCAAAAGAAATACATCTGTCCCAACCCTCAAACCATCAGTCATGTGCACCTCTCCATCAGTAGTAAGCATACTTCATCATCCTCACATATCTGGTGGTGGCCTAGGATCATGTTTATGCATTTGTGTCACGCATCACCACTGTAAACTCATGGCACACGCCAATCACAAACATTGTTTATCCTTTGGCAAGGGTATTGCACAAACAATGTTCGCCCTTATTGCTAGGGTTCACATCACAAACATTGTTTATCCTTTGGCAAGGCTATTGCACAAACACTTTTTGCCCTAATCGCTAGGGTTCATATGACAAACATTGTTTATCCTTTGGCAAGGGTATTGCACAAACAATGTTCGCCCTAATCGCTAGGGTTCATATCACAAACATTGTTTATATTTTGACATGGATATTGCACAAGGAATGTTTGCCCTAATCGCTAGTGTTCAAATAACAAACATTGAATATTCTTTGGCAAGGATATTGCACAAACTATATTCGACCCTAATTTCTAGGGCTCAAATCACAAACATTGTTTGTCCTTTGACAAAGATATTGCACAAATAATGTTCGCTCTAATCGCTACGGCTCAAATCACATCTTTGTTTTCTTTATCAACTCATCAATGCGAGGCATTGGGTATGCATCAAATTTAGCCACCGCGTTGACTTTTCTATAATCCACACAGAACCATACAGAACCGTCGCTCTTAGGAACTAGAACAACCGGACTGGACCAATCGCTGTGGGATTCCTCTATTACCCCCATATCGAGCATTGCATCCAATTCTTCCTGGACAATTTTCTTTTTGTGCTGCATACCACCACCCCCGGCTCGGTATCTATGTGGTGCTGGATGAAGTTTGTATGACCCGGTAGAGGGGAAAACACATCTGCAAACTCCTGTTGCAACTTGGCAACCTCTGCGAGTTGATACGGGGAGAGGTGGTCTCCGCAAGTGACCGGGGTGATATCATTGTGTTTTGTATTCACATCCGGCCTGAGCTCTGCCCTCTCTGGAACTACCATAGCCAACGTCACAGGGACTGCCTCCCTCCATAATTTCAGGAGGTTGAGGTGATATATTTGATGTGTGCCCCCTCTATCGGTTCGCTTTACCTCATAATCTAGATCAAAGGGTCCTTGCCGCTTAGTGAGTAATTTGGAGCTCAATGTGGGGAGTAATATAAGTACCTTATCTCCCGGTGCAAATTTCCACAGCCGAGTTCCCCTGTTATACAGTTGGCTCTGTCATTCTTGAGCGTGGAGCAAATTCTCCTGAGTGTGTTGCCCCAAGGTGTGGAGTTTTGCTCTAAGATCAAGAAAATATTGAATTTCATTCTTACCGGCTGAAGGTCCCTCCTCCCAAGCTTCGTGTATGACATCAAGCACACCGTGCGGTCAACACCCATACAGCAGCTCGAATGGGGAAAACCCAGTGGAGGCTTGCAGGACCTCTCGTACTGAGAATAGCAGGGAATCAAGCCATTTGTCCCAATTTCTAGCATCATCGTGCACGAACCTACAAATCATGTTTTTAAGGATTTTATTAAATCACTCCACCAGGCCATTTGTTTGTGGATGGTAAATGCTGGTGCGAATTGACTTAATACCCAATAATTCGTAAAACTCGCATAGTGTCCGTGACATAAAGGTTGTGCTCTGATCGGTGAGGATCTCTTTCAGAATCCCCACCCGGGAGATTATTTTGAAGAGTGCCTCCGCAACACTACTAGCTGAGATGCTTCATAAATGCACTGTTCAAGATATCGCATTGCATAGTCCATTAGGACTAATACAAAGCGATGTCCACGTGCTGACCGCTCTAATGGCCCGACGAGGTCCATGCCAGTTCTCTCGAAGGGGACCTCAATCAGCGGAAGGGGGCGCAATGGCGCTTTTGGGGTGGCCGGCGGGTTCACCAGCAGACATTCACGGCAAGCCGCACACCACCTGCGGACATCGCCGCCAATGCCCGACCAATAAAAATGGGCTATTAGATGGTTCAGTGTTTTTCTTTCCCCTAGATGACCTCCCATGGGATTATAATGAGCCGCCTGGAACATCATTTCCCGACGGCTCTGTGGTATTAAGAGCTGGGTTCTATCTTCCTTTGTTTGAGCATCCAGCATCACTCTATACAACCGCTCATTTATAATTGTGAAATAGGGATATGAAAGTGTGACATTCGGCCGGAGTTGTTGATCATCGATCACTCTCACTTGGTCGAAGGTGTGCTTGAAGGTTTTGTCTCACGACTGCTCCAAAGGGAAACCCCCTTCGGGAAATCCCCTGAGGATGGGAGGGGCTGCAGCCTCACCCCCCCTCACGTCATCCTGACATGGAGTTGATGAAGACGACCCCGGGTCCGCCTCCCCTGCCAGAGCATCGCACATTTCACATCTCATCGCTTTTATGCAGGACCCATCTGCGTATATTCCCTTTAACACATTTCTGAATTCAGGTCAATTAGTCCCCAAAATCAGCGGACGGGTGAGGCGGGAACTAACCGTGGCCTCCACTGTATGTTTTGTTCCCCGAAATTTAAGCACAAGGGTCACCACAGGGTAGTTGTGAATATCCCCATGCACACACTTCACCCTCACCCTTTTGGTTGTGCCCAAAGCCTCACATTGAACCAAGTGTTGGTGGATAGTGGTTTGATTACAACCCGTGTCCACCAATGCTTGGTGAGTTGCCCCCTTGACTCTTACCGGTATCCGGTACGCTCCGGCCCGATCGGGCAGCCTGCAGAGTGTCAGGGATCCGGACCACTGTCCCCAGCTCCATCACAGGGCGTTGATCCCGGAAGTGTCCCGGATCCCCGCAACACCAGCAGACCGGCCCTGGTGCCACGCCCACACCTGCGTCGGCAGACACTTCCAGCTGAGGGGGAAAGTGGCGGGACACTGTCGATGCTGTGGGCGATGCAAATCCCCACACGTGGGGAACTGGCTTCGGTGGCGGGACTCCTTGCCTCTGCGGGGCAGGAACGGGCAGAGTGAGAGAGAAGAGGGGAGGGGTAAAAGAATGAAGAAAACATAGGGGAAGGGGAGAGAGAGTGGGAGGGCTCTTCTGCCCCCGGGTACACCGCCATATGGTCCTCCGCCAATCAGACAGCCTCCTCCAGCGACGCCGGATGATGGCACTGGACCCATTCCGCCATTCCTCACAGTAGCCGATGGATGAGCTGCTCCAGTACCACCTGATCGATCACTCCCTCGACGTCGCGATCCCCCGCCAGCAGCCATCTCCGGCAGGCGTCTCAGAGCCATTGGGTGAAGGCAAACGTGTGGCCGGTCGTCTCCAACTTCATCGATCGGAAGAGCTGGCGATGCTGCTCCGGACTGCGGCCAACCCACTGAGGAATGGTCTTCTTCAGATCTTCATAAGCCAGGAGGTTAGCCACCAGCAGTTGTTGTGCTGCGAGCTGGGCTTCCCTGGACAGCAACGGGAGGAGCCTGGCCACCCATTGATCACGCGGCCAGTCCCAGATCTCAGCGGTGCGCTCAAAGAGATCGAGGAACGCTTCTGGGTTATCTTCTGCCCCCATCTTCAAGAGCGTGGGTGGGGGCATGGGGCTGTGGTTGTCCGGGGACACAGCCAGAGCTCTCTCCTGGCTGAGAAGGCTCCGGATCGTATGCCGGTCCTCTGCTTGATCACGAAGGACCTCAAAAAACTGGCAATCTTGATTTGCCGGAGCTCCAGCAGAGATTTTTTGTGGGACTGGTGTAGGCCAGCTAGGGACTTGAGGATCTCTGCCAACTGGGAGGACTCCATGGGGCGTACTTCCTCCAACTTCAATTCCCGGGTTGCGGCACCAGTGTAGAAGGGTCCACAGCAGAATGAAAGGAGGACACATGGAAACGGGCTTCTCCTGGCACAGGTAACATTTTTAATTGGCAACTTCAATGCTTACAGCTTCACAAAACTCATTAGATTCACAGGTATGTCATTTCACAATCTCATTAGCTTCACAGATATGAACACTCATAAACTCAGCTTCACAGACACCATGGACTTCCTTGTGCCAGGCTCTCTCACTCTTTCTGCTGGTGGTGTGGCTGCTTATATGCCGCTCTCCCCATGCTCACTGGAATTAGAGACAGGTGTTAGACATAATCTAGCTCAGGTGCAAGTGATCTTACTGCTTCCTCTCTCTCCAGACGGGCGCTTGACCATGCCCCCGCTCCCACATATGTTAATGTTAAAAATTGATAACTTTAAAGCCTGTCATGATGTTCTTCAAAGCCACAGTTTTTATATGATACTAAAGACAAACTTCACAAAGACAACTGTTTCATAACCAGCTAGTAAAAAAATGCATAGGGTGCTTTGGTTCATTCAGGACAAAAAGTTTGGCTTCTTCCATTGCATAAATTACACTTTATGGTCTCACAGAACTCACAGACTCACTGACAGCCATTGCAAGTTCACATCAGGTGCACCATTTGGAACAGGACCATATTGGCAAAATGTAGACCGGTATCTTTTTTTTTTTTTTTTTGCAATGAAACTAATCTGCTAAAAGTATTAAAGGGATAGTTCACCCAAAAATAAAATTCTCTCATCATTTTTAGATTAGATTAGATTAGATTAGATTCAACTTTACTGTCATTGTGCAGAGTACAGGTACAGAGCCAATGAAATGCAGTTAGCATCTAACCAGAAGTGCAAATGGCAAAATGAATATATGAAAAAAAAAAATATATAAATATATACAACAGTTAGTTCCGGTCCTCGAATCTAATTGGACGAGAGACGTTCCATGAGCACTGATGGTCTGACACCATCAGCACTCGGATGCTTCACTGTGTGTGTATCACTCCACTTGTTTTCGTGCCGTTCTAAAGTTTAAGAGCAGTGCATATGTGTTAAGAGCTACTGTTTGTCTTTTTTTTTTTTTTTTTTGACATTACATATGTTAGCCAGAAGGTGGTGGCAAAAGATAATTTTTGTGTGTAATATGAGCCAGTTGGTGACGTGAAGTGAATCCGCGTCAGCCACTGTTTACATACAACAGCGCTCTGTGATCGCTACTACACTACTAAAGCTAGGAAATAGTTTTAACCTGTTGATGCTCATTGACCCCACCCATGGGTTTGAATTTACTTTGCTTAAATTAGTTCACATTTACCATATCGTGTGCTGTTCAAAATTGTTCATAATGTTGACAAATTATTCATCTTTATAGTATGTCAACATTATTAATTCTTTTTTGACTAGACTATATTAGTATATGTGAACTAATTTAAGTAAAGTGACATCAGTTCTGGGGGGGGGGGGGGGCATGCACATCAACAGGTTAAATGGCTTTAAAAGAACAACTTCAGCATTACGGCTCATCACAGCTGAGAGACACAACAGACTGATTGATTATAGAACTCAAGGCGCTTACCTTTTACCGGAGTTTCCACATTGGATACATACTGTTTAAAATGGCGGAGGACATTGCGGTTTCTATAGTGAATGTCTCTAGCACACCGGCTACCGCGAAATAGAGAGGAATACCCCCGCTTGGATGGCTATTTTACCACTGAGAAAGTTAATCTTCAGAAAACTGACAGCATCTCTGCTTGGGAGTGGTAATAGGTGAACGCACACGCTCTGTCTCTCTCTCTCTCTCTCTCTCTCTCTCTCTCTCTCTCTCTCTCTCTCTCTCTCACACACACACACATATATATATGCATACATACAATAAAGATTTTTATGGAGTGCAAAGTTATGAGGTAGAGAAGCAGAGACCAGCTCAATGCAAATGTCTGTGAATACAGTAGAAGGTGCAAATGAAGAAGTATAAACACTGAAGGTGCATTGTACAGAATGAAGTATAAATATGTAAATATATATATATATATATATATATATATATATATATATATATATATATATATATATATATATATATATGGCCGGTGACCATAACAGTGCAATTATGGTACATAACAGTGCATCAAGAGGTAGAAATTATGTGCAAATAAATGTGTAAGGTAATGTGCAAAAAAATATGTAGTCCAAGTGGGATGTAGTGTTCAGCGCCTGAGTTTAGAGTTCAGTAGGCTGACTTTTTCTTACCCTAATTTACTTACCCGCATGCCATCCCAGATGTGTATGACTTTCTATTTTGTGCAGAACACAAATGAAAATGTTTAGAAGAATATCTCAGCTCTGTAGGTCCATACAATGCAAGTGAATGGTGGCCAGGCCTTTGATTCTCCAAAAAGGAGATAAAATCAGCATAAAGGTAATCCATAAGATTGCTAAGGAGACTGCTGTCATGACCAAAATGTTACTCCTTTTAACTGTACATCTTGATAGCAGTCTCCTTGGCAATCATAATTTCAAGCTCGATTACACTTCCTATAGTGCCATCAAGTGCTCTGCGCATGAGTCAAGCATTAGGAAGTGTAATCGAGCTTGAAATCATGATTGTGCCAAGATACTGCAGTCGCAACATGTACGGTGAAAAATAAGTTATATTTTGGTCTGTTCTCACCCAAAACCAACTGGATCACTTCAGAAGATGTTGATTTAACCATTGGAGTTTGATGGATTATGTTCATGATGACTTGATTTGCTTTTTGGAGCTTCAAAGGTCTGGCCACCATTATCTTGCATTGAATGGACCTACAGAACTGAGATATTCTTCTAAAAATCTTCATTTGTGTTCTGCAGAAGAAAGAAAGTCAAACACATCTTAGGTTAAACACATGAGGGTGAGTAAATGATGACAGAATTTTCATTTTTGGGTGAACTAACCCTTTAATGAAATTAACTTATAGTGTAGCTTTTTCAAAATAGTGTCCTGACTGTAGTTTAACTACTTTATATTATGAGTAGTTTGTGGTTAACAAACTAGTTTCAAAGTAGCTTTGAACACCCAACACAGAGAGCCACATACGTATACTAATAAAATCTTCCATGCACTGCAGCATTAGTGTCAGCCCAGGAACTCTGTCCCGGGAGACGGCTCAGCCAGAGCCTGTCAGTGTAGCTCTCTCTGCCCCATAAATCTTCACAGAGCATAGCCTTGTGTTACTCTGCCAAGAAGAATTAGGGCTCGAAAACAAGAAGCCATGACATGAAGACAGAGCATCCACCTGAACCACAAGGGACATGGAAGCACAGGAGATGTGCCACACACCGTAAAACTGCAGTAGTGTGTCATCTATGCATAACAAACACATCCTACAAATAAAAGGTACACTCTGAAAGTTGATATGCTCCAATTACAACCAAAACACCCAAAAAGTTAATTCTCTAGTTCAAAGCCAAAGCCATCTATGAACTAGTTTTAAAGAACCCAGAAACCAGTACTCTGATCTGAAGAACCTATAATGTAATTAATTATAATTATACCTACACACAGTGCTGGGTAGTAACATATTACATGTAATCTGTATTACGTAATCAGGTTACAAATATCAAGTACTTCTAATTGGATTAAATTACATTTAAAATACTCATAATATGACTACAGTTACTTTTTATTGATTACATGATTTCATATTAACAAAGCAAAATTGTTAATAATTTATTGATCATCCTAACATGTTTCATTCTAAATCAGCACACCACTGATATATGTTTGGTAAATCTTTCGAGTGTTTTTGAGTGCAGTTGTGTGCACTCAGAACTGATGCTCGCTACTAGGGATGTGCCCGAAGCCAAATACCTTATTCGGAAAGGCACAAATAATGACTTCAAAGCGAATAATATAAAACATATTTGTATGACTGATTATCCAAAAAGCACAAGGATAAAGTGACATTTTAAATAAACTTATCCAAAATGACAGTGAAGTTGTAAATCTGTGCAGCCAATATTTCTAAAGTGTAAACCTTATAAATGAAAATGTGCATGTTGTAATTTCAGATTGGATGGGCGCAGTCTCGACTCTGTTTGCGGTCTCTGTTAATTGTGCACGTCTGGAGCTTGTCAAGTTTAACATTAACTAAGATATGACATCATATACACTTTCCACTTCTTGAAATGTCTATGTTAATGTATCACACGATTCAAATGTGAGTCTTACGTATTTATTTATAGCCTAAGCCTGAGCATGATGTTAAATTCTTAAATGTTAAATGTTAAAAATTTCCAGTTTAAGCCCAGAGACAGATACAGATAATTTTGTCATATGAACAGATACAGTTACAGATAATGGCTTCACTGCACACCCCTAATCTATAGGGATAATTTCATTTTTCAGGAGGCATGGGGCAAAATCATCACAGTGCAATGTAAACTCTGCCTTCCAAAAGTTAATATCCTGTCAACTGCAAAGGATTCTGCATCAAATCTAAAGAAGCATTTGGAGGAATATTTGCAAGTTTTTTTTTGTTTTTGTTTGTTTTTTTGGTTTTTTTACTTAACATCGAAAATCTAACCAAATCAAACCATGTGTCACAATGTCTTTGGAAGGGTTTTGTCCATCAAATGCATCAAAATGCACAAATATACATAATTTCATATTCAATTGGATTAGAGCAGCAAAGTCACTTTAAGTTTCTTAAATTGCTTTTGTAGTCGGCTTCACAAATGTATATGAATGCACTTTTGGTGAAGTGATAACTTTGGCACATTTCTGTGACTGATTCACAAATATAACTGGTCTGATCTCTTTCTACATGTGGATGGTATTTGTAAAATGGCAAATATTCATGACCACATTTGTATTAAATGGGAACCTGTCAATAATTTTAGAAACTCCAGTAAGTAATGCCTGTTAAACTCACACATGTTTGAGTCTGTCATTGATGAACCTCTATCAGCATCACAGGGGAAAACATGAAAATATGAAAACGTCCTTCATATTTTTACATCTGCAATAATTTATCTGACTTTGTGGACATAAGCACCAGTGTTGGTGACAACATGTTATAAGTAACCGCGTTACGTAATCAGATTACTTTTTCAAAAAAACGAGTAAAGTAACATGACATGTTTTTATTTTAGACCATAATATCTGTTACTTTTTCAATAAGTAATGCATTGCTTTTGTACACCTCTCCTTTCCCTGTATTGTGATAAATCAGGAGTAAAATTGTGCAAATTTCGGGGAGGAGACGTTTTGCATGATGGGCATTGAAGTTCTAGAGAGTGGGAGGCTTGATTACCAGAGATGCAAAATTAAGTTGTAGTATGTGCGCGCATGATGGGTATTGTAGTTCTAGAGAGTATGAGCCATGTTTATCAGTGATGGGCAGAGCACAACAAGTCTTCTTTTAGCCCACCCTGAGATTTTTGTTTTAAAAACTACAAAATATTTCTGGTAAAGGAATGTAAATCTGCACTGGAGCTTACATGAGCAGTCATCATAAACTTTGCCGTTGTCATGACAATCACAGCAAGATTTAAGAAATGTGACCTCATAAGGCAATATTTTGTCAAAAATGTATCATTCGGGTAAGTGAAATTTTGATTTTCATGACTGATTCATGTAGGCTGCATTTAAAAGTGTGTAAACACACATTTTCGTGGTATAATATAGGACAGGCATAAGCCCAGAGAAGTCTTCCCATGGCCACGGCATGATTATACAGTTACATACAACTGACTTTTTGTGCATCCAAATTGCTTTTGTTTTAAAGCTGCCCGTAACTACTTCTCTAGGATCAGTTTGCATCAGAACTGCTCTGTATTAAAGCATTTAACATTCAACATTTGGTTGAGTGAAATGCGTTTGATTCATGTGTAAATTCACGCTGCATTAAAAAAAATCAGTAAACAAGTTTAGGCAGAGGGATTATAAGACTAGCCTTCCACTGGCCACAGCATGATATACAGGGTGAAATACCCACTCAGTTCACAGCCAAACTGCTCCATGTTAGAGCTCCTGAAAAACATCTCAAGTTGACTCTGGCATTGTCAATGGGCACCGCATATGATAACATATATGATGCAGGTTCAAGTGTTGGACTTTTTAAGGAGTAACGCAATACTCTAACGAGTTACTTTTAAAAGTACCCAGCACTGATAAGCACCACTCAAATGATTAAACCATGCAGAATTCAGTTGAAAGTAATCCAAAAGTAATCAGATTAGATTACTGTAAAATGTACAGTATTTTTGTCATGTAATTTGTAATCAGTACCTGATTACAATTCACAAGTAATCCACCCAGCACTGCCTACAAAGAACTCTCCAAAGAACCACATAGCCAACTCAAGAACCCTGTAACTCTAAGGAGCGACAAAGAACCATTGCAGAACCTTTATTTTTGAGAGAAGGGGCTATAAAGTGCAACAGTGCCTGTCCACTTTTTCCTATTAATTTTTTCCAGAGGGATTTCAAGTCCTTCATATAGGAGTTCTAAGCCGTGAACCAACCCAACCAAAAAAGTAGCACTAAAAAGACCATAAAAGGATTTAAAATCTGACAAACAGACAAAGGTCAAAGACTGTACTTTTCGTCTTTCATGAGGGAATTAACTACAATCCCATGAAGCATGCAAATGATATCATTAAGTTCAAAATGATAGAAAAATATAAAACTATTCATTTGAAGTTGTTGATTATGGAAGCATTTTAAGTTTATTAACAAAATTTCAATATATACAAATATAAGTAATTTCAGAGTATAGAAATGGGCGTCATGGAAGCGGGCGGTCACTGCTGGGCTTTGGCGTGCTTTGTTTCTTTGATTGGTGGATCTTTCTTTTTCAGGATCATGGGTAGTGTAGTTCTTCACCAGAAATTCCTCTATTAAACAAGATTTTGAAATAATGCAGACTGATCGCTTCAACGGAAGCACAAACCATCAATTTACTGAGCTCACGGTAGGTCTGTCTTTAAAGGTTTATAAGTTATTTTTAAAAATCAATTCGCCCAGGGAGAAAATTAATGGGATTTTTACTTTCAGAACAAGAGTGTTCTGCTCTTTAATCACAAGCATAAGGGTTAGAAAAAGGTGATATACAGTACACTACCAGACTTTAAATTTTGGAGCAAAAATATCTTGGTTTTGCAGAGATTTCAAAAGGTGTCACTTTGATATATATTTACTTTCCTAGGAACACTTCATCAATCAGGCATCAAGCCAAACGTTATCGCACCTCGCTGCTATCTGCTGCTCCACAGATGAACCCAAGCTCTTTGCCAGACAGTCTGTAAAGGTTCAGATGTTTGGTCTCTCAGGAAAGTGCACTTCCTGTACAAGATAAGACAGGTGATCAATAATGCTGTCCCACATGAGTGAGAAACAGTTCCAATTCAATGTTTGTATTTTGCAATGTTAAAGTATTTGGCTTTTTGGCAAACTGAAATAATGTACTGCAATGAAATTATCCCAAAGACAAGCATACAGTAAATACAGCTTATGTCTTGTAAAGCAGTTGAGTAAGTTACATTTTATTATTTGCAATGAGTCACTGATGTTCGTGACTCTATCAGATCAAAACTGTGACCCATTTTGGGACCCACCAGTTTAAAACCAAAGTTGTATGGGATAATTTAATAAGAGCCACAGACGGGCCTGTTCATACCCTGTACATTCCCGAAAGCATACTATCAAAACATGCACCTGACTGCCTGCGTTTTAAGGGATGCTAACCTCAAGTACACTGTCTCCATGCATGCATGGGTCAGATCTTGGCATTTTCCATATTTGAGCTATTATGAAATTGAATTAAGTTAATTTATAGTCCTGTTTCTGACTTTGACTTTATTTATTGGTAAGATTTACATTTATCTCCATATCAGGCCTCTGTCCTTGTTGCCTGCTGTATTCTTTACTTTTAAGTAAATTATTACTTATTATTTAAGATTCTAGAATGCTAATATATATATATATATATATATATATATATATATATATATATATATATATATATATATATATTAATCAGAATTGCTATCTTCATGGAGACCCAAGTATATGTTTCCCTTTGCAGTCCCCATTTCCTTGCATACAATGTTGGAATAGTTATAAGTAAAAATACCTTTTATCTAGAGCCATTATCATTTGTTGCAGGCACAAATAGAAACAAGCCATCTCTGTGATTTACCGTTTGACAAGATTTATTTCCCCTTTCCAATCACAGAGAGTGGAAAATGTATGTTATGTCTCAACTCTTCAGTCTCCATGTTGCATTTTTAGCAATGATGCCAGTGGCTGAATTTCTAAATTTTATGGTCTCAACCTTCCTAACTCGCGGAAGGACAAGAGCTCTATAGCTTTCTGGTGCATATCCACAATCTGCAGTTTTTTTTTTTTTGTTGTTGTTTTTTGTTTTTTGCAGACAATCTATCTGTCTGTCTGTTTGTCTGTATATCCATCTATAGCATCCATCCATCCATCCATCTCTAGTTTCAAATTTTCTAAAAAAGTATAACATTGAAAAAAATAAATAAATAAATAACTTAAATAGACTGCACAACAAAGGGTAAAATAATCTACAAATCACAGTATGAATGACGTCTCTAGGGGCTGAATTCATTGCATAAGTTTAATACTTCAAACAAACCCCTAACCAGAATGTTTTAGGAATATCAGTACAGTGCTGCCTTGAAAGCACTAGCAGCAACAATTATTATTTTGAGGACTTAAGACACACAACACTATTCTTGTCAGTCTGTATTGTGTGGACAAGCCAGTTACATTTAACTGGACTTGTACTGTATGTTTCCAGCTCAACAATAACAGATTATTGTAAATTTACAAGAACAAAAAGTAAACATATAGTGTAGTTAAAATACCTTAAGAGATCAAATATTAATAACATCAATTTTGATGTGGTATTGTCAGATATCTTATTAGGGTAGCCATGTGAGTTTAATATAGGCCTAGATTCAAGGAATATCCATTTGGACAAGTGCATAGCAACATACTACCAGCTAGCATTGTCCCCTCCGCCGCTGTTGGCAGGACACAGCATTTGTCGGTGGTTTGTTTTCAAACAAACCACCTAACCAGAATGTTTTAGGAATATCAATACAGTGCTGCCTTGAAAGTACTAGCAGCAACAATTATTATTTTTAGGCCTTTTAGGAAGACACAAGACACTATTCTTATTAGTTTGTATTGTATGGAAGAGCCAATTACATTTACATTTTGTTTTCAAACAAACACCGACAAGCGGAAGCAACATTAATCCATCGTGCATCAGCCACAAAAAACAAGGACACACCAGGTCCAGAAATAAGTGTGATCATGAGCTGTGCCGGCAACTGAAGACACAGTGGTGTGTAGGGAGAAGGACCATTCATCCACCGAGAAACAGTGCCCAGGATGATTTTTCATATCTTACTACAGGCTCCTATTGATGAATGCCATCAATTTTTCCTTGCCTCTTCTCTGCACACTGAACCACCATCAGCTAATAATATTTCACATGGCCAGGTTTATCTTTCCCTGTGCATTTCTCATCTCTGCATACAAGGGTGTCATGCACCTAATTTTTTTGTTTTGTTTTGAGGCACACAAACGGCAGCCTGGCCCACTTGGTGTTAGATGAGAAAAAACACTTTCTAACAACTTAGTAGTAGTAGATTTTTTTTAGCATTTTTGTTTTACTAAACCAACGTTTTAAGTTAAATGAGGGTAAGGTAGATGAAGATCTAATGAAAAAAAAAAAAACGTAACTATGGCAAACTTCTGTGCAAAATTGCATTTTGTAGCTCCTTTCACATATCGTGGAAGTTCAGAGGTCAAATGTCTAGTGCGTGTCGCTAAAAGTGAGTTAAATTTTCTCCCAAAAAGGTTAATGCTCTATCGAGTTCACTTACAAGAAGGTAACTTCGACTGTACTGTACTTTACAAGCCAATCAAATTTGCGTGATGGTATAGGATTCAAAGTCCTGCCCCCTGATGGGTTTTCCCATAGCATCAGCTTCTGACGCAGCATCTCGTTCCCTCCTTTCAGGGAACCAAGGTTACGTACTAACTGAAACATTTTAAATCAACAAAGACAACCTCCGATACCTAAACGTTTGACCTAAACCTTACTGATAGCATCATACAAAGCAAAGGTGATATGAAAAACACAATTGCTGAAGCAACCACATCATTTTGCTGTGATCTATGACACTTGTGGCACTCGTTTTGTTTTGACAACTCTTTCCTTCAGGACTTCCCAGTCCTTTGCATCACAAGAACAACGCTCTATCAGTTGGAATAAGCTTGTAAATGTAGATGTACCATTATACATCTGTACCATTTTTGGAGAACGAGTGAGTAATGATACTTCCTTTTTTTCCATTTTATTTCAATTTTAACATCAAAATGGTGTCTAAATAAATTAATTCATTGAAAGCGAGTGAAATAAATTAATTCATTGAAAGCGAGTGAAATGATGTCATAATCAGACAAGGTTTTTAAGGTGAATATTAGATGGAGGTTTTAATGAGTAAAATGTACATCCCTAACCTAAAACTTAAACCTTAACCTAACCAATAGTGATCTAAAAATCAAATGAGAGGCAGACACAAAACAGGTATCTTTACCTTTAACCAACACCTAAACCTAACCGATAGTGTTCAAAAACAAAATGAGAAATGAAAAAGCAAATTTTCTGTTTCTGTGACACTCTCGTCTCATGTGTCAGCTTGTGTGGGTCTGGTCTCGAACCATGTACTTCAGAGTCCAAAGAGCAACACTATCAGGTGAGCAACCGCAGAAGCTAATCACATTGGAATAAGTGTGTAAATGTAGGTGAGTCTGTAATACAAACGTTAAAATGTATCGTTTTTCAGATAAGTAAAAGAGTTTTGATATCATAACATAGCAAAGTGTGAGTAATAGTGTGAAAAAAAGTGTTTATAATGTCATAATCAGTTGTTGTAGTCATGATTTGAGTGAAAGTGAATAAAACACACAGTTGTTTTAGCTCCTGGTGGTAATTTCACCAGGAAACTGCGACAAAATGTTGGCACGGAAAATTCAGTTGGCAAATATGTAGTTAGGAATGTTTATTCTATGAGAATAGGTTGGGATTAAGACTCCTAAGTGCCCCTAGGCATGAACTCATATACAGTGCATTCAGAAAGTATTCAGAACCCTTAATTTGTTTTCACATTTTGTTATGTTGCAGCCTTATGCTAAAATGCTTTATATATTTATTTTTCACATCAATCTACACTCCATACCCCATAATGACAAAGCAAAAACCAGATTTTTCATAACTTGGCAAATTTATTAAAATGAAAAAACTGAAATATCACATTGACATAAGTATTCAGACCCTTACTCAGTACTTAGTTGAAGCACCTTTGGCAGCGATTACAGCCTCAAGTCTTTTTGGGTATGATGTGTCAAGCTTTGCACATCTGGATTTGGGTATTTTCTGCCATTCTTCTCTGCAGATCCTCTCAAGCTCTGTCAGGTTGTATGGGGGCCGTCGGTGGACAGCCATTTTCAGGTCTCTCCAGAGATGTTTAAGCTCTGGCTGGGCCACTCAAGGACATTCACAGAGTTGTCCCTAAGCCACTCTTACATTGTCTTGGCTGTGTGCTCAGTATCATTGTCCTGTTGGAAGGTGAAACTTCGGCCCAGTCTGAGGTTCTGAGCACTCTGGACCAGGTTTTCTTTATGGGTATCTCTGTATTTTGCTCTGTTCAGCTTTCCTTCAACCCTGACCATTCCCCCAGTCCCTGCTGCTGAAAAACACTCTCACAGCATGATGCTACCACCACCATGCTTCACAGTTGGGATGGTATTGCGCAGATGATGAGCGTTGCCTGGTTTCCTCCAGACATGATGCTTGGAATTGAGGCCAAACTGTTCAATCTTCATTTCATCAGACCAGAGAATCTTGTTTCTCACAGTCCAAGAGTCCTTAGGACTGCTTTTTGCAAATTCCAAGTGGGCTTTCATGTGTCTTGCACTGAGGAGAGGCTTCCGTCTGGCCACTCTGCCATAAAGCCCAGATCAGTGAAGTGTTGCAGTGATGGTTGTCCTTCTGCAAGTTTCTCCTATCTCCACACATGATCTCTGGAGCTCAACCAGAGTGACCACTGGGTTCTTGGTCACCTCTCTTACGAAGGCCCTTCTCCCCCGATTGCTCAGTTTGGCTAGGCGGCCAGCTCAAGGAACAGTCCTGGTTGTTCCAAACTTCTTCCATTTAAGAATTATGGAGGCCACTGTACTCTTGGGAACCTTCGGTGCAGCTGAATTGATTTAGTCATCCCCAGATCTGTGCCTCGACACAATCCTGCCTCTGAGCTCTGCAGGCAGTTACTTTGATCTCATGGCTTGGTTTTTGCTCTGATATGCATTTCCAGTGCCTTTCCAAATCATGTCCAATCAATGGAATTTGCTACAGGTGAACTCCAATCAAAGTGTAGAAACATCTCAAAGATGATCCAGAGAAATGGGAGCTAAATTTCAAGTGTCATAGCAAAGGGTTTGAATACTTATGTCAATGTGATATTTCAGTTTTTTTTTTTTTTTTTTTTGTTCTTTTTAATACATTTACAAAGTTATCAAAAATATTTTGTTTTGCTTTGTCATTATGGGGTATGGAGTGTAGATTGATGTGTGTGTTTTTTTTTTAAAGAATTTTAGCATAAGGCTGCAACATAAAATGTGAAAAAAATGAAGGGGTCTGAATACTTTCTGAATGCACTGTTGTGCATTTCAAACTCAAATTGACTCATGTGTTGTATTCCATGTTTTCTAAATTCATCAACAGTTTTGCGTGAGGAACAGACCAAAATTGCGAATGTTATCAGCCACTGACTGTTTCCTATGAGACGCAAAGTTTTCTTCCTAGGACAGAAAGTAGTGGACGACCGATATGGGTTTTTTAATGGCCAATGCTGATATCCAGAGAGCACGGTGGCCAATAGGCCGATACAATGCTGATATATCACACAATTTAATATAGTAAATAGCGTAACATAAAATTGCTAAAAAAAAAATAATAAACTCTTAATTAGCACTATATTTAATCAATTTCACACAAAACTTTGTAAAAAAGAATCTAAAAAAATAATGCTATTATTTGTATTATAAATGGTAGATAGCAGTTTCTTCTGATTTCTGTTGTCATAAAATTTTAGTAATTTATTTGCACAAGAAGAAATTGATAATATATTAGGAAGAAGGAAATAACAGTACACACAGTAGTCCAGCAACAATGGATGGCATGTCCATGTTAGCAATCACATTTTCTCAAAAAATACCGAATCAAACTAATTGCACATACAGTGCATAGTGAATAAGACATTTACTTATAGCACACATGAAGCACTTTTACCTTGAAGTTGCACCAGAGACTATTTAGCAGCAATGGGCAACTTCTATTAAAATGAATGGGGGAAATTAGTATGCCCAACTGCAGCCAACGTTCAACGGATGTAGATTGAAAGTCCCGCCTTAAAGGTAAAAGAGCCAATCATCTTTTAGATACAGACACCGCCTGTCAATCAACTCAAGAACACGCATTCGCTTTAGCTATAAAATCTGGGGAAATTGCATTTTTAGCGTAATCTGAGGTAAAGAAGCACCATTTACGATACCAGTGTTGTCAGATTTTACTGATGATTTGAAATATGTTCTTTGATCGTAGTCTTGACCAACCATTTTGGATATTTCAGTCTTTCCCCACTCAAGTAGAAAGGGGCTGCACTGTCATGACTGGAAATAGCCTCCTGAGAGCATTCCAAACATGGCCAACAGTGGACTGACTTGCTAGAAAGACTTTGGTTGCACTCACGTGCTCGTGCGGATCCAGTGAGCAGCAGCAATCTCCTGACAGTTTAAACAGCCTGGATCGCCTGCTTGGATTGTGACCACTGACCATCATGATTTGTGAATCAGAGAAACTTTTGATCCTAACCCTGAAAATTTGATTCTGGCTGATAGAATATGCGCTTCAGTGAAAGATATTAGATGAGTGCTCGACGGGAAGAAAACGCTGGATTTTCGTGATGTTTGTGAATTACATTTTTTTAAATGAGATATCTGCATATTTGAAAATGGTATAAAACAGAAATTGTATTGATATTTTCCTTTTATCATCAGAAAAGAAAGTTAAAAATGACAGGGAACTGCTGAGGAGAGGCTGATAGAATACGTTCTTTAGAGGTAGATAAATGAGCGCTTCACAAGATGCTGGATCTGCTCAAGTTTTGTGAGGTTTATTACATCTGTTTAAATGAGATGTGTGCATTTTAGCAGACGGTATATATTAGTTTTAATGATATTTGCCTTTTTATCATTAGAGTTAAAAGTTACAGGGAACTGTTTAGGAGAGAGAGGGAGAATGAAACAGGAGAATGCAGGATATTAGATGCAGAAGAGCAAACAATTACTGCAGTATGACTTGAATCTAGAAAACCCAACCTTTTAATCCTGGAATTCCTCAAGGTCATAAATTAAAAGATTCAGCTCACTAGGTGCCAAGAAGCCTAGCTGAAGCTCACATCTGGCCAATAAAATGAACATAAGAGGCCATTGGTCACAGTCCCCTCAACCCATGGGATGGTGACATGGAGCAGACTCAGCATGACCTTCTGAACTTCCATACAGAGCTAAAACAGGCTTTCTTTGAAAGGTTTCCTTGTTAAAGCCCCTCGTGTTTGCACGATCCTAATATGAAGACATCTCATCTTAATCCATGAACATCTCACACAAAGTCACTGTACTTTGCTGAGTTAACCCTCTAAAATGTACAGAATGCATTTGGACCCAAAATGTACAAAATACCTAGCCTTCCTAGATAATTCTGAAAATTTCTTTGACCTGTGATTACTTTTATAACTGACAAATTAATGATTATAGCCTGATGTACCTTTTAAAATATGTGTAGTGATTTGTAATCACTTATAACTGACAAATCGATGATTATAATCTTTAATCTTATATTATTCATCTCATTCTACTAAGAATGGTAACTATTCAAGGCTTAACCTGATAATATACCCTGACAATCAGGTTTCTCATAACATGTAATGTATTATCCATGTTGTAAAACCAATGAATTAACCAGTATGATTTGTAATCAGGGATTTTCATGTTTTATTACTTACATGTATAATATTCATGAAAGTATGTCACATTTAGTATGTAAATGATTTCTTGTTTATGTAGAGAATGTTGATGACAACAAATGTCATGTCTCTTGCACCGTTTTCAAGATATAAAAGTTCATGATTAAACATTCACTAGTATGAGCGGGAAGTTTGTAAGAATCCTCCACACAAAGGATTGTAAATCACTTTGAAAAGGACATACCAGTTGACAATGTGACTGTGAAAAGCCACTTCTGATTGGCTCAGGACACCTTTGGGGTGCAGCCAATTTCAGCTCAAAAGTTTCCTACCATGGAGGAACTGTCTCTCGGTCTCCTCTTCTCTCTTGGACTCCTCTCTTCTTCGGCTCTCTTGCTTCTTCCAATTCCTCCATGCTCTTGACCTTGTGGCTTGCAGCCACTGTGCCATGTAGTGTCCAAGGAAACTTGGGACCCGAAGTCCCGAGGAAGCCTCTCACTATCTCCTCTACGGTTCACACACCCAATGGGAGTCGCAAGTCCTCCTTGCGGAAGGCCTCACTTCAAAGCTTTTATTCAGACAAATTATCTAATTAATTGTCATTTATCTGGCTTATAATGGTTGTCGAACATGACTAATTCCATTATAAATTTCCTTAAATAATAATGATGTAGAATAAGGAAAGTTTAAATTAATTCCTAGCTCACATACGCGTGTCAAGGCTCTGATATTCAGACCATTTAAATGACACTGTGTTGCACACCGGTCTATTATTGTAGTAACACTTAACAACAAAACAAACAGTGACTGGTCATTTACATGTCTCAGTCCCTTTACATGCAAGCAGGTAATTTTCGGAGCCCTCAATAAAAAATCGGCCAAACAGGAAAATTTATCGGCCGATGCTGATAATTAAAAAAGTCAGAATATCGGGCAATTTATCGGCCTCAGCGATATGTCGACCACTACTCGACAGCTCAGAAAACCGAATCCTTCATTCATCCACATTTAAATCTAAATATATATATTGAGAGACATTTTTATACAGGATAGTATTTTTTTTTAATAAAAACTGATTCATACCTGTGAATGGAAATCCGCCTCAGCAGTATCTATAAAAGCATTTTTAAAATCCTCATCCAGTAACAAATGACTTATCCTGGCCAGCACTCAGAAAAATAATAGGTTCCGTGTGAGAGCGATGTCTACGCCAGTGTTTCCCAACCTTTTTTCTGCCATGGCACACTTTACAACTAAAACAATTCTACGGCACACCACTATCCCACATATAGGCTAACCGTCGTCAATATTTTTCCTTTTCAAGAACTTGTCCATGTTTTCTGTCCATCTTAGTAGCGTGTTTACTTGTAATGTTTGAAATTCGGCTATGCAAAAACAAAAAACAAAAACAAAAACAAGTCACATAGTTATGCTATGCTGTGTGAGGTTACAGGTGGCACGAGCACTAAATGGGTAATGAAAAAACAACAAATTTGCTTTTCTCGTTTGTAGATTTGTTTTTGCAATGCCACAACAAATTACAGGGATGCAAACTCATGAGGGTTGAAAAAGTTAAGACAATCACTGGTCCATGAATATTTTTTCTGGGGATATTTTTTTTTATTAAAAGAATAATCTAAAATCACCAATTCCAGCTATTTTGGTGATTCAAGTTTATTCAAGTTTACAATTGTGCAGAATTAGCTGCAAAATAAAGAGTATTTTGGTGAGGCTTGCTTCTGTTTCACAAATTTGTTCAATTTTATTAACTGATTAGTTCAGTGACCCCTTCTGGGAATGTCACTGGGTGGTGACAAATGAGCGTCTTATGTGCTATGAGTGAGTCAGTGAATAATTTTGAGTCATTCATGACGGAAATCTACCAAGAGACTTTATAGTGTTTAAGCATTAAAAGAAGAAAGCAGATCTATAGTCTTCCTTCAGTCTGACCATTATTTTTCATCCAAAAAGACAACAACAATAGTCTAATAATATTAATGAGTATCAATAATGTCCTTACCTTCTCCTTTATTAAAACTTGCATGGCTACAAATCTACTGACTTCAGTATAAGAATTATAAACACAAAGCAGATCTACGGTATCATTTTCCTACAGTAGCCTATTTAAACTGCTGAGCGTGGCTTTTATCAGAAAAGACCACAATAATAGACAAATAATAATAATTTTGAGTTTCAATAATGTTCTTTCGTCATTGTAAAACGCATTTCACATGAGTTGAGTCGAGGCGTCAACGCTCCGTTCAATGCCAGCGTCAAGCGGCACATTGCCCTCCACATGACAAGAGTTGCAGAAGAGTTTGCCACGTAAAAAGCAGGAGGTGTGCACAATAAACATTGAAAACATGTATTTGGAAGAGAGAAAAAAAGCTTGCTGTTGCTTTGATAGCAGAAAGTAATAAAAGGACTAGATAATGTTTAGGACTGAGCGTTTTCTTGGTAAATTTAAATTAGTTCAATAACTGGTGGTCTCTGATATTCGTAAATGGTAAGCTAATATTTAATTCAAAGAAATTATGAGACATTCAATGTCTCTTCACAAATTTGGACAGTTTTTAAATATTTCTTGTTGCTTAGTACTCTCAAAGACATTATTAATTACATATTATCAAAGACATATGTAAAGTGGCGTCACGTCATAGACTTCAGTGTATTCTGCAGCGCTGACGCGAGTCATGTGAAAGACCCTTAACATGTAAAAATATCAGTCACTTTTGCAGATTAATCATTGCTCTTCACAATCACAAAAGTAACCGATTATGGTTTCAAAATGGCGAATTTCTCTGAAAGGTGAGGAGTTTGGATCCCTGAAATTATATATTTTTTTCATGCATTTATTTATTTTGTGGAATTTGATAATTTTCCACGGCACACCTGACAACGCTAGTGTGCCGCGGCACAGTGGTTGGGAAACACTGGTCTACGCAATGCTTGGATAATGGTCTGGACCTCTGGACAATAATTTCCACCTGATTAATGATACTAAAAAACTTTAATAACCATTGAAATAAAAACAAACCTAAGAAAGTTTTAAAAAATACCATCGCGTGGTGCCCCCATGGACGCGGTGCTGCTTGGCACATGCCCAATTGTGTTCAGCCCTGCCCTTTCTGCTTCTATGTGTTTTTAAAGATAGCTTCTCATCTACAGAAAAGCAGGTCACTATGTGACATGAGGTGCGTTCCATGCAGAAGTGATTATCCCTATGCCCTATTTCCTTTGAAAACTTTTCCATCCACTGTGAGAGCCTTGAAGGGCTGATTGGTTTGTGGCTCAAAAATAACATTTAATCAGAACAAAGTTTTTAAATATTTTTTATTGGAAATGCTGTTTGAAGTGATCTTACAGCATGACTATCATGATTGTTCTCCCCTCAAAGTGCCCTTCGGAGGGCCAGTGTGATTATTAAACCGTAAAAGGCTGCTATTTAATTAAATAAAAATGTTGCCTGTACATGCTGCAAGCTGCAGAGTGAATTAGCACTCTGCTTGCTGTCATCTACTACAAACACAGCATGCAATGCTCATGATGGTATTTTTTGTGTAGATCTTTTTTCAGTGTATGAGCAGCCAGCTTCACACATTCACTCTGAAGTGCACAGCATATGCAAACAATATACAGTATTTATCCCATAAATAGTTATCTCAGCCTTTGTGATTTAATAATTACTCTAGGACATAACGTGATTGTAATTTGTGCACTGAATGTGTATGCAATGACATTTACTCGTCCGATGGTACCGGTTTTTGGTATTTGAGCATTTTTACGAGCACGAGTACAAGTACAAGAGCACAGTATCAGACCTGATTTCAATACTGGTATTGGGACAGCCCTAGTTTTGATTTCATAAGATAACATTGTGTGAGGAGCAGAGCGAGATGTGTTTATGAACTAATAATCTGCTTTTTTACTTGTTAAAAGTCATTGTTATTTTAGTGCCTCTAGAGATTATTTCACCAGGAAACTGCTGTGATACGTGCAATGAGCCACGTAAAAATAATTTAGCAAAAATGTAGTAGCATGTTTCTAAGACTAGGTTTTTCTGCTACTGTTTCTGCAACAGAAAACGTCCTGGTTACTTGCGTAACCTCCGTTCACTGATGGAGGGAACGAGATGTTGTGTCAATGTAGTGACACTAGGGGTCACCCTTGGGAGCCCGAAACACCTCTGGTCTTTGATAAAAGGCCAGTGAAAATTGGCGAGTGGTATTTTCATACCACTCCCCCGAACATACGGGTATAAAAGGAGCTGGTGTGCAACCACTCATTCAGGTTTTGTGCTGAGGAGCTGAGACAAGGTCCCGGCCATTTCGGCAGGTAGTCCAGCGTTGTGGAAGGAGGGACACAATGTCTCGTTCCCTCCATCAGGGAACGGAGGTTATGCAAGTAACCAGGACATTCCCTATCTGTCACTCACTCGACGTTGTGTTGATATAGTGACACTAGGGGACCCTATACGAAACGCCACAACTAGCTGAACTGTGTTATGTGAACTGGCGGTGTGTGACGGGCAGACCACTGTGTGCCTCATAGCCAGCGCACCAGGCCGACACGTAACCTCCCCCAACGCTGTTATTAGTGTCGAACGGCCCTTCGGGGACAAGTCGACTGCCCGAAAGATAGAGAGAGGCTAGCCCAGTTATGGCCTCTTATCCTCTTTTTTTCCTCTTCCCAAAAAAAGAGTTAACCAACTGGGGCCACCAGGTCTACATCGGGGGGGTGTCCCTCCCAAGGGGAAGACACCGCAGAGACCACAACCCGCCCAGGGGGCGGGGTGTATTTTGAGTGGAAATTTGTCACATGGTCTTGCCGAGCTTTGGCGGAAGTATGTCATGTGGAGAAGTCCCATGGTAGATCCTACCCTACGGGGGAGGAGTTTCTAAAAACATGGTGACTGGGGCAGAGGGGCCTCTGCTCAAGGAAGACACAGTTTACCAACAGGGAAACAAATTAGCTGAAGATATATGTCGCATGGGGTTACCTATGGGGAACCAATACATGCGGAGCACCTACCCCAGTACAGTGCTTAGTTAGCACATGTACTGAGTCGGCAGCGAGTTTCTCCGCAAACTCGTCTGCCACAGGGCTCCGAGGAGATCATCCAGGCGAAGACGTGCGCTGTTGACTCCCAGTAGTGTTCACAAACTGAGTCGATTCGGGCAGGCACAGGTAGACCTGTTCGCTTCCCGAGAATCCTCCCACTGCCTGCTCTGGTACGCCCTGACCGAGGCACCTCTCGGTATAGACGTGCTGGCACACATCTGGCCCCCGGACTATGCAAATATCGTAGGTCATGAAGAGTAGGTCATCCTGGTAGCACCCTACTTGCCCACCCAGACATGGTTCTCAGACTTCACGCTCCTCACAACAGTCCCCCCCTCCTGGTGAATTCCCCTGAGGAAGGACCTTCTTTCTCAGGGATGGGACACCACGACCAGACCTCTGGAATCTCCACATCTGGCCCCTGGACAGGACGCGGAAGACTTGAGTGGCCTACCACCTATGGTGGTACACACGATCACTCAGGCTAGGGCCCCCTCTATGAGGTGCCTGTATGCCTTGAAGTGGCTAAGTGGTGTTCTTCCTAACGCGAAGACCCCCAGAGATGCGGTGTCGGTGTCGAATCGGTGCTTTCCTTCCTGCAGAAGAGGTTGGAAGGGCGGCTGTCCCCATCCACCTTGAAGGTGTATGTAGCTGCTATAGCAGCACACCATGACACAGTGGACGGTAAGTCCTTAGGGAAGAACGACCTGATCATTAGGTTCCTGAGAGGCACCAGGAGGTTGAATCCCTTCAGACCGCACCTCATTCCCTCATGGGACCTCTCTGTAGTTCTTCAGGGTCTACGGAGAGCCCCCTTTGAGCCCCTGCAGTCAGCTGAGCTTAAGGCACTCTCTTTAAAGACTGCCCTCCTGACTGCGCTCACTTCCATCAAGAGGGTAGGAGACCTGCAAGCATTCTTTGTCAACGAAATGTGCCTGAAGTTCGGTCAGGGCTGCTGTCACGTGATCCTGAGACCCCGACCGGGCTATGTGCCCAAGGTTCCCATGACCCCTTTTAGGGATCAGGTGGTGAACCTGCAAGTGCAGCCCTGATGTTGCTGTGTCCGGTGCGTGCTTTACGCATCTATTTGGATTGCATGCAGAGCTTTAGAGTCTCTGAGCAGCTCTTTGTCTGCTTTGGTGGACAGCGGAAATGAAGCACTGTCTCCAAGCAGAGGATCGACAAATGGGTCACTGACGCCATAACAATGGCATATCACACCCAGGACGTGCTGCCCCTGGCAGGGCTACGAGCCCATTCTACCAGGAGTGTGGCAGCCTCCTGGGCCTTGACCAGTGGCACCTCTCTAACAGACATTTGCAGAGCAGCAGGCTGGGTAACACCCAACACCTTTGCAAGGTTCTACAATCTCCGGGTGGAACCGGTTTCGTCCCGTGTAGTGGCAGTCACAAGCAGGTAAGTCCGGAACAGCTGGCCGGTTATATCGCTTGTGCATAGTGCCTTTCACCTCCCCTGAGCTGAAGACATGTGCTGTTGACTCCCAGTAGTGTTCATAAACTGTGTCGATTTGGGCAGGCACAGGTAGACCTGTTTGCTTCCCGAGAATCCTCCCAATGCCCGCTCTGGTACGCCCTGATCGAGGAACCTCTCGTTATAGACGCACTGGCACACAGCTGGCCCCCTGGACTATGCAAATATGCGTTTCCCCCAGTGAGCCTACTTGCACAGACCCTGTGCAAGGTCAGGGAGGACAAGGAGCAGATCGTCCTGGTAGCACCCTACTGGCCCACCCAGACATGGTTCTCAGACCTCACGCTCCTTGTGACAGCCCCCCCAGTGTTGAGGTTGCCCGGGATGTGAGTGGATGGCAGCGACTTGAGGTGCTGCTGACACCAGAAGAGGAGACGGGCAAGTTGTGACATACAACGGGAGCGTAAACCACCTTGACAGTTGATATATGCCACCGTTGCTGTGTTGTCTGTCCGAACTAACACATGCTTGCCCTGGATCAACGGCCGAAACCTCCATAGGGCGAGCAGAATTGCCAACAACTCGAGGCAGTTGATGTGCCAACATGGCCGTGGGCCCATCCAGGAGCCGGCAGCTGCGTGCCCATTGCATACAGCGCCCCAGCCCATTTTGGAGGCGTCTGTCATAACCACAACATGCCTGGAGACCTGCTCTTGGGGAACACCTGCCCATAGAAATGTGAGGTTGGTCCAAGGGCTAAAGAGGCGGTGACAGACCGGCGTGATGGCCACGCAATGTCCCGTGGCACCATGCCCATCTCGGGACTCGAGTCTGGAGCCAGTGCTGAAGCGGTCTCATATGCATCAACCCGAGTGGAGTGGCCACCCCTGAGGATGCCATATGCCCCAGGAGCCTCTGAAACAGTTTCAGTGGAACCGCTGTATTCTGTCTGAACACCTTCAAACAGGTCAGCTCATTCGTGAGGCGCGCCGTCATCGAGACTGAGTCCAACTCCAAGCCAAGAAAAGAGATGCTCTGAACCGGGAGGAGCTTGCTCTTTCCCCAGTTGACCCAAAGCCCTAGTCGGCTGAGGTGCAAGAGTACCAGGTCCCTGTGTGCACACAACACATCCCGAGAGTGAGCTAGAATTAGCCAGTCGTCGAGATAGTTGAGGATGCGAATGGCCACTTCCCTTAACGGGGCAAGGGCTGCCTCTGCGGCCTTCGTGAAGATGCGAGGGGACAAAGACAAGCTGAAAGGGAGGACCTTGTACTGATACGCCCGACCCTCGAATGCAAACCGCAGGAAAGGTCTGTGTCGAGGTAGAATCGAGATGTAGAAATACAGGTCCTTCAGGTCTACTACCGAAAACCAATCTTGATGCGGGACGCTCGCTAGAATGCATTTTTGCATCAGCATCTTGAACGGGAGTCTGTGTAAAACCTGGTTCAGTACTCGCAGGTCCAAGATTGGCCGCAACCCACCAGCCTTTCTTCGGTACAATGAAGTAGGGGCTGTAAAACCCCTTCTTCATCTCGGCCGGAGGCACAGGCTCTATCGCACCCTTTCTTAGGAGGGTAGCAATTTCTGCGTGCAAGGTAGCGGCATTCGCGCCAGTTGACGCCACTGAACCTGGGCAGATGCCTGGTGAACTGAATCGCGTAGCCGAGTCGGACAGTCCAGACCAGCCATCACGACGGGTTGGAAAGCGCAAGCCACACGTCCAAGCTCCGGGTGAGGGGGACCAAGGGGACAATCTCATCGGATTTACCGGTGGGTGGGGCCTTGTGGCGGGGCAGAGCCTTAGGTGCCACGCCGTGTTGTGGCCGTGCTGAGTTCAGAGACATCGAAGCACTTACCTGGCTCCTTGTGACCACCCCCAGAATAGCCTGGGACAGGGGAGGAAGAGGCCTGTCCTCGTGACCCATGGAGACCGTCACATCGGGGATGGATTTGTGCCACAGCTGGGCACGCAGGGGCGGGGAGACCGCCACTGAAGCACCAAACCTGCCAAAACGGAATGGTGGACGGTGGTCGTGATGACGGCTGCACGCACTGGGTATGTGACCCAGGGAACAAGGAAACCACTCTTTTGCTAAACTCTTGGGTACTGCAGCCACTTGGGCATGTGGTGAAATTAAATGAAAAGGTAACAAAAGATTCTCCTCCCGGCCCTCCACCGGGGGATGGAGTGGTTTGCTTACCAGCTCCAGAGCAGCAGGTTTCGTCGTCCCTGGGTCTCCCATCTCAGGGGCACTTTGAAGCCTTTCGCAGGTTCTTGGCGGCCGGCCGTGGGATGGGTGGCGTCTGCTTCCTGCGATGGGCTCCACGCTGGGGCCGGGCTGCGGCGGAGCCGGTGCAGTCACTGCAGGGGGATGCCCTTGGCGACAAGCAGATGGGGTGTGGGATCTTGAGCCGCTTCGGGGCAGGATGTGCCGGATAGCCTCCGTCTGCTGCTTTACCGCCGAGAACTGCTGGGCAAAGTCCTTGACGGTGTCACCGAACAGGCCAACCTGGGAGATGGGGGCGCCAAGGAACCGTGCCTTGTCGGCCTCTCCCATCTCAACACGGTTGAGCCAAAGGTGGCGCTCCTGGACCACCAAGGTGGACATCGCCCACCCGAGAGACCGCGCCGTGACCTTCATTGCCCGGAGAGCTAGGTCGGTCGCCGAGCACAGCTCCTGCATCAATCCTGGGGCGGAACTACCCTCGTGCAGTTCCTTTAGCACCTTGGCTTGGTGGACTTGCAGGAGAGCCATGGTGTGCAGGGTGGAGGCAGCTTGTCCAGTGGCACCATAGGCTTTGGCCATCAGGGATGATGTAAACCTACAGGCCTTGGATGGGAGCTTTGGGCGCCCGTGCCAGGTGGCGCCGTGAGACGAGCCGGCGGACTCATCCGGAAGCCGATCGGGGCAGACGAGCATGCAGGGGAATGGGAGGTCCGTGGGGGGATACCTGGTGGAGGTGGTCCCATTGGGGTCCCCAAATCGCCCCCAGTGCTAGCTGCGCTGTCCTCATACCCGTGTGTAGAAGGACCGGGGCGGGGAGCCGCTGGGGTGGCTTGCTTTCTAACAAAGGCAAGCCGCGACCGCATCATTGCCATGGACATGTTCTCGCAATGAGTACATGACCCATTATCCACGAACGCTGTCTCAGTGTGGGTAGCGCCCAGACACGAAAGACAGCGATTGTGACCGTCAGAAGGCGAGAGATAACGACCTCAACCAGGAATAACACACAAACGGAAAGGCATCTTTAAAAAGACACGTCTTTAAAAAGATGTTCCGTGTGTCCCGCTCTTTTAGAGAAATATACTTTTTTTTTTAGAATATATATTTTTATTTCCCAGGGGCGTTCTCTGCAGTTCACCAGAGCAGAGGGGGGTGAAGCCGCTGAAATGCGCTGTCAGGTCCAGCAGAGGTGAATGAACAGCCGTGGGAATTCAGCTCAGTGAGCATCGACCATTCGGCTCCGAAGAGAAAATCTGAATGAGTGGTTGCATACCAGCTCCTTTTATACCCGTATGTTCGGGGGAGTGGTATGCAAATACCACTCGCTAATTTTCATTGGTCTTTTATCAAAGACCAGAGGTGTTTCAGGCTCCCGAGAGTGACCCCTAGTGTCACTACATCAACACAACGTTGAGTGAGTGACAGATATAGAACACTTTTCTACATATAATAATCATGCAATTTAAATATCAAAGATACAAATATAAACTGTTGGGCCTCATGTATTCAGATAGAAGACAAAGGCAGGCCTAACAGTCGTAAAAGCCTGACCACACACTCCGTCATAAATCTTACTGATAAAAACTGGGTGTCCAAAGCAGACTACAAATCCCATGAAGCCTTGCTCACTAAAGGATCGAACTCTCAACTCCTATTGGATGAGGCACACAACAGAACGCCCCTCAACCATGACATCATCGGGAGTAGAAATAACTCTGAGATGCTTCCGGGATTTGCTTCCAGCAACTTTGCTCGCCGTGCGTAGATGCAGCTCATCGCTGCTCTCAGGTGTAGCCTTATGGCACAAGGAAGTAACGTATGACTTGAAACTGTGGCCATACAATCTCCATCTCACTGGATGAGTTGAGATTACTCTGTGTTCCACCGAACACTAACGGATCCGAAGGAGACCGCAGAGCAATCTGCATCTTCATCCGTTTGCCTGCAGAAATGAAGAGATTAAAGATTTCTCCTCCATCTTCAATCAAGTTGACATCGCTGATTTCTCCGCCAGCCCGCCGAGAATCAGCAGCCGTACCGCCCACCGACAGAGCGAGGAAATGGCCTCCTGTCATCACCCGAGCTTCGAGGAACCGAGTCAAACCACAGATGAACACACATTCTAGCTGCATCCTCATGCGATTCAAGTAAGAGGTTTACGTATGGGCAGAGATAGAATATTATAGTGTGTTATTCTTGTGTCTCAAGGTTATTGCTTGTACAGTTTATGGACTGCCGAATCCGCTCATTGCGGCTAATACTCAAGGTATTACTGTAATGTACTATTATCACGAATGAGATCTGCTGTGTTGTAGTCCAACCACATTGGACTGTTGTGCATTTCCGCCATCACGGGTGAGACCGGCACACTGAGTTTATCCATTAAAGAATCAAAGACCGCGGGACGGTTTACGAGCTGCCCACCGTGTCTCTGAGTGATAAACTTACAGCTGCTTTCTCTCCCACGATCGCAAATTCGGGTTTGGGGCCATCACTTTATTCTCTCTCTCTCGTACTAACCACACACACACACGCGCGCGACCCCTCACAAACATTCTCGCACACACTTTGGGCTAATAGATAACTTCGTGATAAAGCTCAGCTTTGTCCCTAAGTTATCGTACAAGCGGTATCACTGTTTAGTTTGTAGTTGTATGTCGGAAGTTTATTGATTGCATTGTATTAATTGTTAATTGAAATTACTGCATAAATAAACTTTGTTATATTTCAAAGAGAAGTGTTTTGGTTTGTTTTGCATACACCTGAGTCAAATGCTGACGGGATGTCAGTGCTTGGATTCAAGCCTTCATAGTTTCTTTTCGAAAATCGATATTCGGATGTTGATTTTCCTAAGAGAACAATCTAATATTGAGACTGTTATGCTATCTGGTTATTAGTCCCTGATTCCAGGGTGGTGCCCCAGCAATATTAATCCTTATTAATATTCTATTGATTTTTGAAAATTGATAATTATCTTTGATGATTGTTCAATTTGAAGGATCAATAAGCTAGTGTTAATTTTAATCAATGTTTCATTGATGTTAACAATTAATGATTATCTTTGATAATTGTTGATTTAAAGGATTAAAAAAGCTAACATTGATTCAAATCTGTTGATTTTAATAATTAATAATTATCTTTGATAATTATTAATTATTGCTAATAACCAAACCCGCTCCTGAACATAGCACACTACATTTACTGGAGCCCCATATGAGGTTTTAATGAGTTAGATTCTATTATTTAATTTAAATATTAATTAATAACTACAGAAATAATTACAATTATTTCTGATAGTAACACCGATCTAAACAACCAGTATAGCCCTACATAATGTTTCACTCAAAATACCCATTGGTCGAAATTTTTTATTATTTGTTTGAACTGGGATAATGCTTTTTTGTGCATAAACAGCTGCCAACACTGCTGAAAGAGACAAACACAACCCTACATGCTGCTTCGATGCACAGGGCATTCAAAATTAGTGAAAAGACAGGAGAGATCATTATCGCAAGAGGTTTATTTGTAGGGTACGGTGTGTGTGCTTTTTAATTAGTCTGTGTGCTGATCAGGGGTGGATCTAGAGGGGGGGCAAGGCTTCTGTCCCACTCACAGACCCCTCTGGTCAGATGATATAACCCCCCCACCCCACCCCACCCCCCCCAATCGGACGGAATTTCTTAACCACCACAGACTGATCACTGTACCCTGCCCAGTCCCCCCCAGTGTAAAAATCCTGGCTCCGCCCCTGGTGCTGATGTGCCATTGCACTACATGTTGACTGCAGAATCATCTGTCTCAAAGTCTGGCAGCAACCATGCCACCACCCACCATATCCATCACTGCCTTTGCCAGGCATCTACCTACAGTGATCCTCTTTCTAAAGTGTGCTGTCATGTCTTTTCTGAAGGATGTCAGAAGCAAAAACTGTTTTACAACAAGCTACCCCTCCAGCAATGTGGCAGTGACAGCACTGTCAATGAAAGTGAGATGAGTCACTTTAACTACAGTATGATCAGGTTCTTTGAAGCCCCCTCAGCTGGCATAACACATTCATGGCATGGCACACATTGGCATCTTGAAATATTGTGTAATTAGCAGCAAAAACATTGCAAACTCAGACAAGGTTGTTGGACTAAACATGATTTTTGAGTGGATTTGTTGAATGAATAGTAATTTTTGTCATCATTTACTCACTACCAACCCTGTCTTATTTTCTATTTTCCATGAAACACACAAAAAATATGTTAGGCAGAATGTCCAAACAGGGAATGTAAATTATGATTGTTTTAATTGCCAAGCTCCAAAAATGGACCAGGGTTATTATAGATTTGACAATGTTTAAATTTTTATTTCATTTTGTGTTTTGGTTTTCAATTTTAATGATTCATAAATAGTTTTAATATGGTTTGTATTTTTTTTAAATGCCTTGCCTATTTGTATTTTTTTTTTAGTTTTAGTATCGTTTTAGTTTTCATCCATTATAATGCCACAAATTATGATGAAATTTGATGGAAAACAGACAAATCAGGCTTGAGGGATTATTTAAATCAGATCACCCAACACTGATTGAAAATATGACAACTAAAGTGATTTTCTCTACAATTCTATTTAGTTTTCTTTTGTATTGTATTGCACGTTTATAGTTTCAGTTTAGTTTAGATTTTGTATTTTTTTTACTTCCAGTTTTTATTAATGATTTTTATTTTAGTCAACGGAAATACTTCATTGCTAGTTTTCATCTTATGAATTGTTTTTGTTAACAATAATAACCTTGTAATGGACAAAAAAACACTTTTAAATTATACTTAAAGTAGTCCATCCAGCTTGTGCACTATATTCCAAGTCGTCTAAGCACTACTTTTGTGTTTCAAAGAAGAAAAAAAGAATACATGGACACAACTGTAATGGGAGCTAGCTGGTACGTGATAGCCGTGCGATATGTGTAAACCTCAATCCCCAGGCCTCAACAGGCGCACTAGCGACTGACACTAGAGGCTGTAGCCTTTAGCCTCCTCATTAGCGCGCCCACCTCCAATGCTGGCTGATGCCAATTCGAATCTAGCTTGGAGCGGGTCGAGCAGGACCGTTTACACAATGACATGAGGGTGACAGAATATTCATTTTTGGATAAACTATCCCTTTAATAGTTAACTTTCAAGAAATATAGACATATCTAACTATTTCTCTCTACACTGCATCTTCAGATGACTGAACTCCACAGAATAGAAACACATTAATTAACTCTTTGCTGTCTTTGGTTTATGAACTAGCATTTATATAAGACCCCTTTCTAACTTTTTCTGTATGGCTTAAATCAAACTGACAGTTTCTTTATTGGGGAATTGTTGGTGGAATCTAGCTCTTGTATTGAGTGAGTTGGAAACAATCTATAAATTGAAGTAAGAACTTTGAATGGATTTCAAACATATCTTAATAGCACTACAGTAACTTTTAAGCCTTTTGCGGCACCATGGATTTCAAATGTATGCCATGGTTCAGTGATTTATTTATTTTTTAAGGAAAGTTCCACACTGCAGCATGATTTTTGAAGAGCTGTCAAAATGTAATGTTTAAACAATATTATACCCAGTGTCAAAAATTAACGTTTTTATTAAGGTATATTTTATACTTATTTTAAATTATTAGGGCTTTTTTTTTTTTTTTTTTCTTACCAGGTTAAACACAGAGTGGCTTCCATGTATGTTAATTATTTCAAATGAATTGATTAATTTAAATGTATCATTTATTATAACAAATCTGAACAGTAAATGTTCTGCTTGAATATACACTATATTGCCAAAAGTATTCGCTCATCTGCCTTTAGACGCATATGAACTTAAGTGACATCCCATTCTTAATCCATAGGGTTTAATATGACGTCAGCCCACCCTTTGCAGCTATAACAGCTTCAACTCTTCTGGGAAGACTTTCCACAAGGTTTAGGAGTGTGTTTATGGGAATTTTTGACCATTCTTCCAGAAGCGCATTTATGAGGTCAGACACTGATGTTGGACGAGAAGGCCTGACTCGCAGTCTTCGCTCTAATTCATCCCAAAGGTGCTCTGTCGGGTTGAGGTCAGGACTCTGTGCAGGCCAGTCAAGTTCTTCCACACCAAACTCGCTTATCCATGTCTTTATGGACCTTGCTTTGTGCACTGGTGCGCAGTCATGTTGGAACAGGAAGGGGCCATCCCCAAACTGTTCCCACAAAGTTGGGAGCATGGAATTGTCCAAAATCTCTTGGTATGCTGAAGCATTCAGAGTTCCTTTCACTGGAACTAAGGGGCCAAGCCCAGCTCCTGAAAAACAACCCCACACCATAATCCCCCCTCCACCAAACTTCACAGTTGGCACAATGCAGTCAGACAAGTACCGTTCTCCTGGCAACCGCCAAACCCAGACTCGTCCATCAGATTGCCAGATGGAGAAGCGTATTTCGTCACTCCAGAGAACGCGTCTCCACTGCTCTAGAGTCCAGTGGCGGCCTGCTTTACACCACTGCATCCGACGCTTTGCATTGCACTTGGTGATGTATGGCTTGGATGCAGCTGCTCGGCCATGGAAACCCATTCCATGAAGCTCTCTACGCACTGTTCTTGAGCTAATCTGAAGGCCACATGAACTTTGGAGGTCTGTAGTGATTGACTCTGCAGAAAGTTGGCGACCTCTGCGCACTATGCGCCTCAGCATCCGCTGACCCCGCTCTGTCATTTTACGTGGCCTACCACTTCGTGGCTGAGTTGCTGTCATTCCCAATCGCTTCCACTTTGTTATAATACCACTGACAGTTGACTGTGAAATATTTAGTAGCGAGGAAATTTCACGACTGGACTTGTTGCACAGGTGGCATCCTATCACAGTACCACGCTGGAATTCACTGAGCTCCTGAGAGCGGCCCATTCTTTCACAAATGTTTGTAGAAGCAGTCTGCATGCCTAGGTGCTTCATTTTATACACCTGTGGCCATGGAAGTGATTGGAACTCCTGAATTCAATTATTTGGATGGGTGAGCGAATACTTTTGGCAATATAGTGTATTTTAAACAGTCATCTGGTCCCTATGTTTCATTAAATAGTATAGCTCTCTATTTTATAATATGAAATATTTTCCATAACTATAATATGAAATACTTTCCATAACTAGAAAGGCAAACAATAGAACATTATAAAATGTTAAATAATAGTTAAGACATTCATTACAAGGATATATTTTCCTTTGCCTTTGCAATTTTATATATCTGGGGCATTTTGTCACTTTCAGTGGTGTTTTTGATTTAACTTAGAATTTAATGCATAGAGCTATTTTTGAGAGTTGCATTCAAAACACAAGTAAACTGCTAGATTTTCTTGACACACAGCTCCTCAGGTCCCCAATGTGTTGAACAATGACCTTGAAAGACTCTGGGCACTCAGTTACTAATGCTCTGCAGCAGAGGAGACGCAAATCAGGATTCTGGGAGCATTTCTGTGGCATTTCTCCAGCATTTTAGAAAGTCCATGAATAAAAGAGCACAAGCTGTTTTGAAGTACAATGCAGAAGCTGATCAATGCAGAGGGACTGTAATATCTGAGCATTCTGGTCAGATGTCTATGTATGCAGTCTTGAGTGAGTGAGTGAGTGAGTGAGTGACATTTGTTCATGTTACCATATGGCCTCAAAATAACATGTGATCATAAAGTAACATGGAATTTATTTATTTAAGTAATGACCAGCTTAATGCATTATAATGCTAATAAACAAAGGAATCCTTACAAACCCTGAGATTTAATTTGTGGATGGATGGATGGATGAATGGATGGATGATTTTATGTAACACTCTCTCGTACAGAAAACCATTTTCCAGAGAAAATTACATTAATATTTTATAATGGTTTGTTGTTACCAATTTTTACTTACATAAACAGCTTGATACTGCATATTCAGTACCATATTTAACTTTTACTATAATAAATGCTTACAGTAAGACATTGCAGACAAGCTATAACTGCACATAGGAGTCCTAATGATAGGGCATATACTGTACAGGCCAGTGGATGGTGGAACTGAAAAATTATGTGTATGGATAAAGAAGAAAAAAATAAATCCCACAGATAATGTTTTTGTGTTGTTGGACTCTTAAATAAGAGTGAATGTGAATGTGTACACAAATGAATGTGTTGTTGATTCATGCAGACAGATTGTCACTCTGTTGTTTTGTGGATGTTACTGAGTCACGCGTGACTAACTGTCCTCTCTCAACATAATGAAGACATGTCACACGTCGCCTGGTGGTGTGCCTTTGCCTGGCAGAGTAACAGACTTTAACCACTGATGACAAACGCATCTCTGTTATGTTCAGATTCTACATGTTTTGAAGCCTTGCTTTTGTGTACAGTATAATATAATTACAACTTATGATGTATAACAGCATACGTAGAATGAAAATGCAAGACGGAAGAAAACCATACGGGTTTGGAATAACATGAGTGTGAGTAAATTAATGCCGAATGTAAATTTTTTTGGGTGAATTATATTTTAAACTTCATTGGATTGCCGGGAAAATCACAGAGATCCAATGTAACAAAAAAAGAAGAAGAAAGAAAAGAAAATCTTCCAATTAAGGCATTATTGACTAAAGCAAGAGTAACCTATAAGATAAATCAAACCATTTCAAGAGCATCCCAAGCACCATATGATATTTCATAATACTAAATGCAAATCAAATATGTCAAATGTTAAACTAAAACACATAGTTCAGAGGGAGCACTTTACTGCAACTCTTCCTAAGACAACTGTGAGGCGGAGACATAGAGATCAATCATACTGTTGTTCCAGTTTCTAAATTGATACTACACATCTGCCCACATGGTGTAATCACAGCACAACCACATGCTGTATAATATTCGTCAGCTTAGTTTAACTGTATCCTGTGCTGAGATGTTTGCATCACCTTACTTCAAGTGTTACCATGTTTTACCAAAAAAGCAAGCAAGAAAGAAAACTTTCAAGACATTGGGATGGTTGAAGAGATATGAGCCTATCATGTCCTGCCACTTGGGTGCTCTATGGCAAGCCATTTTATCACTTAAAACACTGAAGTCCCTGGATGCATAAGTTAGGCATACTGTAGGTGGAATCTGAATCTGAAAAATTTCTGTTGTAAAAAGGCCCCACCTAGAGGTAACATTGTAGAAATTTCAAAATGAATATAAAAGTCCTTCACATAGCACATAAATAGACAAGTCATATCTCAAATGAAAACTCTCATTCTCAGGAAGGTGATTGTACAGATTATTTTGTTGCCATAATACCACATTTTTAATTATTTTCGAAAATATTACAAAGTGAAATTTTATTTCGGTAAGGCATAAAATGCAAACGTCTCTTTTCTGTGCTGACCACTGATCTGTAAGCCCCAAATAGCCTCAAACTTTATATTAAATCTTACCTTGGGTTGTTAGCTTTAAAATGAGTTAAAGACATTACTTGTTTACTTGTTTGTTAGCTTCTTTGGGTGAATTATCAAATGTTGTGTCAAAAACATTTAGAACAAAATATGAAGTCCGGTCGAAAAAGTATGAGAAACAAATCATCAGGAAAATAGATTCCCATCTATAGAAGATAAAATGTTACACATCATTGCAAAGCTGGGATTCTCTGCTTTCCAATGACAGATTGGGCTTCTAGAAACTCAGAATCCAAGATATTCAACAAAACAGTGTGGAAGCTCTCAGCACTTAAAAAAAAAAAAAGTGTGTTGTCTATGGTAGAGCGTTAAAATGCGTTATAGCACCACCTACTTTTCAGATCAGTATAATGTGATGGAAGGTGATAGAGGAAAAATTATTTTTTCTAGTACTTGCTGCAATTCAGTGGAATAAAATAAGACTTTTTGCTTGAAAACAGAGGACACAGAACTGAAATGGCATGCTTTTAAACTTTAAACAAAAAATATTTATTTTTTTCAAAGAAAAATTATGTTTATCATAAAATTGTAAACATATACAGTGTTATTTATTATTGCAATAATTTCTTAAAATATAGGGGGTTATCTGTAAAATTATACCATTTTTATTAAATTAGTCCACTGTATGTGTGAACAGGTTGCTTTTGAATTTGAGTGTGAACATTTTCAAGCGGCAGCCCAAAAATTCTACAGAGTATAAGAGGTTTTAAAGATGAAACCAACTCATAATTTAACATTTAGCTTAATGTGTTGTTCTTTAATAAAAGAGATTCCTTTAAGACTAAAAATAATTTAATCTTTATGCAAGCAGTTGAACTTTTCCCTTTTTTGTTACAAGCCACCAGACCTTGTGTCCTTAATTCCCACTGAGACAATGTTCCAAAGTTTAATTAATTGGCTGTAAGTTTTTTTTAAGTTTTTTTTTTTTTATGTCTGTATAAGATTATTCTTATAGATTATTCTTAAGAAATAAAATTATTGAAAATGCTATTATACCACTGCTGACTATACTAATACAACAGAAAAATGTTCAACCTCATGGCTTAGTCGAGTGTGATGTGTGTAATCCCTTCAATGCTAAAATACATTCTCCAGTCCCATCTTAAAATGTAAATACATTACAGTAAGCCATTCGTACACACTGATTTTGAAAAACTACTTTGATACCAACCAAACGAACCAAACACTGAAGTCAAAAGGACTCCACTCACACTACAGCCATACCAATGGCTGTAGTGTGAGAATGCTATGTATGTCTGCCTGCCACAGCCCATAAGTGATATTTTATACACTGACATATCAGTGGTGATTTTGTAGTGTACCAGTAATATATCAGTGTTTTATCACCAATATTTATCTGTGACAGTAGAGTAATTGTCTGGGTGGTTCAGTGTGACTGGGATGCAAATGTTCTTTGGAGAGAGTGTCATTCAGTGCTTTAGATCTGGGCATTTGAAATTCACAGTGCATTGTCACATGATAGATAACGTGGGAGAGAGAAATAAATATTTAAAATCCAGGGCAAACAAGGAAGAAAGATGGAGCTGGGGTGGTGCTGCTACACCATTCAAAGGGTATCTGAACAATTGAAGTTGCTCCAAGCCACCCAGCACTCCCTCACAGAACCATTCCCCTCCCCCCGCCCTTCTGTTGTCGGTCTGTTTCATCAAGCTCACTTTAGCATGACTGATAATGAAAATGCAGGTAACGACCCATTTTTTAGGCGGCAAATGACAATGACAGCAGCCACTGAATGTTTGGATCAAATAGCCAGGGGTGCGATTGCTGTGAATGCCAGACCTGAATTCATTTATGCCTCTGGCTTCTCCAGAGCTCAGTGAGTTAGCAGTAATCTAATCATATGAGGAGAATGCACTCGGGGAGGCTAAGAGAGCTGTTGCACAGGCAGAGAGCAAAAACGAGCCTTGGGTACCAAAAGGAAACAAGCACAGTGCTGCCATGAAGAGCCTTGCAGGCTGTTTTCTCTTAAGAGTACTTCTGTTTGGGGAGCCTGGGTAGCTCAGCGAGTATTGATACTGACTACCACCCCTGGAGTTGCGAGTTTGAATCAAGGGTGTGCTGAGTGACTCCAGCCAGGTCTCCAAAGCAACCAAATTGGTCCGGTTGCTAGGGAGGGTAGAGTCACATGGGATAACCTCCTCGTGGTCGTGATTAGTGGTTCTCGCTCTCAACGGGGCACGTGGAAAATTGTGCGTGGATCGCAGAGAGTTAGCATGAGCCTCCACATGTGGAGTCTCCACGGTGTCATGCACAATGAGCCACGTGATAAGAAGTGTGGATTGATGGTCTCAGAAGCGGAGGCAACTGAGACTTGTCCTCCACCACCCGGATTGAGGTGAGTAACCGTGCCACCACAAGGACCTACTAATTAGTGGGAATTGGGCATTCCAAATTGGGAGAAAAGGGGATAAAAAAAATAAAATAAAAATAAATAAATAAAAAAGAGTACTTCTGTTCTTGGACTAGTGAATGACTGGATAACTGTGATGGAGTATAGCCACTGGAAATACAGTGGAATACAGTTTAAGGAAGGAAATTTCACATCTTCAAAGTCACATTTGTTGTTTAAGGCAAGGATACCATATCATGATAATAATCGGCATATCACTCAACATTATGACTTTTCACATTTATAGCAAATTTACATAACGTCGCTGTCCAATAAAAAACACGTATCTCCACTTTTGGCAATTTTTACTTTTTAACACAGACGGAATGTGCCAAATGACCTCTTCCTACTATTTGAATTGTGCATCGAAATAACCAATGAAAAGATGTTTAATCAGGCTCTCTGTTTAACAAGGATCTCCATTGGACTTGAGAAGTGTCCATCAAAACCATGTATGTCCTTCCCTTATGTTTTTAAGAGCACCAACTAATTTACATCAGCTGTCCGGCTGAAGTGTAGTGTAGTGATGGGAAGATCGGATCATTTTACTGACTTGAACCTTTGAGTCTCGTTCAGCAAAATGAACAAATCGTTTTTCAAGTCATTTAGTTAATTTCGTTCATTTAAGCAGAATTAAATTAAAATATTACATTTTCAATAGCCAAATCCCCCCAACACGTCTGCTTATGCAAACTTTGATTATAGTCCCAATAAGGAAACATTTATAATGCAGCCAAGGACAAATTATGAGAAACAAATGATTAGTTCACCTCTGGATTGAATCGTTCGTTCTTTTGTCACGTGACAGCCGTATGTGCATAGCGTATACGGCTGTCCCGTGACAAAAAAACGAACGTCTCGGACCAGAAGACTCGAGAAGTGAACTAATCATTTCTGTTTCCTGTGTGTGCAATGCATAGCGTATACGGCTGTCACGTGACAAAAGAACGAATGACTCGGACCAAAAGAGTTGAAAGGTGAACTAATAATTTCTGTTTCCTGTACAGCGCCTATGCGGTTTTCACGTAACAAACGAACGGAGGTTGCACAATGCACATGCTCGGTCAACACAAAATGAACGAATCACTCTCTGAGACTACTCGTTCTTCTGAGTCACATAAAAGATTCGTTCAAAATGAATTAATCGTTTATGAACGACCCATCACTAGTGTAGTGAACAGACTGCCGACATCGCGCTTGCTATGTGATTTCCCTGACAACCAAAGCCATTCATGCACACACAATGTCAGGTGGCTTTAAAAAGTAGACTATGCCAGCCATATAAGGAAGCCACATTGCTGTCCTTTTCTGCATATCACTGCACCCTTCTGCATATCGCGGCGCTGTTTTGTGGCACGTCCTGCTTAACGCAGTGGCACACGTGGTCCCATTTCACGGCCAGCCCACTGGGAAAAGCCCCGGTTCTCCCAATGGCCAGTCTGCCACTGCAGATGTGTAATGAAAGAATTATATTTATGTTGCTAAAGTTGACTAGTTATGTTATTTTTGGTTCATTTTGTAAGATTGTTAATGAGAAAAAGAGTTTTTCCACGCTCTTGTAAAAAATTTTTTTTGGGAGATACATGCTTTACATCAAACAGCGACGATAATATAGTTGCATCTTTACATTTGTTTAGCTGTATATTTGCATTGCATCTTTGCATAATTATGTTCCGAATGAACTGTTGTTAATAATCAATGCATCATAGAGAATTTTAGATTGGGAGTTTGATAATCCATGCAAAGCATATTTCTATAAGGTGCTTTATCATCACATGCCTTTCTCATTTTCCAAAGCATTTTAAACGCTTTCTTAAAGGTAAAATGTGTCATTTCTGCACCACTAATGTCTCCAAAAAGAATACCAAAACAATGTTTTCAAACAGTTTTCCCTCTGTCTTCCACTGATCGACCAAACGGATGGTTCTGCCCCAAGCTCAGACCATTGGTTAGGCCAATGTTGGTAAATCTGGCTAGTTGGGAGTGTCAGACAAATAGAAGAATGGTTTGATAATGCCAGAAAGCCACAGCATTTACGCTTTCAAGGAAATCAACATACAAATGGATCATTTATTTTTATTTGAGCATATTAATAGGAGATAGGAGAAATAGTTTTACATAGAAAAAAATAACACATCATCTGTAAAGGTGATGTAATTTCTGTGCTACTAATGTCAACAAATGGAATTACAAAAATAATGATAAAAATAATTTTAAAACAGGTTTCCTGAACACTTCAGTGCTTTCAGTTGGTCCGAGATAGCCCTCCTCTTTTCTAACGTGCAAACTAAGCATAAATACGCAAATCACAGAATAGTCTTTAATAATGTCTAGCATATAAAGAAATCATGTGGGCTAAAACTGAGCTGTTCAGTGCACAAAAGAAAACTACAAGTAATAATTATGCATTTTATGATACAAATAAAATGCACGTTTCACTGGGCCACATACTCTCTGAATTAAGAAGAGCCATGCTCTAGGCAGAGACATTTATATTCAGGTCTTTTTTCAGTAATGGACAGAAATGGAGCGGACTGATGTATGGATGTGCCCATTTATGCAGCGGGATCCATCCGTATTGACTGAATTTCATATGGATTAACTGAAGGGGAGTCCCAAGGAGAAAAAACAAAAACAAAATCAAATGACTCTCTGACCCTGCTGGAGAATGGCAGGTGCTCCTGGGGGACCGCCATTTTAGATGCTGTCATGTGTGCTCTTCACAGTGTGAAAAGCCTTTTACAAGTCACCTTAGCTCTGTATTCCTGCTGTATACTCAGTAGGCCTAACCCACGTCACATCCATTCTCTCTACCCCAGGACCTGAACTGCTGAAAGAGATGCTTCAGAAGGTATGCTAAGAGCCTAATGAATGCTGTACCTTGTGCATAAAGCTAATAAAATTTATAATACATTGTGTTTTGCTGGATGAAACTTGATAAGACATAGTGAGAAGGTGAAAGATGAAATGCAGGGAGTTTTTGGTCTTCATTTTGAATGGTCTTATTGATGTAATCTATCTATATTAAAAGGAATGTTTTCCTTTAAATAATTCTCCATCTTAGAATATTCCTTTTTTAATTCATGAAGCGGCGGAGACAGGGCTAGTTGTCACACAGTGAAATAGTCAAATGGGCTTTGTCTTAGCAGGTCAGGACAAAATGTGTATTTTTCTAGAAGTAGTTTTGTATGTTTTTGTTGTTGTTGTTGTTGTTGTTGTTGTTGTTGTTTTATACTGTACCTAGTTTAAAACCCTTTTAAATTAGAATTTTTTTTTGTGAATTCCTCATCCACACTAAAATTCCAATATCATCATATTTTTGATATAGCTGTTGGGTAAACAAGTGAACATAATACAACCACACCGGCATACCTTCAGGCAACGGTTAACAAAAATTTTTTAAAAGATTTTTACCAAAAACTTAACTATGTTCTCATTACAAGTCCCACAGCTTTATGTTACAGACCAGATATTTAGAGGAAGATGCACGCTCAGAAACTGGGTCACCCGACAGAGCAGTCATGAAGTCACCCTGTCAGTCCAAATCAATGCCACACAATATTATTAGGGCCCGCAAGACCTGGTTGGTTTCCCACAGTTAATTTTTGAACAGTACATTCATTATTACAAAATATATAAAAATACATAAAAATATAATAATAATAATAATAAAATAAAATAAAAATTAATCAGCCTAAGCTGGTTTGCTGGTGTTAGCTGGTCTCTCAGCCTTGTCATGCTGGTCTGGTTGGCTGGTTTAGAGGTGTTTTGGGAACTTGTCAGCTGGTTAGGCTGGGAAGCCGACCAGCTAAACCAGCTGAAGACCTTTTGACCAGACTTGGAGACCAGCTTAAACCAGTAAACCATCGTAAGCTGGTGTTTATATATATATATATATATATATATATATATATATATATATATATATATATATATATTTATTTATTTATTTTTATTTTTTTATTTATTTTTTTCAGCTGGGATTTCCCTTCAATTTTTCAGTTTCTGTTCACTTATCATGGTCCAGTCCATTTGGTTGTTTTTGATGTGGCTTCTATGCTGGAGACATTAAGGGTGCTGTAAGTGATTTTTTATGGAATAGCAAGCTGAAATAGAAAGCAGAAATGTTCCTACTACTGTACCTTACAGATATCATTGAATAGGTGTCCTGAGATATCACACCTGTCTCAGAGACAGCCCTAGGCTCTGTAAACAGCACAACAACAAAACCTGACCACGAGACACTATTGTTTAGCTCAGGGGGTTTTAAAGTGTAAGACAGCGGACCTCCCTTATGACCAAACTTACAAGACGATGCCACACACACACACACACAAAACTTTTAGTCATGTTTTTCTTTCTAAAAACAACCAAATCTATTGGATAGTTCTCAGAAGACTCTGAGGTGCTCCCGGGCATTTTTATTTTATTTTATTTATTTTTATTTATTTTTTCTCTTCATTTTGAGTGTTTGGTTTTGCTGACATCAGGTTTGCAGCTAACATTGTTTACACCACCTTAAAGATGTATATTCACAACGAACAGATTATCATTATTAAAATCAAGTGGTTTCTTGCTATTCTGTATGTCCAATTAGAATTAGTGTTGAGTAATTAGTGAATTTGGAGTTTGCTCAAAATGTATTTATTAGTTATTTATTTCATGTTTTAAATTTGTGGTTCCTGTGCATTGTTCAATCATTAGCTACATATAATGAACCAGAATAAAAGTAATAAAGATTAGATCATCCAAAATAATAATAATAATAATAACAATAATAATAATAATCACCCACTAGCAGCTGCATTCAATTATGTATTTTTTTCTTTTCTTTTTTCTCCCCTTTCTCCCCAATTTGGAATGCCCAATTCCTAATGTGCTCTAAGTCCTCGTGGTGGCGTAGTGACTCGCCTCAATCCGGGTGGCCTCGGCGTCTGAGACGTCAATCCACGCATCTTATCACGTGGCTTGTTGAGCACATTACCGCAGAGACGTAGCACGTGTGGAGGCCCATGCTATTCTCCGCGGCATCCATGCACAACTCACCACGCGCCCCACAGAGAGCGAGAACCACACATTATAGCGACCATGAGGAGGTTACCCCATGTGACTCTACCCTGCCTAGCAACCGGACCAATTTGGTTGCTTAGGAGACCTGGCTGGAGTCACTCAGCACGCCCTGGATTAGAACACGCGACTCCAGGGATGGTAGTCAGAGTCAATACTCACTGAGCTACCCAGGCCCCAGCTGCATTCAATGATTAAAAGAATTGTAAACCCCCCCAAAAAAAAAATAATTGTGACATAATTTAGGCAACTCACCCTCATTTCGTTCTGTACCGTACAACCATACAACCCAAGCACAAGACAAGGAATTAATATAATTGCTAATTTTTACTCTACCTCGCATGATTATCCCAAAAAATTTAATTCAGAAGAATTAAAAAATATATACAGTATATGTATTTCTCTATTTAAACTACTGTAATAATATAAAGGTGATATATCAAAATTATTTAGATAAATACAGACTTACAAGTTAAACGTAGTCTGAAAAATAGAAAAATGCAAGTTTGAATCCAAGAACACGTTTTTATCTTATGCTGTCGCTAGAGTCGACAGATTTTTTTCCTCAAACCAGTAAAGTGCAAACCACGGTCCGCAGTTGTGACTAAACCCTCAGGAATGTTTTCATTGGTCGCCTCAAACACACTGCTGATTGGCCACACAAGGCTACGCCCAAGTGTTTTTTTTTTTTTGTTTGTTTGTTTTACTCAAATGGGTATGCATAATGAAACATTACATACAATTTACAAATTATAAAAACAAACAAAGAAAAACCTTAAAAAGGGTGCATAATGACATGTTTGTTCCTGTGCACTTGCTGGTGTAAACCAGTGTCCAAACATGATTTTAAATCTATAGGCCTACAGAAAGATGGGCTTAAAGATGCAATATGTAATATATTTAATGTACTAAAGCATAAAATTATCATAATATGTTATCAGAGATTTAGGAAACATGCTAAGTTGAAATACTGGCTTCACCGAAAACAATGCTACAGCCAGTATATTCTACTTTGAAATGTCAATTCAGGGACGGAATTTATGTTTGTGTTTTGGTCTGTGTGATCCTGCCCACTGCCTATTAGTGATGGGTCATTCATGAATGATTCATTCATTTTGAACTAATCTTTTATGTGACTCAGAAGAACGAGTAGTCTCAGAGAGTGATTCGTTCATTTTGTGTTGGCCGTGCATGTGCATTGCGCAACCTCCATTCTTTTGTTACGTGAAAACCGCATAGGCGCTGTACAGGAAACAGAAATGATTAGTTCACCTCTCGAGTCTTCTGGTCCGAGTCATTCGTTCTTTTGTCACGTGACAGCCGTATACGCTATGCATTGCTCACACAGGAAACAGAAATGATTAGTTCACCTCTCGAGTCTTCTGATCCGTGTCGTTCGTTCTTTTGTCACGTGACAGCCGTATACACTATGCAGTGACAAAAGAACGAACAACTCCGACAAGAAGATTCCAGAAGTGAACTAATCTTTCTGTTTCTCATAATTTGTCCTTGGCTGCATTATACATTTTTCCTTATTGGGACTATAGTCAAAGTTTGCGTAAGTAGACGTGTTGGGGGGATTTGGCTATTGAAAATGTAACATTTTAATTTATTCTGCTTAAATGAACGAAATGACTTGAAAAACGACTTGTTCATTTTGCTGAACGAGACTCAAAGATTCAAGTCAGTAAAATGATCCGATCTTCCCATCACTACTGCCTATTTCCCAATAGTATTTAGACACCCTGGGTTGCCAGATTTGAAACAAGTTAGTGTGCAAACACAGCCATGGAAGCCAGCAATACTTCTAGCTAAGAATTAGAATCAGAATCAGAATGAGCTTTATTGCCAAGTATGCTTACACATACATGGAATTTGTCTTGGTGACAGGAGCTTCCAGTGTACAACCATACAAAAACAATACAAAAACAGCAGCAAGACATTTTTAAAAAATAAAAAATAATTATACACATACATACAGACACACACATTCATACATATACACATACACATGGGTAGTGCAAATCTAATACAACCTGTTATGTACAGTGTAAATACAAATCTGTTATGTACAGTGCAAAAGTTTTTTGTTTTTTTTCCAGAGGAATGAAATGGCAGAAGAGGTTGGATGTGTTGGATAGATAAAAGAAAGACTAAACTGTGTATTGCACATAGTTATTGCTCAATGGGGCAATTTAACTGTTCATGAGATGGATAGCCTGAGGGAAAAAACTGTTTCTGTGCCTGACGGTTCTGGTGCTCAGAGCTCTGAAGCGTCGGCCAGAAGGCAACAGTTCAAAAAGGTAGTGGGCAGGGTGAGTGGGGTCCAGAGTGATTTTTCCAGCCTTTTTCCTCACTCTGGAAGTGTATAGTTCTTGAAGTGGGGGCAGGGGGCAACCAATAATCCTCTCAGCAGTCCGAACTGTCCTTTGTAGTCTTCTGATGTCTGATTTCGTAGCTGAACCAAACCAGACAGTTATTGAAGTGCAGAGGACGGACTCAATGACTGCTGAGTAGAACTGTATCAGCAGCGCCTGTGGCAGGTAGAACTTCCTCAGCTGGCGAAGGAAGTACAACCTCTGCTGGGCCTTTTTCACAGTGGAGTCAATGTGTGTCTCCCACTTCAGGTCCTGTGAGATGGTAGTGCCCAGAAACCTGAATGACTCCACTGCTGCCACAGTGCTGTTTAGAATGGTGAGGGGGGACAGTGTTGGGGTGTTCCTCCTAAAGTCCACAAAGTCATCTCCACCATTTTGAGCATGTTCAGCTCAAGGTTGTTTTGACTGCACCAGACAGCCAGCTGTTTAACCTCCCTTCTGTATGCAGACTCATCGTCATCTCGGATGAGGCCGATGACAGTGGTGTCATCTGCAAACTTCAGGAGCTTGACAGAGGTGTCCTTGTGATGCAGACATTGGTGTAGAGGGAGAAGAGTAGTGGGGAGAGCACACATCCCTGGGGGGCACCAGTGCTGATTGTACAGGTGCTGGAAGTGAGTTTCCCCTGTCTCACAAGCTGCTGCCTGTCCATCAGAAAGCTGGTAATCCACTGACAGATAGACAAGGGAACAGAGAGTTGGTGTAATTTATTCTGGAGTATAGCTGGGATGATGGTGTTGAAAGCCGAACTGAAATCCACAAAAAGGATTCTTTCATATGTCCCTGGTCTGTCCAGATGTTGCAGGATATGATGCAATCCCATGTTGACTGCATCATCCACAGACCTGTTTGCTCGATAAGCAAATTGAAGGGGATCTAGAAAGGGTCCAGTGATGTCCTTCAGGTGGGCCAACACCAGTCTCTCAAATGACTTCATGACCACAGACGTCAGGGCGATAGGTCTGTAGTCATTAAGTCCTGTGTTCTTTGGGATGGGAATGATAGTGGAACATTTTAACATTGACAGAGTTATAAAAAATCCACATGAGCTGGTTTATAATTTTCAAACAATAAAAACATTGCAAACGTATACATTAGCTATTTAACTTACAGTGTAAGGCTCGTCACTTGCCATTGTCAGTTTGTTAGTTCCTGTTGCATGTCCTCAACCTGGCATTCTAGATTCGAGTCTGGGGAGGAGGGGGCGGGGGAGACAACTCTCTCCAGTATTTTGAATTTGGACTGCAGTACCCATTTTAAATGCTTGATGTCAATGTTAAATATTGCTCCTTTAACACTGAGAAACTTACACTTATGTATGGGTAAATAAATTTACTTCCAACACAATAAAAAGGTTTATAATAATAATAATAATAATAATAATAATAATGATAATAATAATTATATATATATATATATATATATATATATATATATATATATATATATATATATATATATATATATATATATATTATACATCTCAAATCATTCTTTTCAATTCTTTAACTCATTCTTCACTTTTTAATAAAGCTTTGCAAACAATATAATTTTATAGCATGCAGTCCTAGCCAAGAATTCATAACATGGACTTAATACGAATAATGAAGATGAAAGAAAAAAAACCTGAATTCTTCAAAAATCAACAATAAAATGCTATTGAAAACTACCGGCAGGAGTATCTTACCGTTTGTTGGCATCGGATACCATCATGCCTGATCTTCTCTCAACTAAACTGACACAGCTCTCCGTGCCAACCACAATCTGTTGGTGGATCAACAGCTTTCTGACAGATAGGCAGCAGCTAGTGGGACTGGGGAAAATCATATCCGGGACCCTCACTATCAGCACTGGTGCTCCTCAGGGATGCGTTCTCTCTCCACTGCTCTTCTCCCTGTACATGAATGACTGCACTGGAAAGGACCCCTCTATCAAGCTCCTTAAGTTTGCAGATGACACCACGGTCATTGGCCTCATCCGCGACGGTGACGATGGCAGCACCATTCATACATTTTTTAAATATGGTACAACAGCAACCTTCTTGGGGTGTGGAAGAAAGCAAAACTTCTAACGTGCAAAACTTCACCAAGGGAAATGTTGACATGAATATTCAAGAAGTAATAGGAAAGAAGTAGGAAAGACCTGTGGAGTCCTGGAAGAAGGTTTTATAGATGTATGACACTAAACTGAAAATACGTTTTAGACCCATGGGTCAGCAGTACATCTGGAGTAAGATGACAAGGTGATGACAAGAACGACACCATCCCCACAGTCAAGCATGGAGATGGGTCAGTCCTGTTATGGGGGTGTTTAGCGGCTGCAGGAAACGGCTATCCTGACTATGTGACTGACACCATGGATTCTTTCAGGTATCAGGACATTTTGGCATGAAAAATGTGATGCCTTCAGTGTGTAAATTGAAGCTCGGTGATCACTGGACTTTCCAGCAAGACAATAACACCAAGGATACATCCAAGCTGTCCAAAATCTGGTTCAGGCATAGGTCGTGGAATGTCCTTAAATGGCCCTTTCAGTCCATTTCAAGGAAGCAGTGGCAGCACAGAAACCAAAAAATGTCAATGAGCTGGAAGCTTTTGCTCATAAGAAATGTGTGAAAATGTCCGAAGCCTGAGAACACTTACCTGAAACATTTATTTGCTGTTATTAAGGATAAAGGATGCTCCACAAATGATTGACTTTGGGGGTTGAATATTTTTGACATGACATTTGTGGAGAGAATTAGTTATTTCTTATTTAAAAATGTGGGTAAAATGTACTCTTTGTTCTCAAAATCACTCAAATGTGTATTAAAAATTTACTTTGACTGTTTACTGAGGTTTTAGTTGATGTGTTTTAATTCACATCACCAGAATGTATTGCTGGTCAGGGGGGTTGAATAATTTTGATTGCAACTGTGTGTGTATATATATATATATATATATATATATATATATATATATACACACATACAGGGGCGAGGCACTGAAAGAAAAAAGTGAGATTCAGCCAGCGCAACAATCAAAGACATCCATCCAGCATGTGTCAGTATCACTGATATATAATACAAAAACAGCGCAGATGCACACAAAAGCAGGTTTGAACAGCCCCTAACTCACCTCATCCTTAAAAAACTGACCCAAACCTGGCCAGAACTTGTCGAGCTCAGGTCAGGTTGCAGACCTGTACTGCACATGTAGAAAAACCGAATAGTGAATAGTGTCACATAGACAGTTAACTGAATGACAACTATCCATGCACATTCCTAGAAGGAAAATTAGGCTACTTACTAGGGTCCGGGGACATAATAATTTGCTATTATTTTTAACATGTTATTTTTTATATAATAAATGACACTGAATTAATGCATTCAATCGACAGCTCTAATATATATACAGTCTATTGTCAATGTGACATCACAAGCTGTTTTGATGCAGTAAAAAGAACCATAAAAGCTTACAAAAGCCATTTCATAACCTGTTAAACTGTAGATTCAGTGGAGGAAACATCATTAGAGAGTATTTTATTCCTGTCCGTGGAAGAATACACATTTGAGAATCATTAAAGGAAAATAAAATCATGAAAATTCCATTCCTTTAATTATTTTTTTATTTTTTATCAGTTTTGAATAACAACGGTTCTCGGTTCCCAACCCTGTATAGAGTATATCACATCAACAGTATGTTATGGTTAAATAAGTCTTTCTGGTCTTAGCTGTTGGCAACACCCCAAACTGTGTCCTGAATTAATTTATCTGTGAAATAAGTCCTGCAGAAACCCTGCCAATCACAATGGTGAGGGTGTGTTAGTGTTATTGTGGTTGTGTGTGTTGTGGGTTGGGGGGTTTCCAGACAATGTCTGTATGAAAAATGAATTCAGTGGCTGTTAGAGGCATTATCTGGGTGGACAAGTGACAGGGGGGATATTGCTGTGTTAATCTGACAGGGAGAAAAGAGAGGACAGGAGGCTGATTGACAGAGGAAAGGCCTGTTTACCAATGGCCCCCTCAGAGAAGGGCTGGGCTGGATTCGCTTGCAGGTCAGGTAGCACTCCATTTCCTTGCCTGTCAGTGTGGACAAGCTAAAACACCAGACTTCTGACACTGGCATTTATTATTGCTCTGTCTCCTTGACAAGTCCAGTAGCAAAAGAGGCTTGGGAGGCGAGTTATTTCCTGTGAGAGCCAGGTCAATTTGCACGTTCCCCTGCAGATTTTAAAGAAAGCTAAAGAAATATTTTTTTCTTCATTATTTCACACTTTAAAATGTCATAGCTGCTATTGGTGGTGGACACATTTTTTCTGTGTTTTCTTTTCCATTTTGACTTGTCTTTCTATTTTTAGCCTTGAATGAGGACTGATCCTGATCTCAAAACTCTAACAACAATACATTGAGATTCAGAGGAGGTTTTGGAGAATGTGCCTCATGAAATAAGAAACATCCAGATAAAAACAGTGCTGTGAGGATCATATCTCCTCAGCTGAGTTCCTTCTAAGGGCAACTTTGACTAAGCACAATACTCAGATAAAAGACTTCCTCATTCATAGTCAGTGTCTACTCACAGGAAGACAGCTTTAATGATCACAGACTCTCTATGTCTCAAAGTGGTCTGATGGGTATAGCATGAATGGTTAGTTAATCTGCCCTAAGCACACACACACACAAAAAAAAAAACAGTGCATTTCCGAGGAGTTGAGAAACAAATAAGTTTTTTTGGGCTGATGACACAGTGAATGTACATTTTGGAGTGACTCGTGAATTTTTGATGATCAGTGTTCCCTATCTGACACTCACTCGACGTTGTGTCAATGTAGTGACACTAGGGGTCACTCTTGGGAGCCCGAGACACCTCTGGTCTTTGATAAAAGGCCAATGAAAATTGGCGAGTGGTATTTGCATGCCACTCCCCCGGACATACGGGTATAAAAGGAGCTGGAATGCAACCACTCATTCAGATTTTCTCTTCAGAGCCGAACGGTCATGCTTACTGAGCTGAATTCCTACGACTGTTCATTCACCTCTGCTGGATCTGACGGCGCATTTCAGCGGCTTCTCCCTAAATGCCCCTGGGTGCTTAGGCAGAAATAAGAGTATATTTCTATAAAAGAGTATATTTCTCTAAAAGAGCGGCACACATGGAACGTCTTTTTAAAGACGCGTCTTTTTAAAGATGCCTTTCCGATTGTGTGTTATTCCTGGTTGTGCTCGTTATCTCTCGCCTTCTGACGGTCACAATCATTGTCTTTCGTGTCTGGGCACTGCTCACGTGGAGACAGCATTCGTGGATGGTCATGTACTCATTGCGAGGACATGTCCATGACAACGATGCGGTCGCGGCTTGCCTTCGTAAGAAAGCAAGCCACCCCAGAGGCTCCCCGCCTCGGTCCTTATACCCATGGGTATGAGGCCAGCGCAGCTAGCACTGGGGGCGATTTGGGGACCCCAATGGGACCGCCTCCACCGGGTATCCCCCCGTGGACCTCCCATTCCCCAGCATGCTCATCTGCCCTGATCGGGCTTCCGGATGAGTCCACGGCTCGTCTCACAGCGAGTTCAACCTCTTATTCGGAGCCCACGAAAGTGATGAGCTCTCGAGCGCAGCATCGGAAAGCGGGCTTGTCCAGTCAGAAGTGGAAGCCTCAGCTGGTCTCCTCCCTTCGGGGATGATTGCCCAGTCACAGGCTGACGTGGAGATGACGACATGCTTTCCCGGGCAGCTGCGAGCGTCAGCTAGAGTGGAACCCTCCGCTCTTCCCTGAACGCTCGCGGCTCGATAATTGGTTCCTGGGCTCGTGGTGCAGCTCAAAGCCACGCCCCGCCCCCGTTCCTTTCTGCCCTGAAGTACATGAAGAGCTGACAAGGTCGTGGGAGGCACTTTTTTACTGCCCGGTCCCGATCTTTTCAGCTTCCCCGCCCTCACTACCCTCAATGGTGGGGCGGCCAAGGGCTATTCGGCAATCCCCCGGTGGATAAAGGCACTCATGGTGCACCTATGCCCACAGAGCACCGCCACCTGGCACGGGTGCCCAAAGCCCACGTCCAAGGCCTGTAGGTTTACATCGTCTCTGATGGCCAAAGCCTATGGTGCCACTGGACAAGCTGCCTCCACCCTGCACGCCATGGCTCTCCTGCAAGTCCACCAAGCTAAGGCGCTAAAGGAACTGCACGAGGGTAGTTCCGCCCCGGGGTTGATGCAGGAACTGCGCTTGGTGACCGACGTCACGGCGTGGTCTCCCACTCCTGAGCGCCCAGTGTGGCACAAATCTGCCCCAGATGTGACAGTCTCCACGGGTCACGAGGACAGGCCTCTTCCTTCCCCGTCCCAGGCTGTTCCGGGGGTGGTCACATGGAGCCAGGTAAGTGCTTCGATAGACTCAGCACGGCCACAACATGGTGTGGCACCTCGAGCTCCGCCCCGCTGTGAGGCCCCACCTACCGGTACGTCCGACGACGTTGTCCCTTGGTCCCCTTTGCGCGGAACTTGGACGCGTGGCTTGCGCTTTCCAATCTGTCGCGATGGCTGGTCCGGACCGTCCGACTCGGCTACGTGATTCAGTTCACCAGGCAACCGCCCAGGTTCAGCGGTATCCACTTCACCTTGGTGAAGGACAAAAACGCTGCTACCTTGCGCGCTGAGATCGTTACCCTCCAACGGAAGAGCGCGATACAACCTATCCCTCCGGCTGAGATGAGGAAGGGGTTTTACAGCCCCTACATCATTGTACCAAAAAAAGGTGGTGGGTTGCGGCCAATCTTGGACCTGTGAGTACTGAACCGGGCTTTACACAGACTCCCGTTCAAGATGCTGATGCAAAAACGCATTCTGGCGAGCGTCCGGCATCAAGATTGGATCGCGACGGTAGACCTGAAGGACACGTACTTCCACGTCTCGATCCTTCCTCAACACAGACCCTTCCTGTGGTTTGCATTCGAGGGTCAGGCATATCAGTACAAGGTCCTCCCTTTCGGCCTGTCCCTGTCTCCTTGTATCTTCATGAAGATCGCAGAGGCAGCCCTTGCCCCGCTAACGGAGGCGGGCATTCACATTCTCAACTATCTCAACGACTGGCTAATCTTAGCTCACTCTCGGGACATGTTGTGCGCACACAGGGACTTGGTGCTCTCACACCTCAGCCGACTAGGGCTTCGGGTCAACTGGGAAAGAGCAAGCTCCTCCAGGTTCAGAGCATCTCTTTTCTCGGTTTGGAGTTGGACTCAGTCTCTTTGACAGCGCACTTACGAACGAGCGCGCCCAGTCGGTGTTGGCCTGTTTGAAGGCGTTTCAGAGGCTCCTGGGGCATATGGCCTCCTCAGCGGTGGCCACACCGCTCGGGTTGATGCATATGAAACCGCTTCAGCACTGGCTTCAGACTCGAGTCCCGAGATGGGCATGGCACCGCGGGACACATCGCGTGGTCATCACGCTGGGCTGTCACCGTCTTTTCAGCCCTTGGACCGACCTCTCGTTTCTACGGGCAGGTGTTCCCCTAGAACTGGTCTCCAGGGGCGTCGTGGTCATGACGGATGCCTCCAAAATGGGCTGGGGCGCTGTTTGCAACAGGCACGCAGCCACCGGCTTGTGGACGGGCCCGCGACTGCATTGACACATCAACTGCCTCGAGTTGTTGGCAATTCTGCTCCTGCGGTGGTAGACACGATCACTCAGGCTAGGGCCCCCTCTATGAGGCGCCTGATATTTAAACATTTTTAATACAATATTATTTGTTATTTGTGATTTTTTAATTACTTACACCAGAAGCCCTCCCGCGTGACATCATATCCTGGTTCATTGTGTTGTCCGAAAAAAATTGTGTGCTCAAAGCCTAGAGTGACCGCCCCTTAAGTAAATGAATTTTCATTTGTAGGTGAATTGGAAAGTCAGATTATTTTTGTGGTCCAGACATCAAAGGTGTGTTCCAGCCACATAGCCTCTTAAAACAAAAATCTTTTTCAGGAAATATTGGATATTTTTCTTGTATTTTTCATAATTCATGTGATGTCTTTGTTGATATCTTTGATATACCACTAAAAGTTTATTTTTTGCTTGAGTGGGAATTTTTTAGTAGGTCTCAGCCATATTTTCTTCTTATTCTGTCAAATGTTAGAGATGACTCATTTTCCCCGCAAAAAAGATGTTCAATTACAATCTAAGCCTTTGAAGTTGATAGATGATTACTATTGCTCCCTAAGAAATGTTAACAATGACTCATGACTGCTGTAGTGATTTCTTTCTTTCTTTCTTTCATTCTTTCTTTCTTTCTTAAAAAAAAAGCAGTGTATAGTTCTGGGAGCAATTTTCAGAATAAAGCCTTATCAGCTAATGTTTGATAAAGCTGACACATAGAAGTAAGAGCTATCTAAGGAAAGCATATGATCCCAATTAATTAAGATGAACATTGCAATGTTTCCACAATTCCTTGTTGTGCTGTAGTACGTGACTTGCAACACCAGCCTCACAACTTTGATTCCCAGAGAACATACATTCTGGATAAAAGCATGTGCCGAATGAGTACATTTATTTTTTACCCTCTTACCCTATGGCATTAATATGTTCACTCAGAAGAATATGTGGCATTTCTATATTTGCAGTTGTAGGACTCACATAAAATTCTTGTGTGGTATAATCCCTAAATGTATGACAACTGTTCTAATCCCCAAACCTGTGACAACTCATTTGTATTACACTGATATTATCAGAAGCTGTCATGGCAGGTGTTTTCTTTCAAACAACTACAACTACTGTTTCTTTACAAACATCCCTAGTTCTGTTCTAATACATAAAGCATTTGTTAACGCATTGCTACATTAGGCATTTGGGTACAAAACATGAATTTGAAGAATGCAAATAGAGCATTATATAAAGCATTGTTTTGCTGATTATCTCCTAAATTGCCTGAAATGTCATAACACTCTGCTCAGCTATGTTCATTAATTTAATTTCATTATTTAGAACACAAAATAAAAATGTTGCCTTTTACTGTGTGTGACTTTCACAATGCCTAAATGTACCTTGACTGCTGTTGTATTTAATGACACAATCCTCACTACAAATAATGTATAATTTAATGGCAGTTATTGTAAACAGCAATAAAATGTATCCAGTGGTTCAAGTGCATTACAAAAAAAAACAGCACCTAAACAATTCCCATGGACTGCTAAACAGGAGTCTAATTCACATTCTCAGGTCATTAGAGATGCATACAGTGGCATGAAAGTGGATTATCAATTCAGATGCCCCAAACTCTTTCACTAAAAAAAAAAAAAAAAGAAGAAGAAGAGGAAGAAGAAAAGAACAAGTGCCAGCACTCCAGAGAGCATTGTCAATTCTCTGACAGTTCAAAGCCTTGTACACGCCTGCAGTGTGGATCTTCGTAATTCAGCCATTTGTTGGAACAGCAAATTGCTTTCTTATTTTCCTAAGCCACCACTCTTGTTTAAACTTGGCTCACGAAGTGCAGACTACAAAAAAGGAATGCCTTGACAGCTTAAATATGGAAGTGCGACAGCAAATCTCCTTTTGAACAAAGATAAAAGGGTAACATATTTGCCAGGGAGCTGCTAACAGTGTTTGACAAATGAGCCTTGTTCTACACAAAGGCTGTATTCCAGTAGACAGAGCAAAGTCTAGATGCATGTGGACCAGTAAAGAGAAAGGCCAGCCTCTGAACGCTGGTGACAATAAGGAGACAGAATAGAAGAGACATTAGCCTTTGATCAGCTGTTGTATTTGGCAACTTTTTTTACCTTCTCTGTTAGCGTCTGGATAGTTTAGCCCTCCAACAAGGATAAAACTCTAAAGGGCAATACTAAACTTTTTATCCTTCTATTCAATGGGACTGAGATCACCAGTCATCATGTTTTAGCACTTTTAAAAGGTCAGCTAGCTCACATTTGCAAAAGACATCTCATATTATTAATTAATAGTTTTCTTAAAGAGATATTTTACCCAAATATAAAAATTCTAACATTTTCGGTCACCATTCACTTTCATTGCATCTTTATTTACATACATTTTGTGTTCCGGGGAAGAAAGAAACATATATGTGTTTGGAACAATATGAGGGTGCGTAAATAATGACAGAATTTTAATTTTTGGTCGAACTATCCCTTTAAAGAATTGTGGAGCAAACACTTACAGACTGTTTGGCAGTCGAACATGCATAATGCAATATCTAAATGTGCACTGATTATCAATTTGTGCGTCCTGTATTTACCAAGGAAATAAGACGGTGTATACAAAGATCTCACATTGCTAACAGTGTTTAGACTTAAGAAATGTGTAAGTTATTAAAGTTGCCAGAGCAGTTGCACATCAAGAAAAAGTACCTCTAGGCAGCACTTTGATATTTATACTGCAATAAGTGGCGAGTTTACAACATTTTGTTGATCGCTTGGTTTCTATTTCTGCTGTGTTTTGTTGAGTAGCCCCATGGACTGTGACATCATTGGTCCAATATTTCAAAGCTCTTAACTGTACGTTAAAATATCAAATATACTATGCTGTCATTTTCTAACCTTTTAACACAAGGATGAAAAAATTAATACAGAGAAAGTGTACCTATCAAGAGCTTATCTAAATAATAGCATTACATTAGACAAAAAGGGATGAGAAGTCCAGTTGCCTATGCAATGATTGGCCTTTCTTATAATAATTGAATTTCATCTTTGAGAAAAGTAACCAAAGTTGTTTAGCAAACAAATGTAAACATAAATGCCCTTAAAACCAAACATTAAAAATGTATTATTATTTAGATTATATATTTTTTAAGCCAATAATTTACAGCACAAAACACATTGTGGTTAGCACAAACAATCTTCGTCCATGCTAAAATGCAAGGGTTAATGCACCAGGTTTATTTTACCTTGCATAATTTTGTTCATGTTTTTGAGGATAAGAGCATTTCATGCAACCTGTCCATGATGGTATCAGCATAATTTGGCTACATTCTAACAAGTAACAGATGAATTCTCAACAAATTCAACATGATCACACAGGAAGCTGGCATGTTGCTACCAAATGTTCCACTACCCTGATATCAACCCCATTCTACCTAGTTACTGAAAAGTGTCATCTTCCATCAGACATCTTTGCATCAGTTCAAGTGTATTTACCTTTTCCATGACTGATTGCACGGTCAACAGCCTCAAAGACCTGGGTTCTTATCCAGCATTGAAACAAAGAAGTTATTGCATTTGCATAATCAGTGATAAGCGTGTTTCGATGGTTCCATTTTGCTATTTTTACTCTACTAATGTTTAGGTTTAGGGTTGAGGTCTGGGTTTAGGGGTAGAGTTAATATGCATTCCCCTTATTGTATTACCTCATTTACAACTAAAAACTACTGGCTTTACAACTTGCATTTGGCACCACTGTGTGGACATTTCACCCTGAAACTGAAGCTCACACATGCCCACACTTCAAAAAAACACTGGGGGCAGTGGTTCGAATTTTGGTAAGCACAAAGTTTAGCTGAAGAACATTCCACTTACTGTCGCCGAATTTACAGTGTGATCAGTCTGCACAAAATTACCATAGAGTTTGATTGGATACATTGCATTTAACATCAACAAAAGATAGGGGAAATTTCCTTTTATATATTCCTTTTAAAACTTTACATAAACAAAATTTATTTTGCCATCATATCCATGCACAGTTATATGGCTAGTTGCATTTTATGATTTGAATGACCCTGTCAGAACAAATCCAGTGGCCCATTTTTGGGTCGCAATTCATCTGTTGAGAACAAATTCTGTAAAGATATATAACCTTTCTTATCATGTAACATTGAGAACAGCATTCCAGGACTAAAGCTGTAGGAGGTGTGGAGGAGGAGATGGTGGCATGCCCCAGTATTCCCTATACGGGAGGTTCCAGTGATCTCATACTCCATATGGAAGAGCTGGATATGCTGATGAGTTCAGAGGGAGCAAACAGGGAAGATACTGTTTTGGAGCCATTCCCAGCAACTGACAAAACAGTAAACTGGCACTTGCCCAGACATTTGTTGTGAGGGAAATTTGGGGATGTTGAGCCAGAACACATCCAGCAGGATGGGGTTGAAGTCTTACGACATAAGCTGTTCAATTTCCATTCTCTTCTATGCAAGAATTGATATGCGGACGGCCACGGCTGCTCCTTTGGGTGGATGGCAGTGGTGAGGAATCAACGACAGCACGTCCCTCCTCCTTCCCGGGTTTCGGCACCAATGTAACATGGTTCAAATGGGAAAGGAGGAGGCGGGAACCGGACGAAGCATCAAAGTAATATTTTAATGAAAACTTAAACAAAAAGACACACAATACAAACGCACAAGGCAGCTGCGTGTGGCTCTCTCTCTCCTGAACTGCCAAGTCCCGCTGCACTTATCCCTCTCCTCAGCTGATTAGCCCAACTGGGGGCCGGGCGTGCGTAGTCATGGCCCGGCCCCGCCCTCCTCCTCGTCACAATATTTATTATATTTTAAAACCAATAAAACGTCCAACCAAAACAATCCAAGTAAGCGTGCAAGTGACCCATATTTAATGTAATCCCTTTTCTTTCACATTGCATATTTTGTTCATGGTTTTCAAGGATGAGGGCATGTCATGTAACCTGTCCATGATGGCATCTGTCAAATTTGACTACCTTCCACCAAGTCAATTTTCTCCAAATATTGTTTTTGATTAGACTTATGGCCTTTGACATTAATAAAAAAAAGATATGGAAAGTGTTTTCTCCTCCCTTTTAAAATTTGATAAACCTATTTATATTCTTATCCAAACTATGCATGATTATATGGTTAGTTGCATTTTATTATTTGCATTTAGCATTGTTTTCCCTGCCATCCGTGATAATATCAGAATGGATCTGCAACCCATTCTTTGGGTTTAACTCAAAGTTGATAACCACTGCTCTGGAGAAAACACAGCCTAATAGAGAATCAGCTGAATAAACCTCTTCAGCAGGACACTGAGTTGCTTCTGTTTAATTAAATTTCTTTCCATACATTAGTGATATGTCACGACAGCAGATATATATATTGTCCGCCCCAACAATAGAGCCATATGGCGATAAGAGAAAATGCCATGTGAACACATTTACAAACACTCAATTTCTACTTACCAATCCTTACTAACTTATTGCCCTCCAGGTCAGCTGGCAAACTTTCTCAAGGAGTTGGATGTCCTGCTGTCCTCCTTACTGGAAGATGGCAGGCCACTTGTGGTTCTTGGAGATTTCAACATACACCAAGACAAGCCCCAGGCCACTGAACTTCATACTCTTCTGGCCTTGTTTGACTTGGAAAGACTAAGCACTACAGCAACTCACAGATCGGGCAACCAGCTGGACCTCATTTTTGCACGTAATTGTACCAACTCAAATATTCTTGTTACTCCTTTACATGTCTCTGATCACTACTTTGTTCATTTCAACATGAACAACTTTCCCATCTATATTAAAACAAACTCTGCCTTTGGTTTCCTTTCGCTGTAACCTCCATTCTCTTTCACCCTCACAAAACTTATTTTCCACCCTGGATGTAAACACTGCCACAGACACACTAAGCTCTACTTTAACAATCTGTCTAGACAGCATCTGTCCTCTCTCCTCTAGGCCAGTGCATATGACACCATTGTCCTGTTTCCTTTTTAGTAATTATTGTACTGTCCTGTACTTTTTGCACACGTTTGCACGTGCACTTTATGTAGGAATGTGTAGGTCTTATTCAGTCTGTGTAGTCTCATGTGGTTATGTGTTTGTCCTATGTTGTTTTATGTAGCACCATGGTCCTGGAGGAACGTTGTCTCGTTTCACTGTGTACTGTACTAACTGTATATGGTTGAACGACAATAAAAATCACTTGAACTTGCACACTTGAACCACCCAGCCCATGTCTCTCTGATATCCTTCGTGAACATTGGACTGACCTCAGGGCGGCTGAGAGGAGATGGCGGAAATCTAAAGATCCAGCAGATCTGGGTAAGTATCAGTCTCTGCTTGCAACTTTTTCAGATAACGTTAAATCTGCAAAAACTTCCTATTACCAGAACAAGATCAACAGAACCACAGACACTCGCAGCTTGTTTAGAACATTCAACACACTTCTCTGTCCTCCTCCTCCAATGCCTGACACATCACTGACAGCAGATGTCTTCGCCACATTTTTTACTAATAAGGTTACAGCCATCAGCAATACATTCTCAGCACCACACCCTGTCAAACACCTGCCTCCTGTATGCAGCTCTTCTGTCTCTATGTTCTCTCCTCTGACTGACACTGAGGTCTCTAAACTCCTCCTCTCCAACCACCCCACCACCTTCCCACCTTCTCAAGGCCATTTCACCATCCATCCTACCTGCACTCACACACATAATTAACACATCTCCCCACTACATTTAAGCAGGCTTGAGTAACCCCGCTGCTGAAAAAACCTCACTTAACCCCACACAACTAGAACACTACAGACCAGTCTCTCTCATCCCATTCATGGCTAAAACACTTGAAAGGGCAGTTTTCAATCAGATCTCTGCCTATCTTTCACAGAACAAGCTGCTGGATGACAATCAGTCAGGTTTCAAAAGTGGACACTCCACCATGACTGCCGGGACCTTTCTGCAGCCTTTGACACAGTCAACCATCAGATCCTACTCTCCACCCTCTCTACTCTAGGCATCACAGGAACTGTGCTTGAGCAGTTTAATTCCTATTAGGTTATATGGAGAGGTGAGGTGTCCAAGTCACATCAGCTACTTACTGGGGTACCTCAGGGTTCAGTGCTTGGGTCACTTCTCTTCTCTATATACAAAACATCACTGGGACCCACCATTCAGGCACATGTTTTCTCTTACCACTGCTACGCCAATGACACACAGCTCTACTTGTCTTTCCAGCCCAACAACACCACGGTGACTGCTCGAATCTCTGCCTGCTTGGCAGACATCTTGGCCTGGATGAAAGAACACCACCTGCAACTTAACCCAGCCAAGACTGAGCTCCTTGTCTTTCCATCCCACCCTGCTGTTGAACACAACATCACCGTGCAGCTGGGTTCAATACAGTAACACCTTCAAAAACGGTCAGAAATCTAGAGGTAACCATCGATAACCAACTCAGTTTCATAGACCACATCTCAAAGACAGCGTGATCAAGTAGATTTACACTCTACAATATCAGGAAGATGAGACCCTTCCTCTCTGAACATGACACACAACTTCTTGTTCAGTCACTTGTCATAACTAGAATGGACTACTGTAATGCTCTCATTGCATGCACAATTAGACCCCTGAAAATGATCCAGAATGCAGTAGCATGTCTGGTCTTTAACGAACCAAAGAGAGTGCATGTTACACCACTCCTTGTCTCTCTTCACTGGCTGCCAGTTGATGCACGTATCAAATTTAAGGCTCTGATGCTGGCATACAGAACAGTCACTGGGTCTGCTCCAGCATACCTAAAATAATTTCTGCAGAGCTACATTCCCACCAGAAGCCTGTGGACGGCTAAGGAATGGTCCTTGTTGTACCAACACAAAGAGGCACCAAAACACTTTCCTGGACTTTCGGTTTCATCGTACCACGTTGGTGGAATGACTTGTTGCACTTTATTCTGTATTGAATACTACTATTCTGATGCTAATGAAACTTTGTGATACAGCACTTTTCATACCACTGTCTCCTTAAGATGATTCGCTTATAATGTGTTCCTCTTTTGTAAGTCACCTTAGATAAAAGCATCTGCCAAATGAATAAATGTAAATGTAATCCCAGAGGCCTTAAGAAGTGTGCAAATGCTCATTTACTCCACACATTTTTTTACACACTGATTTAGACTAGTCTGCAGGAACTAAAAAAAAAAAAAATCTGATTACTAATGTTGGGGAATGAATGTATGCCACTTGTCACATTAAAATGTTCTGCTTTAAAAACAGCATATTTCCCCATGGGAATTTTGTCCATGTAAAGAACATTAGATCTTAGTCTAGTGAGAAGTGCACATTATGTGCATGTAATACTCCAGCACTATTTCATTTCATTTCATTTATTTATTTGTCAGGGACAATACACATTAATCAAACATCTCAATTATGTAAATGTGTCAGATTTAGCCAATGGCACATTTTCATCTGCTGTTGCTGGGCAGGTTGTTGTCAAAGGTTAAAATTGCACTCAAAATACATAATTTTAAATATCTAAAATGACACATTGTAAAAATTTAGAAAAATAAATAACATAACAATCAAAACCAATCAATAATCATTCTTAAAAAACACGAAACTCCAAAACACAATATAAAAAATCCCTAAGAGAATACTAACACTTAATACTATGTTGGCAGTTCTGGTTTGACAGTAACCAGACTTTTAATTTTTTTGTGAAAACTCCATGACTTGTTAGAGCTTTCAAATCAGCTGGAAGTGCAGTCCAGTCATGGTTTTCTCTAAAAGCAAAAGATAACTGACCAAAACACTCTTTCTTAATGGTATTTTACAATCACCCATAACGCCAGCCTTAGTTACATTTCCTGCGATTTTATAAATGTACTGTTTAAATATGGGTGGGGCAATTTTAAAAGTCAACAATAGATCTACAAATTTAGTCAGTTTTTCCCAACCCAAGAAATTATACTTAATTAAAACACAACAGTGATTAAACCCATTTGATTTCTTTGTCTAGTGCCTTAAGAGCCTACTTGTACACTGTTTCAACAGGCTTTGAGCAGATTTACCAGGAATTGCAAGGAATATATTACTACATTCTGCTCAGCATATAGTCTCTTCAAAGGGTTGGTAGAAGATCAAATCTAGAGACTTTCTGGGGCTAATTTTGCTGTCTGGACCAGAATTCAGGAGTAATTTCAGCTGCTAGTGGAGGACTCCCACAAATGTGATGTACTGTATATGATGTTATCAGGGGGACTGATTTTACTGGAATTATTTTATCAGATTAGTCCATCGATTTTCTGCGGGTAATTTTTTTGTATTTTTTGGTAAAGGATATGCTATAAATACCACATTGGTCTTGGTATTTATTAAACAATGGGGCTAAGGGCCCCACAGAGTAAAAGGCCCCATGATTTTCTTTTCAGACTCTACATTATAACAAGAAACACTATAGCACTATCCTAAACACTGTAGTACTTCAACAAATTGTTGAGGTTCAAAAACAAGAGGAATGGATTTGTTTTGATAGATGCGCAGAGTGTCTCCATTGACAGCGTCTGTCACAATGTACATTTATTTGTAAAAATACACATGGAATATGCACTAAAATTGTAGCTGAGATGTACACTGTTGATTTACTAATAGCAGAATAATGCAGGAGTTGTAATAAAATACTATTAATATTATGAAATGCTTTAATTAATTAATTGAACATTGGCTGTTCCACCCAGTTAATATATATATATATATATACACACACACACACACACACACACATTGTGGGACCAGAGAAAGACCCATTTATCATAAGGTGGGTCTTTAGACTTGTGACCTGATCATGAATTTGTAATCATTTTCAATGTGGGGTCACAGGTGGTTGCAGTTTTGTAGGACAAAAGGGGGTTTAAGGAGATCTGAGGAATGATGTTGTAACTTGTAGTGAAATGGAAGCGGGCCGTGGTGCCCAGAAGAGTTGTATTTTTCAGTTTCTCCTTATGGATGGAGGGCAACAGAAGGGTTGTTTGACAGTTGGTCTGATTATATTGAGGATATTTGGTTAATTGCCATTATAAATCCTATTTAATGTTTTAGAGTCTTCATTATCTCGCTGTCCACAATGTCTACATTCATAATGAGATTGTCATTTTTGATGCAAGAATTGTGGGTTTTGCATTATTTGATGTTGGAACGTGGTACTTTATTTGATAAGTGACTTGAGATCTGAACAAAAAATTATATGGCACTGTCTTTACGCTTGTTATAAAATTCATAATGACAAGTAATTCAACAGTTAGGATTCATTAATTGACATAAAATGTATTACATGTCATAAGTGGTGGCTCACAGAATGTATGTTTTATAACTGTTATATATACCTACTGGTTCTATAGGTATGTACTGCATAATGACCAGATGTCAACACTTTACTGGCTTTTAATAATATGCCATTGGTCTGGTAAAGGATTTAAATAATGAAGGTAACCAGGGGCAGATCTAGAAGTGTTTTTATGGGTTGGCAAATTCATCACATTAAGACTATGAGGGGTGGCAACACCAAAGCAAGCACCCATGTTCAGTTTTTATGGATGAAATATACCAAGCTTCATTGCAACAAGTAACTGCTATTTTATTATTGAACTCACTATCAAATTACAAAGGTCCATGAATTTGCGATACAATTCATCCATAGATACATAGAGGAACCACATAGCAAACATGTTGCCACTGATTTGCTAACTTAAAATATATATATATATATATATATATATATATATATATATATATATATATATATATATATATATATATTTGATTTGATTTACATTTGTTCAAAAGAAAGTTTTTTTTTTTTTTTTGCATTTTTTTTGCATTTTTGCATAACAACAAAACATAAATAACAAAATATCTATCTCCAGAGCACCAAGACATTGTCATATCAACAAATTCTAAATGTTTCTTAGGTTGACATATAGAACCGGCAATCTAAAGCCTTATAAACCTAAAGAATGATTAAGCATCACTGGGGTAAAGACTGGGAAAGGAATGATCACAAGACAAAAAGAAACACAAACTATGGCGATCAATAATGACAGGTTATGTAGAACAGGGGTGTAAAACACATTTTAAATTAAGGCTCGGATTGGACACATTTTACAGGCCGAATTGTTTTATTTTGTTAAAGCTGATGTAACTTTTTCAGAGTTAGAATACTTAATTGTATTCCAGCTTAATATGCAGAGACAACAATAAGTCATTCAGAGGTTCATTTTCTCGAAAACTGTAAACTCTTTGTCTCACTGGCACTAAAAATTTCCTGCGTTTGTTTACAGCAACCCGCTTAGACTTGCCCCAACAACGTTACTCAACCAATGGCATCAGTTGGGAGCAGGACTATCTGATGTTTCGAACAACAGCAGATGAGGGGCGTATTCGGAAAGCTGTTTTGAATACATTGTTTATATTTGCAATTCTGTCAGGTGGCACTAGTGTTGCAGAAATTACATATTTCAGCTTTAAAGGAATAGTTCACCCAAAAATGAAAATTTTCAAGTCAGAAAATTTCCAAATCAGTGGCAACATGTTTGCTATGTGGTTCCTCTATGTATCTATGGATGAATTGTATCGCAAATTCATGGACCTTTGTAATTTGATAGTGAGTTCAATATGTAAAATAGCAGTTACTTGTTGCAATGAAGCTTGGTATATTTCATCCATAAAAACTGAACATGGGTGCTTGCTTTGGTGTTGCCACCCCTCATAGTCTTAATGTGATGAATTTGCCACCCCATAAAAACACTTCTAGATCTGCCCCTGGTTACCTTCATTATTTAAATCCTTTACCAGACCAATGGCATATTATTAAAAGCCAGATTGACAAATTTTAATTTTTGGGTGAACTATTCCTTTAAGTGTGTAAGTGATGGAGAGTGCATGCATATACTGAAAGCAAGTGCAAAGTGGTGAAAATCATGAATATCAATTATGTTATGCACATCCATCCATCTTCCATAGCCGCTTGTCCTATGCAGGGTCATGGGGAGTGCTGGAGCCTATTCCAGCTGTCTCGGGCCAAAGGCAGGGAAACACCCTGGAGAGGTGGCCAGTCCATCTCAGGGCTAACACCCACACACAGATACTGTAACGTTGCTGCTGGCACTGGCAAAGACAAAGACGATGAAGACGTGATAAAGATGAACCCAAGTGCAATTTATTTACATACGTGAAATCCAAAACATGAATTCGAATCATAATAAACATAAACGACTTGACATAGACTTAAACTTGACTTGGCATAGCATAGCATGACATGACACGACATGACATGACATGACACGACATGACATGACATGACACGACATGACATGACACGACACGACACGACACGACACGACATGACATGACACGTTACTAAACACACAATACTTGACAAAGGACAATGGAAAACATGAGGGTTTAAATACATGGACGTGGGAGAACAAACCAATGAACAACAGAACTCTAAACAAGATAATTAAACAATAAACCAATGAAAACAAGACACATGAACATGGAGAGAAAACATGAAATCACATGACAAGGGAACCACATGACATGAAACAGGAACTAGAATTTTCAAAATAAAAGACATGAAATACAAGAATCAACAAAATACACATGACAGATACACACTCTCATTCATACCTACGAGCAATTTAGAGTTTCCAATTTACTTGACCTGCATGTTTTTTTGTTGTTGTTTTTTTGTTTAGTTTTTTTTTTTTTTTTTTGGACTGAGGGGGAAGCCAGAGCACCCGGAGGAAACAGACGGACTCAAATAAATATTTCACATAATATTGTAACTTCACCTCTACATCTGCCACTGTCTTGGGATTTCTTGGGATCAATCAGCACTGTAACTAAGAACTTGACTTGACTGGTCACGAGGTAACTTTTTTGCCTCTAGTTTAAGAGGTTCCGGGTTCTAATCTGCCCTAATAAAACTCTTTTATTTTAATACACAAACAATTGCATCTGTACCTCAGAGGATGTATTTAATTTGTTAGCATTTTGCTTATCTATTCCACTGGAAAATTGCAATGCTTTTTCTGAGGGTGGATGATGCCACCTGATGCCACCCCAGTAGATCCGCCCCTGAAGATAACTTTGGCTAGAAGAATCCTTGAAAGTGTAATTAGCACTGAAACATTGAGTTTGTGTTTGTGTGGGAGTTCACAAAGCTGAATCTAATGTCTTTATTGAAAATATTTTGCAAATGCACTTTGTGTTTTATGCTTGTGTGGTTTCTACTTTTTACCTATTCTTTATGAGGACTCTGTTGACTATACTCAAAAATATTGACTTCACCAGTTACATTATGTGTCTGTTAATGTTTCATTTACACGTTCACAACCAATTTTAACTTCTGAAATCTGACATATTTTCAAGTCACAAAGGATATTCAGTGGAAAAAAAGTAGTTTAGAACTTTTATCCATCAGAATTTGATTGGATGGTGAAAAGTGGATGTTACATACTAGAATGGAGCCAGATGGTTGGAGGGGAGAGGCTGGAAGAGTAAGGGAGTTGGTCATCCCTTTGCTGAGAAACTCAAGCTGTAATTAGGGCAGATGTAGTGCATAGACTAGTGAGCACAATATCAAGATATATTTTCAATTACCCATCTTTACAGAAAATTATTAACATTTTCTTCAGCTTGCATATCAAAAGCTCTCCTACTGAGTAATTCTGCTCCTTTGAAGACCAAACCCCAGGAGCCGGTAATTCAGAAGAGATCACACTAGTGTGAGTCCACACTAGTTATGAATTTATTGTAGATGAACTCCTTCAGTTGTCTGCTTTCATTTTTTTTTTATTATTATTATTATTTATTTATAAAAAAAAAAAAAAAATAAAAATAAAAATAAAAAACAGTTCTATGAGAAATGGATGGATGAATTAACCACTGTCATCAGATAATGTGTTGCATGAAACCAACAGATTATAAACTCAGAATCCCATGAGATTTGAGGGAGATTGTGTGCAGTAAAGTAGGTTTGAATGATTGAGTTGTAGCCAAAAAATGTCAATTTTGCACCAACAGAGACAGAGGGGGCAAAATGTATGAATTCATACAGTGAGGTTTGAATTGATTCCACATAGAATTAATTCATGCTATGAGACATCTCATGCACTTCTAAAGTAAAAATTTAAAGTAAATCTCCCTTGATTGAATTGCCTGTGAGATATTTTGTTATTTTTGAGAGGGCAGAATGTATTTGTTCAGTGGGTATAGGCTATGTTTTAGAGAAAAAAAACAACAACAACAAAGAGACTCAGTCACTCCTTAAGTGTCAACAAGGAATCAGTACATCATTTAAATGAAGCATGTGTTTCAAACTGCAACATTGGATTAATAGTAGACTGATGAAACAAATGTCATTTAAAATCTGCGCCCATTCCCCAATCCATTCAGTATTCAGTAACCATAAGGAAGTAAAACAAAATAGTGCTCTTAGCATGGAGCTTTTTTTTTTTTTTTTTTTTTGTAAAACATATCGAAATGGTCAGTCGTCAACACATGCAGATCCAGCCCCTGTTTTTCCCTGTATTTCAATAAAAAAATTTGTTCACACTAGGATTGTTATTTCTCATTTACTGAATATCTAGTAAATCTAGTTCTCAAAGTATTGAGAAAGGGACTCAGGATGTTTTATTCAATCTCCCTTAAAGGAATAGTTCACCCAAAAATGAAAATTCTCTCATTATTCACTTACCCTGATGCCATCCCAGATGTGTATGACTGTCTTTCTTCAGCAGAACACATAATCTTTTTTCTAAAGATTTTTAGAAGCTCTGTAGGTCCTTGTAAGTAAATGGGTGCCATCAGGCTGCTGGCTGTTTGATGGTCCAAAAGGCATATTTAGGCAGCATAAAAGTAATCCACATGACTCAAGTCGATCAATTAATGTCTTCTGAAGCAAATCGATATGTTGGTATAAGAAACAAATTGATAATTAAAACTTTATTAACTTTAAAAAATAGCTTCCTGCCAGCAGTCAAGAGAATGTTCATTTTTGGGTGAACTATTCCTTTAATATGTTTCATACAAGACTGTGGGATTAGCATTGCAAAAAAACAGGAGGGCATCTCTATTTTTAACTTCAAAAACAACCTCCTCAGATTTAATACACTGATGGACACTGATAGGTAACAATGTTAGAAGTTGTTTTCTGAATTTAATCTGCATTTAAACAGCCCCAATCCAAATTGTTCCAGATTGTAACTGATTTTCAGAATGCTAAATATGCATTATCTTTCATTAGCCAAGTATGACACATTTGTATGCCTGCATGGCTGTTCTCCCAAATCTAAATGAGGATAACATTGATTAAAATGAGTAAGTTTGTTTTAGGTTGAAAATATATAATGTTCTGTTTGTTAAATTAATTGGATTGTGGATGCAGAATTATGGGTAGTTGACACATTACGTGTCCATGAACTTTGTTTAATCAAAATTTTAGGTTAAACATTTTACGTTCAAATTATAATGAATGTAAAAGGGAATATTTTAGGTCCTTCTCACCATTTCTGTTAAAGGGATAGTTCACCCCAAAATTACAATTCTCTCATGAGAGAATTTTCATTTTTGGGGGAATGATCGCTTTAAGTTACCTTTTTGCTTTCAGTAGTTCAATTCAAAATGGTCCTCCATTGTGACGATAAAGCAATAAGCCACAAGAGGCCGTGCATTACAGTAATTTTACCATGAGTAAGGGATGTTTTGAATTAAGCGTGCTTATTTATTTTATAAAATGATGGTAACAGTGCTATGATAAAAGACACCAATGTTCAATAAAGAATCAAATTCATTATTGATATTTATTGGAATAAACAATTTAGTAAAAACAGAAGTACTATTGTTCATTATACCATAATGGTTTACAGTTGCCAAGAAATGTAGCAACTTGATGCATTAATACAGAATGTGCAATTACAATCATTTTACAACAGCTTGAAACATGGTGCAACCAATCAGAATTTTGTGTTGGAACCAGGAACTAAAAACAAAATGTTTTGCATTTCGGTTCGTTCTGAGAAAAAACAGTATTTTTTTTGTTCCGGTTCAGAAGTTCTTCAGCCTCCTTTCCAAATGGTTACCGGTTAGAACAAAATAAAAGAACGATTAATAACATTCTTTTTAAAATGACAGTACTCTGCACTAATGGGTGGGTGAAATACCAATTGCAGTGTTGTCAGATCTCGCAAGAGAAACAAGCGACCTGGTCTGGGAAAACAAGACTAAAATAAGCCACTTGCCTTAGATTTATCAGCATAGGAATCATACCAAGCATACAGTTAATTAACAGTTAAGGATAATTTTAATTACAGATCTGCTTCACAGTCAAAACCGGGCAGCATCAAATCTTTGTTAATGCATCATATTTAACAATAATTCAGTGAAGACTTGTAAACAACTGAGAAATGTACTTTTTACCTCTAATAATGTTTTCCTTGGATCTGGTTAGCTGTGCATGTAGTAATTATACATAGTTGCTAAAAAGGTCTTCATTAACAGAATGTAACATTCACAATGGGCAGTTAGGCAAAGAAATGTGTGATACAGCAGTTTCCTTCAGGATCAAAGCACATGTTTCATTTTTTCAGGCAACATGAAGTGGTGCAGTTCCAAAAGTTTACTCCGATAACCCCTTTGGCCTTTGGTTTCATGAAAAAAATTATCGGAACAAAATTAAGTGGTTATAATCAGTTACCAGCATTTAAAAATACCGTTTTCACTCCGGAACAATTGAAAATCACTTTGTTCCCATTTTCGGTTACATTCTGCAAAAAATTTAGTTTGATTTCGGTTTTTGTTTTCGTTTCATGAACCGTTTTTTTTTTTTTTTTGTCCCTGGTTGGAACTATCTGTTTTATAAATAGGATATAGAATTTAAGTACAAATATAAAAATTAATTAATTAATATGAGGTCATTACAGCTGCATTTATAATAATGATAAAAGATTTAGAAAAATGCTTGTAACAGCCAATAATGTAATAACTACCATAAATGTAATAACTGCCAATAATGTAATAAATTTTTTATAATTTTTTTATTAACCCAGCCAATAATATAATAGCCAGCCAATAATGTAAGAACTTATTACATTATGGGCCAAAAAGTTATTACGTTATTGGTTCAGAAATGCTATTATATTATTGGTAAGTTATTACATTATTGACTTTTATTACATTAAGAATGGAATATGTATTACATTATTGGCAGTTATTACATTAACGGTAGTTATTACATTATTGGCTGCTACAATGCTGATTAAAATAGTTTTAGATGGAATATAGCATATCACACTACAGGATATGACAAGTTCCCCAAAGTATCTGATGTTAACTACCCAAATGGAGCAAAATGTTTTCTCTGATGTTATGTGGCTCTCAAACAGTGTTTATACTACTTGTGCATATAGTTGGTTGGCACGCACAATTCTTACATGGATTTGCAATACAATGCATGCTTCGACTTATGTCTTATGCATGTCCAGCTAGTCAAACATCCGGAAACCATGAAATACTCTACAGTGATCTGCTTCCCCATCACCGAGTCTGTGAGTTAAGCACATTTTAGAGGTTGGTTGAAAATGACAAGCCTTTTATGAATTACCCATAGCCACTCAAACTAACATGAATGCACTCCATCTGACTGGCAAGAAGCAGGCAGAAGCCTTTACAAGGGCAAAACAAGACAGATGCTGACCATTTTGGAGGCCTTAATGAGAGAAGGCAGTGAAGCATGAGGAGTAAAGGACAGGCCTCCTGAGATAAAGGAGAGTGGGTTTATGAAGGACTGCTTTATGCCTGCTGGTCTCAGTTTTGCGCTGAGGGCTTCCAGGATCATCTGCCAGGCTCTAGTGGAGAATGCAACAAAATGATCTCGTGGGTAAGGTGGCAGTGAGTTAAGCCATGTTTTTGTGGACTGAGCAATTTCATGCTGTAAAAGATTTCACTGTCATGGGGTTTTATGGTTGCCAAGAATTGTTTTAAATTGTTTCTTCATCAGAAGAATTGTTGATTGATTTGAAATGGAATTTGTTTCCATACATTGAAAGTGAATGGTGAATGAGGCTGTCATTCTGCCTAACATTTCCTTTTGTGGCCCACATAAGAAAGTCATAAGGGTTTGGTAAAATATGAGGGTGAGTAAATGATGACTAGCTATGTCATGTAAAATGTATCATAGAATGCATAATCTGCAATTAAAGTGAGTTTGAACCTGGATTTTGCCTTCAACCTTTACTGTAACCTTGTTTAGCTCTCTGCCAAAGAGTAGTGATATCATTTGATAAATGTCGAAATGATTGATGAGGGGGCATGTCCGGAAGTCGTTGACATTTATGTTTGATAACCATAACTGGAAATGTCTGGCCGGATATGTGTTTGATGTTTGAATGACCTGGAAATGTCTGATCAGATGTCTGTTTGATGGCTGAATGACCAGATGTTTTGCCAGGAAGTCTGTTTAGTTGATAACGAGAACTGGATGTTTTGACAAGAAGTCTGTTTGAGAGATAACAATAAACAGATGTTTTGATAGGTGTTTATGTCTGATAACAATAACCAGATGTCTCTGACCATAGTTTGACCTTTGGTTGCCAGGATGTCTGGTTGTGGTGACAGGAAGTCTGTTTTGTGGTTACAGGAAGTGTGCTTTAACTGACCATGGTTTGACCTTTGATTTGACAGATGTTTTAAGTGATATAAGTTTTGTCAAGTGTGCGGTTTAAAAATTGTGTGTCTTGCTGAGTCTGAATAACTGTCCACATTCAGAAAACTATTCTGAATGTTTCCTCATTGAGAATGCAAGTTGAATTAACTGAAAGGGTGGTTTTTGCCCCAAAGTGCAAGAATGGGTCAGGTGTGCCAGAGTTAACGTCAGACATTGTGAAGCATGAGCTACCCACATCCCATGAGATTGTTGTTGGGTTTGAGTTTAATAAAACAACACATACCATCAAGTTTTTCACTAGGGCTGATGTTTGATTATCATCCAATGATCCACACTTATTCCTCATGGCTGCGGATTGGCATTTTTTCTATATGAACATCTGGAAATCTGTGAGGGGAAACCGGTACAGCTCGATGTACATTATCGATTGGGCCAGTGTGAATGATGATCGACATTTTCAGGTACTGGCTGAACTGCAATATAGAAAGTCAGATAATTATATCTGTATAGGCACTTCAAGGGTTAATGCAAAACATTTTGATGATGACGACTCTTCCTCAGGAGACAGTGACAGAGATTCGAGTTATAATACAGATTCTAAAGATGTAGAAAATTTGTTGATAGACTTGGACATGTCTGTAATGACCAAGATGTTTGAATTGTTTGAAACAAACCACTTTGTATTTAGTATTTAGTGAACTTTTCTCAATTTTGGATCAAATGTTCAATGAATGAATGTTGTCAAAATAAGAATTTCAATTAACAAAAAGTAAAGAAATTGTGTATGTACTCACTTTGAATGAGATGTACAAGACTTTTAAAACATTAAAGAGGATTAAATAGTTTACTATGGTTGTTTAAATTAGTTGTAACTGTGTAATCAAATAAAACGTCTCTAAATTCTCTCTTTGTATGTATCTCTCTCTCTGTGTCTTTCCCTAAATAACACATCTTTTAGAGGTCTATTAACTCTTTAACTTGAGTCACCACTTCACAGGACATCCTCATCCCACTTCACACATAACCTCAACAGAACCTTCTGGTCTTAAAACTTTAAGGCTGACCAGCCTACACTTGTTTGACCTAATATGGATTAATTTAATATTACAGTATTTCTTGACATTACGTATTAAACACACATTTCATTCTCATTTTATCATACAGCATCAAGAAATATGCTATAAACACGTTTAAATAAGCACGTTTAAAAACCATAATAGGTGCTCTTGAAGTACAAAATGAATGTTAAATCAAATATACATCGAATAATATCAAACTAACATGTTTAAAACTTAGGCTCCAGCACTACCCGTGACCCTGCATAGGACAAGCGGCTATAGAAAATTGATGGATGGATGGATGGATGGATGTTTAAAACTTGTGAATTTACAAACTCTTTAAAGTGTAAACTCCTTTATGATTAATTATGATTAATGATTTGTAATTATTAATATGTTTAAGAAATTTTATATTTCATTTTTATTCTAAATCCTAACATGTTCACCATTTAAACATGATTATCAATTTAACAATTCAGATACAGAGAACTATTTCAAAGTAATTTAGTATATTTTATTTTAAAATGATAATCAGTGTTGGGTGTAATGCATTAATAAGTAATTCATTACTGTAATTAAATGACTTTTTCATTGAAAAAAGTAAAGTAAGGGATTACTCTTAATTTTTCAATGATTTAATTACAGTTACTTCTGATGTAATTTTTAAATACTGTATAGACTATAGAAAAATTCTATATAAAACAATAGGTAATTTTAAATCAAAGTTTAACATCTTCTGTTAAAATATATGTTTTTTCATTTAAAGCTGCCCCCTTAAATTCTTTGGCCAGTTCGTGAGTAATTTATTTGATTTTATATGATTTATTTGAAAGAATTAAAAAGAACAATTTCATGTCTATCCTTGTATTTTTCATCTGGTCGAGGTTGATAAGGGTTTTAGAAAGTAATTAGTAATATGAATGTTGAATGTTACATTTATATAGTGCTTTTCTGACACTACACTCAAAGCGCTTTACACAGTGAACAGGGGACTCTTCTCAACCACCACCAGTGTGCAGCATCCACCTGGATGATGCGACGGCAGCCATAGTGCGCCAGTACACTCACCACACACCAGCTATTGGTGGAGAGGAGAGAGGAAAGTTATAGAACCAATTAATGGATGGGGATTATTAGGAGGCCATGATTGAGAAGGGCCAATGTGGGGAATTTGGCCAGGACATGCAATTACTTTTCAGACAGAATAATTAATACAGTAATCTAATTACACTGTAGATGTAATTAGTAGTTAGTAATTAATTACTTTTTTAGAGTAACTTACCCAGCACTGATGATAATTTAACAAAATGGTATTCATTTATTACTTTTAACATGATGTTAAAAACACACTGCTTCATATAATAGTCATGAGTTCATGTTATTCCACTAATCTTTTAATATCCTCTAACTATAGGTTACAAAACACAACATCCCATATCAAACACTCTTCTACAAAGGTTTTAAACAAAATGTTTAATTATATGTAAGTACTTTTAATTCTACTAAGTTTAAACTAATATTGATAAGCAAGAGTACTTACACTGATCATTTAACTAACAGACATAACTAAAACTATGGTATTAAAGTTTATACGTCTCTCATTAAACTCCTCCACACACACACTCACCTTAGTCTTCTAGTCGTGAAATTAAAGCTAAGGCTGACCACTCTCAATATGTTTAACACCATTCACTCTTTCTGGACAGCACACAGTAAATCATGAACCTTATACTGGAGAAAAGACTTATTTAAAACTTGTAGAAAAAACCAAATTATGTATAATCTTTGTCTTCTTCTAACAGGGTAATGAAGTATGTATTGACATTATTAATCTTTTTGGTCTACGGTTGCAAACTATACATAGACTTTAATTTTAAAATTGTTATACATTTACAATTTAATTAGAATGACAAAGTTACCATACCAAGAGGGTAGTCATACAACAATACAATGAAATAGCTCAAATAATTACAGCTATTTATTTTATCTCACTCTTTAAAAAATTTCAGTTTAAACATTGAAACAGCAGTTAACACAGAAAATATGATTTTAGCAGAGTCGTGATAACACTGAATAAGTGATTAATCACTGTTGTATTCATATTATTTCAAATGGCAGAGACATAATTTTATAGTAGAAGCAACAAACATGAGCCTATCGAGTATGTATTCCCTAGTTTGTGATGAAAACAGTAAAATAATAATAATGCCAATAACTATATTGTTAGAAGTTATAACTAATAATGTTTTAAGGTAAGCACTTACCATTTTCTTTTACCAGTGTGAATGTAATGGTCTCACTTAATTAGAGAGTACAAGTAGATGTAGAATTCAACCAAAGACATTAAATATTTTTTATTTGGTCATAAATGCTCAATCTAGCATAACACTGAACCACTGAACCATATACTGTATAGTCTTAGCCTTCTAATACAGTCATTGCACTGGGGGGTTTATGAAAACAGAGAGGAGTAGCTAGGGGCCTTCCCTCAATAATACACTACAACTACGAAATAAATAACAGAAATGTGAACTTTTTTAAAAACTTAGTTTTAATTCAAACAAGTTTTATATTCAGTGATCATAAAGTCATTAATCTAAATTCAGTGTCATAAATTAGTAAGAAAATGGTTGTTAGCAAACACACCAATTTATGATAACCATACTGATGTGTTATGGTTCACGATTTGAAGATGTTCTGTATGTTTTGTACTTTGTCCTTATTATTCATTCAATGGATGAGACTAATCGTAGTTTTGATTAAAAATCTCTTTGAATGAGTAAATATGTGAAATATCATGAAACTGCGTAAGACTTTTTTTTTAAAGTGCAATTGTAGCCAACTTATGACTTTCTATAAAACAAGTCGCAAGATACATGCTACAACATAAACAGTAGAATTTAGTTGTTTTCCTTAATTAAATTCTCATCTTTTAATTTCACAAATAGGTTTCTAACTCAAATTAAAACACTTAAAACTACGCATGCTCTGTTAAGTTGCTGGTGTTACACTCAGACAGGATATGCTCTGACATAAATATTTTGGTTCACAGATCTGATGTTAACAGTTTTTTACAGAACTGTATTAACTCCAGGAGCAGTTTTACCCACATAGCAATTTTTGGCTGGCCCAGCTCCGGTCCACATAATCTGTTTCCCCCCGGCCCACATACAGCAATGAATTACGGCCCTAGTGGTCCAGACCAAATTTTCAGTCAAGGGTCACGCATGGGCCATAACTGGCCCAAATCTCAGCTGATCAGTAGCCCATAACAGGCCCTGCACTGGGCCAGAACATGTATAATATCAGTACCGAATCTCAGCCTTATACCATATCAACACCAGCCTTTAACCAGAAACCCCATAACTAAGCCACACCCCTCATCTAACCAGAATCTCTTCACAGCCATAATATCCCCAAATCATATAGATGTAGAATAAACCACAAAACAACTACTGCATGAAAAGGTTTTGTTTGTATAAAAAAAATCAGGTCATTTAGACAAATTACAATTCTGTTAATTTGTGTTTCTTTTTTTTTTTTTTTTTTTTCAGTGCACAACTTTTACAATGTTCTAACACTAAAAGTAAAATAAACCAACTAAACTGAACTAAAATAAATAAAATTAACACCTGCAACAGGTAAAATCCAATTAATTCAATGTTTTCCAATTATCACAGTTATACATTTTACAGAGGGGACTAAAGGAAAGCATTAATGCAATAGTGCACATTCTAAACAAATTAAAGGGATCAAACAACAGATAATAAAAAATAAAAAAAACAATACATTTGTATTTATTGCCCACCCTAATAGCTGCATTTGTTTCTGTGTGTGTGTGTGTGTGTGTGTGTGTGTGTGAGAGAGAGAAAGAGAGAGAGACTAGTCAGAATTGTCCTGAACAAGTTAAGTGTCCTGCCCTTCTTTTCTCCTCAACCGCTTCCTCCTTCTTCAATCCCTTTCAGGGGCAAACTGAAGCCATGTCTTTACAGTAACTTCAGTCTCCTGGTCAGCGGTGTTGCATGTCAGGTGATCCCCCCCCCCAAAAAACACAGCAGCTATGGACACAAAATAAATAAAAACATAAATACAAATCATTAAAACACAGGCATTGCTAGATACTATTTAGGGGTGCTTCAGCGGGGTCGAGTGCAGGACGAGTAAAGATCAGGATCTGCTGACCGACTGAACTAGAGGAGACGGCTTGTCGTTCTTTTAGTTCAGCAATCTTGTTTAACAAGAGAAAGGGACTGAATTATGAGTAAAAGTAACTTATGACATTACAATGACATCAGGACATAATTGAACTTCGAATCATTTTGGGGTCTTTTTTGTGTAGTCATGCACAGCAGTTCACAAAATAAAAGATAGTTATGCTTTGTTTTGATTTGTGGGGAAAACTCTTATAATACTTAAACTGCTAAATTCTCCTGGTAGATTTGTAGACATGCAAATATTAATAAAGTATAATTACACTTGTTTCGGTCATGAACAACTCAGTACATTGTCAATGGTTTAAATGGATAGTTGTTTAGAAAAATGAAAACTCTTTCATCATTTACTCACCCACATGCCATCCCAGATGTGTATGACTTTCTTCTGCAGAACACAAATGAAGGTTTTTGGAAGAATATTTAGTAGCCAGTAGGTCCATACAATGCAAGTGAATGGTGACCAGAACTCAGAAGGTCCAAAAAGAACAAAAGGCAGCAAATATGTAATCTGTATGACTCCAGTGGTTAAATCCATGTCTTCAGAAGTGAGTGATGATAGGTGTGGGTGAGAAAGATCAACATTTAAGTCCTTTTTTACAATAAATCTTCACCTTTGATCAGTGTGTGGTAGTATGTGGCTGAAAGTGAAAGTCACTTCCACACCAGAATGTAGAAAGTGTAGATTTACAGTAAAAATGGCCTTAAATATTGATGTGTTTTTAACCCACACATACTGTATCATATCACTTCTGAAGACATGGATTTAACCACTGGAGTCATATGGATTACTTTTATGCTGCCTCTATGTCCTTTTTGTACCTTCCAGTTTCTCATCACCATTCACTTGCATTGTATGGACCTATAGAAAGGCACACACATCTGGGATGGCATGAGCATGAGTAAATAATGAGAGAATTTAAAGTTTTGGGTAACCATTACTTTAAAGACTCTTTTTACAAAAACAGTCACCTAACGAATCAGTAAATCAGCCTTTTAGGTGAACAAATACAAAAGAATCGAGTTGCAAGTTAATGACATCAACATTATCTAAAGTTATTTCACTCTAATAAATACATGTGACTGGAGTGGTTTGCAGAATAAAGCATATCAGAACATTTTACAGGTTGAATAAATAATTAAATCTCAAATTAACAAATTCTTACATTTTCCTTGGTCTTGCCAAGACGTTCTTCTCAATGGTGACAGCCCCTTGAGAGTTAGGAAGAGATGAGTGAAATATCTGCTGTCCGCTAAGCAGTTCTTCTAGTCCGCAAACTAAAAAAGGGACAGAGAGATAGAGAGAGAGAGAAATCTAATTGACAGTTTATAAACTGATTATAGAAAAACAAACTTCTAGCAACTGAAACTTAAGTTTCCTTGGCTTTGGTTCCCTATCTGTTGTGTCGATGTAGTGACACTAGGGGTCACTCTTGGGAGCACCAAACACCTCTGCTTTTTAAAAAAAAGGCCAATGAGAATTGGTGAGTGGAATTTGCATGCCACTCCCCCAGAAATACAGGTATAAAAGGAGCTGGTATGCAACCACTCATTCAGATTTTCTCTTCGGAGCTGAGCGGTTCTATTCATTGAAGCTGAATTCACCCGCGAAGTACATTCACCTCATCTGCTGGATTCTACGGCGCATTTCAGCGGCTTCTCCCCCTCTGCACCAGTGGAGTGCAGAGAACGCCCCTGGGCGCTTCGGCAGAAACAACTAAAAGAGTATATTCTAAAAAGAGTATATTTTCTTTCTAAAAGAGCGGCACACATGGAACGTCTTATTAAAGATGCCTTTCCGTTTGTGTGTTATTCCTGGTTGCGGTCGTTATCTCTCTGCTTCTGACGGCCACGATCGCTGTCTTACGTGTCTGGGCGCTGCCTACGTGGAGACATCGTTCGTGGATGGGTCTTGTCCTCATTGCGAGAACATGACCATGGCAACGTTGCGGTCGCGGCTTGCATTCGTAAGAAAGCAAGCCACCCCAGCGGCTCCCCGCCTCGGTCCTTCTACCTACAGGTATGAGGCCATGCCGGTTAGCACTGGGGGCGATTTGTGGACCTCAGTGGGACCACCTCCGCCGGGTAACCCCCCACGGACCTCCCATTCCCCAGCACGCTCGCTTGCCCTGGTCGGCATCGGAGAGCGGGCTCGTCCATTCAGATGCAGAGGCTTCGACTGGGCTTCCTCCTTCGGGAATGGTCGCCCAGTCCCAGGCCAACGCGGAAATGACGGACATGCTTTCCCGGGTGGCCGCAAGAGTCGGGCTAGAGTGGAACCCTCCACTCTCCCCCGAATCCTCGCGGCTCTACGATTGGTTCCTGGGTTCGGGGCACAGCCTACAGCCATGCCCCACCCCTGTTATTTTCTTCACGGAAGTGCATGAGGAGCTGACAAGATCGTGGGAGGCACCTTTTACTTCCCGGTCCCGGTCTTTCAGATGAAGGTGTATGTAGCCACTATTTCAGCTCATCACAATGCAGTAGATGGTAAGTATTTGGGGAAGCATGACTTGATCATCAGGTTCCTAAGAGGCGCTAGGAGGTTGAATCCCTCCAGACCACGCCTCGTCCCCTCATGGGACCTCTCCATGAGCTCTTGACTCCCAGTCGTGTTCACAGACTATGATCCCTGGATGACTTTCCTCCTTAGCCCTCTGGCAGTTGAGTTTGCGGAGAAACTCGCTGACCGGCCCAGTACGTGCGCTTATGAGCCACTGTACTGAGGTAGGTGCTCCACATGTGCTGGTTCCCCGAAGGCGACCCCATGTGATATATTCCACAAAATAATTTCCCTGGAGGTAAACTGCATATTCCTTGGGCAGGCCCCTCTGCCCCCGGTCGCCATGCTCTGTAGAAACTCCTCCTCCTTCGGATAGGACCTACCATGGGACCTCTCCACATGACATACTTCCGACAAGACTCGGTAAGACCATGTGACGTATTCCACTCAAAATACCCCCCCCCCCCTCCTTTTTGGGCGGGGTGTGGACTCCACGGTGTCTTCCCCTTGGGAGGGACACCCCCCAACGCAGACACTTATGGCTCCCAGTCAGTTAACAAATTCCACTCTTTCTGGGGAGAAAAGAGAGGGAAAAGAGGCCTCAGCTGAGCTAGCCTGTCCCTATAGTTGGGCAGTCGACTTGTTCCTGATGGACCATTCGACGCTCATAAGAGCATTGGGGGAGGTTATGTGACAGCCTAGTGTGCTGGCTACGAGGCACACAGTAGTCTGCCCACCACACACCGCCAGTTCACGTAACACAGTTCAGCTAGTTGTGCCATTTTGTATAGGGACCCCTAATGTCACTACATCGACGCAACGTTGAGTGAATGACAGATAGGGAACGTCCTGGTTACTTTCGTAACCTCCATTCCCTGATGGAGGGAACAAGACGTTGTGTCCCTCTTGCCACAATGCTGTACGCTGAAATGGCCGGGACCTGGTCTTGGCTCCTCAGCACAAAACCTGAATGAGTGGTTGCATACCAGCTCCTTTTATACCCATACGTCCGGGGGAGTGGCATGCAAATTCAACTCGTCAATTCTCATTGCCCTTTTTTTAAAAAAGCAGAGGTGTTTGGGGCTCCCAAGAGTGACCCCTAGTGTCACTACATCGACACAACGTCTCGTTCCCTCCATCAGGGAACGGAGGTTATGAAAGTAACCAGGACGTTTCTTCTTAGCGAAGAAATCACCTTGGAAGTCAGGAACCAATGTGTGTAAGATCTTTGGTGCACTAGACAGGTTTTCTGGTCTGTACAGAAAGAGAGTGAGAGGCAAATATAATAGACATTTCATAAATTGCTTATAGGAAGAAAAAAAAGTCAAACGCAACCGAAACTTACATTTTTATGGCTTCATTTTTGCCAAGACAGGCTTCAAGGGTGAACAAATACCCTTGGGAGTGAGGAATAAATTAGTAAAAGATGTTTGGTGCACTAGGCAGTTCTTGTGATCTCTGTACAGAGAGAGAGAGAGAGATAAGCAAATATAATATCAATGTTTATTATATTGTTTACAGAAAATTTAACCTAGAAAAGCTACAGAAACCTACATTTTACTTTGATTAGCTTTTGAGAAGAAAATTTCAACTTCATCTTCCCCAGGAAAAAGGATGTTCTTCTGTCTAATGAAGCACTTTATCAGGGTTTCTGCAGGTATCATCAAATCTAATTTAATGCATTTTAAATGCCATTTTTAAAATTTGTAATGCCATACACAACCCATGACTAACCACGGATACAATATATATATATATACATTTTTAAATACCCATGTCCCAAATTCTGAATTGTAACAATTCAATTTGAAAATGATGCAATGATGATAATCTTGGATATTTGAAAAATAAAGAAAATCGACATAATTTAAATAAACTGTATCACTCTGAACTGAATAAAATGTCAATTTATTTGCAGATATTTCAAATTTGATTTTACAAAGTACCAATCAACTAGATATTGAATGCTAGGCACACTGAAAAATCAGGCCATTGGAAAAAAACCATTAAGTTTCTGTTTGTGTAAATTGTACCGCCATCGAATACACGTGACCTCCTTTAACTATAACTTCTATCAGTCTGGACAGAAGGAAAAACTCTGAAACTCTGAACTTTTAAATGCTGGAACTTAATGTATGCAAAATTCAAGTGCTATAGAAATTACACAGTCTTAACTTTGTGTAAATAAGAGAATTAATCCATGTGCCTTAGTTCGCTCACTTTTAGTTCCAACTCTGACTCAACTTTTTTCAATTAATTGCATTTGTCCTTGTATCTCCTCAGAGTATTAGATTTTGTAATCATTTGAGCCATGAATGAGTTAGATTTGTTTTCGGCCTGCTCAGCTATTTGATCAGCATCCTTCTGAAGGCTGGCGCACACCTCCATCAACACCTCCCTTTTCTTTTTCAGTTCTTCCAGCTCATCTTTCAAAGCTTTTCTCTTAAGTCCATGCATGACACCCTCACTCTTCTTCTTCTATTCATCAAGGTAGATACTGTATCTGGTCCTGGCTGAGGCTACAGAAGCCAGTAGTTCATTTGTGATGGACACTTTGAGAACCCCCCCACAAGCTCTAACTTGGTCACAGACTAGTCTCTGGGCCTCAACAGTTTCTTCTTTTATGTTGCAAGTCACTACTTCCCTGTTCATACTAATGGAAAGAAGATGTTTCAGGTCTAATAGAAGCACACATTCCTAAGAATAGAAATAAATAAATGATTTGACATCAACTGAAAAGATGTTACTGACATGTTTGGTTATTGCGAATTTGCTCTTATAATTTCAAAAATAGCTTTTTAAAGCACCATCTAAAAGCAATAAGACTCACTGAGGAATGACAAAGACATCTTGTATCTTGATTATGTATTCTAGATTTGCAATAAAAACATGGAATACTATATGCACTAATCAATACAAAGAGCACTGTAATACTTATATATAAAACCTGTATCTTCATCCTTAATTCATCCAAATAAAATTCAATTAACAAAAAGTACAACTATACTTAATTTGAAATGGTGCAACAGATCCTCAGTCTTTGAATACCCCATGAACTGTGATTCAAGATAACGGGACTGGACACAACCAGCCTCCCAAAATCGAACATGGACATCTAGTTGTTGAAACTCTCATCAAACATCAACACAAATGGTCCTGCATTGTTAATCGCAGAAATCAGTTTATTTTTGAAGTATGGGGCAAGTCCAAATTTTAAAATGTAGCTGGTTTTGTCCTTTCCACAGGTGAAAGATTTGGCTATTTGTGAATCAGGAAACATTGCCTGGAACAACTCAGAAACACCTTCATTGGATGCGTATGAGTGGTGCTGCACGGCAGTGTTCAGACACCAGAGCACCTGCGCCTGCATCCTCACATTCGAACCAAACGCTGCTTGAAGGTCGCTCGATTTTCCTTCGGTAGCGGTGGTCACTACAGCAGCAGTTGTGGTGTTTGTGGTAGTAGTAGTAGTTGCTGAAGAGGCTACTTTGTCAGTCACTGCAAAGTAACTAGACGCTGTCTGCCTTTTATAGCCGATTTGTGGCCATCGGACTGCATATGAGATTTAATGGCATTGACACCCATTGTACCTAGCTTAAATAATTTTTTACAAACACTGCAAAATCCTTCTCCATGTTGACCACCAACGGGCTGCAACCATGTCCTAAATTCTTCGTCTTCCAGCAACTTTTGGAATCCGGAGGCAATTGCCAAACTGGTTCCACGTGTTTATCACACCAATGTACATATTTTGCGACAGCAAATCGAAGTTATTAATTATGAAGTCTATATTCAAAATAAACTGGTAATATCATTTTTTTCAAAACTATCTACATTTTTTAATGCGTGTAGGAATAACATTTAATGCTTTTTAATGCCATTTAAGGCCTTAATTTTCACAAAATCCATTTAATGACTTTTAATGCTTTTCAATAAACCCTGTTTTTTAAATTTTGGTTGGATATCGAACATTTTCTCACACAGAAAAAAATTAAGATAACTGGGGGCCTGGGTAGCTCAGCGAGTATTGACGCTGACTACCATCACGTGTTGCTCCTGTTGTTAGAGGACCAATTACTCTCCATACCTAAATCAATTTGTCTCAATTCCAATTTTCATTGACCCAAAAAACAGCCCCTGCAGGGAAGGAAAATTAAAGCTATACATTAAAAAAAAAAAAAAAAAAAAAACACTAAACTGTTTTGTTTTAAGACACTGATCATTATGAATCATCATTATAATCACAATAATGTCTGGTGTACTACACAGATGCATACTAAAACATATATACATTTCTGCACTTGTTATTTTTAAATCATGCTGCATTATCAGAACCTGCTAGAAATAAAACAAGCAACTGAACAATAAAGCACTGTAAATTATAACAGATTACATCACTGGAGATGTGAGATAAAGTTACTTATGGTCAGTGTTGGGTACAACAGACTACATCTGAATAATACAATCGATTACTGTTTCATTATGATTACATATTGATTAAATTATATATCAGGCACCGCAATAAATTAGTAGCTAATTAATTTGCTTGGTAGGCCTTGGTGTGATAGCGTTAAAACACTGAAAGTGGTCTCGTTCCTCATTTACTTAGACTACAGAAATAACAACTTACAAGAATACACAAGGATAATATCACAGTTCAATGCAGCATTATCGTAGAAACATCGCTTACCTCACAGCAAGAAAAAAGAGGCACACAGACACACATGCCTGTATGGTTTTGAATCACATTCGGCGGGGACAGCAGTTTAAATGTAAACACCCAACTGCTAACGGTCCGGATGTAGAAAAGAAAGTCCTGCCTTAAAGGTAAAATATCCAGTCACATTTTAGATTCATGCGCATGCGCTTTAGCTGAACCAGTCAGAATTTGTCTTTTGTTTTTTTATCTGAGCTAAAGAAGCACAATTTATGATAACTTTGTAGATTTGTTCTTTGAATGTAATCTTGACCAACCTTTACCTATTTTTAATACGTATCAAACATTTTCAATATTTAACAAATGTGATGGAAAAAATAAATATATACAAACATGGGTCATGCAGGTGGCTTACGAAAGACTTATAACAATGAACAGTGTCTTGATTTTTTGATTATCAATTATTCTAACATTTATTAAAATTATTATTTCTAAGAAGAATAAAATTTAGGGATCCATTTAAAAATATATAATCAATGTAACTTTTCAAATGTGGCCCATGATTTATAAGCCTAATTTGGGCCACACACCTCCCACCAACAATCGGCCCTCATGTTGTTTGCCGTCACATATGCAGAGCCGCCATTGCCAGACATGGCCCATCTTTGGCTGACAGGATGCATGCCGTTGCCGACATGAGGCCATTAGTGCCAGACTGAGGCCACACTCGGGCCAAGTCTGTCTGGGTAGGCTCTGTGGATACGTATGGGTTAATCCTTTTATGAAAATAGGAATATAATACATTTTATAATTAAAGTTTACATCTGTGAGGACTCATTTATGTAAAATATATTTTATAATATTACTTAAAACTAAAGGACACACTAACTCTTGTCTCAGCCTCTGATATGCTCAATGTACTTTTAACACTACTCACTACTTTAAAACATGATAAAAAAATATCCTTTCCGTAGTTCAGTGCACATTGTGTGCAATTGACAGTTTTAAATCCTTGAATTGTCGGGTGTGTTTAGAAGTTACAAGTCCATTAAATAAGTTTAAATATGTGTTTATGAGAAAAAGTAGTCACTGGACTAGCCAAAGTTTGCAAGATGCGTGGCGTTGTCTCTTAATAAAAGATTTAGTTTTGTTGAAAAATTTGCAAATTCCTTGAACATGCATTGCAGTCTTGATTTTCAGGTTTATGTCTCTAAATAGCTGGTGTTTATCGCTTCCTTTCCTTTATCTCACAGTGACAGAATTTTGACCATGCACACACACACACACACACACATCAACTGTGAGTCACAAGTGTACTTGTGTACTGAAAACCATCATGAGACAGCATGTGGGCATTTGGTTATATCAGTGCTATAGTTAGACTGGTATTATTTCTAATGTACTATATGTATATACTACTTAAATTAAAATAAGTCAAAAAATTAAGTATATTTTCACATCCCTACAAGATAATGAAAATAAGGTTTTACTAAAAACCTAAGGTCCAATAACTCACCCTAGCACAACTCATGATTAACTTGTCGGATTTCCCCAATGTCAGGCATCATTGATATGTTTAAAATAACAAGAACTACAATGGAAATACGTCTATGACTTTATTGTTTTATCGTTGTTGAGATATATCTTGCTTTTATCGTGACAGAAGTTGATTTCAGTCAATTAAGTTCTCCTCATTTGTAAACTGTTATTTCTTGATTGCAAACAAGTTTAAAGATCATTAAACCATGTTCTCAGTCAGTTAACAAATCAGTCAGGTTTGAGACATTTAGGCCCATACAGTATATGTTTTCAAAACCAGTATCTTTAGATAAAACTAGAGACACAGATTATCATTGTAAGGAAATTTGGAAGTATAAATGTACACGGTATGGATTAAAGTGCCCGCATACCTTCACCAGTAATATGTAGGAAATTGTATAATGGATTTAGTTTAGGAATCTTGGTTGCATTCAACCACCATTATAAGAAGGATAAATGACAAATGATCAGATAAAATTATTTACAAATGTAATACAGTGGGGCCTGGGTAGCTCAGTGGTAAAATACCTTGGCTACCACCCCTGGAGTTCGCTAGTTCGAATCCCAGCTCAAATCCAGCCAGGTCTCCTAAGCAACCAAATTGGCCCGGTTGCTAGGGAGGGTAGAGTCACATGGGGTAACCTCCTCGTGGTCGCTATAATGTGGTTTGTTCTCGGTGGGGCACATGGTGAATTGAGCGTGGTTTCCGCGGTGGATGGCGTGAAGCCTCCACACGCGCTATGTCTCCGTGGCAATGTGCTCAACAAGCCACGTGATAAGATGCGCGGGTTGACTGTCTCAGACGCGGAGGCAACTGGGATTCGTTCTTTGCCACCCAGACTGAGGCAAATCACTATGCGACCACGAGGACTTACAGCGCATTGGGAATTGGGCATTCCAAATTGGGAGAAAAAGGGGAAAAATCCCCCCCCCCCCCCCCCCCCCCCAAAAATAACTAAAATAAAATAAAATAAATGTAATACAGCAGGCTCATTGAATCAGCTCACAATTTATAAGGAATTATTTTAATAAGGTAATACTCTTAGTAATACTCTTCTCATGGCGCATTGAAAATAATATCACAAATATGTTTAGACATGGTTCGAGCTTCGGAATGCAGATCTTTTAAAAATCAAGTAACAAGATTATTTATCAAAATATACCACAGTCAAATTAGCTTTGAATACAAATTAGATTTTATTGCTAATCTAAAACATCAAACTAACTAACACATATAGACAAACATGAACAACTGGTTGGTAAGTGATCTAATACAATAAAGTTTAAATAGACAATCAAAAAAAATCATCAGTCTGATGACAGAGCTATGGATCATAGTGAAAGATAGGTGTGGTTTGTATAGCACAACGTACCTCACAACCCCATATGAATTTTACAGACATCTTTCTTTTGATCTGTTTTCATAGTATGAACGTATTGTTAACTTGTTCTAGTTACAAGTATGGTAAATTTAGTAATATAATCATTTAATAATATCACACGTTTTAAATTCTATTGGAGTTCAGACATTTACATTTCAGTTCTTCTAAGAGGCTTTAGAAACTGGAGGTGAGTGAATTTATCTAAAGTTTGTTATCTTACAAACAAAATATCAGAATCGGAATCAGAATGAGCTTTATTTAAAAGTATGCTTACACATACAAGGAATTTGTCATGGTGACAGAAGCTTCCAGTGCACAAACATTTTTTAGTAAAACCTGGTTTTCATTATCTTGTAGGGATGTCAAAATAATGTGTGCATGTGTGTGTGTGTGTGTGTGTGTGTGTGTGTGTGTGTGTGTGTGTGTGTGGTCAAAAAGTCTGTCACTGTGAGATAAAGGAAAGAAAAGGAAGTAATAAACACCAGCTATTTAGAGACATAAACCTGAAAATCAAGACTACAATGCATGTTCAAGGAATTTGCTAATTTTTCAACAAAACAAAGTCTTTTATTAAGAGACATCGCCACGAATCTTGCAAACTTTGGCTAGTCCAGTGATTACTTTTTCTCATAAATACATATTTAAACTTGTTTAATGGAATTGTAACTTCTAAACACACCCGATAATTCAAGGATTTAAAACTGTCATTTGCACACAGTGTGCACTGAACTATGGAAAGGGAGTTTTTTGATCATGTTTTAAAGTAGTGAATAGTGTTAAAAGTACATTGAGGCTGAGACAAGAGTTAGTGCTTTCTTTAGTTTTCAGTAATATTATCAAATATATTTTACATAAATGAGTCCTCACATATGTAAATTTTAATTATAAAGTATATTATATTCCTATTTTCATCAAAGGATTAATCCATACATATCCATTGAGCCTAAAACTGCTCCTGGAGTTAATACAGTTCTGTAAAAAACTGTTAACATTGGATCTGTGAACCAAAATATTTGTGTCAGAGCATAGCCTGTCTGAGTGTAACACCGGCGACTTAACAGAGCATGTGTAGTTTTAAGTGTTATAATTTGAGTTAGAAGCCTGTTTGTGAAATTAACAGATGCGATTTAAATGAAGGGATACAACTAAACTCTACTGTTTATGTTGTTGCATGTATCTTTTGACCTGCTCTAAATAAAGTCATAAGTTGGCTACAATTGCACTTTTTTTTGTATTACAGAGGGAAGGCCCCTAGCCACTCCTCTCTGTTTTCATGTACATGTATAACAATTTTAAAATGAAAGTCTATGTATTGTTTGCAACCATAGGTGAAAATTAGAAAGACTAAAAAGATGAATAATGTCAATACTTCATTACGCTGTAAAAGAAGACAACGATTATACATCAGTTGGTCTTTTCTACAAGTATTTTCTTCAGTATAAGGTTCATGATTTAATGTGTGCTGTCCAGAAAGAGTGAATGGTGTTAAACATATTGAGAGTGGTCAGCCTTATCTTTAAATTTCATGACTAGAAGACTAAGGTGTGTGTGTGTGTGTGTGTGTGTGTGTGTGTGTGTGTGTGTGTGTGTGTGTGTGTGTGTGTGTGTGTGTGAGGAGTTTAGTCAGAGATGTATAAACTTTAAAAACATAGTTTTAGATACATCTGTTAGTTAAACGATCGATGTAAGAACTCTTGCTTATCCATATTCATTTAAACTTAGTAGAATTAAAAGTATTTACATCTAATTAAACATTTTGTTTAAATCTTACTTTTGTAGAAGAGTGTATGATATGGGATGTTGTGTTTAGTAACGTATGATCAAGTTTAATTTACGACTGGTCAGTCTTATCCGAAAGCTACATGACCAGAAGGCCTCTACTGAATTGTGAAGAAAAGAGCGCTTTCTTGTGTTTTGAGTCAGTAGGCTTTTTAAAAGTTTTTTGTTGTTTTATTGCAAGAGAACATTGTTAAAAGATTCATGGAATAGCATGAACTCATGACTATTATAAGAAGTAAGTTAGTGTGTTTTAAGCATCATATTAAAAGTAATAAATGAATACCATTTTATTTAATTATCATCAACATTGTACAATTTACAAATCATTTTAAAATAAAATATACTTAATTACTTTGAAATAGTTCTCTGTATCTGAATTGTTAAATTGATAATCATGTTTAAATGGTGTACAGCTCTCACAGTAACACAAAACAGCTGTCAGAGATAATTTCCCACAGGTGACAATCCTTACTGCTCTCATCTCGATCTCGCTCTCCATTCACAAACCGGCGCTCGACCACACCCCCACCACCACAGTTTGTTTCAAACAATTCACAAATTTTGGTCATTACAGACATGTCCAAGTCTATCACCAAATTTTCTGTTTTATAACCCAAAACTGTGACACTGTCTCCTGAGGAAGAGTCGTCATCATAAGAATGTTTTGCATTAACCCTTGAAGTGCCTATACAGATATAATTATCTGACTTTCTGTATTGCAGTTCATCCAGTACCCAAAAATATCGATCATCATTCACACTTGCCCAATCGATAATGTACATCGAGCTGTACCGTTTCCCCCTCACAGATGTCCAGATGTTCGTATAGAAAAAAAAATGCCAATTTGAGGCCGTGAGGAAAAAGGGTGGATCATTGGATGATACTCCATAGTCAGCCCTAGTGAAAATCTTGATGGTACGTGTTGTTTTATTAAACTCAAACCCAACAACACTCTCATGGGATGTGGGGAGCTCACGCTTCACAATGTCCGACGTTAACTCTGGCACACTCGATCCATTCTTGCACTTTGGGGCAAAAGCCATCCTTTCAGTTCAACTGGAGAAAAAGCCATTTCAGCAACGTTCAGAATAGTTTTCTGAATGTAGACAGTTATTTAGACTCAGGAAAACACACACCTTTTAAACCGCACACTTGACAAAACTTTTATCACTTAAAACATCTGTCAAACCAAAGGTCAAACCATGGTCAGTTAAAGCACACTTCCTGTAACCACAAAACAGACTTCCTGTCACCACAACCAGACATCCTGGCAACCAAAGGTCAAACTATGGTCAGAGACATCTGGTTATTGTTATCAGACATAAACACCTATCAAAACATCCATTTATCGTTATCTCTCAAACAGACTTCTTGTCAAAACATCCAGTTCTCGTTATCAACCAAACAGACTTCCTGTCAAAACATCTGGTCATTCAACCATCAAACAGACTTCTGATCAGACATTTCTGGTCATTCAAACATCAAACACACATCCGGCCAGACATTTCCAGTTATGGTTATCAAACATAAACATCGTCAACGACTTCCGGACACATCCCCTCATCAATCATTTTGACATTTACCAAATTATGTCACTACTCCAAAGTACTGCACAAAAACACAGGCTGAGGGCAGAGGATAAAGTTTCTCACATTAAACATGTCAACAGATTGAAAGCAAGTCAGATTGATGCTACCTCTGAATACACGGAGCACCATAACATGCTTCACAGTAGAAATTGGTTTGGGTAAAGGGATGTTAACGAATAGACGACAGGCCACATGTTACTCAAGGCCTCCTGCTGTCAGGTCGATTCAAACCAAACCAGACTGTCCCTGAGGTTAGCATGACTCACAGTCAACCGTGAAGAAACAGATATAGCTGCATGAAGAGAGAACTGTAAGTGAAGAGCAAACATAAGTTTAAGGTTCGGTGAATGATCCCAGCTGGAGTAAGAGATAGACAGAGATGGAGAGGGTCCTCTCCCCTGCTTTTAGCCATAGAATGGAGAGAATATGGTACAAAATAGGGCCTGAAACTCTTAAAACCCCCTTGTTATTTTTCCTTTATAAAGAGATGTAAAGATTTTATAGGTGTGTTATATTTTAAAATTACAATACATTTTTTATAAGTAAAACTTTTTAAATGAGGAACAAATTTTAGTACTTTTATTCACCAAAGTGGCATTCAACTGATCACAATGTCAGGACATTAATAACTTGGAAACATTACTATTACAATTTGAAAAAAAATGTCTGAACTTCTTAAACTAATTCAGAGTTCTCATCAAAAAATCCTCCATGTGCAGCAACAACAGCTTTGCAGATCCTTGGCATTCTAGCTGTCAGTTTGTCCAGATACATTTCACCCCACACTTCCTGCAGCACTTGCCATAGATGTGGTCTTGTCGGGCGCTTCTCACGCACCTTGCAGTCTAGCTGATCCCAAAAAAGCTCAATGGGGTTAAGATCCATAGCACTCTTTTCCAATTATATGTTGTCCAATGTCTGTTTCTTTGCCCACTCTAGCCTTTTCTTTTTGTTTTTCTGTTTCAAAGAAACTTTTCTTTGCAATTCTTCCCAGAAGGCCTGCACCCCTGAGTCTTCTCTTTACTGTTGTACATGACACTGGTGTTTAGTGGGCAGAATTCAATGAAGTTGTCAGCTGAGGACATGTGAGGCATCTATTTCTCAAACTAGAGACTCTGATGTACTTATCCTCTTCTTTAGTTGTACATCTGGCCTTCCACATCTCTTTCTGTCGTTGTTAGAGCCAGTTGTCCTTTGTCTTTGAAGACTGTAGTGTACACCTTTGTATGAAATGTTTTTTTTTTTTTTTTTTTTTTTTTTTTGCAATTTCAAGTATTGTATAGCCTTCATTCCTCAAAACAATGATTGACTGACGAGTTTCTAGAGAAAGCTCTAATATTGACCTTAAGACATGTCAGTCTATTGCATACTGTGGCAACTCAAAAACAAACACAAAGACAATGTTAAGTTTCATTTAACGAACCAAATGGCTTTCAGCAGTGTTCGATATAATGGCAAGTGATTTTCTAGTACCAAATTAGCAATTTAGCATGATTACTCAAGGATAAGGTGTTGGAGTGATGGCTGCTGGAAATGGGGCCTATCTAGATTTGATCAAAAATGAATTTTTTCAAATAGTGATGGAGCTGTTTTTTACATCAGTAATGTCCTGACTATGTTTTATGATCACTTGAATGCCACTTTGATGAATTATAGTACCAATTTCCTTCCGAAACAGCAAAACATGTACATTATTCCAAACCTTTGGCCGCCAGTGTGTATTATTTTGGTCTATATTAAAATGCACTTGAAAACGTCCTGGTTACTTGCATAACCTCCGTTCCCTGATGTAGGGAACGAGACGTTGTGTTGATGTAGTGACACTAGGGGTCACTCTTGGGAGCCCCAAACACCTCTGGTCTTTTATAAAAGGCCAATGAAAATTGGCGAGTGGTATTTGCATACCACTCCCCCGAACATACGGGTATAAAAGGAGCTGGTATGCAACCACTCATTCAGGTTTTGTGCTGAGGAGCAGAGACAAGGTCCCGGCCATTTCAGCGGGTAGTCCAGCATTGTGGCAGGAGGGACACAACGTCTCGTTCCCTCCATCAGGGAACGGAGGTTATGCAAGTAACCAGGACGTTCCCTATCTGTCACTCACTCAACATTGTGTCTATGTAGTGACACTAGGGGTCCCTATACGATATGCCACAACTGGCTGAACTGTGTTACGTGAACTGGCGGTGTGTGACGGGCAGACTACTGTGTGCCCCGTAGCCAGCACACCAGGCCACACGTAACCTCCCCCAATGCTGTTATGACTGTCGAACGGCCCTTTGGGGACAAGTCGACTGCCCAAAAAGATAGAGACAGGCTAGCCCAGTCGTGGCCTCTTATCTTCTCTCTTTTTTTGGAGTGGAAATACGTCACATGGTCTTGCCCAGCTTTGTCGGAAGTATGTCATGTGCAGAAGTCCCATGGCAGGTCATACCCTACGGGGGAGGAGTTTCTACAAACATGGTGACTGGGGCCTCTGCCCAAGGAAGACGCAGTTTACCAACAGGGAAACAAATTAGCAGAAGATATACGTCGCATGGGGTTACCTATGGGGAACCAACACATGCGGAGCACCTACCCCAGTACAGGGCTTAGTTAGCACATGTACTGAGCCGGCAGCAAGTTTCTCCGCAAACTCATCTGCCCCAGGGCTTGGAGGAAGTCATCCAGGGAACACAGTTTGTGAAGCTCAGGGGAGGTGAAAGGCGCTATGCGCAAGCGATACACCCAGCCAGCTCTCCCAGACTTACCTGCTTGTGCCTGCCACTACACGGGACGAAAAGTAACTTTTATAAGAAACTTCTGTGTCTGACTGGATGAGCCCACTCTATAATGCTGCGCTCGAGAGCTCATCGCCTCATCCAAAAGCCCGATCGGAGCAGACGAGCATGCTGGGGAATGGGAGGTCCGTGGGGGGATACCCAGTGGAGGTGGTCCCATTGGGGTCCCCAAATCGCCCCCAGTGCTAGCCGCGCTGGCCTCATACCCATAGGTAGAAGGACCGAGGCGCAGAGCCGCTGTGGTGGCTTGCTTTCTTACAAAGGCAAGCCGCGACTGCAATGTTGCCATGGTCATGTTCTCGCAATGAGTACATGATCCATCCACGAAGGCTGTCTCCGCGTGGGTAGCGCCCAGACACGAAAGCCAGCCAGAAGGCAAGAGATAACAACCGCAACCAGAAATAACACACAAACGGAAAGGCATCTTTAAAAAGACGCATCTTTAAAAAGATGTTCCATGTGTGCCGCTCTTTTAGAGAAATATACTCTTTTTTAGAATATACTCTTTTTATTTCTGCCGAAGTGCCCAGGGGCATTCTCTGTAGTGCACCAGTGCAGGGGGGCGGGGGGGCGCCGCTGAAATGCGCCGTCAGATCCAGCAGAGGTGAATGAACAGCTGTGGGAATTCAGCTCAGTGAGCATCGACCGTTCGGCTCCGAAGAGAAAATCTGAATGAGTGGTTGCATACCAGCTCCTTTTATACCCGTATGTTTGGGGGAGTGGTATGCAAATACCACTCGCCAATTTTAATTGGCCTTTTATCAAAGACCAGAGGTGTTTCGGGCTCCCAAGAGTGAACCCTAGTGTCACTACATCGACACAACGTTGAGTGAGTGACAGATAGGGAACTCTGAGCACACACATAAATCCACAATTAAATCCATCAGAGGAGTTACTGAATTAATGTGTCACAGACTTACTGAACAGCAGTTTATCATAACAATCATTGATCATGTCTGAGTTGAAATGGTATTTAGATAAAAAATTATAATATTAAAAAAACATTCAAGTATGTTACCAAATAGTTTTGTTTTGTTAAATGTATTTTAAAGTCCATTTGTTTAACAGAGACTGTGGTAAATTTCTGTTTCTTATCAAATCCAAAATTCACTATCACTGAAAAAAAACATTCTTCTTAATCATAGATTCTTTCCCATTTTCTCCACAGATTTTCATTTTGTGCCTTTGTGGGAGAAGAGTGGGAAGGGTGCTCAGTTACTCTGCAATTACTCAGCCTTTGTGGAAGAAGAATGGGAAGGATCCTCGGTTACTCTGCAATCACACAGCCATTTTGAGGCAGACTGCGTCACCGTATCCACGGTAACCTTCCTTCATCTGACCAATCTCTGACAGGTTTTAATGAGGTCATTGGGTCCACCTCAGCATGCAAAACATCACTTTGAATACACTCTACCGTTGCACTAAGAAAATCACATCTCTAGCACCTAATATGACTGTATAACTTATCGCTCTCTATGCTCACTCCATTACGGTTGTGGTGGTCAGACAGTGTGATAGTCCATAATTGGAAAGAGGAGGAATGGACTAGCTGTTTGATTGACCCCCTGAAAGCTGGATTTGAGAAAAGCAGAAATTATTTGATTTGTTTGTTACCATTAGAACTTTGAGAATCAGATGTCCCTGTGTGACTAACATTGTATATAATGTGTTCTTTAGATGACTGGGGAAATCCAGTGAGACATGCAGATGCAATCATTTTCTAACACTGACATTTCTTTAGTACATTGGCACACATTCTGAATCATCACTTTTAACTACAGTAAAAACTTAAATGTTGTGAAGGGTTATTTAAAGGCATGTTTGCACTTACATGGAAGTGAATAAGGCCAGTCCATAAATGTTAAAATATAGCCACAAGATATATAGACTGTGTTAACATGGTTTTAGAGTGATAAAATCAAGGAATTGCCAACATTACAGCATTTACCAGATTATGGGATTTAGCCTACCTGCGTTTTGTTATCATGACAACAAGTGGTAATATAGGATATTACTTTACACAAATAAGGTGATTAGGTAATTTGATCACAATAAAATCATGCTAACATATAATGTGTACATCATGTGACTATATGCTTTTGAAACTGTGTGTATTTTAACGTTTATGGATTGGTCCCATTCACTTTTCTGTCTGTCTGTCTGTCTAGCTATCTATCTAGTTATCTACTTTAGCTATCATTCTATCTTTCTATCATTCTAATAATATATCTAACTCTCTGTCTGTCTGACTGTCTGTCTATCTGTATTTCTATCTATCTGTCTATTTATCTGTCTATCATTCTAACAGTCTGTCTGTCTATCATTCTATCATCTGTCTATCTATCTATCTATCTATCTATCTATCTGTCTGTCGGTCTGTTTGTCTGTCTAATTGTCTGTCTATCATCTATCTATCTATCTATCTATCTATCTATCTATCTGTCTGTCTGTCTGTGTCTGTCATTCTAACAATCTAACTCTCTGTCTGTCTGTCTGTCTGTCTGTCTGTCTGTCTATCTATCTATCTATCATCTATCTAGAACTAACCATTCTTAGACAAACAGGTGTAAGACACCTAAATATCCAGGAAGTTTCATCCAAAAGGCCTCACATAAACAGCTGTATATACATGCTCATCATGCCAGACAAGCGTATGATCATTTGTAATGTTAATCTAATACAATATCCATAGAGCAGAGCAGTAGACCAGCAGAAATCTCCAGTGTTATTATAACCACTGGTCACTCGCTCTTACAATCACTTTGTAAAATATTGACATTAAACAAGGGGATAAAGTTAAGATGCTGAATTACAAGACCTCTGACACAAGGAACATATGCCATCCTTTAGTAAATCACCCTGTGGTTTGTGTTAGTAAAACTCTCCTTTTTGCAGGTTAGGCAGTGTGCTGACAACAGGAGACCTGTTGTGAGGGGAGGGTCTTGACAGCTTTGTGTTCCACCAGGAGAACTGTAATTGGAGTTAATTACATTGAATACATTATAACCATGACCTTCTGTTCTGGCTGTATGAATCCAGCTGATTGAGTGCAATATCTTTCTCTGTCCCGCTCACTCGCTCACTCACAAGCAGTCATGTAAGGGATAATCCACGGCTACGTTAAATGATTTTAATTCACAACGAGGTACCACCCGACGTGAAGCAGAGGGTGTTTGCCTTCACAAAGTGCTTTCAAATTGTTTAACACACCTAGCTGTAGATTATCCCACTTATACCATGGTCACTTGCCAGCACTGATTAGTTACAGCTGTCATGTTTACAGTGATTTCTGATCGGAAGAATAACAATAACAATTAACTTTATCGACAGGTTGTTAGATCTAGAGTCCTGCCCATTCTAAATCAGACACAGAGATAAAGAAATGCGATAGTATCACATTTATTTGAATGAACTAAATAAATAAAAAGCTGTTAGAATAATTTGAAAAATGGACGTGAGTTTTTTGGAGACCAAACACTTTCTACAAACTCTGAATTTACTGTAAATACTCAATCCAAAAACATAATAGCCACATAATATAGAAAGGTTGGCACACTTCAGAATATATAATTTTTAATTTAAATTCTTTTTCATTTTCACATTAATGAGGAAAAACCAGCATTGCTAATGTGTCAGTTGTAAAAGTGGCACTTGTTGTACATGATGAGTGGAAAACCATCCAAAATGATCTAATCCTGCAGACTTTGACCTCTGAGACATCTGTATGGTATCTGTTAAGCCTGCATGATTGATTGAATCAAGAATGAAAAAGCAGAAAACAATAACTAAACCGCAAAAGGCTGTGTTTTAAAAAACAGTCTGTATTCAGCTCTTCAGTCAACGATGTGTGATCTCTGGGCGCCCTCTAGCAGCTACAGGTGCACATGTTGAGCAGGGCAGCAATATTAGATCATGTTGATCATATTATACTGTAATTCAAATAGTCTTGCCTTATTTTGCCGGACAGCGAAAGATACATTTAATTGGTCCTGTTTAACTTCTCTCCCCCTCCTCGCAAAACAGCAGAATGTCAAACCAAACTTTCCTTACAAGCGCTTTCAGTGAGTAATATGGGGCTGATCATTACTGTTGTCTTTTCTGTGTTTCTTGTAGCGCTTCACAGTTGATTTAAAAATGGCACTGCATGACTTGATGATGTTGTTTTGTGATGTGATGGCTAATCCCAGCTCTGAGACTATATTTGCTTCTGAGGTCATTTAAACAGAGGCATAAAACTCTTGCAATGTCTCATTATGGAGGACAGCAGAGTTGGCACATTAATATAGAACAGTGATTGAAACTGACTGGAACTACCTGTGCATTAAACTGTTTTATTACACAGCCAACTAGAATACTTGGTTCTGATTGGTCAATGGCGCCATCTAGCAGTCTAATTTTTCTCAGTATCAACCGCACATCCATGTTTTAGACCGCTCATCCAGGTATTGGGAGCCATCGTTCCTGCTTCTTGGATCACTGTGCGATCTATAGAAGTAAGCTAATAAAATAATTTAAACTCAAATCAATGTTTCATTTGCATTTACTTATTTATTTGGCAATTATTCTTGTAATAAGATGCATAATGAGGACTCAGATGTTCATTAATTACAAAATAAACACCAACAGAAATCTGAGGCAACCCAGATGTGGATTTTATTTTGGCAAGTAGTCTTGCAATAGCTGGATAATGAGGAGTCAGATGGTCAGTTTCACAAAATGAACCCCAACAGAACTCCAACGCAAACTGGAGGTGGATTTCAGCTGTTCAGCAATTTTCTTTTTCTCACAAAATTACATACTTTCAATGCAAATCAATATTTTATGTCTATATATTTAGTTATTTGGTTAGTAACTGTGTAATAAGCAGGATAATGTACAGTCATCTGGTTGTCATCGCAAAATAAACATTTTCAGGGTGATATCAGACCCCTCCGCATCGTGTCGGGGTCCTGATCACCCTGTCAGACTTTATTTTGCAATAACAACTGGCTTACTGTATGTTATCCCTTAATTAATGCATTTCAGCCAATAAGAATCGAATATTCGAACAGACTATGGTATAATTACATCTAATATATATGTATACAAACATCAGTATACACATATACTGAAGCAATAAGGTGTGAGAGGCTCATTAACACATAATAAAAGTATTAAAGACAAAAATTTTATTAAAATGTTATTTACTGTAATTATATTAATTAAATGCAGTTTTCCTGACTTACCACTTAGCGGCGCCATAATGATTCTAATTGCTGCTGGACTGTTTTCTGGTTCCGGTGTCCAAAAGAAACTACCAATATGAGCCTTCCAGTTGGAGGACAACAACCATTTTAAGTGAAGGAGTAAAATGAGTTCAGGCTCAGCTTGTGTGGTTGTTGGCTGTTAACTACAAAAATAACAAAGTAGTTAATGATATCAGTGTAACAAACCTCAGTTCATAGCTTCACGTCATCCACCCACTTGAGGCACTGTCAAAAAACAGTCATAGCAATCTCATTATCCACTGAGAACATATGGCAATGCAAGTGAACATGTTGAAGATCAGAAAATGAAAAAGGCTTCCTTCACCCCAGTCATGACTAGATTGTCATGATAATTTTTCATTCCCTCTTTGACTCATAGAATTTTCACTCTCGTGCCTTTAAAACGTCTAGGTAAACACACTCTTCGCATATAAAATTATAAAAACTGTGCTTTGCTGTACTTTCTCATGAGTTGCAGGTTTGCTGTCTAGTCCAATACAGTTTTCAAATGTGAAGTCTGCGGCACTAGGGACACTAAAAATATGTTTTCTAAATAACACTTTGCACATTTCAGTGTCCATATTGCACATATTACATATTATTATAATTAATTTAGAACCCCAATTCCAAAAAAAGGTGGGACAGTATGGAAAATACAAATACAAAATATAGGTCCAAGCAGCAATGCGGATTCCTCCTCAAAATGGCAAATCATTAAAAAATGTATCAGTAGAGGGTTGGGGTTAAACCCTCCCGATGGAGGAATCCTAAAAAAACATGTCTTTCTGTCTGAATCCTAAACAAAAAATTATGGCTATGGCTGGATTTGAAACCTCTGACCCTTCACTTACCCACAACATCTTAGCCAAGTTATCTATTTACATTGCTGAGTATTTTTGCATTCAGTTTCTGTATAAAAAAAGAACATTGTCAGATTCTGCCCAAGTTCAAACAGCTGTAATTCAGTCATCTTTTGACACATCATGGTGAAATTTTGCATGGTAATTCAGAGTGATGTCATCTTGAAGCATGTTAGGTTTGAAAAACCATCAGTCAAAATTACATTTGATTTATTGACACATATATATTGAGGCAATGTGGACATTTTGTATTATATTCATTTTTGCTAAGTAACAACTTGAAAGACATAAATTCTACACATGGGTACCAAATTTCAAGTCAATTGGATCACGGTTCAAGATAAGAAGATTTTTGTAGGTTTTCCCAAATTTTCACTGTACAGGAAAATCCATCATGGCGGACCTTATAGGTCCTTGAGGCTTTTTTGTTTCCCATGAGAAATGAGGCATGTACACCAAGTTTCAGAAGAATTGGAAAAATGGGGTGGAAATGCCATCACTTTGAAAATGGGTGTGGCCTGTAGCGCCCCCTAAGGGCGAATATGGGCCATTCTTGGTCTGGGGGTTCCCGGTGGCCTGTAGTATCAATGTGCCAAATTAGAAAAATTTTGACCAGTGACTTTTTGAGATATTGGGGTGCAAGGAGAATAATAATAATAATAATAATAAACCACCAATAACAATAGGTTTCCTCCTACCGGAGGAATCCTAATAATAATAATAATAATAATAATAATAATAATAATAATAACAATAGGTTTCCTCCTACCGGAGGATCCTAATAAAAAGATTGATATGTAAATTCTATATTGAAAGATATACCTGTGCTATATTGAAAGCACTACAACAACACATTATTTGATTTTTTACTTTGTGAATGTATATTTTCTTTTATTTTTTTAAATATACTCTCATTTTAAATCAGATGATTGCAACACGCTCCAAAAAAGTTGTGACAGTCGAGTGTTTACCACTGTGTAAATTCACAATTTCTTCTAATAACATTTAAGCATTTGGGCATTGAAGAAACAAGTTTGTTAAGTTTAGCAGGTAGAATTTCCCCCATTCATCTATTTTGCAGGTCTTCAGCTGCACAATTATACAGGCCTTTGTTGCCATATTTTGTGTTCCATAATATGCCACACATTTTAAATTGCCGACGATTGCTGTTGTCCTGTTGGAAAACCTCTTCTGGATGCTCATCACTGTTTTAAAAACCATCATGTGTATGTAATGGATATCATGACATGGGCTTGGGAATACTTTAGTAAACCCTTGTCAGTCAACACATGCAGCTACATCCACGATGCAAATTAAGGCTTTACTATGCAAAGCAGAAGCCCTACATCAACACTGTCCAGAAGCACTTCCAAATTCTCTGGACATCTGTGATGGAAAGTAGAACAGTGGAATCGTGTTTTGTGGTCTGACAAGTCCACATTTCAAATAGTTTTCGGCCAGACCAATCAAGCTGTTATCAGTGTCAGGTCGAAAAGCCAATATCTGTCATGGTATGGGGGTGTGACAGTGACCATAGCATGGGTAACTCACACATCTGTGAGAGCACCATTAATGCAGAAAGTTATGTACACATTTTGGAGCAACATATGCCATCCAGATACCACCTTTTTCTTTTTCAGGGACGTCCCTGCATTTTCCAGCAGGACAACTGCAAACCACATATTGCCCAGATTAAAAGTGCATTGCTGTGTTAGCAGTGAGGGTGGATGCTAGATTGGCCTACTTGCAGTCCTGACCTGTCTCCAATTGAGAATGTATGACACATTATGAAGTGCAAAATATGGCAACAAAGGCCCCATACAATTACACAGCTAAAGACCTACATAATGGATTAATTGGGGAAAAGTCTGCTTGCTAAACCTAACAAACTTGTGTCTTCAGTGCCCAAATGCTAATAAGTAATAAGTGTTATTAGAATAATTGATAATGTTTCACAGTGGTAAACATGACTGGCTTAACTTTTTTGGAGTGTGTTGCAATCATGTGAATTAAAATAAGTGTATATTTTCAAAAAAAGGTAAAACATCAAATAATAGATGTACTACTGCTTTAAACATTGCATAGGGTGAATAGAATTAGCAAATCACTTTTTTTATTGGCATTTTCATTACTGTCCCAACTTTTTCGGAATTGGTGTTGTATATCAAATGAATGACCACAATAACAATATGTAAATACAAGAAACTGATCAAATTTACTCAGAATATTACATGAATGTTACTCAGTATTCATGCAAATACATTCTAGTCTTAATACTATACAGTTACAGTAAAAGTATCAAAGTAATGTATGACCACTGTATAATGTATAATTTCTGTTAAACTATTCATTGCAAAAGCAAGCTCTCAACATAAGGTGAACTTGGAATGAAGCAAAGATTTTTTTCTCCCAAAATAACTGGTGAATAATGGAGAGAGTGATATATTCCTTTTATTCCTCTCCAGGGGAGTCCACACCTCTGAAGCAAGATTGAATTTGCCACAGAAGTTAGACATGGGACTGTGACATTTTTGGAGAGGTCGTATTTTTCTTTCTACAATGAGCATCCTTCTACTTTCTTTGATTAAATTTCTTCACAGCTGGTGGAGCTACCACCATGTCATGCGAGGCAGGCAAGACAATAACCACATGGAGAGACTGGGGATAGTTGTCACACAGGGAAGTTGTGACAAGGGTTATATTATAGTAATTATAAGAGTTTGAGTCAAAGGTCCAATTACCCAAATGTGTTTTTTTCTCTCAGCAGTGGTTTTGAATGTTGGTTTCAAAGACCTTGTTGAAACCCCTCTTAAAGAAATATTCCAGTTGTTCAATACAAGTTAAGCTCATTTGACAGCATTTGTGGCATAATATTGATTACCACACAAATACATTTTGACTTGCCCCTCCTTTTGGGTTACATTGTGGCATTTAAAATGGAAGTGAATGGGGCCTATCCATAAACATTAAAATACTCACTTTTTCAAAATTATAGCCACAAGACATAAACAATATATGTGTTAATATGTGTGTGTGTGTGTGTGTGTGTGTGTGTGTGTGTGTGTGTGTGTGTGTGTGTGTGTGTATTAATATATATGTTTTAGTGTGATAAAATCACTTAATAACCTTTTCTGTGTAAAGTTATAGCCAATTTCACAGCTTTGTTGCTGTGACGATGTAGTCAACAAACCCTAAAACCCTAAAATGACAGTAAAAATTATGTTTTAAACAACTTTACAGCTCAAATATTACACATATTTTAACAGAAAAATGTATGTAAGTGATTTTATTAAATTATATGCTTCACAGTTCTGCCTTTAAACCCTCTAAAAATTGCCTTTGTAACATAGATTTTTGCTTTTCTTTTTTATATATATATATATATATAAAATAAAAAAGGAGAGACGAGTCAAAATACATTTTTTAATGGTTATCAACATTATGCCACAAATGCTGTCAAATGAGCTTCATTTGTATTAAACCCCAAATATTCCTTTATATAAGAATATTTTGGGCAAATAATTTTGAATTCTATCCCCCAAACTTCATAAATAGTGTGCCAACATGCCCTGCTATTGGTCAATGTGTGTTCATTGAACTATATCTTTATTCCTGAGCAAAAACGGTGGAAATGTTCAATAACTTTTTTGTACCGAACACTTTAAGGTTTGTGTCTATATGGTTTTCAAAAATATACCTACCCTGAGAAATATTCACTGGAGTTTAAAGTATGACAATTTGCCTATTTACAAATAAATAAAATGCATAGCTGTTTTTGCAAGGGCAGATTTCCCCAGGCATGTCTTGATGTGCCATTTATATTGTGGAACTATAAACTACCTTAACCAAATACAATGCTGAGAAGTTGGGAGTAGTCTATTAATGGAACCCTAATGGCTAAACCATTATAACGATGTTGAAGTCCTCATTGTGAAATGCAATGCCAAGGCAAAAAAGGGCTTTAGGAAATACGTTGCTCCTCCATTAGCTAATTGAATGTGAATGGTTTCTGTGGATACTCCCTGATGCTTTTACCAGCGATTTGATCAGACTCAAATAGTCTCTGTTTAGCGCTCTGAGGATGGCAAACAAGAAGAGAGTCGAAAACTTTCCTGAGCCTCAGATATACACATGAAAGTTATTGTGAAAACCTTGTATATACCTTTGTGTTTTTAGTGTTTGTTGCTCTGTTAATACACTAATTCATTGTGTTAGGGTAGTTAAAGCAAAGCTAATGGATCAGTCAGGAAAAGTTGCAGAACTAATGGTTCAGTCTGTGTCATAGCAGCTCGTGGTTAAGTGAAATGGCTGTGATGTCAGAATTGTGGCTGGAGAACCACAGAAAGACCTGTAATATTTCACTAAATAATTAATGTCCTTATTTCCTGCTCTCATTTTGAAACATTTTGTTAATCTGGAAAATCTATGGCCATTCAAATTGCCTTAAATCCTGACAAAGCCTCAGTCACCATTCACGTTCATTGTATGGAAAAAAAGATGTACAGTAGTGAAAGTAAATGGTGACTGACACAAAAATTATGCCTAACATCTACTTTTGTAGTTCATGTAAGAAAGAAAGTCATATGAGTTTGAAACAACATGAGGGTGTGTAAAATAATTTTCCATTTTGGATGCACTATCCCTTTATTAGGGAGTGGGTCCTCTCTTTGATGATATAGCAGCTTCCACTCTACTGGGAAAGCTTTCCACTAGATATTGGAACATGGAGGGGATTTGCTGCCATTTGGAGGCATCATTTCAGAGGCATCAGTTAGGTTAGGCACTAAAGGTTGGCTCTGGGTCTGGCTCACAGTCAGCATTTCAATTCATCCCAAAGGTGTTCAGTTGCATTCGGGTCTGGGTTTTGCATAGGTCACTCAAGTTCTTCCTCTTTGTACACAGGGCCTATTGTGATGCTGGAACAGAAAAGGTAAGTCCCTTTCTTCTAGAAATGTCTTTCTAAGGAGATTGCATGGCTGTATGCTTGATTTTATGCACATAAAATAATAGGTGCAGCTGAAATAACGAAACATGTTAATTAAAAGTGGGTGTCCACGTACTATTTGTCTTCTAGTGTACTTAGGCACTGCCATATCAACCTGTTTTCCAATTCTGTGCCTTACTGTCATTTTTCATAAATATCAAATTCACAGAGACAGTACGGTTTTTGATTCATGCAAACATCTTCAGATATTCCTTAAGAGATTTGCCCTTGGTGAATTGCATTTCAAAGTCTGCATGAATCTGCTCTTTAATAAACTATGAACTCATACAACCTCCACTGAGAGAGTAATTGTGAAAACCTGGTTCCTTTATACTCACCATTGAAGCTTGAAAATATTAGATTCTCTCACTTGGTTACACAAACATCACTTGTGTCAGTGGTATAATGTATTTAATAAATCAGTTGTATTGAAATAACAAGAGACTGTTTAATAAGAACTCTCGCACTGGTATTATGATTTCCATAATCAGAGTTGTGACCCTGATCTGACCCTGTATGTGAACCCTTCATAACACAGGAGGGGCTCAAGCCAATTATGGTGGGATAATTTACAGGGGATGACACCCTCTGAACGAGAAAGTGAGAAAACGTGCCCCAATTACTGGGTGGTGATGTCATCACCCGCGGTCAGACACAGTTGATTTTAAAATTATGTGACAGATTCGCTGAGAGGCCCAGTGCTTATGTGTAAGATTCAGTGTCAACTTCTGTAACAAATGTGCATCTGTGACCAAACAGGAAGATTATGATGGGTAGGAGGCATAAGCTTCATGACAAAATAAATTCTTCAATGGCTTTGACTGGTGATTTGCATATAGAAAACAGATACATTTCACTTTTAGATATGGATAACATATATTAAAAGGATGTGGACACCCCTTTCTGAATAACAGGTTTGCTGTTTTGGAGCATAAAATCAAGCATTCAACCATGAAATCTCCTCAGACAAACATTTTAAGATGGCATGCTTTTTATGTTCTATAAAAATCTATAAAGAAATAGTTTACAGAGTCTAGTGTGTTTACAGGCCTGCACAAAGCTCAGACCTGAACCTCATGAAACACCTTCAGAATAAATTGAAACGCAGACTGCGAGCCAGACCCTTACAGCAGCACATGACCTTGCTGATACACTTGTGTCTGAATGGGGGCAAATGTCCGCAGCTATGTTCTAACATCTTGTGGAAAGCCTTCCCAGAAGAATGGAAGTTGTTATAACTACTGTACAAAAGATGGACCAACTGGCCATCATGCTACTAAAACCTATTTTAAAATATGTTTTGTTATACAAATTAAGGGAAAAAGTTATGAATCATCCATCACTGTTCTTAAAATTTTGAACATTTAAGCATGCTTCCCCAGCTGGATCTTGGATATTTAACATCTTACAAAGTTTTTCATTGCCCCTCCTGCCTTTGGCTTGCTCTATTGGGGGTTTGTAAGGCTCTACTTTTCTCTTTGTTTGTTTGATTTTTATTATTATTATTATTTATTTATTTATTTATTTATTTTGTAAAGCTTATTTGGAACAATACTGCTAAAATAATTTTCTTATCTATAATTTTTTGTTTTGCAGTGTATGTTTTGGGGGGAAAGCACTAAACAAATACAATTGAATTCAATTAAATAGTTTAAAAAATGTAATGTTCAAGACAGACATACAGTATGTGTATGTGGTGTTTTAGTGTCCACATATGTGCTTTTGGCCACAAAGTGTATTTCCCCTTGTTCAACAGCACATCAGTGTGGCCCACTTGTATTATTTCTATAGAGAGGTTTAGAAAAGAAGAAGATAGTGAAGGTTAAGCTAAAGGCACTCTATGCTCCATCTCTCTCTGAGGTAGGCTATGCTTATTCGATTAGAGTCACACTGGGATGAAGACACTGTAAGATAGTTTCTCATGTTTGGCTTTGCCCATACACAACCCCCTGAAACAGGCCTAAAGTATCTTCAGGGGCAGATAACCTAGAACTGAGATTTCACATTTAAAAACAAAGCCTGCATCCTTGCCTTTAGATACCTCTCTATTGATTTGCTCAGCTATGTTAACAGCATGTGTCTAAGAAGGTTTGCCATCAGTGGTTTAGTGGAGACATTTGCAGTAATATCACTGCATTCAAGAGTGGAACTTATGGTAGGGCCTGGGTAGCTCAGTGAGTAAAGACGCTGACTACCACCCCTGGAGTCACCAGTTAGAATCCAGGGCTTGCTGAGTGACTCCAGCCAGGTCTCCTAAGCAACCAAATTGGCCCGGTTGCTAGGGAGGGTAGAGTCACATGGGATGACCTCCTCGTGGTCGCTATAATGTGGTTCTCGTTCTCGGTGGGGCGCGTGGTGAGTTGTTGGACATTGGAGGGCCCCCGCCCCAGTAGGAAAGCTCAGCAAAAACCGCTTGAGGGGTGAAATGTCACATGTTGTCCTGCTGTCATGTGTGAATATGCAGTTGTCAGCGCTCTCAGAGCTGTTCATGTTAGAGGTCCACCGGATTGGGTTCGTTTTCCAAGTAGGACTTTTAGTTCCTTTAGTAGCGAATGGATGAGTTAGGGGCCATTCATACCGAACGTGTTTTTTGCCCACGTCTGCTCTGTTTTTCCATTGTTTTCCTATGTAAACGTGCTGGATGAACATCCATGTCTGCTGCACTGCATCTCGCTGTTTCTTCAGTGTCTCACAGGACCGGCACGTTTTTAGACACAGTGTCAAAAATTAAAAAGAATTTCAGGTCTCAAAAACGCTGTTTCACTGAACGCTGTTTCACTGAACGCTGTTTCACTCAAAAACATTCTGTTTCAGTCGTTCTGCTGCGTTTAGATTGTTTTTAGCGCAGGTGTCACAAAGATTTAACATTCTGAACAAGTTCAGGTTGCAAAGAGGTGACTGTTACAATGTTTAACATTATTCCAGACTGTTCTGCACCAAGCAAAGTTTCAGTGCTTTCAGCGATGCTACATAAAATACAGCCTTTTGCAACATGGTGAACAATACACTGCAGTGTCAGAATATAAGCTCCTGGTGAAAGTACATTACATAAGACATAAATATATTATTATTTTATACAGCAAATCCTCAAAGTAATAATAATAATACTGTATCAAATTATGATGACAAACTGGACAACAATAAATATTATTGGCTTATAATAATAATAAATAAAAATTGTAGAAGGTTTTACACACCCTGTTCATTAAAAAAAATTTTTTTTATAAAAATATATATATATATATATATATATATGTATGTATGTATATATATATATATATATATATATATATATATATATATATATATATATATATATATATATATATATATATATATATATATATATATATATATGTATATATATATATATATATGTATGTATGTATATATATATATATATATATATATATATATATACATATATATATAAACACTTACTCATTTTTTATTATATTTTTTTCACATTTTGGAATAATAGTAAAGTCATCAAAACTATGGAATAACATAAATGGAACTATGGAAATTGTGTTGTGACTAAACAAAATCCAAAAATAAATCAAAACTGTGTTATATTTTAGCATCTTCAAAGTAGTCACCCTTTGCCTAGAATTTGCAGACATGTACTCTTGACATTTTCTCAAACAACTTCTTAAGGTATCACCCTGGGATGCTTTTTAAACAGTATTGAGCCATCCATGTTGGGCACTTATTGGCTGCTTTTCTTTATTATTTGGTCCAAAGTCATCAATTTCACAAAAAAAAAAAAAAAATGTATTACATTTTAGTTTTATAACTATATATATATGTGTGTAGAGCTGAGGAGGGTGGAGCCGGGCTGGAATGACGCACACCCGGTCCCCAATCAGCCTGATGGGGTGCGCGAGGGATAAAGGGGGCCGGGGGCGACAGTTCGAGAGAGAGAATTACAGGCAGTTGCCCTGTGTATGTGTATGTGTATGTGTATGTGTGTGTGTATGTGTGTGTGTATGTGTGTGTGTATGTGTGTGTGTATGTGTGTGTGTGTATGTGTGTGTGTATGTGTGTGTGTATGTGTGTGTGTATGTGTGTGTGTATGTGTGTGTGTGTGTGTGTGTGTGTGTTTTTGGTTAAATTGATCATTAAACTATTGTTTATATTCTCAAGCCGGTTCTCGCCTCCTCCTTTCCCTCTAACCCCCTTACACTGGTGCCGAATCCCGGGAAGGAGGAGGGATGCCCGTCGCAGAGACCTCGACACTGCCGTCCACCCAGTGGAGCGCCGCTGCCATCCGCCGGGGGACGGAGTAGCCCGACAAACCGGACGCGGGGAACGCCGTCCGCGAGTGGACTGGACTCCCCGACCGCCTGGAGCGATGGAGCCGCTGCCAGGGGCGGAGTAGTGCCCTGCCGTCTCCCAGAAATGCGGAGGGGTCGAGAGAAGACCGCCGTCCGCGGGGGGAGGAGGGAAGCGACTCCCCGACCGCCTGGAGCGGTAGGGCTGCTGCCAGGGGCGGAGGAGTGTCCCCACGGGTCGCCTGGAACGTGGAGGGGCGTTCTGTCCGCTGGGGGTCGGAGGTCTGACTCCGGTCCGCCCGGGGAGGAGCGGCTGCCGTCCGCCTGAGAGGGTGGAGGAGTGATCGAGGACCACGTGACGGCGCATCAGAGAGAATTACAGGCAGCTGCCCTGCATATGTTTATGTTTGTGTGTTTTTGTTTAAGTTTAATAATAAACTATTTATATTCACAAGCCGGTTCTCGCCTCTTTTCCCTATAACCCCTTTACAATATAAACATTTCACTTTTAGATATAGATAACATATATTAAAAGGATGTGGACACCCCTTTCTGAATAACAGGTTTGCTGTTTTGGAGCATAAAATCAAGCATTCAACCATGAAATCTCCTCAGACAAACATTTTAAGATGGCATGCTTTTTATGTTCTATAAAAATCTATAAAGAAATAGTTTACAGAGTCTAGTGTGTTTACAGGCCTGTTTTTTTTTTTTTTTTTTTTTTTTTTTTTTTTTACTGTATTGTGGAAAACTGGAAAACATGCATTAATTAACTTTAACTAGATTTATGTTTCAGTAAACATTTTGAATGTACTAGGCTACAACGGCTGATAGGATGAATTTAAAATTTTATGTTTTTTTTTAAGCAAACATTTTCAAAATGGGGCCCCGGGATGATAGGTTGCTTGGGGCCTCAGAAATCGTAAACCTGCCCCTGGTTCTCACTCCCAAGGTGTCAAAGACTGACACTTGTGCAAGAGACCAGCGAGTCAATCTACAGACGCCATAAGCGCCCTCTGCCGTCAGTTTGCAACGCATCCAACAAGTGCGTTCTTTTCAACTAGAAACCTTTGACGTCAACTGACTGATGCAATGGGTATTAGAATTTTAGCATTGTTTAATTATACATTGGGGTACAATTCTGTCATCGTGACATATGCCATATAACTGTCTGTAGGTTACACACCTGCACTGCTGAAGTGACCCGTTTCAATCCGGGTGTATTCCGAGTCTTACAATCATGTGAAGAACAAACCTAAATGTAGGTTTTTAGTCACCGATCACAGTCACTTGGTGTCCACCGTAACACAACCTGCACAAGTGTAATTAAAACACATTCCAAAATTGCCGCCTCAAGCGTTATGACACGGTTTTGTCAGAGACTCAGCGATTGTGCCATTGGCTCTCGTGTCTTGTGACCGATTACAATGAACTCAAGTTAGGATGTACATTTTTGAATGAGATGTGCTGGTAGAATCAGGATGACACAGCATCAGGATGCCTTCAGGGAGGGGGAAAAGTGTGGTAAAGTTAGTTTTATATTTGACATTCGTTTCACATTTGCGACAATGCCCATTAAACTCTCACATTTTCAAGCCAATCTAACTTGGAAATGCATGAATAGGTTTTCTTTGCCTAGCACAAAGCTGAATTTTAAAAATGGATAATTGTTTTTCATATAAATTTTATTAGCCCTATAAATCAATTAAACAATTTAACCATTTTACATTATGACATCACAACAAATATGAAATGTTGTTAAAAATATCCCTTTCATGACACAAGGCTTTGTTTGTGGAATTTACATTCTATATGTTTTCAAATAAATATAGTAGTGTAAATATTTGTAATATTCTAATTCCATTCAACTCAATGGACGTATGACCTAGAGACATGAAACCAACTGCAAAACACTCAGAATATTATTCTTTATATAGTACAAGGCTTGTTTGTGGAGTAAATGTTCAGTACTTTTTATACAGATTCAGTTATCTTATAAATCTATTAAACTCAATGACCGTATGACCTAGAGACATAAAACAAACTGTAAAACACTCTGTAAATTACTGAAAGTAAATGTGCAGTACTTTTTGTAATTGTAACTAATTGTAGTTTTTGGAATTCTTAGACTTTTAGTTTACCTGTGTGCTATATTATCTCTTTTCATGTATTAACTATTGTCCCTTGTTTTACTATGTGTTTTGTTTGTTTCAGATTCAGTGTGAAAGCTGTGAACACTGGTTTCATGACTGTTGCCTGAATCATATAGTGTCCCAGACAAACAATCTGCATGGTATTGTGTCCTGTGTATTACAATAGTAAATAAAACTTAGAATAGGACAAGAGGATGTACTTTCAGATGTTCTATCATTATTTTCCTATTTATTTTGCACTACTGAAAAAAGTTATTTTAGATTTGAACAATAACTGTGATCTCTTTTTTTTATTTATTTTTTTTTTTGCCAACCCTCTTCATTATATTGAACCTTCTTGTAATAATAATGCTTTGCCATTGGTTTTGAGTCCTCTAGGTCATACGGTCATTGAGTTTAATGGATTTATAGGGATAACTGAATCTGTATAAAAAAGTATTGAATGTGTACTCCCAAAAACAAGCCTTGTGCTATATAAAGAATAATATTCTGAGTGTTTTACAGTTGGTTTCATGTCTCTAGGTCATACGGTCATTGAGTTTAATGGAATTAGGATATTACAAACATTTACACTACTATATTTATTTGAAAACATATAGAATGTAAATTCCACAAACAGAGCCTTGTGTCATAAAAGGGATATTTTTAACAAAATTTCATATTTGTTGTGATGTCATAATGTAAAATGGTTAAATTGTTTAATTGATTTATAAGGCTAATAAAATGTATATGAAATAAAATCTCCTTTTTTTAAATTCAACTTTGTGCTAGGCAAAGAAAACCTATTCATGCATTTCCAAGTTGGTTTGGCTTGAATGAGAGAGTTTAATGGGTATTGTCGCGAATGTCAAACGAATGTCAAATATAAATCTAACTTTACCGCACCTGGGGAAAATTTTTAACAATTCAAACCTTCAGTTTCACTCTGCTACTCACACAATGCCATCATATTGTTTGGGATATTATTATAGTACAGTTTTAAAAATAAATGATCGTGACTGTACTTTATCTGCTTGTTACATCTTTTCTATTTTTGAGAACTGATTAGGTTTAGGCATAAATGTGCGGTTGCGTGCTTAAAAATATCTATAAATAGTGTAATGTATATCAAATTATGGATATCAAAGTGTCTCTTTCATTTTTTTATATTGTTGATTATTGGTTAGGTTTAGAAATGGGGTTGGCTGAGTCACGTGACACCATGTGAGGAGCGGACGTGTAGGCGACGAGCTCTGCGCACTTCGCTCATTTTTAGTTACTTTTGTGTTATAATCCGGTGAGATTTGATACACCCTGCTATATATTTGCTCTTTGAAGTCAATATGTAAATAAATTAAAAATCCTCAGGCTCTGGAGATATTAAAAGTTACTTACGTGCTCAAGCTGGAACCTCTGACGGGCCTGCGGACCAGGGACTCGGTTTGAACGGTGCGGCGGGAGAAATCCAGCATCAGCTGTCGAACATGTTTGTGATGCTGATGAAAGTTGTGGCAGATGTTGAGAAGCGGATCGATTATCTGGAGTCATTGGAGAGGGAATTATCTGATAATCCGCTGGTGACCAAAGTTGATTTGGAACATGTTCTTGAAAAACTTGAAGATCTTGAGAATAGGAGCTGCAGGAATAACATCCAAATCATTGGAATTCCTGAGCATGAGGAGGGCAGAGATATGGTGAAATTCCTAGACGAGCTCTTCCCGAGTCTGCTCGACACAACAGGCCATAAGCTGGAAATTGAGTGAGCTCACAGGGTTCTGGCTCTTAGATCAGCTGAGGGAGACAGGCCCCTCAGGCCGATCAATCCTGGCCAAATTCCTGAGATCATTCGATAAAGATCTTGTGTTACGCGAGGTGAGGAGCAAAGGAAAGCTTTCTTGGAAGAATCACAACATTTCTTTGTTTCCAGACTTTGCAAATTCGATAAGAGAGAAACATGATCGATTCAAGGAATGCAAGAAACTTTTACATCAAAGGAAGATTGCTTTTGCACTGATGTTCCCGGCCAAACTGAGTATAAATACTAAGGATGGCCGCAAAGTATCTTTATGCCCCAAGCAAGCGCTGTCCTTCATAAAAACATTGGAGTGAGTAAGCCATTTTGTGTTTCTCATGTGAGTGGATTGACTCGCTGTACTTACTCTTGGCTGTCTGATGAAGCTGGGCGCCATTTTTGTTTCTTTTTGTGTTTGTTCCACCTACCAACAGGAGTTTGTTTTGTGGAATAACACTCCTTCAAGAAACTTTTGCATTGATGGAAGATTGCTTTTACACTGAAGGTCCCGGCCAGTGATAAGGATGACTGTAAAATATCTACGTGCCTACAACAAGTGATGTCTTTTATAGAGTTGATGGACTGAGGAAATCATGGTGTGTTTCTTATGTGGCCTCTGAGTCAACTTGACTTGTCAAATATACACTTGACCATCTGAGGAACCGGGATGCCTGTTTTCTTTCTTTTTGTGCTGGTTCCGCCTAGCGGCTAGAGTTTGTTTTGTGGAGGAACATACCTTCGGGACAGCTGTGGATGAATCTGCTTGTTCTTTGTGCTTATGCCTTCTATTGGGTGGAGTTTGTTTTACAAAGTATATTCTGTTATGCAATTTTGCCTCACAAAATTTGTATAGAAGCACTGGGCTTGAGCAATCCAACAGCAAAGTTGTCGCGGGGGTTCTCGTAGGAGTGCATGGACTCTTTGAGTTTAGAGGGATCAATGCCAGTTGGCGCTGTTGTGTGCGGGGTTAATGCGCACGTTTTTCTTTTTTCTGTTTGTTATGTTCAGGGGGAAGTTCGGGGTTTTATTGTTGCACTAATACTGAAATGTGGTCTTTATAATTTTGTTTTTGACACACAATACATTTTTTCTATTATATCAAAATGTCAAATGTTAATATGAGTAGATTGTCTCTCTCCACATGGAATGTGAATGGGTTGGGGCACCCTATAAAAAGACATGAAACCAACTGCAAAACCAACTGGTTATTTATTTTCTTAAACGTAAGAAATATGATATTGTGTTTCTTCAAGAAACTCATCTTTCCCCGCAGGAAGCTGGAAAATTTGGGAAGATATGGGGTGGACATGTTTTCTTTAGTGCTGGCTCAAGTAAAAGCAGGGGAGTCATTTTATTGATAAATAAACATCTACAATTCAAATTTCTCAAACAGATTAATGATAAATTAGGAAGAGTCATTATTGTTTTAGCTGAAATTCAGGGGCAAAGGTTGATTTTGGCTAATATTTATGCAGCTAATGCTGATGATCAGGGCTTTTTTATAGATCTTGAAGGGATGTTGCAAGCCGCTGGCACCCCTCATAATATAATATTGGGAGGAGACTTTAATTTTTTGATGGACTCAGTCCTTGATCATAGTGAAGCAAAGGTGTGTAAGCCCCCTAGAGCAACACTGAAGCTTCACAGGATGTGAAAAATCTTGGTCTCACAGATATTTGGAGACTTTTGAACCCATCTGGTAGGGACTATAATTTTTTTCATCAGTTCATAAGATTTATTCTAGAATAGATTTTGTTATATATATATCTAAATCCCTCATTTCATCTGTTGTTGATTGCTCAGTTGGAAACATTTTAGTCTCAGATCACACCCTGGTGAGTTTAGAGGTGTGTGGAGAATACGCATATGGAGAAAAATAAATCATATAGTTGGTGCTTTAATGTATCCCTTTTGCAAAATCCTGATTTCCAACTAATGTTAAAGGCTGAAATCAATGTCTATATGGAGACCAGCTGGTCCTCAGTATCCTCTGTAGGCGTAGCTTGGGAGGCACTTAAGGCGGTTCTTAGGGGTTGGATCATACAGTATGCCTCATTTATCAAAAAATCCAAAGCTCGAAAACTCGTGGAGTTGAAAGGAAAAAAGTTAAAAGTGCCGAGGCAGAGCTGAAGCGCCGAATGTCGTCTGATGGCCTCAGAGATTTGACCCGATTGAAATACAGTTATAATACTATTTTGTCACAGAAGGTGGAGTTTTGGTTATTCAGGGCAAGACAGTCATACTTTGAGTAGGGAGACAAAGCAGGAAAATTTTTGGCTAGATATATAAAATTCCCTCAGTGAAATCTGCTGGTGGTGAAATATTTACCTCGGCCATTGATATTAATAATGCTTTTAAAGAATTCTATCTTGATCTTTATAGTTCCACGTCTTCGTCTACTGATGAAGATATTAGAAACTTTGTGGAACCATTAGAACTCCCTAAATTGACGACTGAGCAAAAAAATTCTCTTGATTCTGAGATAAGTTGGAGGAGCTTGACGAGGTAATTAAGGCCCTGCCTACTGGCAAGGCTCCGTGGCCAGGTGGCTTTGCCACTGAATTTTTTAGATCTTAGGCTACAGAACTGGCTCTACTTTTGTTAGAAATTTATATGGAATCATTAAAGAATGGAAAGCTTCCTCCAACCATGACACAAGCCCGGATCAGTCTGATTCTTAAAAAGGACAAAGATCCAAGCGAGTGTAAAAGTTACCTTCCAATTTCCCTGATCCAGCTAGATGTAAACATTTTGTCAAAAATTCAGGCTAACCGATCAAGTAAAGTTATGACATCTCTTATACATATAGATCAGGTGGGGTTTATTCGGGGCCGTAGCTTTTCTGATAACATTAGGCATCTAATTAATATAATGTGGTCAGTGGCGAACGATCAGACTCTGGTTGCTGCCATCTCACTTGACGCTGAAAAGGTGTTTGATATGATAGAATGGGATTATCTTTTTAAGATTTTGGAAATATATGGGTTCAGGAATACTTTTATTGAATGGATTAAGTTACTTTATAGACATCCGGTAGCGGCGGTACAAACAAATGGATTAATTTCAGATTATTTTACTCTGGATAAATTCTCTTTCCCCATTAGTGTTCTGTCTTGCCCTGGAACCATTAGCAGCCGCGATAAGACAGGAGGATAATTTTCCAGGGGTGGTGGCGGGAGGTGTAGCGCATAAGCTTTTGCTTTACGCAGATTATATTTTATTATACGTCTCTGACCCTTCTAGATCTATGCCTTGCCTCCACAGAGTCAGTTGGTTTAAATCCGAAGCTTTGGCTCTGACAGCGTACTGCCCAGTAACGGCTTTTCAACTGGGCGCCTTTCAGTGGTCCAAACAGGGCATTAAGTATTTGGGCATTTTATTCCCAGCAAATCCATGTGATTTAGTTAGAGTTCATTTCGACCCCTTAATAAAATATTTTCGAGCGATGTGGGCAGGTGGGCTTCATTACATTTATCTGTGATTGGAAAGGTTATTTTTATTAAAATTAATTGTATTCCGAAATTCAACTACCTGCTACAGTCTCTCCCTGTAGATGTCCCCCTCTCTTATTTCAAGCAATTTGATAGTATAGCGAAGTGCTTCATTTGGAATGCTAAACGTCCCAGATTACATTTCAATAAGTTGCATAGGCCGATTGATAAAGGTGGGTTAGGCCTACCCAAGATTTTGTTTTATTATTATGCATTCAGTCTCAGACATTTGGCTCATTGGTCGCTTCCACCTGAGAGAGCCCCTCCCTGGTTTTGTATCGAAAAGAAAGTTCTTGCCCCTATTTTGCCACTGCAAAGCCTATCTATTAAACTAAAGTTAAGTCACACCCCGTTATCTCGCATTTGCACGCAGTATGGACAAAAGTGTCCAGAGTGTTTAATTCGGACATTTATTTAAATGTTGCCTCGAGCATATGGTGGAACTCAAAATTACATATTAATAAGTCCCCTTTCTGCTGATCAGAGTGGATTGTGAGGGAGGATAATACACTCAGTGACCTGTATGAGAGTGGAGTGCTGAGATCTTTTGAAAACATGGTTCAACATTTTAGGATTCCCAGATCTCAGTTCTTTAGGTATTTACAGCTGCGCCATCTGCTCTGTACTATTTTTGGGAGTAGCATACACCCCTCTAAAGTGGCAGATACTCTGGAAGTGGCTAATTCAGAGTCTGGGTGATGGAGCTTTAACTTCTCGCAAGAGAGTATGGGAGATAGATTTAAACTTGGTATTGGAGGAGGGAGTGTGGGCTAAGATTCTAAAAAATGTCAAGTCTGCATCTAGAGATGCAACGGTGCGCCTTATGCAATTTAAGATTTTGCATCGATTCTATTGGACCCCCTCTAGATTGTATAGGCTTGGTCTTAAAGACACACCCACCTGCTGGCGATGCCAGTCAGAAGACGGGGACACATCCCATGTTTTTTGAGGATGTGCTAAGATCCAAGAGTTTTGGTTGAGGGTTCAGAGCTTTGTATGTGAAGTGGTTGACACTCGGTTTTCATTTTGCCCCAGATTGTGTGTTTTGGGGGATGGGGCGGTCCTGAATGTGGATGATAAATATATGGAGAGCTGGGTCCTGACCGGTGTGATGATTGGCAGGCAGGGTTGGGCAGGGTGGCAGCGTTTGAGGAGATGGTGTATAGAAGGCTGGATAACATGGATATTTACATTAGGAAGTGGGGTGGCTATCTGGCCTTTTTGGAGGGCTCATGGGTAGGGGCACCGGAGAGGGACTAATGTTCTTTTTAATTATTATTATTCTTTATTTATTCTTTATTTTATTTTTATGTCTCTAAATATTTTCTGTTTTATTGTCTATTTGTGTGTCTTTGTCAGTTGACTTTTGACCACTGGAGTGCTTGTTTGTGTCAGGTGGGGGTGGTGGGGTTAATGTTAAAAAAAAAAAAAATATGTATGATTTCATGTGGTTTGATGCTGCATTTTAAGTTATTTCTATGTGATCTGCTGCATGGAATCAATAAAAATTGTTAATAACAAATATATATATATATATATATATATATATATATATATATATATATATATATATATATATATATATATATATATATAAATTTAAAGAAATGGGGTTGGGTTAGGGGATCAAAAATATTATATGTGATTGCATAATAATGTAATATCACACTAATATATTTATAAGTATAATAAAACATTCAGGTTAAACACATAAAATAATATTAAAAGATTGATAGCTGACGACAAAGTTTTCTCGTTGAAAACAATAGGGTTTCTCACCGCGTCAATGAAAGGACGCCATGGCGTCATCATGCAGACGCAGACGGCTTCTGCACAAGCGTCAAACTTGGACGCTTAGGGAATGAGAACTGGTTGTTATTAAATAAGAATTGAGAGTGTCACCACTTGAAGCTACATCTAATTTTGCTGTGTTACCATGAGAACAATAATAATACGCAAGCTGTAATTGTTTCGGTCCTGGAGACCATTCATGTAATAATGAGACATTGTGAACAGTAGTACAAGTCCAAACTAAAGTGGAGAGCTTGTATTATGCAGTTATGTGTTAAGAATCCATTTGTATAATTCGTACTTACGTTCTAATTCAGTTCGGGGGCGTCTATAATTAATAATGCCTGCTTTGCCCGCACTCAGCTCGTCACGAAATACAGTAATGCAGTGGCCCCTATGGGTTGTGTTCTGCACAGCATTTTAGCATATTTTTGTGGTTGTAGTTACTATAAAAATCCATAGAAATGCATAAAATCCAATGTTATAGCGACTTTTCTCGGTTTGATAACTTTTTTATTTACAAATAAAATGAAGAGACAAGTTCAAATAGATATTAGCAATTCCACTAGGGTCTCAGAGACTGTCCTGTTGCACAACGGAGTGAGAATAGAGAAGCACAGAGCAGTTTCTAGGGAAGTGTCCATGGTGCTGAATCAAGCTCTGCCCGTGGTGCTGAACTTATCGAAGCAACCTATTGAAGATGAAACCCTCCTCTGTTCTCATTCCTCCCCGCACTCAACTTAGTAGTGCGCTCTCTGACGATGCTTTTCTGTCTGCTTCGACGGTATTCACGGAAGCGTGTGAGGTGCGAGCATCTCCAATGTAGATAAACTTACTTTCGCACTGGGGAAACGTAATGCTAAAGAATCCATTATCGTTTATTAACTTGATGGCAAATTTATGTTTTCTCGGCGGAGGTGCTGAAGACCAAATGGCGTTACTGTTCACCTGCAGTATTTGGGAGTTGATTTAAATGCCGTGGATGACTAGATGGCCAGACAGCACAAGAAGGAAGTACGTTTTTATAGCTGTTTTGGATTTTCTTTTCTCCCCTTCATTTTCCATGCAACTTCATGATCGGAGAGGGATAACTACATTTCTGGATATGTCGGGTGCAAAACAGTGGGGTAGAGGCATGATCTGTAAGGGGCATGATTTGTAAATGTTAAAGCAAAGACACTCTGTCCGGATTACCTGTTCTGTTGGAGTAAGCAATTATTTTTCAATTGGAATGATTTTTCTATTTGACTTACCATCACTGGGGTGCACTTGGATCGCTTGATTACGAGTCCAACAAAGTGGAACCAGACATTTGTACGCGGTAAGTCTAGTCTTGAGCTCAGCATGGATGTGTCGTGTTCATTGCAATACTTAATTGTAAAATGTATAATCAAATTAAATAACGATAGTAAATTATTATCTTTTTCAATAATAATTACATAAAATACATGTATCCCACATTCAAGGTGGGTAGTCTCCGCACAGATGCATTTAGCATGCCTGAGGCAGTCATTTTACTATAGACATTTTGTCAATAGCAGACTATCTTTCGGCGTAAAAAAAAGAAACACTTCTTGAAAGTGCTTTCCTCTAAAGCTTTTCCAAATGCGTAATCTCACACGGTCAGTGTGCCGTTTAATGCTTAATTTCTCGTGCCTTCACGAGTGAAGAGGCATTTGGATCAAAGCCCATTACGCACTCGTTAATGACACCGAAACCTTGTCGTTTCTTTAGGGCTCTTCTAGTAGATGAACTTTACAGCGTAGAAATGTACGGACATGGTAAGTGCACACCTACAGTATATGCAGTGCTATGAGGAATTAATAAGAATCCGGGGAGCTACCTGTTGTCTATGTAATCCGCGCAGTCCCTTGGGAAGCAAATTAGACGTCCCTCTGCGAGACTTTAGCATATTGGCTGACTTTGTTGAGCACAGTTTATGATGCTTGTAATTATTTGGGTTTTTGTTTGTGTTGATTATGGCCTACTTTATTCTTTTGGTGGCTTTCCCGCATTCATTAAAAAATATATTTTAACCATCTCCTGGTCCAGTGCGCACAATGAAAGGCAACAGGAGGAAAACACGCCTCCTTTCTGTGTGCCAACTCTTCATTCATATAGATAACTTCAGTTGATAATGCATTCAGTATGATGACAGATCTTTACAAGAGATTGACCAGTTCACATAGTGTAAATTTGGTGGTGGGAATAGAAGTCAATTTTCATTTGTATAGCACAATACACATCGTTTCAAAGCAGCTTTACTGGCAATCGTACCTTAAAGTTTTTGTCTTTAAAGCACCAATGAGCAAGCTAAAGACGACAGTGTGTGTGTGTGTGGGGGGGGGGGGAATTTTCCAGCATAAGGAAATGTTTAAAATTGCATATGTGAATATAAGACCACGTCCTTCCACCGACTCATCAACTAGCACACTCACCAGAATAATTATCTTAATGGTAATACTTTACAGTGTCCATTACACAGAGTATGCAGCTATAATCAAGAACCATTACCATACCGCTATTAACAATAACAACGTGTTACAAAGCAGCTCCACTAACTAATAAAATGTAGTCTACTTGCTGTGTGTAATTACACTACTATGACTACTAGGTAGTGTCACAATCATATCTGCTAAAATAAAGAAAATGCATGTAACGTTATCAAGCTTCGGGTTGTTTACATTTCTTTCAGTGTCATATTTGCAGAATGGAGACGGACAACTTAAGGGACCTGAGACGCTCTCCTTGAATGCGTCAAGACAGCAGCAGCGAAGGATGGGCCCTTTTCTCCCGGCGATTTGCGTCGTGTTGCTCGCCCTGAACGCCGCCGTCTCGCCGGCCTCTGTCGGCCCTGAGGACTATCCCGCCGTGGATGAGGCCGAGAGAACTGCCAACAATGACATCATTTTCGATGACTACCGAGGGAAAGGCTGCGTGGATGACAGTGGCTTTGTGTACAAGCTCGGAGAACGCTTCTTTCCGGGCCACTCAAATTGCCCGTGCGTGTGCACGGAGGACGGACCTGTTTGCGACCAACCCGAGTGCCCTAAAATACACCCCAAGTGCACCAAGGTGAAACACAACGGTTGCTGCCCCGAATGCAAGGAGGTCAAAAACTTCTGTGAATATAAAGGGAAGACTTACAAAATCCTGGAGGAGTTCAAGGTATGATCACAGCTCCCAATTATCAGAATTATTAGTAATAGATTAAATTTACTCATTATAAACTTATCATAAAGATTCATGTCCAAATGGAAAATGCTTACCATTACGCTTGTGCGTGGATTGTAGTTTTATACTGTTTGAATTGATTAATCATGTCTGCAAGTTTTACAAATCTGGGTCTATGACTAAGACTATGTTTTCGTATTCTTGCATCATATTTCAAAATCCACAAAAGGGTGATTTGAGAAAGAGAATATTTTTAGGAAACTCTTCATAAGTAGATTTCAAGAGCACATACTGTATAGACTAACACACCAATGTTTGTGTTTGTGCATGGGTGGGTGAATCTGTGCATGAGTGCAATTTGGGATGTTGTGGGATTATTTCAGTTCTGTTCTTTTTCTTTTTTTTTTTTTTCTCTCTTAGAAACTCATTATGATATGCCCAATCCATCACTATCAACTGTAATTTGATTAGAGCTGTGCCACAGAAACAATCCACTTGACAAAGCAATCCATTTAAAACTGGTGTGCATCAGTGTGCATTTTCTCTTGACTTTAGATTCAGGTTATTTATATTGATCAGTCAATCATACAACAAAGCAATGGTGCATTCTTGAAAGACCCATCAGCCATAGGCAGAAACATGAGTGTTATTGTGGATGAAATCCTACCTGGCCAACTTGAGATTCATATGACATGGAACAAATAAATTGGGCAGCTAGCAGGTCAGACCTTACATGTTTTGGTGAACTCTTTAGTGAAGAACAAGTTGCCTATTATCAGCAGGGTCCTTATTTACCACATGCGTAACAGTTGGAGATACCAAATATTACTCACATAGCTTTCCCTAGGAATAATTTATAAACAACATAATATATAATATTTAATGTAAGCACAGCTCTGATCCATGGCCTGGGTTGTTTGCATATAGCAGGTCTTACCATACATATTTAAAGATGAAGTGTGTAATTCTTTCGACATTTCACCTTTTTCAGCTTAATGTGGATAGACAACTATAAATAAGCCAAAAAAAGTATATTTTGTAAACAGAGGGGCTCTGTGGTGCTTTCAAAAGATTGCTCTATTTGTTTTAGCCTCTAGAGTCAGACTAGCCAAATATTCTGTAGCAACATTTGTTTATCCAGTTGTGTGAGTTTGGGGTGGAGCTATCTGTTTATGATGACAGACAAGGAGAGCATTCGGGAAACCTGTTTGAAAACTAATTATTTTTGCAGTTACGTTTGGTGTCACTAGTGGCACAGAAAAATACTCTTTGTCTTTAATTTGCACCCTATTTTGACACAGAAAGACTCCCATTCAATGAAGTATGGATTCACTAAATCACACAAATAGTTGAGTTCTGTTCGTAACATACAATGTCATTGTATTAACACTATACGCTCTGCCGATACAACACCAGAAAAATAATTGATGAAATCACAACAAATGCCCTCAAACAATCATGGCATTGCTGTGGTGATTTGGCCTGTTACATTTTCACACTTATTTCTGGGGTTTAGTGGGCTGTTTCAAGTACTGCTAACTTAAATTTAAGTTTTAGATATCGTCAAAGGGCAAAGCAATAAATCATCACACACAAAATTAGTCGTTGGGCTCTACAGCACAAGATTGTTTTCACCACTTGTTACCACCATTTATGGATTTCATCTCTCTTGGCAACACTGCAGTGATTAACCTGAACTCTGTACAAATTCTGTTCCATTCAGCATTTTTGAATCAATTGATTTCATTGTTGCAGTCATTTATATATGGCCATTAATTTGTATTGACACAGAGTAAAATCCTATTTCTAAAAAGATATTTAAGATTACTAGGATATATTGCTATTAGAGAGTGGGGGAACATATTTGACTGAGACATCCCAGAAATGTCTTACTGATATTTTATAGTGCACTGTTTGCATTGGTAATTATGTTCATTCTATTAACTTTGTTTGTATTTTGGAATTGTATTCATTTGGATTGCATGTCTTTATCTTGAATCTACTTGGACTCTCAACCAAAGAACAAAATATCACAAGTATTTATCTCCTGATCTGATTCATCGAGTATAATCTTGAGATAATGTAAATTCCGTCATTTTTAGGCAGCCTGTCTACTACAATTAAATGTAATGCAAAGATTATTATCTTTGATTATATCAAATCCTGAACATGGTTCAATATGAGGGGATTACAGTGGGGCGGAGAGTCTGTGTAATTCAGTTTTACACAGAGTGATGAATTTCCTATCCAGCAGCATCTGGTATATTATCACTCATCGGTTCTGTTGTATCAACATGAGACTGGCCAACTTCAGTGCTGCATTTTTTTCAAAATCAGCATTTTATTGCAATACACAGTGTTTTCCTTGAGGTTTTAAGATAAATTATGTTGCTTGTATGTTGGCCATATCTCCCAATAAACTGAAGGTAAAAATACAGATATTTAGTATAACAGCTGGAACACTGACTGTCAGTGGGGCGCCAATGAAGAAGCCACTTAAAAAGATAAAGACTGAAAACGTAAAAGCACTTAATGTAGGCACCAACATCTGAGGAAACTTTTAGGTAGTTAACAAGGTTGAGGTTGCATTACATAATTGGTATAATTGGTAAAAAATGTCAAAGTTAAGCGTGTTATTTTAATTAGGGTCACAGTGACTTTTAAATCTAACACATAATCTATCTCCATTACAAGGCGGCAGATTAGCTCAGTGTTTTGATGCAAGCACATGTTTCAGCTAGATGTATTTGCCCATGTAAGCCTGTTTGATGAAAAGATCAAGTCCATCAACATAGCATCTCACCTGCATGTTCTCCCAACCTTAGTGTCCCTGCCAGAAAAGGACATCTCCCTTACCTTAAAACCTTTTATTACCTTTAAAACCATTTATTTGATGCTATTGATTACCACCAGTGTTGGGTGTAATACTATTAAAAAGTAAATGGTTACTGTAATCAAATTACCTTTTTAGTCAAAAAGTAACTTAACAGAATATATTAATATATTAATATAAATTTGTTGCAATTACATTACTTACACATGTTACTAAAATAATATTATTTACATAGAATGCATTTCAAGCATGAACAACATACAGTACATTTACTGCATTTGCGTTTCTTCTGAGATAAATGCATGGTGCTGAGTCTATGACTTATGTAAATCAATGGACAAGGAGGAAATATAGACACATTGTACTTGTTGAAAACCTTTCTGTGAATAAGTGTTAGTAGGGTTTTTATAAAGTAACTTAAAAGTAATCAGTAATGCAATTAAATTGTTCCATCAAGCAATCAATAAAGTAATCTGATTACAATAGAGAAGTTATTAGTAATATGTAGTGGATTATTGTTTTTGAGAAACTTACCCAACACTGATGCACCAATCAAAGGAAACCCTTACTGAAAACACAAAAACAAACTGAAGCAATTCATTACTACAAGGCATTCATTTTGTATTATTTTCTGCTCTGAATTTGTGCAAATGAAGCATCATCGCTCACTTGTGTCCAGTGAGATCTCTTTGAATTAAAAAGGAAACACTGAGGTCAAGCTGTGAATGGGAATCAAAGGGCACAGCGGCCCTTGATAGCTGATCCAATTAAGAGAAGCCGACAGGGTAACCTTTGGTGTGGGCCATATTGGCATTTCCTCAGCCTCTGCTGTGGCGTTCTTGCCGAGGTCTGTATTTACTTGGCTCTGCAGGAGTGGGAGGATCCCTGCTAAGATCTGAATCTTACAGACACAGAACGGGCTTTCTGTGGTGGAATGGGACAGAGCAATCAGTCTGCAGAGCCTTTTATTGTTACTATTCACTGCAAATGACAGACGAGTGAGAGATTCCTAAATTAAAGACTTCAATTGTAAGATCAAAGTGATGCGCATTGACCTACTATGTGTGACCCAGCCTGACCCCGGTCTGAGGGTGAATAGCCATAAGATTTAGAGTAACACAAAATAATTAATCATATGTCTTAAGCATGGTGATAGCTTATCCAATACATGTCTTGTTTTTGTGTTCTACTGAAAGTTCAGGAAGAGCATGTTCATATATCCTGTCAATAGAAACCCTTAGAGAATAAAGTTCAACAGCAAATTACTTTGTCAAGTCTCAATTTCAAGTCTATCCATCCATCATCCATCCATCCATAAGTTTATGTTATACACTAATACAAGTTTGCAATAAAAAAGCATCAGATACAGTGGCTCCAGAAATTATCAAGCAACACCTAATATCAAAATAACGAACCAGGTGACATTTATTTTGTAGCATCTGGACCAATCAGACACACAATTATTCATTATTTAATGAATAATCCAACAGACGTCTCAAGACCGTAAAAAGCAAAGGTCCATGTAGGCCCAAGCAGACTCCGAGATGTCGGCTCTCCCATTAATCATGAGCTTTTACTCCCCCTTTGCTGACACTAGTCCAGCATCTAGTGGACCTCAGAGACATTCCAGGTGGGGGAAGGTAGCCACATGCAAAGCAAAGGAATGTGGGAAGAACTCCATTCCCCCATAGGAAAGACACATAATAAAGCCCATAAAACAGACTTTTCTTCATTAATTTATAGACAAACTGTTCTAGAAATGAACATGCATATCCTCAGGACATTGTGTGTATGATTATTACTCGTATAGTGTCTTTTGTACTGTATACCTTGTTGTGCATGCTTTATGACAGAACCACTAGATAATGTAAAATTATTGGTATCATGCTTCCTATCAAATTAATCCTTGTGTGATGCCCTAAACATTGGAGTATAGCACCTCCCTTTTAGCATGCATTGTATGCTTGTTATATTAATCTGAGCATAAAGGGGCACAAACTGCTAGCTTTCTCCAATCATGCAAATGAGTCAGCTTCCAAACAGAGGAACTTTTCCCGCTGGAAAATTGCACCTTTCTCATTGGTCAAGCCAAACACGAGAGGAGTGACCTCCCTCATGAGTTAAAGAGCACTATCGGAGTTACCTCCCTCTCTCTCTCTCTCTTCCCTTTTCTCTTTCACCCTTCTGCTCATGGTTGCTGCTCGTGTGGGACCGGAAACACCTGGTCCGACCGCGAGGTCGCGGGCCGGAAGGCCTCAAACAGATCAAGCCACGTGTAACTTCCTTGACCATAACGGAGTCAAACTAACACCGCAAGTTCATCATTTCTTAATTCAACGCGGAAGAAATTGATTGCAACTTCAACACCATCGACTCAAGGAACCATCAAGACTTTCTCCTGAGACTGCATCCGGGCGCTCTCTCAACAGCCAAGGCATTGCAAGTATCATACAAATAACTAACTAAACAGAGGTTTAGTATAAGCTGTGAACCCCTTTGTTAACAAAGGTGCTTTGAAATAAGAAACTGATGGTTCTTTCAGATGGTTAAATGACTCTTTTCATAGCTTCATTCCCCTGTTATGTTCCTGTTTCATTCACTTTCACTTTTTCATTTCCCATGTATGCATGATTTGTGTGTATGTATTTGTTTAGATTAGTTATGTGTTCGTGATTTAGTTAAATAAACCTTTTGTGTACATTCTTGCGAGTTGATTCTGGTCTGCTTGTAAATCAACGTCAATTTAACGATTTGATCACAGCTACATGCTAAGAAAGAGTTATTTTTCTGTGGCCATAAAAAATATCCTTTCTGAGAGTTGATAGACGATCAATACTGAGTGTTCGCTGGACAAACAGATTAATTGATTGAAATGTTAATTCAGCTACATCAAGTTAATTCTATTAACTGATCCAAATGTTTATAATTAATTATAACAAGTTATGATTAATTATTCATATTTCCATTTTAAGGATAATTTGACTGTGGTATATTTTGATAAATAATATCATCCCTGTTTTTAAAAGTTTTCGCTTCAAAGCTGTACCTAAATATGTGTAATATTATTTTCAATACGCCATGAGAATAATATTACTCCAATAAGAGAATTAATCATAATTCCCTTATTAAAGCTAATTCCTTACAATAGAAATTGTGAGCGGATACAACGAGACGTTGTATTACGATTTTAATGGTGGAGAATTTTATTCAGACAAATAATCTAGTTATTTGTAATTTATCTAATTTATAATGGTTGTCGAACACGACTAATTCCATTATAAATTCCTTTACATAATAATGTAGAATAAGGACAGTTTAATTTAATTCCTAGCTCACACATACTGTTTCCCTACATATAATGGTGGGAGAATGCGTGCAAAGATCTAAATTAGTTATTTGATATAATTCGCTACAATTTTAAACAGGGTTCCCAACCTTTTTGATCAATGAACTTCAATGATTTTTCCATGACTTTTCCAGTCTCTTGTGAAATCGAGGAAGAAAATGTATCCAGAGTGATTCACTAATAAATCATTAAGACAGATTTGTGAACCATTTAAACCAAATAACTGCAAAGAACCATCTCAAAATAAGGATTTCGCTCATAAATCGAACATCACGATGGCTTGCGAGCAAGTTCTACTCTACAAAAGCTCTAACCAAAAGCATTATTTAGGTGATTATTTTAGAGCAGAGCATAACTACAAGAAAATAAATGGACTTTTCCCATTACTTTTAAGATTTTGTTAATATCCATGACCTTTTCAGATGTCAGATGTTAGTGAAACATGTCCACAGTTAATGTGATGCACTACACCTATGGTTATTCTGCTAGAACACCTTTGAACTTGAAGAGTAACTGACTCCATACAGGACATCCTCTAAAATAAGCTTAAGGCCAGTTGGTTAAAAGTAATTGCAAAAATGGCTAAGAAATGTGAACTTAGCTCTGAGAAAATGTCTAGCATAATTTGTTTGCTGATGCCACTTGGTTTGGTTGTGTTATATAATTTTTTAGGGAAATTCTTACATTTTAATTGTGGCTTAAGTGTCCAAATACTTTTTTGAGGCCAATGTACTTAGGAAGAAAACATATAGTGAGTTTAAAAATATACAAGAACAATATTCAGCCTAGTCTCATAGACTGAACGTTACCATAACAAAATTTTTGCAAAACTGATTTTACGTGCCGCTTTCTACATTTTGCTGCAGTTTCCTGGTGAAATTGACATTAGAGCCCTTACAAAAAAAGCCCTTTCTAAAGCTCTGACAAACTTGCTGCATACTTGCTGCAAATTTGCCACCAGTTACTTTCACGTGCAAATGAGCTTGCTATTCGCCACAAATGTTTGCCAGAAGTTTGCGGCTTTTCACCGTTAGTGGGTAGGTGCGTAGATAGCCCTGGGCTTCCGGGGCTATTTTTATTTAATTAAAAAAGTGGAACTTTCATATATTCTAGATTCATTACACATAAAGTGAAATATTTCAAGCCTTTTTTTGTTGTAATCTTGATGATTACGGTTTACAGCTCATGGAAATCAAAAATCCAGTATCTCAAAATATTAGAAGAATTCATTTATAATACAGAAATGTTGACCTTCTGAAAATTGATGCACTCAACACATGGTCGGGGCTCTATTTGCAGGAATTACTGCAAATAATTATTGTTCAGTGGTCCAAAGTCCTCTTTTCAGATGAAAGTAAATTTTGCATTTCATTTGGAAATCAAGGTCCCAGAGTCTGGAGGAAGAGTGGAGAGGCACAGAATCCAAGTTGCTTGAAGTCCAGTGTGAAGTTTCCACAGTCAGTGATGATTTGGGGTGCCATGTCATCTGCTGGTGTTGGTCCACTCAAGTCGAGAGTCAATGCAGCCGTCTACCAGGAGATTTTAGAGCACTTCATGCTTCCGTCTGCTGACAAGCTTTATGGAGATGCTGATTTCCTTTTCCAGCAGGACTTGGCACCTGCCCACAGTGCCAAAACTACTAGTAACTGGTTTGCTGACCATGGTATTACTGTGCTTGATTGGCCAGCCAACTCGCCTGACCTGAACCCCATAGAGAATTGTTAAGAGGAAAATGAGAGACACCAGACCCAACAACACAGATGAGCTGAAGGCCGCTATCAAAGCAACCTGGGCTTCCATAACACCTCAGCAGTGCCACAGGCTGACTGCCTCCATGCCACACCATACTGATGCAGTAATTTGTGCAAAAGGAGCCCCGACCAAGTATTGAGTGCATAAATTAACATACTTTTCAGAAGGTCGACATTTCTGTATTATAAATTCTTAATATTTTGAGATACTGGATTTTTGATTGCCATGAGCTGTAAGCCGTAACCATCAAGATTACAACAAAAAAAGGCTTGAAATATTTCACTTTATGTGTAATGAATCTAGAATATATAAAAGTTTCACTTTTTGAATTAAATTACAGAAAAAAATGAAACTTTTTCACGATATTCAAATTTTTTGAGATGCACCTGTACTCTTACTATTTCTGCAATATATACAGTAGATATACGGCTGAATTAGTAAGATTAGTATGCTAGATATGCTTTAGCATATTTGAATGAGAGACAGAAAGTGGAGTGTATTGGAGAAATAAGGCAGAAATGGATATCCAACAATTTTGTGTTAAAGCTTCACTATGTAAGAATTTTTGGTTAAAAATGAACAAATTGCCATTATTGATTATGTACATAATCAATCAATGTTCAAAACAATGTCCTTACCTTAACCCGATTCATTTTGGTAAGCCTATAAAATAATTTGTATTTTGAGCTGTCGGGTCGGATTTGGTGCAAAATCGCTGGCTTATGTCATTCCTATTTGCGCCATGACATCATGTCCATAAACACAGGAAAGAAGTACCAGCTGTCACGTGTTCCGGCTGAGGATGCTGTTCAGTTCAGTCAGTCACAATCACACATTTCAGGATGGCATCACTGCAGTCTGGATGGATGTTTATCTGTTATCCGTTTGGCGAAGTTGTTTATCTGCTATAATGCTTGGAATTGGATGCAGTATGTTGTCTGATAGGGGTATTGCTTTTATGAATCTAACAGTACTCGTGTGTTTACCGATCGCGATCCGTTGTCAGGGAAAGTTACTGTGCATGTCATACTAATACATATGACTTCTGAAATTGTGTCCTTGTACATATTATTTTCATGTTTAATAAAGGATATTTTATCCCCATTACTGCTCGTTTTATGTTTTTAGTTTACAGTGTTATTAGGCCTACAGTTTCTTGCTTTATCAACTGCCGTGTTCATTTTTTTAGTTTTTAGTTTGTCACAGTTTGTCTTTTGAAAAAATCTTCTTTAAAAATAGTCAATATTTCTTCTTGTTATATTCATTCATTTTAGTCAGATTTACAAAAGTGACAAAACTTTTAGTCAACAAAAATAATATTGTTTATTTGATGATGAAGTGCAAAATGGACAAAAAAGTGTCAAACTGAAACAGACCAAACTTTAATAGAACATTCAAATATTTAGAAAACAATTTTTTCTAATGTAAACATGTATCAAACATACAGTATAAATGTACATAGGTCTACTGTCCTTGTTGTGAAAAACCTGAGCTCCTGAATTAATGAATAGACTGAAGTATTAGCTACTTTTTAGAAGTTAGCCTGTATTCAGAATTTTTCATGCTTAAGAGACTTATTAATTTTCCGTGAAAGGATATTACATTGCATGTAGCTTGTTTCTTATGGAAACAGTGTATTCACAATGCAAGTTACGCAACGCAAATTATGATTATTCTGACTAGCGCATCATTTAATCCAAGTTCAGATGTTCATTTGTTTCGTTGTGCAGATGTAAGTTGTTTCATAAATGTTGTGGATATATTGATGAATCTCATTTATAAATAGGATGCATTTGAATGAGGTATTTACCCCATTTTAAAGCGGTTAATTTTGCTAGTGTTAGCAAGTTCAACTCACGCAGCTCAAGCGGAGAAATGCCCAACACACTGGATTAATGGATTAAATGAATCCATATCTAATATCTTTTTCTATTTACAGATTATCAAGATGTTTCTTCTTCTGTTTATATCTTGTCCTGTTAATATCTTGCAGTATAATTTGTATCGTCATATTTTCGTCAACAGTAGGCCTATGCTTTAATAAAATAATTTAATAATCTTCATGATTCACCTTTTTCCTCTTGTCTTCTTATCGTTGACAAAATCAGTTACATTTTCAACATTGATTTTGTTGATAAGATTAATCATGTAAAAATAATTCAGTTTTACATCGAACTCAAATCAGCAGTATCACGAGTTTCAGCTCTTAAATTGATAATACAATACAAACATTAATAGTCAACAAAACACTTGAATAATCATATTAAAATATACTTGTAACTGGTGGTGATTCAGGAGAGTCCCCTGTTCTTTATGTAAAACGCTTTAGAGAATAGTGTCAGAAAAGTGTACAATTCATTCAAAATATGTAAATATTTATTTGTTATGTTGTTTATCTTCATCAAAGCAAGTAATATTTCATTTTTCTTTATTTTATTTTTTTTATTATCGTTTAACATAATAACATCAACATGAAAATAGCACGTTATGACTCCGGCACTGAATATCTTTCAGTCATGATCACACAGGCGATGTCCTGGTAACCTCAAATCATGATATTCATCCGCCAGAGCAGTACAGCCATGGCTAAAAGTATTGGCAGTGACATCAGTTTTGTGTTTTGCAAAGTTTGCTGCTTCAGTGTTTGTAGATTAATTTTTCACATGTTTCTATAGTATACTGAAAAACAATAATAAACATTTCATAAGTTTTCAGGGCTTTTATTGGCAAAAACATTCAATATATGCAAAGAGTCAATATTTGCAGTGTTGACCCTTGTTCTTCATAACCTCTGTAATTTGCTCTGGCATGCTGGATATCAGCTTCTGGGCCAAATCCTGACTGATGGCGATCCATTCTTGCCTTATTAGTGCTCAGAGTTGATCATAATTTGTGGACTTCTGCTTGTCCACTCGCCTTTTGAGGATTGACCACAGGTTCTCTATGGGATTAAGATCCGGGGAGTTGCCTGGCCACGGATCCTAAATTTCAATGTAATGATCACCGAGCCACTTCATTGTCACTCTTGCCTTGTGACATGGTGCTCCATCATGCTGGAAAATGCACGGATCATCACCAAATTGCTCCTGGATCACTGGGAGAAGTTGCTCTTGCAGGACGTTTTGATACCATTCTTTATTCATGACAGTGTTTTTGGGCAGAATTGTGAGAGAGCCCACTCCCTTGGATGAAAAGCAACCCCACACATGGATGATCTCAGGATGCTTCACTGTTGGCACAACACAGGACTCATGGTAGCGTTCACCTTTTCTTCTCCGGACAATCGATTTTCCAAATGTCCCAAACAGTGGAAGGGGGCTTCATCAGAGAAAATAACTTTGCACCAGTCTTCTGCTGTCCAATCCTTGTACTTCCTGCAGAATTTCAGTCTGTCCTTGATGTTTTTCTTGGAGAGAAGTGGCTTCTTTGCTGCCCTTCTTGACACCAGGCCATTGTCCAAAAGTCTTCGCCTCACTGTGCGTGCAGATGCACTCACACCCACCTGCTGACAATATTGAGCAAGCTCTGCACTGGTGGTGACACGATTCCATAGCTGACTCTGGTCTTGGTGCTTGCTGGACACTCTGGGACGTCCTGAAGCCTTCTTCACTGCAGCTGAACCTCTCTCCTTGAAGTTCTTGATGATCCGATAATTGGTTCTTTCAGGTTCAATATTCTTTGCAGCAATTTCCTTGCATGTAAGGCCATCTTGATGCAATGCGATGATGGCTGCACGTCTTTCTTTGGAGGTAACCATTGCTAACAAGAACACAATGAATGGAAGCACTTCTTCCCTCCTTTTATAGCAATCAGTCTGCTCTTATAATCCAATCAGAATGATAGTGATTTCACCTGACTAGTACTCGTTCATACTTTACAGCGATCTTCCTCCTAGCTCATGAATGAAGCTGTATTTATTTAGTTTTTTATATCTTCTGATAAAGCAGCTGTTTTAATGCAATGTAAACTTATCAATATTACTCAGTTGGCTGTCATTGTCAGTATTACTCTGGTTAGTTTCAAATATTTAGATATATAACCCTTAAAACAAAGGTTAATACAAGTGTGCTCTGGGAATTTGCAAACTTTTAAGTCATGAGCCATGACATTTGCTTTTTTTGCTAAACTCATTTATTGAGATACAATGCCATGAACCTCGCAAACATTGCAAAATCTACCAAATATCTTTTCTTATGAGCACATATTTTAGCATATTTACAACCTGTTATCTTCTAAACTAAGTTAAAAACACCAGATGAATTAATAATAAGCTATAAAACTGTCAATTGTATACAATGTGCGGTGAACTACGGAAAGGCAAAAGGGACATAATAGTGTTTTTTAAACTAAGTTTGAAAATACATGGCATTAAAAGCATGCAATTTTTTATCTTTGTTTTATATTTCTATATTTCATCAACGGTACTTTACATATCCACAGCAGTCTGGGCTGAGCCCTGAATATCCACTGACCCTAGAAACGCCCCTGGTAGTGGGAAACCTGCAGCAAACCTTAGGAAGCCAATGAAGAGTTTGTCGCAAAGCTCATTTGCAAGTAAAAATAATCAGTGGCAATTTTGCGAAAAGTTTGCAGATTTTTTGTAAGGGAGGCGCTACAACAACTGTGCATTTTATTCACTTTCACACAATGACTACACACTGTTGATGTTATGATAGAGAAACACTTTTACTCTAATGCATAATTTGAAAAAAGATACATTTTAATGCTTGTATTACAGACCCACCTACATTTACACACTTATTCAATTGTGATTAGCTTATGTGGTTGGGCTTTAGACTCAGAAGACCGCAGTTTGACCCAGCCAAGCACGCAAGCTGACAAGTGAGACGGATCTGTTATAGAAGCGTCAGGGAACGATGTGGTTTCTTTAGAAAATTTGTTTTTCATGTCACATTTGCTTTTAGGACATTATCACAGTTAGGTTTAGGTGTTGGTTTAGGGCAGGGGTGGGGAACCTTTTTCCCATTAAGGGCCATTCAAAAAATAATTTACGAAATTATTTGCGGACCATGCAGTTGTTTGCAATTTCTGATTGTGGGTTAAAATTAGTGTACGCATTCTGTTACGTGCTCATGAACCAACAAAAAACACTGAAAGGTCTGTCTATTCTGCAATATTTTGCATTGTTATAATTTAAAATTATTTTTAATCATAAGGTTTTTTTATTTTTATTTTTTATTTTTTTACAGTTAATTGAATCAAGGCCATTTTTTTTTTTTTTTTTGCTTTTCAGATTATTTCTCAAATGGTCTTGCAGGCCGGGTAAAATGGTCTTGCGGGCTTTATACGGCCCTGAGGCCTGACGTTCCCCGTCCCTGGTTTAGGGAAAGGATGTCTGTTTTGTTCACCTCTCGCTTTTATGACACTATTGGTTAGGTTTAGGTTAAAGTTTTAGGAAAGGAAAGTACGTTTTACTCATTAAAACCTCCATCTAATATTCACTTTAAAAATCTGGTCTGATCACGACACCATTTCACTCGCTTTTAGTGCCTTTGATGGACATTTCATTGGGAAACTGCAGCGAAACGTGTAATGAAGCAAAAATGGTTTTGCAAATATTTTGCCGTGGTCACTTAAATTTCATGAGATCAGGCTGATAATATTGGAACTGAATTACTTTAAGTGGTCAAATTGGGCAATTTTGAGGGCAGTTGGGTTGGGGCACTCGGGGTTAGTGGTTCCTTTTCTGCTGTTGTGTTATATTCCCTAAGACCTCTGTAACTTACCCACGGTAGGTTTTTCACCTACAGGGTTCCCCAGCAGACGTGGAATGGAGCCACTTCACTGCCACACCCCCGGCCACTGCTCAGCTGCAAGCAAGAGGCCAGAGCTATAGGGTGAGTTCAGATCCCAGGCAGAAAGTCTAGGGCCAGAATTTTAGTTCCGAATGATCCTGTCTTTTTGCCTGGGATCACAAGGGAGGGGTATACCTGTGAGAGAGGGTGAGAAAATGTAAATGTGACAAAACTGATTGAAACCAATGGCTTGTGAGGGAATGGCTTTAAGGAATTGTTACCCCAAAATAAATATTCTATCATTTTTTACTCACCTCAATTTCATTTCAACCTTGTATTATTTGTTTTTTTCTTCCATGAAACACAAACAGAATCATTCAAAGCTCAAAACAGGGGAACATCTCCAGTGAATGACTTAAAGGTTTTGTTACTTTTAGTCTGTTTTTCTTCATCTCATACTACACATCCCTAATATGGGTATTCCTGGATTTAATCCAAACAAATTTTCGTGTGCTGTTGTGTGTTGGACTGTGACCGGACACCCATGACTTGCAAGCTTTCTGGTGGCTGAACACTGCCTTGTGCTCACGCTTGGTGTTTGATGTCACATGTTTTTGACCTTCTGAGAGCTTGTCAGAATGAAAACCATTAATTTTCACTGTATTTATAAGAGCAGCTCAGACATTCTGCTAACATCTCCTTTTGTGTTTCACGGAAGAGGGCCAAACAATCTACAGTTGTGACAAATTTGCTGCAAATTTCCCACTCATTATTTTCACATGCAAATGACCTAGCGATTTGCCGCAAATGTTTGCCAGAAGTTTGCAACTGTTCACCGGTAGTGGGGAACCTGCAGCAAACCGTTTAAGACAATGAAGAATTTGCTGCAAAGCTCATCTGCATGTGAAAATAATTTAATAATTTAATAAGTTAGCAAAAAGTTTGCTAGAACTCTTAATAATAGATTAGGATAAACTATTTCTTTATTTTCTTTTATTTTTTTAATAGACAACACAAGCAAAATAAAATTACATATACCCTTCATGGGGACTCATATCTAGGCTTCTGTGGATTTTTATTGCTGAATCCTCAAGCATTCAGAGAAAACCATGTTTTGTAAATGAATCAGATAACACCCTCCATTCCTCAAGGTTCTCGACTGTCTTGTCATGAGTATCGCTCAAAGTTTTAACAAAAGAACAGTGTGCCAGTATTGTTCACCATCTCAAAACAGACGACGGTAAATTTTTCAAGCTGAATTTTTAACCAAGAGCTGCAGTTAATTTAAATTCTATCAAAACAAGGCAGTTTCTGTCACTGTCAAGAGACAGCAACTTTATTATTGCGATGTGTAGGGTAATCTGTTTAGCTTTTTAGAAAAGCCTGAATAATTACTTGTCCCTCTCTTCATGTAGATGCAAAAGCAAGATGCCCTCTCACCTGCATATGCTACATTGAGCAGTGATTAGTGAGTGTACTCTCAAACCCTAAAACCTGTGAGAGGAAAGTTCTATAAAAAGCACCTGAAATGAATTGCTTAAATTGATTTTTGGATCCAACTGCCTAAGGAAAAGCATAGTTTTCATTTAAAACACTGATTAAGAGCTAACAAGTAGGCCAGCGGAAACTGGAACTATATGAAATGGTTTCAGCAAGTTTAATCTCTTATTCCAAGTCAAAATTGTGGTCACTTTTAGTTCCCATGTCTTGATTTACCCACCTTCTCTGCTTTGTATTACCCAATCCTGGTGTTGTTTCAACATAGTGACATAGAAATGCAACCCTTGCTTCCCATTGTTATCTTTATTATTTTGTGAATGCATGAACTTTTAGTCACCACCATGCCTGAAACTACTAACCTTTTTCCATCGTCACAATGCCAGATGTGGTGCTGCAGCCGGTGCCCTACAAATGGTTAAAAGTCCTTCAAGTCACACATACCACTCAAAAATGCTGCCTGTTGTCTTGTTTAACAGACAGAATTTTGTAGAACTACAGATTGTGGTGCTCAGTGGTTGTAAATGATAGTATAGTATAGTTTAATATAGTATGGTATAGTATACAAATATGGTGCAATATAACAAGTATGTGCATGTAGGAAAAAATGCAAATTCATACTCATACATGCTACTTAAACAAACCCATGTGTTCAATACGTAAGGTCACTGTTTTTATATTAAATTTTTTATATTTATACTACTACCTGTACAAACCCATTCCTCTACACATAATTTCCTTTGCACATTCCTGTATGTACAGTAACAACTCTATATACATATACTATTCACATTATCCTGTCTGTGTCTAGCTGTTGTATTTCTGCATTTATGAATACACTGGCAGCCAAAAGTTTGTAATAATGTACAGATTTTGCTCTTATGGAAAGAAATTGGTACTTTTAGTCACCAAAGTGGCATTCAGCTGATCACAATGTGTAGTCAGGACATTAACAACTTGGAAAAATTACTATTACAATTTGAAAACAAATGTTCCGAACTTCGTAAACTACTTCAAAGAGTTCTCATCAAAAAATCCTCCACGTGCAGCAATGACAGCTTTGCAGATCCTTGGCATTCTAGCTGTCAGTTTGTCCAGATACTAGGGTGACATTTCACCCCACGCTTTCTGTAGCACTTGCCATAGATGTGGCTGTCTTGTCGGGCACTTCTCACACACCTTACAGTCTAGCTGATCCCACAAAAGCTCAATGGGGTTAAGATCAGTAACACTCTTTTCCAATTATCTGTTGTCCAATGTCTGTGTTTCTTTGCCCACTCTAACCTTTTTTTTTTTTTTTTGCAATTCTTCACATAAGGCCTGCACCCCTGAGTCTTCTCTTTACTGTTGTACATGAAACTGGTGTTAAGTGGGTAGAATTCAATGAAGCTGTCAGCTGAGGACATGTGAGGCATCTATTTCTCAAACTAGGGACTCTGATGTACTTATCCTCTTGTTTAATTGTACATCTGGCCTTCCACATCTCTTTCTGTCCTTGTTAGAGCCAGTTGTCCTGTAGTGTACACCTTTGTATGACATCTTTTTTTTTTTTTTGCCAGTTTCAAGCATTGAATTGACGAGTTTCTAGAGAAAGCTGTTTCTTTTTTGCCATTTTTGACCTAATATTGACCTTAAGACATGCCAGTCTATTGGATACTGTGGCAACTCAAAAACAAAAACAAAGACAATGTTAAGCTTCATTTAACGAATATCTTTCAACTGTGTTTGATATAATGGCAAGTGATTTTCTGTACCAAATTAGCAATTTAGCATGATTACTCAAGGATAAGGTGTTGGAGTGATGGCTGCTGGAAATGGGGCCTGTCTGAATTTGATCAAAAGTGACATTTTTCAAATAGTGATAGTGCTGTTACATCAGTAATGTTCTGACTATACTTTGTGATCAGTTGAATGCCACTTTGGTGAATTAAAGTACAAATTTCCTTCCAAAAAAGCAAAATCTGTACATTATTCCAAACTTTTGGCCAACAGTGTATGTACAGTATATGTGTATGTATTGTATATGTATATGTATATGTATGTATACTGGAAGTATTTCTTTTGTACAGAGGCCTAATTCTTTGCATGTGTGAGCTCACCTGGGCAATAAAACTTCGATATCTGATGCATCAGATGGTAATACCATGGTGCTTTAATATACAATTGTCATATTCACGTATATGCCATTCTGTGTTTACATGGTGCTTCATAGTATTTTAAAGAGGACCATGGTGCTACCATGGTTCTTAGATATATGATTTCCATATTCATATACTATTGTTTTCACATGGTGTTTCAAGGTAATTCAAAGAATACCATGGTACTACCATGGTAGTTTGATATAAGTTCCCTATCTGTCACTCACTCGACGTTGTGTCGATGTAGTGACACTAGGGGTCACCTTTGGGAGCCCGAGACACCTCTGGTCTTTGATAAAAGGCCAGTGAAAATTGGCGAGTGGTATTTGCATGCCACTCCCCCGGACATACGGGTATAAAAGGAGCTAGTATGCAACCACTCATTCAGATTTTCTCTTCGGAGCCGAACGGTTGATGTCTACTGAGCTGACTGTTCATTCACCTCATTCATTTCAGCGGCTTCTCCCTCCTCTGCACTGGTGCACTGCAGAGAACAGCCCTGGGCGCTTCGGCAGAAAAAAGAGAGTATATTTTCCTGAAAGAGTATATTTCTCTAAAAGTGCGGCACACCCGGAACGTCTTTTTAAAGATGTGTCTTTTTAACGATGCCTTTCTAATTTTGTGTTATTCCTGGTTGCGGTCGTTACCTCTCAACTTCAGACGGTCACAATCGCTGTCTTTCGTGTCTGGGCACGACCCACATGGAGGCAACGTTCGTGGATGTTTCATGTTCTCACTGCGAGAACATGACCATGGCAACGTTGTGGTCGCGGCTTGCTTTCGTAAGAAAGCAAGCCACCCCAGCAGCTCCCTGCCTCGGTCCTTCTACCTACGGGTTTGAGGCCAGCGCGGCTAGCACTGGGGGCGATTTGGGGACCCCAATGGGACCACCTCTGCCGGGTATCCCCCCGCTGACCTCCCATTCCCCAGCACGCTCGTCTGCCCCAATCGGGCTTCCGGATGAGTCCGCCGGCTTGTCTCACGGTGAGTTCAACCTCTTGTTCGGAGCCTGCGAAGCTGATGAGCTCTCGAGTGCAGCATCGGATAGCGGGCTTGTCCAGTCGGACGCAGAAGCCTCAGCTGGGCTCCCCCCTTCGGGGACGATTGCCCAGTCACAGACTGATGCAGAGATGATGGACATGCTTTCCTGAATCATCAGGGAGGACGAGGAGCATGTCATCCTGGTAGCACCCTACTGGCCCACCCAGATGTGGTTCTCGGACACCCCCCCCCCCCCCCCGGCGAATTCCTCTGAGGAAGGACCTTCTTTCTCAGGGACGGGGCACCATCTGGCACCCGCGACCAGACCTCTGGAATCTCCATGTCTGGCCCCTGGACGGGACGCAGAAGACCTAAGCGGTCATCTACCTCCTCTGAGCTGAAGACGGGCACCATTAATTCCCAGTAGTGTTCACAAACTCTGTTCCCTGGTTGACTTCCTCCGAGCCCTGTGGCAGTCGAGTTTTCGGAGAGACTCGCTGCCGGCCCAGTACACGTGCTAACTAAGAGCCCTATTCTGGGGTAGGTGCTCTGCATGTGGTGGTTCCCTGTAAGGTAACCCCATGCGATGTATATCTTCTGCTAATTCGTTTCCCTGTTGGCAAACTGCGTCTTCCTTGGGCAGAGCCCCCTCTGCCACAGTCTCCATGTTTGTAGTAACTCCTCCCCCGTTGGGTAGGATCTACCATGAGACTTCTCCACATGGTCGGCAAGACCATGTGACATATTTTCCACTTAAATATCCCCCCCTCTCTGGGCGAGGTGTGGTCTCAGCGGTGTCCTCCCCTTGGGAGGGACACCCCCCGACTAGACCTGGCGGCCCAGTCGGATAATCCCACTTGTTTTTTTAAGGAGTGGAAAAAAAGAAGGGGAAAAGAGGCCACGACTGGGTTAGCCTGTCTCTATCTTTTGGGTAGTCGACTTGTCCCCAAAGGGCCGTTCAACACTCATAACTATGTTGGGGGAGGTTACTTGTCAGCCTGCTGTGCTGGCTGCAAGGCACACAGTAGTCTGCCCGTCACACACCGCCAGTTCACGTAACACAGTTCAGCAAGTTGCGGCATTTTGTATAGGGACCCCTAGTGTCACTACATCGACACAACGTCGAGTGAGTGACAGATAGGGAACGTCATGGTTACTTGCGTAACCTCCATTCCCTGATGGAGGGAATGAGACAAGGTGTCCCTCCTGCCACAACGCTGAACTAACCGCTGAAATGGCCGCACCTTGTCTCAGCTCCTCAGAATAAAACCTGAATGAGTGGTTGCATACCAGTTCCTTTTATACCCGTATGTCCGGGGGAGTGGCATGCAAATACCACTTGCCAGTTTTCATTGGCCTTTTATCAAAGACCAGAGGTGTCTCGGGCTCCCAATAGTGACCCCTAGTGTCACTACATCGACACAACGTCTCATTCCCTCCATCAGGGAATGGAGGTTACGCAAGTAACCATGACGATTACCATATACATACCATTGTTTGTACATGGTGCTTCAGGTAATTGTACATGTCCAAAAAACATGGTAATGCCATGATACTTTTTGTGTGTTTTTGTTTAGGTTACTAAGTGTTCTTATTCTCTTTTGTTTGGAAAATATATTTTCCTTCAGTGGTCATTCATAAGCTGCACACTTAACGTGTTTAACTTAATAAAGACCTTCATCACTGGCAAGCGATAGGACACATTTGCAGGTTTGGTTTCTATTGATTGTAAGTAAATATTCTCTTTGTTCTCTGTGTTTTAAAATATTCTGTTAGCATGTGAAAAACCACTCCAAATGATTCAGTTCACGCATGAGCAGTGTTTCAGATTAAATTGCAAACTGACCATTTAGCTATCGTGGGTGACCTGTATAACAGAAAATATATTGACTGTTTTCAAAAGGGTATCCCATATGCTCTCCTTTTTGCATATAAATGTGTCAAATATCAGAAAACATAATTTGCTTTAGTCCACATGAATATGTCTATAGGAGTCAGTTAGTATACAGCTCCATTGAAGTCGTGCTTCACTAGGAGTCGATGCCACTTACCTGTACTGTTTATTTTAATGGAGCAAAGACTGATATTCACAGGATAACAGGCTTTAAAAAATTTTTATTTTGGGTTCTGTCCTGGTGCTGTGCTTCAATGGGAGTCTAGAAGTGCTATTTGAATGGGGCATTACTGATTACTGGACATTGTGTTTTCAATAAACATATTTTTGCCTCACCTGGAAGCGCAGCTTCTTTATATGATGATTGGTAGGGCTCTCAAATGGGAAGGACTTTGCAACAAACAGCCAATAAGTGCATGATTAACAGCATTTACAATAATAAGTGAAAACATTGCTACTTCATTGCTACTTCAGTGTGTAGAATGCTTGGGCCATAGAGCAGACATACTGTAGATTGTTGAATTCTGGCATCTGTAGGAAATTTGGTAGTATAAATGTACACGGTATGGGATAAAGTGGCCGTGTACATCCATAATTATGTAAGGAACAGCATGTGTGTTAGGAATTAAACTGTCCGCATGTCTACGTCATTATTTAAGGAAGTTCATAATGGAATTAGTCATGTTCAACAACCATTATAAGAAGGATAAATGACAAATAATTAGGTTGTTTGTCTGAATAAAATTCTCCACCATTAAAAACGTAAAACAACAGCTTGTATCCGCTCACAATTTCTACTGTAAGGAATTAGCTTTAATAAGGGAATTATGATTAATTCAGTTATTGGAATAATATTATTCTCATGGCTTATTGAATTAATATCACAAATATTTTAGGTATAGCTTCAGGGCAAGATATTTGAAAAATCAAGTGATGAGATTATTTATCAAAATATACAACAGTCAGTTCATCTTTGAATACAAACAAGACTTTATTGCTAATCTAAACATAAAAGCTAATCATTAATTAATTAAATTTATTTATTTATCACACATTATACATTTTGCACATATACAGTGAAATTCCTTTTTCTTCACATATCCCAGCTAGGCTGGGGTCAGAGTGCAGGGTCAGCCATGATATAGCACCCCTGGAGCAGATAGGGTCAAGGGCCTTGCTCAAGGGCCAACAGTGGCATCTTGGCAGTGCTGGGGCTTGAACCCCCAACCTTCTGATCAGTAACCCAGAGCCTTAACTGCTGAGCCACCACTGCCCCCTAATCTAACACATACAAACATGAAAAACAGGTTGGTGAGTAAATTGTAACAGAAGGTGAATGAAATGATCTGTACAGAGAAAATGAACTTTATGGGGTCTAGAGACAATGCCTTGAGAACCATTTGATACTTCTTTGAATGTACCTCAATTTGCAATCGGACTACCCAAGGTATTTAAATAATACACCAGCACTTAGCATCTGTTGCGTCGATGGATGATGAGGCGGGCTTTGAAACAAGGCCTTCCACAGGGAGGACTTGTGACTCCCATCACGTGTGTGAATCATAGAGCAGAGAGGGAGAAAGGCTTCCTCGGAATTTCATGTTCCGAGATTTCTTGGACTCCACATGGTATGGAACTTGAGGGGCGCCGGAGCGAGGATACAAGCCACGAGGGCGAGAGCACAGCAGATGAGGAGCTGCAGAGGAAAGGCAAGAGAGGAAGCTAGAGAGCTAGAGTTCTTCCTTAGTAGGAGAGTTTTGAGTTGAGATTGGCCGGACCCCAAAGGTGTCCTGAGCCAATCAGAAGTGTCTTTTCAGAACTTTCTGTTCCTCCTCCTGGGGTGATTAATGAGCCTTTAGTCAGTGAAGACTCCTGTTTCCCGCTCAATATAGGGCAATATTTAATCATTAACTTTTATATATCTTGGATACAACTGAATATATCAAAAAATAATTAATATAGACATTACTGAAATGCAGAAAGAATCTCAGTGATAGCAAACATGATGTTCTTATCCTGAATGGTTACATTCTAGTAATATGACATGAATAAAAAATAAAAAAAATTAAAGACAGATTAAAGATTATAATCATCTGTTTGTCAGTTAAAAAGGTGATCACAGGTTATAACAACATTCTTTTCAGAATTATCTAGCAAGGCTAGGTATTGTGTACATTTTGGTACAAAAGGTAGGTTCATTGCATTTTAGAGGGTTAAATCACAAGTACTGTGACTTTGTGTGAAATGTTCATGGATTACGTTGATATATCCCGATGTGTGTACACACTCAAAGTTCCTTTGTACTTGTGAAGTTATGATCAGATCATTAGTTGTGTCCTGCCAAAGAGAAGTTCAACAGTTCAGATCCAGTAAGTCTGTTCAATCTCTGTGTCTTGAACAATGACGATAGTCATGTGAGGTTTTATGCTGACCATCACCATCAGTCTTTGTTGAGATGGTTAGCTGGGCATGTCATAGGGGTATTCCCTGATTTACAACATGTATGAGGAAAGGTCTTGGTGTGTCCACAGAACTCTCATTGTTCTCAAGACGGTTGACACTCAACAGATGCTGCAGCCTTAGACTTGCTGGCTCCAGTCTGAATTTTCTTAGCTTCTTAATGCTTAGAGGAATTTCCAGTGTTATAGACCATCTTGGTGTAATTATGTTTTTAATTCTTCTTAGACTCCTTCTGCCGGATGCTCCGATCCTACACATCACACATTTATTTCAGCATTTACAGTGTTGATTTTATTCTTATTTATTAATTTATGTATTTTTAAATATTGTAAATGTACTGAGCATGGTCATTTATTTTAGCTTGTGAGTTCATTGTTTAGAAGAAGTCTGATGAGCATTGCAGACAACAGAATAGCTCTTAGTAGTTGTCCCAGCACCAGTGGCCTCTGTTATACAGTAATTAGTGTAAATATAGACATATTTAGATGGATGCTTGTAGTATTTTTTATGATTACCACCAGAGAGCAGGGACCCGATCATCAGATGAGCAGAATATGCTCTCTTTGTTTGCTTATGAGACAGAAGACAAAGTAAATGAAACTGCATTCATCAAAATGAAACTCCAGTTGGAAGCAGCACAATAATGCTCTCTGAAGTGATCTGAATTGAAACCTTTTTAACAATTAGTGTTTGAACAATTAGTGCTCAAGAACTATGAGCCAGTAATGCATATCATATCTACCTCTAACTTTTGACAATAGCCTCTACTTTCAGAAGATGTTCTTACATTTTTGTAAGAGCCACCTTGCAGAATACCTATGAGCCAATTCAAGGTCCAGAATGTGCTTTTTATTACAGATACTTATGGCAGGTGAATTGACAACATTTTAAAGCCATCAATATTTTGTAACAGCAGTGAAACTTTATTTTGCATTATTTATATATCAAAATATATATTTTTGTACCTATGACAATGGAATTCTTTAACTGTTTTTTTCCCCCTTGAGAGTGATTGTCTCTGTGAAGTTGCAGCTGTACAATAACATGAAATATACATCATGATTTCTCATATTTTTATTTTGATACACCACATATGTCGTGGAGTTCAGGAGGGAAAAAAAGACAGGTATTCAGGTATCATAGATGAACTTTGAGGCAAAAGCCATCAGAAAACGTGCAAGTCGTGAAAGATATTTGAAATTTTACGCTTAAATAAGTTCTGTATCCGTTCCAAAAATCATTATTACAGTGCAATTCTATCTAAAAGAAATCATTTTAAGGTTTCTCATGTAATTACCAACCAAATGGCGAATAACTACAGTATGTTTCATTTTCTCGCCAAAGCTTTGCTCACATTTAGTGCTTGTTGAATGTTAATTTTGAAATCTGCGTATATAAAATGTAAAAGTAGATAATCTTTAGAAAAGTAAAGCCTTTAGAAGAGTGATCTACCTACATGCACAAATAATCTTTCCAGTAGTGCATTATATTCACTTGCCTTTTACTGAATGAATGTAATGAATTTTCAGTATTCATGTGCTGACACTTTGGATCTCATAATACCCATGTAATCTATTTACTCAAGTGCACATTTCAAAGCAAACAATTTAAGTTCTTAGTCCAAGAATGTTAAATCTAAGCATTCTCTACCATATATGTTCTAAAATACAAACACTCAAGGCCACTTTTGCACACTGTATCCTTTTTTTTTTGTTGTTTTTTTTTGCCTTGTGGAACTGCCCTACAAGGAGTCTGGCACAATATAAGATGATTTGAATGGGCATGTTCACAAGCCTCTGTCCCAGTAGACAGGATGCTGATATCAGTGGAGAACAGAGGATTAATAGTATCTGTGCCACGAAAACAGTGTGCACAGTCTAAAGGGCAAGACCACTGCCAGGACAGGGGCCAAATTTTTGACTGTCCACGAGACCTTCAGCACTGATCCATGCTGGCATACTCTATGTCAATGTCACTTCTTTTAATAAATTATATTAATGGAGCAGGTTGTATCAGCTATAAAGTTGATTTTAAGAAAACAAATTTGGTCAATGTTACAATATAAGGCCTGTTTCACACTGTTACAGCATTCATAATGATAGCGCAATTGGAATTTCGGTGCTGAGTCTATTTTTGCTGTTTGTCGCATCCTGAACTCACCAGAAAGATGCCGTGTAAATGTACAGTATTTATCAATACAATCCTTTTGAGATACATGCTTTTATGAAGCAACATAAAATAATGGTTTGAAATACTAACCAATTCTTTGAAAAAAGACATCTTTCGGACTTGATGCACACAAAGCGCAGGCACAAATACACAATTCAATAAGTCTGACTGAAGACAGATGATTTAAAATCAACATGAAATCAAATTGACCCTATTTAAAAAAATATTATACATGTAGCTACTCATATTATGCAGGTTATTGTTTTTCATATGTGCACATTACTCCAAATTAAAACTGTTTTCATAGTAGTTTGCTCCACCTCTGAAATGACTTTATGGCTCTATTCTGGTATGTAATGCTCAATTTGCACTATCCAATCAATTGCTGATGGATAAAATCAAGTGTCGCCCTTCATTTTTCTCTCTCTCTCGCTCTCTTTGAATATCCCATTTTACTTAGAAATACATCAGATTATGGAAGTAAATTACAAACTGCATTTCATATTGACTTATAGCAGTTTATAGTCTGCAATTTGGGGTTTAGGTTCACGTCAGTATGAAGGCTCAATGCTTGTCTGCTATTGCAGTTATGCTGATGCTTTGCTTATGCATATACCAACCAATCTGTGAAGGTGATTGAAGTTTTATTGCAATAATCAGCATCTGTTAATGTGACACAATGGTGATTGAAACATAATGGTAATTGCCCATTACTGATTACAACTTGATGCATATTACTCTTTTATTTGCTTTTGTAATTTTGCTTTATGTTGGACAGGCTCACAGAGCAAATGTTTTTACGCTTAACCAATTCCATCATTACAGTGCTTGCAAAGTGGCACTGTATTGCTTTTCAGTATCACATTTAGCACTGTATTGATATTCAGTGACAGTGTATAATTTACCCAGAACCAAAGACTATTTCACCCTTAAGTGTGCCATTTATTTATTTATTTTTATTTAAATTTAACATAACATTTAAAAACCCCCCATTGATTTATATTTGATAGAATATTCAGCATTTAAATGTGACCAAAATGGTCCATATCTGCATATGGAATTGCAATTGATATTCTTTCATATATCTGTTTGCATACTGAATTGTGACTGGTCTTATTTTCCTTGCATATATTTAACAATGTATACCCACATTTACACTTTACCTTGTATACTTTTATGAATCCTATGTTGGAATTTGATTCTCTGTAATATTAATATTTTGAACTACTGAAACTCCATTTCAAAATTCAGTTATATTTTGTTGCAATGTTCTAAGTTATGTTAACAAAAACAGATAAATGCTGTGTTAAGTTCCCATTTAACAGTTTTTATGTTCTACACACAGCTACCTTACAATTGGCGTCTACCTGTGAAGTCATTCAAACAACGTCTGTTCTCTGAATATAAACTCCAAAGTTAAGAGACCATTATTTGAAAGGAGTGCTATGAAATTGATAAACTACAGAACTTTCGAAAGATGGTACCATGAAAATTAAAACAACTGCATAGATTAGAACAATATCGAATGATTTGGATGTCCTACTGTGTACTGCTGGTTTATATATATATATATATATATATATATATATATATATATACTGTAAATACAGTATACACATATAGAATAGAGTACACCAGTGAATCATGCACAATAAGACCATTTAATTTTAAAGGAATATTCCGGGTTCATGTTAAGCTCAATCAACAGCATTTGTGGCATAATGTTGATTACCACAGAAATTTATTTTGAATTGCTCCTGCTTTTCTTTAAACAAGTAAAAATCTCGGTTACAGTGAGGCACTTACAATGGGAGTGAACGGGGGACAATTTTTAACATTAAAATACTTTTTCAAAAGTATAGCCACAAGACGTAAACAATATGTGTGTAGTCAACAAACTCTAAAACCCTAAAATGACCATAAAAACGATAATTTAAACAACTTTACAGCTTAAATAATACATGATTTTTAACAGAAAAATTAATGTACGTGCTTTCATAAAATTATAAGCTTCACAGTTTTTACCTTAAAACCCTCCAAAAACAGGCCACATTCACTTCCATTGTAAGTTCCTCACTGTAACCTCAGTTTTTTCTTTCTTTTTCAAAAGGGAGGGAGTTGAAATTTATTTTTGTGGTAATCAACATTATGCCGCAAATGCTGTCGATTGAGCTTAACCCAGAATATTCCTTTAAATTCATTCATTTTGCTAGACCGGTAACAAGCTCTCGCCATATTGTTTCTTTGTCTCCCCAGCCCTCGACCTGTGAATGGTGTCGCTGCGAGCCAAATAACGAGGTACACTGTGTGGTCGCTGACTGTGCAGTACCAGAGTGCGTCAACCCAGTGTACGAGCCAGAGCAGTGCTGCCCCATCTGTAAAAATGGTAAGAACAGCCTATTTCTTATTATAACTTCTATTGAGATTTGGGCTCTGTGTGAGAATATTTCATGGGGAAGATGAAAATGTCTGCAAGGTGTACTTTGGAGTATACCTTTGAGTACTCTCTCTAATGTCCCTAAGGAAAAAATATTGTTCTGCAGACTGGCATTTTTCAGTGACTGTGCAATTCCAGTGAGACGAATGTTATAGTGTGTTATAAACCAACAGCTTTATGAACAGGTAATTTAAAGGAATAGTTCACCAAAAAATAGCTTCAGTCACCATTCAGTTTCACTGAATCTGTAAAACACACACATTTTGTCACGTTGAATATCCTGTTACACTCAAAAATATGTCAGATTACAGAAGTAAAATGGTTTGTGAATGCCGATTCATGTTGAATTTAAAACCCACCAAAACCTTCTTCTGCATCTCAGTATAACCGGCTAGTGAGTGCTGATTTCCAATCGTGTGCTCAATTACAGGGGATATTTGGTGCAGATAAACAGTGTCCCATTGATTAAGACCACACTAAGAAAGATTAATTGGCCTAAGGGGACTCCTCTATCTCTTGTGTCCTGATGCACTAGTCAGCGATCCCAAAATTACATTTATTGGATTCCAATGGCTCACTGGATGTCCAAGGGCAAGAGATATCCCTGCGTCAGTCCCATACAGAGGGCATTGCTCTCTCTGCACAAACACAAGGTCATTGAATCAGTGGCATATATAAAATGTTGATTGGCACAGTGTGTATAGGCCAAGCAACCTAGAAGGCATAGGCTTAATCAAGCTTGCAGTACTGATCAAAACTGGGATGTTTGAATAGGCAAATCAAGCTGAAAACGCCAATTTACAGATGATGAACTTTTTAGGTAAACAATTTACCTGACAGTACCACAATCTGTGGCATTTAGCTGTTAGACAGTTCACAAACTGCAAATTCTTCATTGTGATTACTTTTGTAGAACACTCAAATCAGAAAGTAGAACCAATTAGAAAATTATATTTGTTGCGCTTGTTATTTTGGATGTAGGATCATACAAGAGCAATGGTTTCCGGTTACAAATGCTGTTGTATAAACGTGCTATTTGAAAGTGTGCAGTAACACAGAGGTTACTGAGATAAAGTCTTATGTAAGTATATGCATATTTACTTTCAGAAAGAGGTGCGACACCCACTGTGTAAGCATAAACAGAGCTTCAACTTAATTAAAAACTCTAAAAGTTTGAATTTGTAAAACTTGAACTTTTTAGTCTTATAAAGTTTGCTTAAAGAGTAAGTGTTACACCTCCTCAAAGTATGGCATTTTAAATTTTGGTTGCACCTCCTCTTCAATTAAGCACATTTTTATCTTTTCAGTGTTTTTTTATTTTTTATTTTATTTTTTATTTTTTATTAAAAGGTACTATTAATTTCTAAAGGGGTAGAACTTTCTTAAGGAGGAAAAAAATACTGAGTACACCTTTAAGCGCTGGTTTAGAAAAACAAATCTGGTTTTACATAAGGTTTAGAGGTGTGAAAATATATTACAGTGTCATACAAATATCCATTTAGTTAGATTTTATCACAATGAAACTGAATCAGGTTTTCAGCATAATTTTGGTTTTCAACTCTAAAGAAATCTTGCTGCACTTCGGAGTGCCTTGGGAGACATGTTTGAAATTATATAGGTTAAGAAATCAAATCTAAACTTCCAACTGCAACTTTTAAATCTATGAAATTCCCCCCTTGTTCCCTTCTGGCACACAATGACCTAGATTCTCCAGGATCCACATCACAATCAGAAGCAGACTGGTCTCATGAAATGTATGTGAACATGACAAAATTTGTGCAATTCAAAATGTATGTGCTGTTACATTTGGCTGCAGGTTTCCAGTGAAATGTCCAGCTGGGGGCACCAAAAGCAAGTAAAATAATGTATTCAGGCACGGTTTTAAGGTGAATTTTAGATATATTTATTTTTTAAAACATGCCTCTCTAACCTAAAACTTTTGCCTGAACCTAACCAGTAGTAGTGTTTTAAAATATAAATGAGATGTTTAAAAAGTCATCCTTACCAAATCAACACCTAAACTTAACCATTAGTGTTTTAAAATATATATGAGAGGTTAAAAAAGACATCCTTACCTTATCAATGCCTAAATCTAAGCATTAGTGTTTTAAAATGCAGGAGTGACCACCTCATTTTGTGTTGTTTCTATGACTCTCTAATGTCATCAGTCAGCTTGAGTCCATGACTGGTTTTGAACTGCGGTCTTCCCACTCTAAGTCAGACACCCTATCAGGTAAGCTACCATGCAAGCTATCCAAGTTGGAATAAGTGTATAAATGAAGGTGAGTCTGTAATAAAAACATTAAAATATATTGTTTTTCAAAAGATATGTTTGAGTAAAAGTGTGTCTATATCATAAAATAGCAGATTCTGAGTAATAGAGAGAAAAATAAGTATATCTAAAGTCAAAATCAGCCATTTAATTTATGATTTGAGTGAAAGTGAATAAAACACACAGTTGTTGTAGCGCCTCTTGTGTTCATTTCTCCTGGAAACTGCAGGGAATTGTACCTGGAGACACGTTTAACAAAAATGTATATAGAGTCACGTTTTCACTATGAGACCAGGTTGATCAGAAGTGTGGTGTAATGTATAGTTGCTAAATAGAGACTAGCTGTGCCCTTATCCTTTACTTGCACACAAAGACATGCAGAGATACGCACGTACCAATACGCAAACCTTGCCTACAGCCTGGATGAGAACTAATCCAGAAAGACAGGGCACAGAGATGAGCTCGTGGTGGTGGCATTTCAGGAAGGCTGTGGTGGAGCCCTTCCCCTGGAGGACACAGCCAAGTCGGTTTCTGGGATCTGTAAAGGGTAAAATCATGAAGAATCAAATTTTCTTCCCTGCTGAAAAGACCAGCATTGGAAAAACATTGCTATGCTGGTCTACCAGCTTCCCAGCCTAAACAAGGGCTCTGGGTTACTGATCAGAAGGTCAGGGGTTCAAGCCCCAGTACTGCCAAGATGCCACTGTTGGGCCCTTGAGCAAGGCCCTTGACCCTATCTGCTCCAGGGGCGCCGTATCATGGCTGACCCTGCACTCTGACCCCAGCTTAGCTGGGATACGTGAAAAAAAGAATTTCACTGTATATGTACAAATGTATAATGTGTGATAAATAAATACAATTATAAAAAATAAAACAATTATTATTACAAACCAAGTCCAGCATGGAAATTCATGCTGGTCTAAGTTGGTCTTTGCAGCAGGGTTGATCTTTTATAGCAACTATAAGTAAGCCATTTTTAGGTTGATTTCACCTAAAAATGTAACACTGTAGGAAATGCTATCAAAACATTCCTCTGTTTGTTTGAGCGGCCCTTCCAACCATCTACAGCAACATTTGCTCAAACAATGCCGTGAGTTTGGGGTGGGACTATCTGAATGTACAACCAATGGAAAACAGCAATTTTTGCAATTCCGTTTGGTTACGCTAGTGTCATAAAAATGACACAGTTTAAAGATTACAGCTTTAAAGATAAATGTACTATGAAAACATACTATAACTTTAAAGGAATAGTTCTGGAAAAATTCTCATCATTTACTCACCCTCATGTCATCCCAGATGTGTATGACTTTCTTCTGATGAACACAAATGAAGATGGTGTGGCATAGAGAGCTAAAACACAGAACGAGTAAGCAGAAGGTTGCCAGTTTGATCCCCACAGCCCAGGGGCAGACTGGGAAGAGAAATCGGCCCAGGATTTTACATAGAATCTGGCCCTGGCCCTGCTGTCCTTTTCTGCATCTTGCTGCCCCCTTCGGCATATCGCGGTGCCATTTTGTGGCCCGTTCTGCATAACACAGTGGCCCATTTCAGCCCGTTTCGCGGCCGGCCTACCGAGAAAAGTTCTGGTTCTCCCGATGGCCAGTCCACCCCTGTGCCGCGGACATTACTTTGACTGGCCATTTGGGAAATCTCCCGATTCTCCCGACGGCCAGTCCAACCCTGCCACAGCCACCACCATCCATGAGCAAGGCATTTAACTCCAGGTTTCTCCGGGGGATTGTCCCTGCAATAAGAGTACTGTACTGTAAGTCGCTTTGGATAAAAGTGTCTACCAAATGCATAAATGCAAATGTAACATTTTTAGAAGAATATTTCAGCTCTGTAGGTCCATACAATGCAAGTGAATATGCACCAAAATTTGAAGCTCCAAAAAGCACATAAAGGCAGCATAAAAGTAATCAATATCAATCCATTGGTTAAATCCATGTCTTCTGAAGCAATATGATAGGTGTGGGTGAGAACCAATCAATATTTAAGTCCTTTTAAACTATAAATTCCTCTCTGTCCAGTAGGTGGCAATATGCAAGAAGAATGCAAATCACCAAAAACAAAAGAAGAAGAAGTGGAGATGGGTAGTAAAAAGGACTTTAATATTGATCTGTTTCTCAGCCACGCTTATTATATCGCTTCTGAATATATGGTTTCAACCACTGGAGTCCTATGGATTATCTTTATGCTACCTTAACATGCTTCTGGAGCTTTTTGGTACTCATTCACTTGCATTGAGAGGCCCTGCAGAGCTGAAATATTCTAAATGGCAATGATCAATAAATAATGAGATCATTTTAATTTTTGGTGAACTTTTCCTTTAAGAACTCAAAATTTCCTTCCCTGTTCAAAAAGACCATTTAGACTAAGCTTCAAAAATGTCTTCTTCGTGCTCATTTCACATGCAAAGAGGACGTTTACATAAAAATCGTACAGGCACAGTAGCAATAAAAATGGCCTGTTTAATTCAAAGTGTCTGAGAAGGAGTGGAATTTATTTATTTAGTTTTTAGCTGAAACAAAACCCCATAACATGAAAAAAAAACTAACATTACAAGTGGACTTTAAATGATAAAAATTAAAGCCCCAATAATGTATTCAATTGAATGAATTAATTTTCTATTTCTGTTAATAATATCAAGGTTTTGGTTTAAAGTGACATCATAACCAGAATAAATTTGCCAGAACCTTACCCAGGCTCTTTTGTTATGCAATTTTAGAGGGGAAAAAGGCAAAATACTTAGTGTGGAACAATATCTCAGTTAAATCAGTTGAAATAGCATTGCTCAATAACTGCTCTAAACCATCTAACAAGAAGTCTGTTGTTGAATCTCTGTCAGATTGTTCCACATGGACAAATTGAGACAGTAAATGTCAAGAGACACTTATCCCAGTGTTGACAGAGCCGGCAGAGGATCGACGGAAATGCCAAGTCTCAGTCAATCAAAATTCAGACATGACTGCATCATTTTTGTAGCACAACACTTTGCCTCACAATGCATATTGTTTCTTGCTATAAACATACAGTTTGTATCTGACATTCTGGCAAGTCATATCATATAAGACAGAGGACATGGAAGCCTTAAAGGAATTATTTCTTTTGGAACCTCTCTTAAAGGTGAAATGTCTAATGTTCATGCCACTAGCAGCACCAAATCTATTTGTAAAAATAATGACTGTTTTCAAAGTATTAAATTGAATGGACAAACAAATAACCCTGCCCCAATCTCACACCATTACTTTAGCTAATGTGGCTGTGTCAGGCTGGTCAGGATGTTCAAACTAACAGAGCTAGTAATAGTGCCAGAGCCACAGTGTTCACAGGGATTTTAACCAGTGCATGGCTTACATAAATACAGTTGAAGTCAGAAGTTTACATACACCTTAGCCAAATACATTTAAACTCAGTTTTTCACAATTCCTGACATTTAATCGTAGAAAACATTCCCTGTCTTAAGTCAGTTAGGATCACTACTTTATAACCCATCTGGTAGGGACTATACATTTTTTTCATCAGTCCATAATATTTATTCTAGAATAGATTTTTTTATATATATATTTCTAAGTCCCTCATTTCATCTGTTGTTGATTGCTCAATTGGAAATATCTTAGTCTCAGATCTTGCCCTGGTGAGCTTAGAGGTGTTGCCACATATGGAGAAAAAGAAATCATATAGTTGGTGCTTTAATGTATCCCTTTTGCAAAATCCTGAATTTCAACAAATGTTAAAGGCTGAAATCAATGTTTATATGGAGACCAACTGGTCCTCAGTATCCTCTGTGGGCATGGCTTGGGAGGCACTTAAGGCGGTTCTTAGGGGCCGGATCATACAGTATGCCTCATTCATCAAAAAAGCCAAAGCACGAGAACTCGTGGAGTCAGAAGGGAATATTAAAAGTGCCGAGGCAGAGCTGAAGCGCCGAATGTTGTCTGATAGCCTCAGAATTGACCCGATTGAAATACAGATATAATACTATTTTGTCGTGGAAGGCGGAGTTTTTGCTATTCAGGGCAAGACAGTCATACTTTGAGTCAGTGGACAAAACAGGAAAGCTTTTGGCTAGATACATAAAACATTGCTATTGATATATTGCTGCTGATTTTTTTAGATTTTATGCTACAGAACTGGCTCCACTTTTGTTAGAAGTTTATACGGAATCATTAAAGAATGGAAAGCTTCTGCCAACCATGACACAAGCCTGGATTAGTCTGATTCTTAAAAAGGACAAAGATCCAAGCGAGTGTAAGAGTTTCAGTCCAATTTCCCTGATCCAGCTAGACGTCAAAATACTGTCAAAAATTTTGGCTAATCGATTGATTAAAGTTATGACTTCTCTTATACATATAGATCAGGTGGGGTATATTCGGGGCTGTAGCTCTTCTGATAACATTAGGCATTTCATCAATATCATGTGGTCAGTGGCGAATGATCAGACTCCGGACGCTACCATCTCACTTGGCGCTGAAAAGGCATTTGGTATGGTAGAATGGGATTATCTTTTTAAGATTTTGGAAATGCATGGGTTCGGGAATACTTTAATTGGATGGATTAAGTTACTTTATAGACACCCGGTAGTGGCGGTACAAACAAATTGATTAATTTCAGATTATTTTACTCTGGATAAATTCTCTTTCCCCATTAGTGTTCTGTCTTGCCCTGGAACCATTAGCAGCTGTGATAAGATAGGAGGATAATTTTCCAGGGGTGGTGGTGGGAGGTATGGCACATAAGCTTTTGCTTTATGCAGATGATATTTTATTATTCGTCTCTGACCCTTCTAGATCTATGCCTTGCCTCTACAGAATTATTAATTCCTTTTCTAAGTTCTCAGGATACAGAGTCAATTGGTATAAATCTGAAGCTTTGGCTCTGACAGCATACTGCCCAGTAACGGCTTTCCAGCTGGGCGCCTTACAGTGGCCCAAACAGGGCATTAAGTATTTGGGCATTTTATTCCCAGCAAATTTGTGTGATTTAGTTAGAGTTAATTCTGACCCCTTAATAAAAAGGTTTTCGAGTGATGTGTGCAGGTGGGCTTCATTACATTTATCTATAATTGGGAAGGTTAATGTTATTCAAATGAATTGTATCCCAAAATTCAACTACCTACTACAGTCTCTCCCCATTGAAGTTCCCCTCTTTTATTTTAAACAATTTGATAGTATAGCTAAATCCTTTATTTGGAATGATAAATGTCCTCGGATGCATTTTAACAAGTTACACAGGCCAATTGACAAAGGTTGGTTAGGTCTCCCCAAGATTTTGTTTTAATATTATGCTTTTGGTCTCAGACATTTGGCGCATTGGTCACTTCCACCTGAGAGAGCTCCTCCCTGGCTCTTTATTGAAGAGGACGTCTTTGCCCCTATCTTGCCATTGCCATTTCTACCAAGCTGCCTGGAGAAGTAAAGACACATCCTGTTATCTCACACATGCCTTTAGTGTGGACAAACGTTTCTCGTGTGTTCAATTCGGACATTTATCTGAATGTTTTCGCAAGTATTTGGTTAACCCCTAAATTGTGCATTAACAAGTCCCCTTTCTGCTGGACAGAATTGATTGAGAAGGGTGTTACTATGCTGGGTGACCTGTATGAAAATAGAGCATTGAGATAATTTGAAACTATTATACAGTGGTTTGGGATTTCCAGATCTCAATTCTTCAGGTACTTACATCTACTCTGTACCACCTTTGGGTGTAGTACACAGACCCCTAAAGCGGCAGACACTCTTGAGATGGTGCTTGCTGCTTTTAGAAAAGGTCATGAAGCTTCAGCGTACTATTCCTGGCTAATTCAGTGTCTAGGGGACAGGGTTTTAACATCTCTTAAAAGTTATGGGAGAGAGACTTGAATTTAGTACTGGAAGATGGAGAATGGGGTAGGATTTTTAAAAATGTCAAGTCTATGTCTAGGGGTGCAAGGGTGCGCCTCATTCAATTTAAGATTCTGCATCATTTTTATTGGACTTCCTTTAGATTGAATAGGCTTGGCCTTAAAGACACACCTACATGCTGGCAATGCCAGTTGGAGGATGGGGACATGTTGGAGGATGGGATGACCCATGTTTTTTGGTCCTTTATTAAGATTCAAGAGTTTTGGTCGGGGGTTCAGAGTTTTATCTGTGAGGTCTTGAGCACTCAGATTTTTTTCTGCCCCAGACTGTGTATTTTGGGTGACGGGGCGGGTATTAATATAATAAATAAACATATAAAAAACTGGGTCCTTACCTGTGTGATGATCGGCAGGCAGGTGATACTTAGGGAATGGAAGTCGCCGGGTGCACCCTCATTTCATGAGTGGTGCACCGAGTTGGGCAGAGTGGTGGCTTTTGAGGAGTTGTCACATAGACGGCTGGGCAGTTTGGGTGCTTATGGCAGGAAGTAGGTCACTTATTTGGCCTTCCTGGAGGGTTGACGGGGGAGCAGTGGAGAGGGACAATTGGGTTGGAATTTATGTAATTAATTTATATGTGGAATCCTTTTTCGTTTTTGGTTGGTTAATTTTTTAATGTCTTTTTATGTCATCGAGTATTTTCTTTGAACTGTCTGTTTATATGTGTGTCTGTTGTTATTTAATGTCTGACCACTTGGATGTATGTTGGGTGATGGGAGGGGGGAGGGCATATATTGATAAAAGTTGATTCCATGTTTTCATGTGTTGTTTGTGTTAATTGAAGTTTGGAATCAATGCAAATTGTTAATGACAAAAAAATGGATTACTACTTTATTTTAAGAATGTGAAATGTCAGGGGCCTGGGTAGCTCAGCAAGTAAAGACGCTGATTGCCACACCTGGAGTTGCAAGTTTGAATCCAGGGTGTAATGAGTGACTCCAGTCAGGCTTCCTAAGCAACCAGTTGGCCCAGTTGCCAGGGTGGGTAGAGTCATGTTGGGTTAACCTCCTCATGGTCGCCATAATGTGGTTCTCACTCTTGGTGGGATGTGTGGTGAGTTGTGCGTGGATGCCACGGAGAATAGCGTGAAGCCTCCACACACGCTAGGTCTCCATGGTAATGCGCTCAACAAGCCACGTTATAAGATGTGCGTATTGAGAGTCTCAGACATGGAGGCAGCTGAGATTCGTCCTCCGCCACCCAAATTGAGTCACTACACCACCATGAGGACTTAGAGTGCATTGGGAATTGGGCATTCCAAATTGGGGAGAAAAGGGAAAAAAAAAAAAAAAAAGAATGTGAAATGTCAGAATAATAGTAGAGAGAATTATTTATTTCAGATTTTCTTTCATCACATTCCCAGTGGGTCAGAAGTTTATATACAATTTGTTAGTATTTGGTAGCATTGCCTTTAAATTGTCTAACTTAGGTCAAATGTTTAGGGTAGCCTTCCACAAGCTTCTCACAATACGTTGCTGGAATTTTGGAGTCAGGTTTGTAGGACTCTTTTCTCGCACATGCTTTTTCAGTTCTGCCCACAAATTTTCTATCAGATTGAGGTCAGGGCTTTGCGATGGCCACTCCAATACCTTGACTTTGTTGTCCTTAAGCCATTTTGCAACAACTTTGGAGGTATGCTTGGGGTCATTGTCCATTTGGAAGACCCATTTGCGACCGAGCTTTAACATTCTGGCTGATGTCGTGAGATGTTGCTTCAAAATATCTATATAATTTTCCTTCCTCATGATGCCACCTATTTTGTGAAGTGCACCAGTCCCTCCTGCAGCAAAGCACCCCCACAACATGATGCTGCCAGCCCCATGCTTCACGGTTGGGATGGTGTTCTTCAGCTTGCAAGCCTCACTCTTTTTCCTCCAAACATAACGATGGTCATTATGGCCAAACAGTTCAATTTCTGTTTCATAAGACCAGAGGGCATTTCTCCAAAAAGTAAGATCTTTGTCCTCATGTGCACTTGCAAACTGTAGTCTGGCTTTTTTATGGCAGTTTTGGAGCAGTGGCTTCTTCCGTGCTAAGCAGCCTTTCAGGTTTTGTCGATAAATGACTTGTTTTTACTGTAGATATAGATACTTGTCTACCTGTTTTCTTCAGAATCTTCACAAGGTCCTTTGCTGTTGTTCTGAGATTGATTTCCACTTTTCGCATCAAACAACGTTCATCTCTAGGAAACAGAATGTGTCTCCTTCCTGAGCGGTATGATGGCTGCGTGGTTCCATGGTGTGTGGGGGTTTGTACAGATGAACGTGGAACCTTCATGCATTTGGAAATTGCTCCCAAGGATGAACCAGTCTTGTGGAGGTCCACAATTTTTTTTCTGAGGTCTTGGCTGATTTCTTTTGATTTTCCCATGATGTCAAGCAAACAGGCACTGAGTTTGAAGGTAGGCCTTAAAATACATCCACAGGTACACCTCCAATTCAGTACACCTCCTATCAGAAGCTAATTGGCTAATTGTCTAAAGGCTTGACATCATTTTCTGGAATTTTCCAAGTTGCTTAAAGGCACAGTTAACTTAGTATATGTAAACTTCTGACCCCCTGAAATTGTGATATAGTCAATTAAAATTGAAACAATCTGTCTTTAAACAATTGTTGGAAACATTACTCATGTCATGCACAACCTTCCCTCAGCGAATAAAGACGCTGGCTACCACCCCTGGAGTTGTAAGTTCGAATCCAGGGCATGCTGAGTGACTCCAGCCAGGTCTCCTAAGCAACCAAATTGGTGCAGTTGCTAGGGAGGGTAGAGTCACATGGGGTAACCTCCTCATGGTCACTATAATTTGGTTCTTGCTCTCGGTGGGGCGCGTGGTGAGTTGTGCATGGATGCCGCGGAGAATAGTGTGAAGCCTCCACACACGCTATGTCTCCGTGGTTACACGCTCAACAAGCCACGTGATAAGATGCGCAGATTGACAGTCTCAGACACGGAAGCAACTGAGATTCGTCCTCCGCCACCCGGTTTGTGGCGAGTAGCTATGCCACCACGAGGACTTAGAGCACATTGGAAATTGGACATTCCAAATTGGGGAGAAAAGGGGAGAAAATCAAAACAAACAAACAAAAATTAGTTTTAATTATTTCAACCTAAGTGTATGTTAACTTCTGACTTCAACTGTAGTTGTCACCTTTACCAATGGCTTACTTATATCTAAATAAAACTGAAAAAAAAAAGGAAGTATTTAAATTTGGGCTTTAAATTGATTAGAAATTGTTAACTAATTAATTGTAAATTTTTTCTGTGATTAATCACGATTAAATTACGGTATATGATACATTATAACAAGCATTTTAAAAAATCATCATGAATATATTTACTTTATACTTTGTCTTAAAGAACTTGCAATATATATATTTTTTGGCGGATAGAGTTAATTAGACAGATTTTTACAGGTATTAATATTTTATACAATAAATGTATACATGCCATAAAATCAGTGGACATGTTGTAATTACAATTTGGGCAAAATCTTCTGGTGTTTTCCAGTGGACTTTTTTAAATAAAAGTATCAAATGGGCATATTCAATTCATATAAAATTGTATTGGCAAGAGAAACTTCAGTGTACATCGAAAATGTATTATTAGACACAACACATACAGACATAAAACACACTGAATGCTGAAGTTTAATCTGCTGAAGTTTAAAATTTCAAGACTTTTATTTTCTCTGGCTGCCTGTGATGACTGTGAAGGACGTGGCTGTTCAGCAAGCTTCTGCCAGGTATGCTTGTAGAGACTGAATGGCCACGTCCTTCACAGTCTCTGGTCACTCTCGGATGGTTTTGCTTTTGAAGCGGGATCAGATGAAAGTCAGTGAGGGTTTTCGTGTGACATTCTCAGTACAGTAAATCCGCTCCCATGTTTATTATGAACGAGACATACGTCACGCACAGAAAATGTATATATCCCAGTGTTAGTGACAGAAAGTGGGGAAGAACATTGGTGAAGTTTTGCCCATTGTACAAAAGTGCCTGGGTTTGTTCCTGGCAGGAAGTAGAAGGCCAAACCCTGCCCTATCCTAATTATAGCCTGTAAAGCTGAGTGGCCTGCCAGGATCAACTCGGGACACCTTTCTACTATCGTGTGAAGTATTTTGCGTAAATTGCGTAACATTTTAAATGCTTTAAACTAAAATTACTAATTGCAGAAATTAATACGTAAAATTTCCCAGCCCTAATTTAAATACCAAAACAATTACACATTTCACCTTTTTTTTTTTTTTTTTTTTTTATTAAAATGTTTTATTGATTCCATCCACAAAACAGATAAACACAACATAAAATACGGAATCAGTTATATAAATTAAACCCCTCCCCCCAAACACCCACCACCCCCCCCCCCCGACACAAACACACACTACAGTTGTCACTTACAATTATAACATAAAAAAAAAACCTAAAAAATATACCTTCAAAAAACAAGAGTGCACATACACATCAAACTAAAATTTTTACATTTTAAATAAAAAATCTCTCTCCACTGCCCCTCCCCAAGAACCCTCCAAAAAAGCTAAATATCCACCCCACTTCCTATTAAACAAATCCCATTTTCCCAACCTTCCATAAATCACCTCCTCAAATGCTGCCACTCCATCCATCTCCCCGCACACCACTCCCAAAACGAAGGCGCCCCAGCCGTCTTCCACCCCCTAAGAATGATTCGCCTGGCAACCATAACTCCGGCCAGGACCCAACCTTTCAAGTGGCTATCCCCAAAATGAATGACCGCCCCAACACCCAAAATGCAGAGTATGGGAAAAATGAAAATTGTGTGTCCAAAAAGTCACACATAAATCTCTGTATCTTCAACCAAAATTCTTGTATCTTAACACATCCCCAAAAAACATGGGTTGTGTCCCCATCTTCTGATTGGCATCACCAGCAGGTGGTTGTATCTTTAAGACCAAGTCTATACAATCTAGAGGGTGTCCAATATACATTTTTTAGAATCCTAGCCCACACTCCCTCCTCCAATACCAAGTTATATCTCTTTCCCATAATCTCTTAAGAGAAGTTGAAGCTCCGTCCCCAGACTCTGAATTACACATTTCACCTTTAATTAAACTTGCTGGAACGTAGTACTTTTGATAAAAGGAACTGGCACATGAAAATCTTTTTTTCAGGTATTATTTTTGAATTCTGATTTTGAATTCCTAATGATTATTTTGATAAAATAATCACTTGGCTTGCTTCTTGAAGCAACCTTTTAAATCCCATGTTAATGAGAAGTTTGTCCAGCAATACTAAGCTCAGTTTGTACATTGTTGGAAAGACAGTTGGCCATGTTTCTACAGTATGTGGGTGGGCCAATCGTGGGAAACCATCTCTCCGTGGCTTCAGTGGTTACCATATTTATTGGATGCTTGTGGGTTGCAGGCTAACCTTATGGCAGTGATGTGGGCCTCCACTGCTACAGAGTAACTTCAGCAAGTGTTCAATGTTCAGCAAGTAGAAAGAAGTGTATGGGTGACCTTATTGGAATAATTTACCCCAAAATTACTATTTTGTCATCAATTACTCAACATTGTGTCATTCCAGCCCTATATTATTTTTATTTTTATTTTTTTAATACCAAAGGAGATCTAATGCTGCATGTCCTAACTTCTGTTTTGCACTCTTGCCAACAGTTCTTAATTTTTACTATAGAAATCAAATATTCAAGTGCATGTACTGTAAGACCCTTTCAGGTCTCTAAGGAGCATGCAACATTTTCTTGGCAGTAAAGCAATTTGTGCACTGCTAACCCAACTGCCCTGTTGCAAGTCTATTAACATGTCTGTGATGTGGTTAAAAGGTAATCTAGTTGTTTCCCCCCACAGTTAAATGGAGGTCATGATGCTTGAACTCATTTTGCAATATGCGGCCCCACTGACTTTCACTGACACAGAGTGAGAAACATATTTCAAACAATACTGCCACATCAAATCAGTAGGCTTTTCAAGGACTCGCTTGTCCTCAAACAGCCTTACATTTTTGCTGAAACATTAATTCTATATGATTTTTTAAGTGCTGAATGTATGGTGAATATACTTCTTTACAGCTGATATTTTACTGATTTAGATCTCATCATCAAATAAATCATAAATAATGCTACCACACATTAAAAATGATGGGGATGGATTACCTGTACTCAAGTCAACATCAAAAACTGACCCTTTTTATTTTCTGTAAATATCAAATGTTTGTCTTCATAGTCTTCAATCAAAATATAATAACTTGCTCTTAGCTTTGTGATCATATGCTCGGGTATAGCTAAACAGTGAAATTAACTTTCAGCAGATATGCACATTTAAAATGTACAGTCATTCTCTTCTGGGAAAAAAGAGCAAAATTATTAATTACTCAGCCTGAACTATATAGATTTTTGTCCAATCAAATGCTCTCTAGAATGAGAATGTCCCTCCCCCAATACTACCTGCAATCAACTAGCAAGTAGCAAATCATTGTTCATGGCTGTGAACCAATATATATATATATATATATATATATATATATATATATATATATATATATATTGACTATTTAAAAAGAGGGAATGAACCCTTCGATATGTCCCACCCACACTTGCTGCGAGAAAATGGCGAGCCTCGATGAAGTGCCGTTGTTTCCATTGGTCTGTTGCAATGAGGGAAGCAGCACAGGACATTTTTTAGGTTACGCTGTTTTCAGCAATGTCCTTACGTGTTGCCACTCAAAAAGGGAGAATTTAATCCTTGCTTCGGCATGACTCGCTTGAAACAACATGGACTGAGACAAATTTGTGTACTTGAAGAGAAGAAACTTTGAGAGGGTGGTAGTGAGCGCTTAATGTTTAAGGAGCCCATGACATAGCTCCTTAAATTGCCGTGACTATATAGGGCTTCAGACCTCGTGATCCACATACTATACGTGTCTCCCATAGCATCAGCTTGACGCAGCATTGAAGTGAATTACGATTAAATTCACTTGGCCTTTGTTGAAATCTTGTAACATAAAAATGGCATTGTTGATGGCATTTATCTCTATATTTGCAAATAATAAAAATAGTTGCCCAGGGTATAATGTCTGAGAGATCAGAAGCAATAAGGATAAACGCTGAGTATCTTGTATCTTTTGTTTTGCACAGTCTTATCCTGGGTTGTCTCTGAGAAGAAGATCTGTTTCCACCCACAAAAAGAATTCTGACAGAAAAAAAATTCTCTTTACTGTGCTGTGATCACTACATTGCAGGTATTCTGTTAAACCCCTTTAATAGAGCAAATCCACAATAATCTTATTAAGCAAGCTTTTACTATTATCTCTAAAGAACTCTGCGTGCCCAATGGGTTCTAGATTCAAGTTCATGATTCAAGTGCAATAAGCATTTGCCTCACTTTGTCTTTGTCTTGATGTCTAATACGTTCAGAAGAAATGTATCTGCTGTATGAATATATCTTATAAAATAAGAATAATACATATGAATTGTTTTGTATGAAATTCATATGAAAGTATGAAAGTTCTGGCATAAACACCTGTATAATATACTGTATAACTACTGATATAAAACTAAACATCGCACTGGACTGTACTAGACTAGAGTAAATTGTGTGGATAAGCAGATATGAAATGTAAGATACATTTTTGACATTATCCAAAAGGGAATTTCATTTCAGAGTTTGAACATGTTATTGCATTATGATATAAGATTACAAAGCCACATTTTTTTTTTTTTATTTGCAATAACATATAACAGTGTACAATAAGACCAGGAATATGTTTCAGGAAAGGGTCAAATTTGATTTCATGTGATTTAAATGGGTTTTGACTCAAAAGCACAATTTTGAGAGAGGAGGTAATTTCCCATCTTTTTCCTGCACTCAAATCTGCCCCCTTTTTGTTACTAAACACAAAGACTTAACAACCACCATAATTTCTTAACCCTCACCCTGCAAGTCTCTTTTAATAAGATACAGTTTTGTACAATATTGTAAAAATTATCTTTCAACACTTAATAGTTAGAGCTGATCTATTTAAAATGCTTATTTCGGTTTTCAAAAATCCCTTGACAATACCTTTGATATAATGTCAGTTGCTTTCAAGGCACAAATAAAACACCACCAGAATCATTCAGACAAATGTGGCTGTCCTCCTCAGCTTTCAGTTTTATGGTGGAAAAGGCATTACTGTCCCATAAACTCATCACAGGAATGTTATGGCCACTATCACGACTATCCATCATTCCTACACATCGAGTCTGCCTATTCCACAGTTGATTTTTTATAATTCAGAATTTATTACTGCTAATTTATATGTGTAAATATGGACTTAAATGCATAGATGCTGTATTTGCTGAGCAATTAAACCAACTGCTTGGGGTTTAATCCACAGCAGGCCACTAATGTGTGCTCATTGGGGGATGGTCCTGTTGAAGCACGCTTTATAGTACTGAACATAAATGAATATAAACTGTTCTCATAGATGAGACCATGAGTAGAGCCTTGGAACTAAAAAACTCTGTGGGGGTAGTCACATTGCCACTTTTTTTTTTAAACAGTGCTGTTGATTTAATTTAAGACTGATAAAAATATTGGTGTTATAAAAAAAATATTGCATGGCCTCTAGAGTCATTCATTCTGATCTGTCAGTTATGGTATTCTGCAATCAAATATTTAGGTACAGTATAATGACCACTAAACTGTAAATTGACCGTGACCAGTGGCTTATTGCTTTTGCATAATGGCAGCAATAGAAATATGACACTAATTTTCAATAAATAGTTAATTTTTTAATAGTAAATAATAAACAGGTCTTTCATCCAGTAATATAGTTCACTAAGCTAAGGCCACATCCACAACAATCTGTTTTTGTTAAAAACGTCATCGTTTTCCAAAGCATGCGGTAGAGTGTTATCGAAACTCTCCATTTTCGGTGGAGGAAAATATCCGTTTTATAATTCACAATAACCAACACACTGAACATTGTCCATTGCATTTTGTCTTTAGAGATAATAAGCTAGTTCTAACCTAAACAACGTTATTCAGTTAATTCTGTAGCCTTACTTGGGACCAGATTGCTGCACATTTGAAGACTTGATGTTCACTGGTAAAGCAAAAATTTGTTTAAACAACTGTGTGTTTGAACGTCAGAGAGGTTATCTGCTAGGCTCTTACCTCACACTAGAATGGAACAGAACTGAGTGTGCTCAGATCACACATAGTGCCAGCCAGGCTGTTCACCAGCCTCTGCAGCCTGTTGTGCATTAGAATGCAAAGCGTCCCAGCAAGAGGACAGAGAGATTTAGAGGAAGAAAAAGAGAGGGAGAAAGAGCAGCAAAAGAGCTTTAGTGTTATAAAAACAAGCCCATCGGTGCATGCCTGTGAAAAACATCCATATGTCTGTTCCGCTTTCAAACACCCTTGAGTTTTGAATCACTCCAGCATCTCCTCCAAAAGACACTCACGAGAGCTCTCTCTCATCTCTTCTTTCCTTAAACCTCCTCGTTTCTCCCATGTGATAGGTCCAAATTGCTTTGCTGGAACGACGATCATCCCAGCTGGCATCGAAGTGAAGGTGGACGACTGCACCATCTGTCGGTGCCACAGCGGGGACTGGTGGAAGCCTGCACAGTGCTTGCGGCGGGAGTGCCTGAATGGCCAGACATCATAGAAGCCCCTCCAGAGCTGTAGGGAGGGACACCGATTAGATGTGTGGCACGACTGTCAGAACACAGGGGGCGGCCCACTTTATGGCAGCACTAGACTGATTGGCAGGAGCACAATTCCTTTGGCAAACTAAGACGGCTGGACAAGCTGAGATACATGGACTCTAATACACAGTGTACACATACACACACACACATAAAAGTCCTTGGCAGAATCATAGCAAGTATTTCTCACCAAGGACACATTTGTTTTCTCTTGTGATGAGTTCATACTAGGGTGAATCTCCAAAAAACAAGTCTAGGTTGGATTTTACCCCAAAATCATAAGAAAATAAATAAGTAATTATATTTTGTTTAATGAAAATGAAGTCTATTTTTAGGACTATTGCGATTTTGAGCATTGTGATATTATTTTTACAACAATTAAGCGCATTGTTTTTTGTCATTACCATTATTTTAAATGCTAATTCTCATTACTGTAAAACAAAACAAAATATAAGTAAAAATATAAATAAATGCAGTACAAATACCATGATATATAAATAAATGTACAATTTAAATTATATATACATATATATATATTGTATATACATACACACACATACACACACACACATTCTGTATAGATGTTTTTTTGTTTTTTGTTTTTTTTGCATTACAGAAATTGAATTCTTATTATTATTTTATTTTTTGCATTATAGTAATGAGAATGTGTGCTTCATTGTAATGAAAATATTGCCACACTGTAAAAATCTGAATGGTCTTTAAATAGGCTTCACTTTCTTTAAACTAAATATAATTTCTTATTTGTTTTTAATTTGGGGGCGGAAAATAAAATTTCTTATTTGTTTTTAATTTTGGGGTGTAAAATGACCAAGTCATGATCTTGACAGGTTTTGTGAGATTCACCCACTAATTTTATTTTTTGCTTTTGCTGCTTAAACACTGTGTTTGTATATTTCACAAGGTCATAAATGCTCTATGAGTAATTAAAACTAAAAATAACATCTCAGTCATACCATACTGTAGTCACGCAGTTTGAACATTTTAGTCTAAATTTATGGTAATGATATAATAAAGCATAGCACACATTACAGCATTAAAACCATAAAACCACACCTCCACTAATCCTGCACAAGCCTCTATGTTCCCTCATTTGCTGAGTATGAGTTACATTTAGTGGTAGTTTAGTGGTAGTATTACTAGGGGTATAAGCTTGTTCATTAGGCATCCTGATTAATGACAAGTTTGATTGTAATTGTTTAATTAGTAGAACAAGAGGAAATAAGATAGACCTTCACCCCATAATTGAAAAATGGCTCAGGAGTAGAGATGGGAATCATAAGGGATTTTACTATTCTATTCTGGTTCTAATTCCACATAACAATTACAGTTCTTTAACAATTCCAATAATGATTCTTTTACCACTGAGGAAGCCTTCATCCCCAACCCCAATAACTGGTCCTAACTATGTACTAATCAGAAACACTGAACAAGAGAATTAAAATATGTTTACAAAAATAGTGGTCTATTTCAACTCGACAGACATTGTCAAGAAAACTCTGATTCAAATCAATAACTGATGATTCATTAGTCTATTTCAAAGATACATCAAAAAGAATAGCCTCATAAGAGTCATTTGTTAGTGGACAGGACAACTGACTATTATTTTGGTGTCTTTCTCTCTCATCATATTTAATTACGACTGCAAGTTCAAAACTCAATTTCTTTTCCCAACACTGAATAGGCACTGCAGTAAACACTGCACACCGAGTATTTTAGTACAATGCTCCATCCACATTGGCAGAAGAATGAAGATGTTTGGGATCCATTACCAGAACCGAACATCATGAAAACCATTTGGTTTCAGTATATATATATTTTAAATTGAATCGATTCTTGATTCCCAAACCTACTCAGGTGAAACACTGCTGAAAAGCTAAAATTATCCTGTTTTCATTCTGGAAATGATTCCCATGCATGATCCATATGGGAAAACGTTTAGGATGGATGCAGCAGTATAGGTGGGAAACAGTGTGCAGTCTATAGTGATTGATAATATCCAGGTGAGAGGTTAGAAGGAACTTTGAAAATGGTAATGTTAAAATTGCACAACCTATAAATCTCATCAATACTGTAGTTTTCTCATCTGTTTGCAATGCCCTTGTTTTTTCTCTCCCAAGCCCTAACAAACAAGCTTTCCTAAAGGCTAGCAGCTTGAACTTGTTATCTAAGCAATTTGCCAGCCCAAAGCAGCCCAATTTAATTTCCCTTAATCAGGCAATATGCAGTGATAAATTATCCGCCTCTGCCCTCTGTAGTAATGCCCGCCATACACGTTGCCCAGCATGCACTGGGCTGAAACAAAGGAAGGAATCTGCATACAGTCTGGCACTTCAAAGCAACAGTTAGAAACACTTCTTTTGATCTTCAATGCATCATAACCTCAGCTCACTGCAAATTTGCATTCAGCTTAGAGGGAAGATGTTGATCAACTGCACTTTGAAAGCACTAAAACCAATAAGAATGTCTAAACAGACTCTGAGTTGCTTTCAGCCCACATTTGTTGAAGATTTGTTTTATTATTACACTGCACAGCGACCAATTACAGCATGGCACGTTTGTAACAGTCATCATTCAGGTTTAGTGAATGCATTGCTTATACTGTAGATCTCCTTAAGGAGCCTCTTTAATACCAGCACCCACTGCTCTGATTTTTCTTTTTTTATTATTTTTACGATGAATACCATTCATTAATTCAATGGTAACTTCAACAAGCACCTGCGATTTATCATATTTTTTTTTATTTATTTATTTTTTTCCTCTCAGAGAATTAATTCCCTTTAAACTTTTGGACTCCGTTTCATAGCATTGATGGATGAGCTACTTAACAACAGATTTGTGGATTTGGTAATGAGATGAAAATTAATGCAATAGTGTGACCCACGAAGGTGCTTGAATCTGAATTTGTGGTTCTCAACCGGTTCTGATTAAGGACCCATATTTTACACTGGACATAATGTGGCGGCCAAACACTATCAAAATGTGCTTGTCATACACAAGTTAACAAAAATGCTCTTACAATAAATAATTGATATTTGCAATAATTATTGCATAATTGCAATTGAATCCATATTTAATGTAGTCTGTTGAGTACCTTATATTATAGCATATTAAATTCATGGTTTTATGGATGAGGGCATGTCATACAACCTGTCGACGAGTGCGTTGACATGCTCAGCAATACACTGATACTATCAAAAGCTCACTCATTCAAAAAATCCGACAAAGCAAGAAAACCATATTTACATGACATTTGAAATTATAAGTGTTTTCTCCACTTTTGATGTCAAAAAAGGTGTTTACATGCAACAGTATCGAGGTTATTGGCAAAAGTCTAGGAGTGCTTTTCTTTTTTGTTTAACCATTTATGACCTTACCCCGATTATTATTATTATTATAACTTTATTAATTGCCCCGCGGGGATTAACAAAGTTCTAATAATAATAATAATAATTAAAGAACACAGTTTAAGTCATTTACATGTTTTTAAAGCATTTTTAAGGCGTATGAAGCATAAAACGCACTTCATGTTGGTAAGGCTGTCAAATTAAAATTTGAAATTCGAACAGTCGTTGAATTTAAGATAAAAATGCACATTCGAATGCTAAAATATGCATCTGAATTTTGAATGTGGGCTAAAACATAAGTAGCACAATGAATAAAACAGAACACAGGGGTATCGAGATGCATTTTAAAGGTTGAATTTCCTTTTCAATTGACATAGCATCTAAAACAATCGCAGCACACACGCAGTGCAATAGTCAAAAACGTCCATAGCATGCTTACATAAAAATGATAAAAAAGGAGAACAGCCACTTAGGTGGACATCTTTGGCCATTATGACTTGCTCTCTTATCAGTGTCTTGCTGTATAAGCATTAGTTACATACATACAACTGTATTCAGTGAAAAAGACTATAGCTTTGTCCCAAATGGAGCACTATACACTATGCACTTACAATATACAATATGCACTTAGCCATCCAGCCATCTGAATTTTCAAAATGTAGTAATTTGTTCCAAATGGAATACTTTTATTTTTTTTTTAATACACATAAGCACTCGCTGTTTTTCAGCTGACAGAAGTGTCATTTGAAACGCACGTGATGCGTTGCCGCTAGCTTTAGTTAGCCAAACTTAACAGATATATCTCAAATATACGTTTTCACACAGCATGGGGTGATGGTAAAGCATTCAACTCACATTTGTGAGGTGCTGTCTTCACAGAAGTTTTTGGTTGTTGCCACACTTCTTTTTGTTGCATTTTCAGCTTAAACATAATATTCACACTACTTACACTACAAAATGGCATAGAATAGTGCAAAAGTGTGCGATATGGTACTGCCAGTATTTTGAATCCTGAGTCCGTGGAAGTACTATGTCTCTGGTATAGGCTAATGTAAAACACTAATGTAACAGAACCGTTACTGAAGTGTTTCTTTTCTCTCTTATTTAATTAAGATTTTTGAATATGAACTTGTTAAATCTTTTAACTTTATAATTTTACTTTTAAACGTTACTTTGTTAACAGCCAGATATGTTATTCGCAATCAACAATACCTATAACACGCTGCTGTTTGGTTTTCATTAATTCGCTGCACCCTTATGTTGACTTAGTAGACAATGTCGATTTAAAAATCAAATGTCTCTTAGCTTTTTTCCCCTACCTGAAATAATGTTATTAGAATTCAAATATAATTTGAATATAACTCGAATTTGGTCATATTTAATTGAAAATTAAAATTTTAGTTTCTCAGCCTTGTTGACAGCACTACATGTTGGCTTGTTTGGCTAGATTCTACCAAGTGATATGAATTTGCAGCAAAATAACGTACACTTCAAAAAAACAAAAAACAAATGTGTTACATTAAAAGGCAACACTTTACAATGAGGTTCCATTTGTTAACATTAGTTAACAAGAACTAACAATGAACAATACTTATTAAGCATTTATTAATCTTAGTTAATTAAAACATATACTAATACTTTTTAAAATAAAAAGTTGTATTAGTTAACATTTGTTAATGCACTATGAACTAACATTGAACAATTGTATTTTTATTAGCTAACATTAACGAAGATCAGTAAACGCTGTAGAAAATATATTGTTAATTGTTTGTTCATGATACCTAATGGATTAACTAATGATAACGAATGGGACCTTAATGTAAAGTGTTACCCATTAAAAACAAACTGGCAGCTGTGATTGCCAAAAATTAGCCATAAAAAATACAGTGACCATGTTTCAGTTATTGCAGGATGTCATTATGGTGCCTGTATATTTTTCAGTTCACTACTGCATACATAGCCTATCATTAAATTATATAATGATAATATTCCAGCCAACTAGGACTACAAAAATCCGCTTTGCACTTTTAAATGTACTGTTGACAACCATAGTAACACAGGTGGTAAGACAAAAGACCACATTTTTATTTAAATATCATCAAGAGTGGCCCTTCCAGGAGCATTGGTCAAAAAACATATTAACAGTGCACATTGTCAATCACACAATCACAAAAAAAGTAATAATTTTTTTTTCTGTAGCATTTTTACATGATTTTTCCATTAAAATTACAAGCATTTTTACAGTGATAGGGTTTGATTGTATGTACAGCCTATGATGTCAACAACAAATGACATGGGAAGTGTTTTTTATAAGTCTATTTATTCATCATAACTGCATACAAATACTGTATATGGCCAATTGAATTGTACTATTTGCATTTAGGATTGTTTTTCACTGCTATCCGCAACCCTAGCAAAAAAAAAAAAAAAAACTCCAGTCCAATTTAGGGTCTTGATCTACCAGTTAAGAACAACTGCTAAATTATCAGTTTCCATGGATTTACTATTTATAGGTATGTGTTTAAGTAAAATTAACATTTTTGTTGTATTCTATAAAGTACTGACAACCATTTTGTGAATTTGGGGAAAATGTTGTCAGTACTTTATAGAATAAAACTAAAATGTTCATTTTACTCTAACACATACATATACAGGTGCATCTCAAATTTGAATGTCGTGGAAAAGTTCATTTATTTCAGTAATTCAACTCAAATTGTGAAACTCGTGTATTAAATAAATTCAATGCACACAGACTGAAGTAGTTTAAGTCTCTGGTTCTTTTAATTGTGATGATTTTGGCTCACATTTAACAAAAACCCACCAATTCACTATCTCAAAAAATTAGAATACATCATAAGACCAATAAAAAAAACATTTTTAGTGAATTGTTGGCCTTCTGGAAAGTATGTTCATTTACTGTATATGTACTCAATACTTGGTAGGGGCTCCTTTTGCTTTAATTACTGCCTCAATTTGGCGTGGCATGGAGGTGATCAGTTTGTGGCACTGCTGAGGTGGTATGGAAGCCCAGGTTTCTTTGACAGTGGCCTTCAGCTCATCTGCATTTTTTGGTCTCTTGTTTCTCATTTTCCTCTTGACAATACCCCATAGATTCTCTATGGGGTTCAGGTCTGGTGAGTTTGCTGGCCAGTCAAGCACACCAACACCATGGTCATTTAACCAACTTTTGGTGCTTTTGGCAGTTTCCTGCTGGAAAATGAAATCAGCATCTTTAAAAAGCTGGTCAGCAGAAGGAAGCATGAAGTGCTCCAAAATGTCTTGGTAAACGGGTGCAGTGACTTTGGTTTTCAAAAAACACAATGGACCAACACCAGCAGATGACATTGCACCCCAAATCATCACAAACTGTGGAAACTTAACACTGGACTTCAAGCAACTTGGGCTATGAGCTTCTCCACCCTTCCTCCAGACTCTAGGACCTTGGTTTCCAAATGAAATACAAAACTTGCTCTCATCTGAAAAGAGGACTTTGGAACACTGGGCAACAGTCCAGTTCTTCTCCTTAGCCTAGGTAAGACGCCTCTGACGTTGTCTGTGGTTCAGGAGTGGCTTAACAAGAGGAATACGACAACTGTAGCCAAATTCCTTGACGTCTGTGTCTTGATGCCTTGACCCCAGCCTCAGTCCATTCCTTGTGAAGTTCACCCAAATTCTTGAATCGATTTTGCTTGACAATCATAAGGCTGCGGTTCTCTCGGTTGGTTGTGCATCTTTTTCTTCCACACTTTTTCCTTCCACTCAGCTTTCTGTTAACATGCTTGGATACAGCACTCTGTGAACAGCCAGCTTCTTTGGCAATGAATGTTTGTGGCTTACCCTCCTTGTGAAGGGTGTCAATGATTGTCTTCTGGACAACTGTCAGATCAGCAGTCTTCCCCATGATTGTGTAGCCTAGTGAACCAACCTGAGAGACCATTTTGAAGGCTCAGGAAACCTTTGCAGGTGTTTTGAGTTGATTAGCTGATTGGCATGTCACCATATTCTAATTTTTTGAGATAGTGAATTGGTGGGTTTTTGTTAAATGTGAGCCAAAATCATCACAATTAAAAGAACCAGAGACTTAAACTACTTCAGTCTGTGTGCATTGAATTTATTTAATACACGAGTTTCACAATTTGAGTTGAATTACTGAAATAAATGAACTTTTCCACGACATTCTAATTTATTGAGATGCACCTGTAAATAGTAACTCTAGGTAAACTGATAATTTTGCAGTGGTCTCTTATTTTTTCCAGAGCTGTATATTAACCATAAATGTTCATTAAACTGGACAACTGTTTATTGTTTTGTCAGCATATCACACATCGCTGTACACAGAATTATTTATTGCTTATTTATTGACTGAAAGTCAGCTGTGGCACTTAACTCCTATCTGTTCTCTTTTGACAATCACATGGAATTCACAATGGCCCATGCAGCCTGATAATGTGGAAAACATTGTTTTTACTTTTTCATGGACTCTTTTCTTGCGATTTATAACAAACTACAGTATGTCCACTGAAGGAAGGACCAGATTCATCCGAGAGCGACATGAAGAAATTGTGTTCTGCATCATGCTTCTTGAAAGACCTGACTCTTTGTGCACATGGCCTTTTAATATCTGTCAATGTCTCACCATTCACTGTCAGTTTTGTCAAAGTGAACCATTGCTCTTTTCTGAGACACTGACTTACTGTAGCTGGAAGCTGTGAAAGATTGTTCTTTTTCTAAACAAAACTGTTATATGAACTTGTGCCTGAAAGCAAACAAACTGTATGTATAATGGAAGAGTATAAAATACTGTTAAACAATCAGCTTTTACTACTTGCAGGCACTGAGGTTCATTAAACTGAAAACTGTCATAATTTACTTGATATGTAACATTTAAAGGGCTAGTTCACCCCACAAAAAATGAAAATTCTGTCATTAATTATTCACCCTTGTGTTGTTCCAAACCTGTGTGACTTTCTTTTGTATGACATTTTGAACCATGCACTGCTCACTCTTTTTCATTTCCAGCTTTCAAGCTACAAAAAACAACAATAAAAAGTATTACAGGACCTGCAATATAGTGCACAAGTCATATGGACCACTAATATACTTTTTTCTTTTTTAAAGAAAAACTGCATGGAAAAGAGTGACCAATACATTCTTAAAGATTTCTCCTTTTGTGTTCCATGGAACAAAGAATGTCATATGGGTTTGGAACAACCTAAGGTGACTAAACTGACAGAATTTGCATATGTGAGTTAACTATTCCTTTAACATTCTTAGTGCTATTCTTTAAGATGAGAACTTATAACCTGTGTGTTTAAATTTTTATGTGGGACAGTACAAAGTTCAAGCCATGTGCCCTTCCTAATGTATAAACATGTACAGCTCTCGAAACATTTAATGTGTATTCTAAACTCAGAGGCAGAAAGAGGTTTAAAAACATGTATTATTTATGAAGACAAAACTATTTTGTTAAATAGACCTAAAAAAAGAGTGTTATTCAGTAAAAAGAAAGACCGTGTGTGGATGTATTCCTTCCTTTTGTAAGCAAATCCATTCAGCTCATCTCCAGACAGCTGCACAGAGTGTGATCTCTGAAAATGCAGACATTAGCAGTTCTTCTCTGCTGACAGGGCAGTATATTACATCCAACCATTCATTTACAGTGTGGAAACATCACATTCTCTGTCACAGGGAGAGCAGAGCACATGTTCACTTTATTCTGCAAGTGCTATAAAAACAGACACCACACTGAGGTCAGAGAGCGCTGAAGAAAGAGTGGAACTCAGACCATTACTTGAACTCCACCACAGGTTTCCTCATCTGTCATTGTCTAGGACAGCATTAAAGTGCTGATACAACAGCAGGAAGGAGCACAAAAAAATCCAAGCGCCCCTCTAAAAGCTATTGAAGAAGTGCAACCTTCATAAAAAGCAGAAACATTAGCCAGAACTGAATTACTTCCAGTCCTGGCAGACCGAAATACTCCAACATCCAGAGAAAGATCAGTTATAGTTTCTCACTAGTTTCAGGTCTAGCTGAGAGTGGCTTTGCACCCATATCTAAGACATTGCACTCTCAAACTGAACTCGTCTAGCATCATTCAATTCACAAATGAAAAAGTTCACCCAAAAATGAACTGTCTTTTTTTTTTTTTCACTCATTTTTTTTTTTTTTTTTTACCACATTGTTCCGAACCCATTTGCTGTTTTCATTTTTTCATATTTTTTTCTAACAACTTTTGAAGAATTTAGGTTATTCAACTGCAGCTGTTAAATCTTATTTTCCATTCCGCATATTTGAGCAGATGTGTTAAGTTCGGTTACTTCATGTGGGAACCTATGATGTTATGGCATCAAACCTGGTGCATTCATATTTTTTTATCACAATGCAAATGCAAATGAGAGCTTTGGTGAAGAGGAAGTGATAAGTGAATAACAACTTTTGGTCTGTATTTAGCAGTGTTGTATGGTCCTTTTTGGAGCTTGAAGCTGTGGTCACAATGAACTGTCATATGGAAAAGAGCTGTGTTACAATTCTCAAACAATTATTATGTGTTCCACAGAAAAAAATTACAGGAAACAGGTTTAAAATGACATGGAGGAGTAAATAATGAAAGAACTTTCATTTTTGAGTGAACTATTCCTTTAAGACTATTAATCCTATTAAAGGGATAGTTCACACAAAAATGAATTTACTCAACCTCATGCCATCCCAGATGTGTATGACTTTCTTTTTTCTGCAGAACACAAATTATGATTTTTAGAAGAATATTTTAGCTTTGTAGGTCCACACAATGCACGTGTATGGTGCTCAAATTTTGACACTCCAAAAAGCACATTTAAGGCATCATAAAAGTAATCCATACGACTCCAGTGTTTTAATCCATATCTTCAGAAGTGATATGATAGGTATGGGTGAAAAACAGATCAATATTTAAGTCCTTTTTTGCTAGAACTTCTACCTGCCCAGTAGGGGGCGGTATGCATGAAGAATGTGAATCACCAAAAACAGAAGAAGAAGAAGAATGTATTTTGCCATTGCAAAGCCTTTCAATCAAACTAATCGGAGAAGTTAAGTTGCACCCCGTTATCTTGCATTTGCACTCGGTATGGACAAAAGTGTCCAGTGTTTAATTCTGACATTTATTTAAAAGTTGCCTCGAGCATATAGCAGAACCCAGAATTTTGTATTAATAAGTCCCCTTTCTGTTGGTCAGAGTGGATTGTGAGGGAGGTTAATACGCTCGGTGACCTATATGAGAGTGGAGTGTTGAGATCTTTTGAAAATTCGGTTCATCATATTGGGATTCTCAGATCTGTTTTATAGGTATTTACAACTGCGCCACCTGCTCTGTACTATTTTTGGGAGTAGCATACACCCCCCTAAAGTGGCAGATACTCTGGGAATGGTGATTACTGCTTTTGGAAAAGGTCATGAGGCATCAGTGTACTTAGCAGTTACTGCCTGCTAATTCAGAGTCTGGGGGACGGAGCTTTAACTTCTATCAAGAGATTATGGGAGAAAGATTTAACTTGGTATTAGAGGAGGGAGTGTGGGCTAGGATTCTAAAAACGTCAAGTCTGCGTCTAGAGATGCAAGGGTGCGCCTTATGTAATTCAAGACTTTACATAGATTTTATTGGACCCCCTCTAGATTGTATAGCCTTGGTCTTAAAGACACACCCACCTGCGGGCGATGCCAATCAGAGGATGCAGACATGGCCCATGTTTTTTGGTGGTGTGTTGAGATCCAGGAATTCTGGTTGAAGGTTCAGAGTTTTGTGTGTGACGTGTTGGGCACTCGGGTTTAGTTTTGCCCCAGACTCTGTGCTTTGGGCGATGGGGCGGTCATCGATATGGGGAATAGTCACATAGAGAATTGGGTTATGACCAGTGTGATGATCACCAGGCAGATTAATTTGAGGGGTTGGAGGTCAGCTGGAGCGCCCCCATTTCAGGAGCGGTGCACGGATATGGGGAGGGTGGCAGCTTTTAAGGAGGTGTCATTTGAAAGACGGGGTTATATTGTTGGGAAATGGGGCAACTAGTTAGAGTTTTTGGAGGGCTCTCGGTGTGCGGCGGTGGAGAGAGTAGTATAGTTTTAATTGTGTATGATTATTATCTATGTATATTTTGTGTGTGTGTGTGTATATATATATATACTCATGTGTGACCACGGGGATGTTTGTTGGGGGTCAGGGCAGGGTTGGAGATTGGGAGGGGTGGTTGTGGGGTTTAAATGTTGATTGTATGTATATATGTTTTTGCTTTTCTTTATTATTGTAAGGATTAATAAAAAATGTTAATTACAAAAAAAGAAGAAGAATGTAAAGGTGATCTTTTTCTCACCAACACCTATCATATAACTATATAAGACATTGATTTAACCACTGGAGTCTTATGGATTACTTTCATGCTGACTTATGTGATTTTTTTGGAGCTTCAAAATTTTGGCACCCGTTCACTGTTCATTTTATGTACTAAAAGAGCTGAGGAATTTTTCTAAAATCTTCATTTGAGCTCAGCAGAAGAAAGAAAGTCATACACATCCGGGATGGCATATGGGTGAGTAAATTCATATTTGGTTGAACTATTCCTTTAAATCCAAAATACACTAAAGATCATCTGTGAGCAGTTCTAAGATTTGCAATATCATTGTACTTATGATGCAGCCTCTTTTGGGTACTGCTTTGAGTCTAGACAATAATCATATTATATAGTCTCCAGACTTTCCCTTTAATATAAAATTCAGGCTAGAAAACTCTTGGATGAATGAATAAAAGCCAGGATTCAATAAACAACATCTTCAAATTTAAACCAAAAGGCCACATAAGAACCATATTATGTAATGAGAAACTTTGCTCTTGAGACTCTATCTGCCTACAAATGTTTTTCAGTGTTCATATACTGTAGTGTTTGTAAGCTAACTCTTAGCAGCGAGATGATACAGTTTGCAAAGTCAGATGTTAAGAGTTGGGTGTATGACTGCTTCCCTCGACCCACAGGACCCTCAATACCCTCCAATTAATCACCCCACCGAAACCCTTTCCACACCACCAATTGCCTCCCTCAACGTCACTGCAGGGCTAGAGCGAAGCAATTTAATGCGGCTCACAGCAATCTATAGCAATTAGGAGCATCCATGACTAATCCCATTGAAAGCAGTGTCTTGGGAGATGGCCAAAGAAGACCAGAAATCTTTTTTTACCCTCACAGAAACAAAGAACAAGAAAACTTGTTTGTCTGAATGTCCCAACTCTGTGACTAGATGATTAATTGCTCTTTTTCTCTCTCTCTCTCTTTCTCTCTCTCTCTGTTCAGCTCTTCAGGTGTTGTTTTTATCTAATCAAAATGCCACCTCTGCTTCTGTGGAGGCAAAGCTAGCCAGAATCAACCCATTATCCTGTCCTGGACCATATGAATAACATTTGGGTTTAAAATAAAAGTGATCCAATCAATTAGCATTTAATTTAAAAGTCAGATGAAGATGGATATTTTGAAAACCCAAGAGATATCAGTATGGTTTGCAGATGACTTATGACACGGGTCCAAACAATAGCAAACATTTTCATAATTTTCTAGCTTTCAGATGGCATAATTTGGCCCAGAAGAAAAGTACAAGGACAACGGATTCTGAAAGGCATGCAAATACTTACTCCTAAGTTTTGCCACGAGACATCAATATTGAACAGATAGCAAGGCACTTTATTTTTTTTCCACATATACAAAAGAGTACTTATTCTTTAGTAGAGTTAGAGTTGCCACAATTCCAAAACTGCAGTAGTCAATACCAGTAAAAATTCACAATTCTAGATACCAATTTATGTGCCAAAAATTAACACACTCCTTTAATTTGAAAACAGCATGGGCTCTATTTTCGCGAGCGGGCTTTGCGCAGTGCTATGCACAACAACCTAGCGCAACGTCTTATCCAATTTTTGTGAGAGTGCTAATTCTAAGAGAAATTATCCTGCCAGCTTAAAGCGCAAGTGGGCATGGTTGGGAGTGTTTGCACTATCTGTGGGTGTATGCGCGCACACTGTGGGTGTATTGTGTGAAAATGAAGTGGCACAAAGTGCAATTTGGGATTTTCCTGAAAAATAGGTCATTGTGCTAACTCGTCTGAGAAGCACCTCCATTCACAGCGCTGTCTAAAATCAGTTCCTGCATTTTCAGTTTGAAAATTTCACCACGTAGAAAAGTTTGTCCAAACTCAGAAAATATAGTGGAACATCAAATGATATCCCTGACGAATCACAATTGTAGCCGTTTTATGGAGATTTTTGTTAAAATATATATAGGTCATGGTTTATTTTTCAATTACTATAATTACTATTATGTTTATATTTACAATTGTATTTGTTTCATATTTTTTCCACCTGTTATGGGAGAGTGATTTTTAAGTCGCTGCAAAAGAGTCCGGTGGACTCAAAACAAAAATTTGTTTGATTTGGGTAGGTGTTTATTTTTGATATGTTTAACCTCTTTGTTACTTTAATTATATTTTTGTTTAGTTTGAAATGTAATTTGAATTTATAAATATTTTTGGTTTACGTTTTTCATGTTTCAATAAATTTAGACAGTGCAATAACCTCAGAATTAAATTTCACTTGACCCAGACCATTAGCGTTTGCGTGCGTAATTTTGCCAGACCTACTTGCGACTAGACTTAGCACATGCTTCCATGAAAATACCAAAACTTCTTGACCACACCCATTTTGCAACCATTTTCCCTAACAGTGCGATTAAACTTCGCAAGAGGTTGCACTGGTGCGACTACAAAGTAGTCTGACTCTCTGATTGTGCGCTGTCGTTTTTTGTTGCGTATGGGAAATATCAAACGGCAAATGTTAAAAAACGTGAAAGGAAACAGCTCCACCTGGATCAGTAAGCATGGCTCAAAGCTCAATGGACATGGGGTGCATTTCCCAAAAGCATTGTTAGCCAACTATGGTCGAAAGTTCCATAGTTACCAACATAGTTAAACGATTTGGTATTTACCGAAACCGTAGTTCCAACAGACATTCGCAAACAGCATTGCAAAGTTGTGTGGTTGGAACTACAACTCTTTACATGTGGTTAGAAGCATATTCCTTTCATAGTTTGCTGTGTGGACATCATCTGACTTCGCTGAGTCTTCTATAACTTTTATTCCATATATATATATTTCATTCTGTCAAGGCTTTGATCATGTTTACATGCATTTAAGAAAAAGACTTATTCTGATTTTTGCAGAAAGCCTTTCTGAAATGTCATGTAAATGTGAATGCAGCAGTTGCTTATAAAGCATGTTAAGAGAATGCACTTTTTTAGCGGTTTCTGTTGGAGAACACGGCTTCTGTTTCCATGTTAACGCACAAGTGCCAATTTCGGCTGCGTTCAAAACCAGATAAATCAGCTTCCGTAGTGCACTTCATAGGGAGAACAATCATAATAGATCAAACTGAATTTTCAATAAAAAATGGCTTAAAAAGTAAACTCCAAATGACTGTTATTTTGGAGTCCCACATCTTTGAAGGGAATGGGCATAGGGATGATCTCTTCTGAATAGAACACGGCCATTTGAAGAGTGCGCATGTGCGTTTGTGATCAAGCACGTCAGGGGAACCCCGAAGTCTGATGCAGAGCAAAACACATCTATTGCAGCACAATGCATCTGCCTCATTACACTGTGCATGCCGATTTCATGCCTTCAGCTGTTTTCTCGCATTAAAACTTCTTTCTGGTGTCTTGTGTTAATAAGCTATTATAATGACATTTTCCCAGAAGTTTTTACTCCACCCCCTGCGTAACATCATTAATGACAGTTCTGTGTTGTTGAACCAATGTAATTCGAACGATGGATGTGCGACATAGTTATTCGTGTTTTGGGAAACACTCGTGACTAGCTAGTTAGTTTCTCTAACGATGTATTGTACTACGGTGGCTACGCAGTGGCTTACATCGTTGTTCAGGAAACACTCCCCAGATCAGTGCAGAGCACGTGCATTGACACGTGGACCAGTCTTGAGCTCTCAAGACTCATCAGATCATAAACAGTGCTGCAAGAAGCGCGGGCTGGGTCGCAGATTCGGCATTATTTGTTTAAAACCTCTATGAAAGCCCATAATGTGTCGATGATTAAAATAGATTAGCATTGTATTAAATGGCCCCAAAATTCTAAACAGCACTGAAAAGGAATAAAGGAGAAATCTGTACCATGAACAGCCAGAAATTGTAGCTAAGGCTTTCAATCCACACATCACAGATATTAAAAAATACTTACCATGAACTTATATCAATATATCAATAAATCGGGGTAGTGATAGAATACAATTTAATTAAAATTTTTCTTGTGAAAAATGGCATAATTTGTTTCATGGTTACTGTCCATGTTATCATGGTTTTACTTTTACCTTTGGTTACTATGATCTTATTGCAAATACCACATCCTGATGAAAAGAAACCGTGAAAGAAAACTAACTCCCACTGTCACACCGTGTCCTAACCTGACGCGACGCTGAGCCACGCAATCCTTTTATAACAGTATACTAAAGCTGGGGTGACAGTAGCTGGTTGAAAACAACTTTATTTTCACCGAGGATGTCACAGACCTACGGAATGTTGTGTATGAGGGATCGTTCTCTTCAACTGGAGCTCTATACACACACACACACACATACTCACACACACTCTAGGGATGGGCTGATCGATCCTAAATTATCGATACTTCCGATACTGATGTTGTATCAAAAATATCGATCCTCACACAAAAATATCGATTGTAACTTTTTTCTTTTTTTTTAAACTAGGAATATTATTATTTGGTTACAATGAACATGAACAATAATCATAAGCTTCAAAGTGAAAATAAAAAGGATTATGTTATATTAGCAAATACTTGTGCAGGATGGAAATATTTCTTCTTCCGCTCATCTTAACAAGCATGCTGAAAAACACAAGCAGACGAGAACTTGCGCCGTCACAAGGCTCGTTCAAACAAGAAGGATCAGTGCCTTGTAGAGGTAATGATAGAAAATCAGAGAAACAGCTTCTGGATTAAATTCACGCTAAAATAACTACATATCTAAAGGTGACATTTCTTATCATGAGTTTGTCTGTAATTGTTGTTAATAATAAGTCATTTGAAAAATAGGCGCATCCAAAATCGTTCACTCATTCACTATTTCCTATATAGTGAATGGCAGTGAGTGCACTATATCTCAGTAGTGAGTGAAGGAAATGAGTGAGTGAATTCAGACTCTGATGTATACACAGAGTGTCGGAGCTCTGGGGCTGTCGCAGAAACAATGTCACATATGAGCGTTTAAAATACCTGGGCCTTACTTGTTATTCTTATTAAATAATATATTAATACAATAAATCTTCATTCTGTTTGTCATTTTTAATATATATGTTAATATAAAGAGTAAACACATTTTATCAGATGTACATTGTATTTATTTGTTATACTTTAGTATGTTTAAACTCCAATACAAGCTGGGTAGCATTTCTGGGTGCATAGCGTCCTCATCCATCAAAATGATCATAACCTTCACGTTATATCCGAATATTTAAATCAACCACAAAATTATAATTACCAATGTGTGCATATCACCTCAGTGAATTATTTAGTAAATAAAGAATTCTTCAGCTTAATGGCAAAATTCTGTATATTTTAAAACATATCTGTATGTTTTGCCTCTCTATATTTTATTATGTTATTTTAATTTGTTAACAAATTTAATTTGTTAAATTTTATTTGTCAAAAACGTAATTTAATACATTCAGCTTGAAATAAAACATTGCAGGAGTGAATGAAGCAGAAAACTCCCAGCTCGAACGTCTTCCCCGCGGTGGATTATGGGCAATTAACTATCATCGAGTGTACATCGACTTATTAGAGTGCATTGTGGGTATGAATGAGTGAACAAAGTAGGAACGAGTGGCTCACTCAGAATTCAGACACTCCTATAAAATGGCCGACACCCGAAATAGTGCACTATATAGTGGATAGGGGGCAGTTTCAAACACAGTGATAGTTAATCATGGTTTTACTAAAGTAATATTGTAGTAACCATGTATGTTTTTTTGGGGTTTGTTTTTTGGCCTGAAACCATGGTTTTACTACAGTAATATTACCATGGTTAATTGTGTGGTAAATATGGTTTAACTAAATACCATGGTTAAACTATAGTTAGTGTAGTGAAACCACGGTTAATTTTTGTAAGGGTAAACAAAACAGAAGTCTAATAATTTTCTGTTTAGGCTCACAAATGTAAAAAAAAATTAAAAAAAATTATGACTTGAATTATGACTAAAAATAATATTGTAAATTACCCATTTTATCCCAAGAAATCGCAAAAAAATCAGTTTGATAGAAGTATCGGTATTGGTATCGTTATTGACAATATTGGACTTGAAATTATCGGATCGAAAAGAAAATAAGTGGTATCGCCCATTCCTAACACACACACACCGGCGGCTCATTTTGATTCTCTCCGTTTCCCTGTCACATGGAGATCAAAGAAATAACAACAAAGTACTGCGTAAGTGTGTGAACAGAAAAATGGCAATAGATGAATTTTTATGCGATTCATAAAGTAACTTTGCCCTGTGTATGTGTGTGATTGTGTACAATCCCCTTGAGATTTGTCGTAGAAAGTGTATGTCCATAAGCAGCTTTAGTGAGAAAATAGGGTACGTTCAATAAACAGACTGTTCCATGTTACTGTTGTAACATCTGCTTTTATTGTCATTTATAATCACTAGTGTATGAATACTGCAGTATCGCTTTGCATCTGGTTAGGATGTCCCTAGTCTCAGACTTCTAATAAGTGCAAAAAAAAAAAAATTATTTTCTCAAGCAGACAAAGTTTTATTTGATGTCATGAAGGTGCAAATGAGTAAAGCAATGACATGTCCTAGGGTTCTGGCACTGGCAGAAGTTGAAAGGCACTGATGCAGTCCAGAAGCCACGTGGAGGGAGCCGACCAGACCTTACCTATCCGAACCCGCTGGGGTTTGTAGGAGCTCTGAGGATCATACAAGATATACTGGGTGCAGAGTGCCTGATCTGAACCAGGATGGGCGTGGTAGGCTGCTGCACTCAGGGTTTGAGTGACATCACTGTCAGGTTTAGGCTGGCGGCTCAGAAGGTGACCTCCTCCCTCCCTCACCAACTGCAGCAACTCATGTTTAGGGGGCTTGCGGAAGGAACCCAGTAAGTAGAAGAAACATCCATCAAAGAGTGGAGGCAGCTGAGTGCATAAAAGCATATGAGAAGATGAGAGCGATTTAATAAGTAAAGCATCAATGAAGAATCATCTGGCAATTCTTCCTTGGCAGTGGTTTACAATGACTCGCAATAAGATTTGAAAACATCTCTTACATGAGCACCAAAGTGCAATGTATCTGGAGCATGTGTGCTAACTGCTAAGCCATGGCTCTGACATAAATATTGCCTTCTCTGAAAGTGATAATTAAAAATCTTTAAAAAGCTAATTAGGAGGGTGGCCTGGGTAGCTCAGCGAGTATTGACGCTGACTACCACCCCTGGAGTCGGGAGTTCGAATCCAGGGTGTGCTGAGTGACTCCAGCCAGGTCTCCTAAGCAACCAAATTGGCCCAGTTGCTAGGGAGGGTAGAGTCACATGGGGTAACCTCCTTGTGGTTGGGGAGTAACGGAATACATGTAACGGGATTACGTATTTAAAACACAAAATATAAGTAACTGTATTCCACTAAAGTTACAATTTAAATCATTAGTAATTAGAATACAGTTACATTCAAAAGTATTTTGATTACTGAAGAGATTACTTTTATTGTCATTTGTTTCATTTAATATTTAGTTCAGATGGAAAACATTTATACATATAAATGATGCGATCCAAAGTGCATTTGAACAGCAGTGAAACACTTTCTTATGATGTGTGACATTCATACGAGTAGACAGAGAAGTAAGTTTGAAGTAAGTTTGGAGCAGAAGAAATAGAAATAAAGCTTGTGTAAATTGCCAGCTTTACGCCAAGATAAAATGCTATTTCTAGCCATTTTACATGCACGTTACCAGACACGACTATATTTGTTTATCAAGAAAATTCATGTTAGATCATAATTTATTTTTTCTAGTAAGACTTTTGATATTAGGGCAAAAATTGTATTCTTGGTAATAATTTTTTTCCTGTAAAAATATAAAACAATCCTTGAAACAAGATCAATTAGATTTATGTGTATTTTGTCTTACTGTACTGGCAGAGTTTTTATAGTCAAAACAATTCAAAAAATCTACCAGTGCTGAAGAAGTAATCCAAAGTATTTAGAATACGTTACTGACCTTGAGTAATCTAACGGAATACGTTACAAATTACATTTTACAGCATGTATTCTGTAATCTGTAGTGTGATACATTTAAAAAGTAATCCTCCCAACCCTGTATGTATATATATATATATATATATATATATATATATATATATATATATATATATATACACACACACACACATACGTATATGTATATAGATATATACATACGTATATGTATATGTGTGTGTATGTGTCCGTTTTTAATTCATTGATAATTTCAGGTTTTCCATGGGAACCCTACCTATGATTCACAACCATAAACAAAGATATAAAAGTTGCAAAGCAGGTGTAAAAGAAGCAGTAGGATAAAGTCCAGTGGAATTCTGATCCAATTGCATATATACACACATACACCGATCAGCCACAACATTAAAACCACCTGCTTAATATTGTGTAGGTCCCCCTTGTGCCGCCAAAACAGTGCCAACCCGCATTTCAGAATAGCATTCTAAGACGATATCCTTCTCACCACAATTGTACAGAGTGGTTATCTGAGTTACAGTAGACTTTGTCAGTTCGAACCAATCTGGCCATTCTCTGTTGACCTCTTTCATCAACAAGGCATTTCTGTCCACAGAAATGTCGCTCACTGGATGTTTTTTGTTTTTGGCACCATTCGGAGTAAATTCTAGAGAATGTTATGCGTGAAAATTCCAGAAGATCAGCAGTTATAGAAATACTCAAACCAGCCTATCTGGCACCAACAATCATGCCACAGTCCAAATCACTGAGATCATATTTTTTTCCCCATTCTGATGGCTGACCCGTATCTGCATGACTTTATGCACTGCACTGGTGCCACACAATTGGCTGATTAGATAATCGCATGGATTATTGTTGGTGGCACGAGGGGGACCTACACAATATTAGGCAGTGGTTTTAAAGTTGTGGCTGATCGGTGTATACACCAGATATATATATATATATATATATAATCGTTATCTATCAGTCTAACAATGGTCAGCAGGGATGGGTTTCTGGGCGATGGTTGGTTGAAGTTTTGTGATCTTTGTTGTTTTATATTAAAACTAATAAAAAAAATAAAAAATAAAAATAAAATTTTTTTTTTAAAGAAAATGTCTCCTACAGTTCAAGAACAGTGGAAAGGCTATTAATAGGTTATGTTGTGAGCTTTCTTAATAATCAGAGGAGAACAGCAAGCTTGACTGTTTTGCTGCTGTGCATTTGAGCTGTACATCATGGCCAAGGAAGATCAACAGTGCCCTATTTTGTCTCACAATGCACAGTCTCCTTAGAAAGTTACAAGTCTGTGGCCTCCCTTTGAATCCCAATCCCTCAGGGAAGTGTGTGACTTTCTAAACAAACCACAATCCATAGCACAGCCAGTAATAAAAGCCAAGCAAGCCTGAGGAGAGCAGATCAACACAGAAGACTGACAATGAGAGACCATTAAAGAGCAGGACCAGCAGAGGATTTCACTCAGCCATTATTCCTCCTCTCTGGAGAGGAAAATGTGTTGATAGCTGTTAGACCCTGCACACATGTTGGTCTGTCACTCACCAGGCTGCCTATGTTCACACGGGCACGCAGGGGGCCTTCACCTGCCTCGTACTCATCCTCCCCAGCCCAGCTGTCTGCCTGAAGGCTAGAGCTCACCCCTGAAAGAAAGACAGAGAAGGAGAGAGTAAAAAAAAAAAAGAACGAGGAAACAGATACATTCACCCAAGTCTACCAGTTTTACCAGCATTTTAAAGGAATAATTCAGCATAACATTCAAATGCTGTCATTATTTACACACACTCATCTTGTTTCAATCATGTATGCTGCTTTTTCCTGTGGACTACAAAATTAAATATTTTGAGGGATACTGATGCTTATTGCAGCTCATTTCCATACAACAATAGTTAGTGGCCATGGCTCTCAAGCTCCAATAAGGACAAAAAAAACATAATAAAAGAACCCTAAAAGTAATCGTTATTGACTGATAATCTTCCCTCTGCTGAAGCTCTGAAATCTCATTCATGTTTGCAATCAGATTCAAAAATGGTGCGTTAATGTGCCAGTCCAGATTTGAAGTCATTGACGCCAACGCACCATTGCTATCGTTGTAACCAAATGCAAAGTGCCAATTTGAATATGTGGAATGGAGAATGAGATTTTAGTGCTGCAGTGAAGGGAACATTTTCAGAAAATAACAACCTTAATATTAATCTGTTCCTCACACAATGCTACTGTATGACTTCAGAAGACACAGAATATAGCAAACAAGTTGAATGGATTACATTTAAGATTCTTTTAAGCTATTTTTGGTCCATTTTGGAGCTTGACAACCGCAGTTACTATAAAACTGACATTAAATGAAAAAGAGTTATGTGAAGATGCTCCGAAATTCCTCCTGTCTTCCACAGAAAAAATAACAGCACACAGGTCTGGAACGACATGAGGGCAAGTAAATCATGGCAATTGTTTGGTGATTTTGGTGCTTTAAACTACTTCTTTAAAGGGATAGTTTACCCCAAAAATTATAATTCTCTAATCATTTACAAACACTTATGCATCTCAAGCTCGTATGACTTTCTGTCTTCTGCGGAACACAAACAAAGATATTTTGATAGAGATCTGATGTAAATATATCCATTCAGTATTAGTCAATGGGGTCCAAATCTTCCAAGGTATAAAAAAGGCATACATGTGAGCGTGGACATGAGCAGAGCACATTTCTCGCCCAAAACCGTTCGGATCACTTCAGAAGACATGGATTAAACCAATCTCTTTTTTGGATCTTGGAAGTTTTGGACCCCACTGGCTTGAACTGTATGGATGAATTCACATCATATGTCCACCAAAATATTTTAATTTATTACACGGGTCTCTGGAATAGTCGATTCTGATTGGTCAATGGTGCCATCTGGGGGTCTGATATTTCTGAGTAACAACCGCACATTTGGGAATTAAGTCATTTCAGACTGGTATCCTGGTATTGCGAGTCATCTTTCCTACTTCTCAAATCACTGTGCGATCTCTACAGGTAAGCTTATAAAATAATTTCAACTCAAATCAATGTTTTATGTCCATTACTTTATTTATTTGGCAAGTAGTCTTGAATAAGATGGATAATGAGCAGTCAGACAGTCATTATTTACACATTATTTACACTTTCTTCTCACATAACTGCATAATTTCAACGCAAATCAATGCTTCATGTCTATTTATTTATTTGGCAATTTGTCTTGTAATAAGCTGGATAATGAGGAGTCAGATTGTCATTTTCACAAAATAAACACCAACAGATATATGACGCAAACGGGAGATGGAATTCAGCTGTTCAGTGATTGCTTTCTCCTTACATTATTTCATAATTTCAACTCAAATCAATATTTTATGCCCGTTTATTTCTTTATTTAGTTAGTAGCCATCTAGTTTGATTAATGTACAGTCAGCTGGTTGTTATAGCAAAATAAACCCCTTCAGGGTGAAACAAGACCCCTCTGCTTCTCAACTTCTATATTCTGCAGAACAAAGACAGTCATATGGTTTGAGAAAGAATAAGGATGAGTAAATGATGAGAGATTTATAATTTTTGGATGAACTGTTCCTTCAAGTGTAAATGCAACTGTTAAAATCTGCTGTTTTAAAGCAAATATGTACAAAACAGCAATGATGCAACATACACTTAAATTCAGCAAGACTTATGCTCCATTTTTCAACTTTTACTTTGGAAAAGGAACAGAGCATAATAAGATTTTCATGGCTGGAAGATGCTAGAAGCATCAACAATCTTTGATGAAACCGTGCAAATCTTTTTGTTCATTTTTGTCAGATAAAATGTTTCAGAATTGGACTTGGAGCGGTACAACAACTGAGCTCACTGGTGTACAAGGCTGTCTAACAAAACAAAGCAAAAAACAAAAACAAATCACAAACGTTATTTCCCTGCTGAACCTGTTTACAACTATTTAATAGCGTTCTACTTGGTTTGCCCTAGTTGTATGACTGTCTGAAATGGACCTCTCTTGACTGAAGGGCTCTGCAAGGCAGCTATTTTCTGTTGTTCTGTAGGAGATGGTGACAGAAAAAGGACAAAAGAACATGTGAAGCAGCTTTAAGAGCAGAGTAAAGATGTTAGCTTGATCTCTGATTGTTTCCACAACCGAAAGGCTCTCTTCTTTATGTTGGTGTTGAACAAGATTATAATAGTTTTGCATTTTCAATTTTTTTATTTATTATTTTTCAAATGTACTTTTAATTTCCATTCAGTTTTTGCAATTTGAGTCTACTTTTGTTTGTTTCTGTTCCGTTTTAGCTTTAATAGTTATAGTTAAAGAATGAGTTTAATGACCATAGCATTACAATAGTAATTAAAATCTAAAATAAGCGAGTCCTTTTGAAAATATGAATGCTAGTTTGTACTTTTTTTATTATTATTTTAATTTAGTTATTTTTTTCCCCAGTTACTTTAAGTTTTGTTTTTTGAAAACATTTTATTAATGATTTTATTTTGGTCTCTAAAAATAATTTTTAAATCAGTATTTTTCATTTTTGATTTTAATTTAATATTATTTTCAAATGTACTGGTAATTTCAGTAAAGTTAGTTTCAGCAATTTTGTTAATTTCAGGTTAGTTTTTATTATATGGACACATTTCTTTTTAGTTTTCATATATGTTATTTTCCGTTTTACTGTTAGTAGTTATAGTTATAGAACAAGTTAAGTGATCAGTATAACACTGCCAGAGTTTTAACATCTAAAATTATTAAGATATTTTGAAAGTGTAGCTTGCTGACAACAAATATGATTATTCAGTATTATTTTATAATTGGTTGATTTTTCAACCACTGTTTTTAGTTTCCTTTTATTTTCTGTCAATTTTGTTACATAAGTCTTCAACACCAGTAGTTTTCACCTTAGTTTAAGGACACAACAACAACCCTGGTGTTGAGGATCTGTGCGCAAACAGATCTCGGATGAAAATCAAATTGGAGCGGTAACCAACCATTTCTGTCCATATCCTTCCATAGTCTCTTATCCTAATGGAAAAACCCAGTTTAGATTAAAATTTTGCATGCTGTTGTGGAAGTGTGATGCTGAGCCATTAACCAAATTACTATTCCTGCATCTGGAATGTCACAGCGCTATCTCTATATCCTGCCTAGCCCATCATATCAGAACCCCAACACCACCTATAGGAGTACGTTCCTGTGCACAAACACACATGCAGAATACTCCATAGTAATCATGAACTGTAATTGCGCTTCCTCTGCCACTTTAATTACAGCTTTCATTTCCCGGGTACCCATGAGGGCGGTGGAGGTGCAAATGCTACATTCCGGGGTTAATCCCACAAGCTCTCTCTAGATGATAGGGCCAGCTTGTTAGCTGAGCAGCACAGAGCCATTAGCATATTAGCTATTTAGATTCACGATGTTGGGAGAGGACATTGAAGCTCAGCATGCATGTGTGTGCTTGTGTGTGTGTGGTGGGTGGATTTGGATCAGTGGCGCTGGCAGCTCACAGTGCAGCTCACACACTCCTGAGCACTGAACCGTGATTCACCGAGCCATGGAGACCCATAAAGAAGAAGAGAAGAGCTGAGGCATAGTATTAAGGCATAGTACTCATATAGAGTGATACAGATAGAGGGGCTAAACTCAATGAGACATGCTACAAACTCACACTCAAATTCTTATATTTAAGTATTATTTTAAATCAATCTTTTCTTTTCTTCTCAAGCTGAGTCATTGAATCAAATATATAGCAAGAAACATTTCAACAAGTTTCCAACACCTTATGAGAAATTAATTTCCATGACTTTGCATTCATTTGTTACTGGATAATGAATTGTAAAAATTATTTTATACAGCTTGCTCTCACAAAGAGCAATTTCTAGCCAAACTTAGCATAAATAGGAACAAAAAATACGATTTTAAGATGGAAATCACGATTTTAAGATGGACAGGGATTTTTAAATTTTTATATTTCCCGGTTTTCCATGACCATGGTAACTTTGTATTATTTTGCTAATTATTAATTATCTTTCAAACCACTGTTTTTTGTTTCACTTTGTTTTAGTCTTTTGCTTTATTTTACATGAATTATTTAAGCTTAGTTTATGAAAATGGTTTCTAAACCAACAGTTTTAGTCTTAATCTAACTTTACAGAAATAACCCTGGTGTTACAGACGTTACCAGTTGCAGAAATATTAAAATTACCTGATATATCAGGGATTTTAATGACTGTAGAAAACCTGTTTCTACAGCATGTTTTTTTGAAGGGATATTTTTAACCAGGTTTTTTTGTATCTTGAGGGAGAAATAGATAAGCTGATTGATGATGCAGCGAAACTGCCCTCTAAAAAACAGCATAAAAATAGATGGAATAGTAATACTGGTACAGTGAACACTGCACAGTTCTGGTACACTGAATGTTTCTGCTCAGGGTCTGCCCTTAAATAGAAATAGAAAATAATTAGGAAACATCGCTCAAAAGAGTGCATACGCAAATCTTTATTGACTATAAGTAACACAGTTCATTACTTTGGGGACTATATTCCTTCATAATATTATCAAGAAACATAAAAAAAAAAAAAGCCATTCAACTAGTAATAATATCTATACTCAAAGCCACCTAATTGAGCATAAACCTTTGTACCAGTCTAAAGCTTTTTATTTGGTAAAGGCTCATTATTGTGATTACTGTGAACTTACAGCTGAAACGAAGGATCCAGCAGCCATTCAGGATGCCCTGCAGAGCGGTCAGGGTAGAAGCCTTGGTGGGATCATCTGGTACAACCACATGGGTGACTGGAGAGACATGTAATCCAAGTTAGGAGCATTTAAACACAAAAATGATGATGTTGAAACATGATGTTGAGCATTCATAAGAGACTGCGGATCTTAGAGTGTCATATTAAAGGAATACTTCAACCAAAAATTTTAAATTCTCTCATCATTTACTCACCCTCATTCCATCCAAGATGTGTATGACTTTCTTTCTTCTGCAGAACACAAACTAAGTTTTTTAGAAGAATATCTCACTCTGTAGGTCTATACAATGCAAGTGTATGGGTGCCAAAATGTTGAAACTCAAAAAGCAGATTAAAGGCAGCATAAAATGTAATCCATAAAACTCCAGTGGTAAATCCATGTCTTCAGAAGTGATACGATAAGTGTGGGTGAGAAACAGATCAATATTTAAGTCTGTTTTTTACTATTAATCTCCACATTCACTTTCACATTCTTCTTTTATTTTTTGGCGATTCACATTCTTCGTTCATAATGCCACCTTCTGGGCAGGGAGGAGAATTTATACAGGCATGTGATTGGCAAAGGACAAAAAAAATAAAATAAAATGTACCGAGCAGCCTCTGAGGATTTTTGGAGGATTTCAATTCTTGAAAACATAGCTGTTGATGAGCACAAAACTACTCAAATGGAGTACAGAAGTTATGAACTTGGGAACTTTTTAAGTCTATTTAGCCTGTTATTCCGTCTTCTGACACCTGCATACAGGCACATTTATAGCAAACAAATGAATGAACAGTGCAGGACCAATAAGAGCAAACCTAATTCTAAACCTATTCTAAACAAAATTCACCCAGTCAAAAGTTACCCAACATATTATGTTTAAACAGTCAGGACATTGCTGAAAATAATTAACAGGTAAGCAAGTCTAAAAATAAAATAGGCAGAAAAGTTGTGCATATTCTACGACTTAGAATTAGCATTAGATATACTACAAAATATTACAGCTGTTCACTCAAGAAAGTTAGCCAATATCAGTTATGATTAAATACAAAATAGCTAGGTTAGAAATATAGGCATATGAACATAAACCTAATATATAATCTTAAACATGACATCCACTCACAGAATAACCACTTTAACAGTTGGCATTACTTTGAAAAGTAGACTACTTGATGAACTGCCAGGGTAAAAAATAAAGTGGAAAATATCGGCATACCTAGTGTACAATAGCCATTTACTGCTTACTCAGACCATACATTTTTGTTGAGCGAAATTAACAACATGTCGACGTGGTCTGGTGACAGATGAGACCTGACTCACTTGCGTCACACTGCGTTGCGAACCCCATTATAATCAATGACGCTGTCTACACTGGAAGCATCTGCTCCAGTGCGTCGCATCGTCAATAAATGGATGACCCGTCTATTCCGCGCTGCACATGCTGGCATACCTGCCAGCAAGACAAATGGACCAGTTTAGAATGTGTGCTTTGTCCACTGTAGACAGCTGTTGTGGTGTGGTATGTCAACAGACGTGCCCGGAGTAGACAGGTGAGGCAATTAATCTCTGAACTTGAAAAAGTCAGTTCGGATGGAACAATAAAGCCTTTGTTCACACCGCAGCTGAATGTGGCCCAAATCAGATTTTTTCACCCTCATGTGACACAAAAACGTTGGACTAAAGTGTAAAAACAGTCATAGCAACTTGTGTTTCGCAACTCCGCTTCCTGCAGAATGACCAGTGATCACCACTGATACTTTGCTTCTCTTGTGAGAGGACAATTTCCTGCACGTGCTGCGAGCAGGCTGGAAGCAGCTCACTCATGAGTTGTGGCACATGCCGAAAAATACAACATTCAAAGCGCTACAACAGCATTTACTTCATGAATGACAATTGTTTGGGTGAAGAGTATCAAGAATGCACTGTTTATATTAACACCTGATGAGATATTTCCTCCCCCCCATTTTTTAATGGATTTACACAATTCACGTGGGTCACAATTTTAGGTCGGAAAAGACGGAAATCACATCCCTGCTTATAGTAAAAAAATAAATAAAAAAAAAAGACTTAAATATTGCTTTGTTTCTGAACCACACCTACCATATCGCTTCTCAAGACATGGATGAAACCACTGGAGTTGTATGGATTACTTTTATGCTGCCTTTGTGCTTTTTGGAGCTTCAAAATGTTTGTACCCATTTACTTGCATTGTGAGGACCTATAAAGCTGAAATATTCTTCTAAAAATCTTTGTGTGTGTTCAGCAGAGAAAAGAAAGTCATAAACATCCGGGATGGCATAAGGGTGAGTAAATGATGAGAGAATTTTCATTTTGGGTGAACTATCCCTTTAATAAGCTCAAGTATTTCCATTTTGTAAACACTGGCGCCTCTAAGACTCCTGACTTCTCTCATTAAAGTACAAACTGAATTTTTCAAAATTGTCATTATTAAACAATAAAGACATGTCTACTAATTTGCTGAACAAGATTAATTATTTGGCAACAGATCTGCCTCCAAAGAAAAAATGCTAGAGATCAGAACAACTGTCTTCGACTATTTGAACTACTGTTTTCAAACCGTGAGGCACATCCGAATCCAATATCTGCTTAACATTCTGCCGACTGATATACCTCCATCTGATCAATATTTAAGGGCATTTTTGAAGTATCCTTCGCTGCACAGCCACGTGGCACCAAAGCAGCCTTTGTGGGTAACAAAGATCCTCTTTACAGAAGCTCCCAATAAATAAAATAACACTTCACCAAGCCCGTGAATAAAATTCAATTCTAGAAAACCACAGAGAAAAAAATCCAAAAGCTCTCCATTTTTGTTGTGACAAATGCACAGCTTACATTCTTAGAGAAAATTACATTCTGCCCTTGTTCAGCTATACGTGCAGCTTATGAGAAACTACTTAAATTACTTTAATTCTGCTCAATTCCAACTTTGATTGTTAAGATGATGAGACACTGCATAAGTTGTTTGTCTGTTAGTGTGATTTTCGTTGGAGTCTAAAAACTCTTGAGAGACACATTTGTCACACAAAACGCTAGTTTCATAATGCATGATTTCATATTATCCTTCTTATACTTTAGCTGGATGGCTTGTAATGCGCATCTCAAAAATAGGTGCTAGAAGAAAGGCAAAGAAAGAACAGACACTTCATTTCACAGCGCTGAAAATGTTTCATTGTTTTATTCTCCAAGTGCTAAGCTGTTTTTAGCTGTCCATGTGGTTGAAATAATCCTGTTCTCAGCAGACACCAATATGTGCAGTAGTACATTTTACTTATAACTTAACTATTTTTATCAAGACAATATACCAGTGCATAGCTTAGTATATTTATAACTATATCATTATATACTTACTGTTATCATCTTTTAAAATTACTCATAACTTGATATACAATTTTTGTCATACTACCCAACTCTACACTATCTTACTCATTCATGTTGTCAATACCTTAAAAGAGATGTACCTGCACTATTAAAGGACTCCACTTGTTTCCCTCCAAGGAGTTTAGCTGCTTTGGCAAGTTGCTTCTGCTGGGTCTGCGTCAGCTGACTTCCAATCAGAACCACTGGACCAGTCTCCCTCACACAACCTGAAGCCTACAAGAATACAAACAGTAAAGCAGACTCCATGATATTGACAGATCTGGGATTACCAAAGCAATTTATGAAACAAAGTACAAAATACCAGTGTTTGTTTTCAGGATTTGTTTGTGAGCCGGATCTGGGTTGTATACCTTAATGAGGCTGCCGGATGGGCTCAGGGGGGTTGTCACAGGATGAGGTACCTCAGGGGCCAGTGTTAGGACCTTCTGCATTTCTGAGGTCAGTGCATAATCCAAAGGCTGCAGGCCGAACATATTCCTGAGAAACCCAGACACATGTGTTGTTTATACAAGCTACATTTTATTGATAAAAAAAAAAAAAAAAAAAACACATATTCAAGGGCATACTTAGTATTCTCTAGATGGGCTTTTTTAAGCCTGATTATACATCTTACACATGGCAAATTATTAGCATTTTTGTACCAACCAACCAACTTGGAATAATCATAAATATGATTTTTATAATTCTAAGGTGAGTGTGTAACTAAATTTATATGATTAGATTTTAAAGTATGTAATTTCTGAACCACTAGCATAACTAGGACTAAACTAGGATATGAGAAAGTATTTTGACACACATTACACACACATCATAAAAAAATATAAATACAAAAATTAACACTTAATTAAATTACAACAATGACATGCTTCAAATATTTCTCAATTAAGTAAACACTTAAGATTTTCCAAGTAATTATTCAAGCAACCAAAGAAATAAATTAAGAGCAGTGAGTGGTTTTCCCACTATCCCACAACTATTAAGCCATTTTTAAGCTGCAAAGGTGGCACAGATGCTGCATCTGAAGTCGCATTTAAGTGTATTTACACGGACTGTTTAACGCTGCTTGGAGGTGGCATAAATGCATTTACACTGCAATTACAAGTGCATAAAAATAAACAAGATTAACGTTTTAAATATAAAATGATGAATATGGAAATATGAAAAGAAAGAAAACATGAAGTTATACTTTAAGTATGAATCTAAATTATATCTCCTCCACCTAAACTATATATTTTTTTTACTAAAATATATGCTATATCATGACAACAACAAAGTTTAAGGCTGCTCTGATGTTGCATTTCATTTACAGAGAACCAAAGCGGCATTAGACCTGCCTTGCTGAGGTGGGTCAGAGCAGGCATAATTAGTAATGAAGATTCATTCATTAATGAAGATTATGACATAGTTTGCACTGTCTGCACAACTAACAGAGTGAAAGGTTAAGGCCTCGGACAAATCAAGAAAGGGCCTAAAGGATCTGCTTGGTGATCAGTGTGCGTGACAGGCCCCTCATCGGATCATTTGTCCCTGTTGGGTGGTGGGGAAGAGAGGTGTAAATGAAAGAAAAGAAGGCAAAGCAGGATGTATGCTGAGATTAAGCTTCAGTGCAGAGATAACACCTGGGGGACAATTAAGAGGTCTACTGGTCCATAAAATTTCATTTGGATTCATGAGCCACAAGCCCACAGTCTCTTCACACCCTCATTGAATGTAAATGATTTTGTTTTGGTGCAGCTCACACCTTCCAATCTCAAAGAGTGAAAATCCAATAATTCCAAACGGTCTCATACCCAGATGCCACATATGTGCGAGAGTGCTATCCATATTGATAAGGGGGAAGTGTGCATTAATCACCAGGAGCTGAATAAGACACTGCTTGCAGTTAAAAGAGTGATATTAGTAAGTTAAAACCTTGCAGTAACTGCATCCATCTTACAGTTGACAAATTAGGCACAGATGCCAGCAGTAACAGAGCCCAATGAATCACAGATCGATGAAGATGTGAAAATTAGTCCTTGGAGGTGCTCCAGCTGTTGCTTTTCACGTAATCAAAGCAATCAAGAGGGATGATGCTAAGCACTGGAGCTAACCAAGTCTCATTGATTGAAAGAAAAGTGCGTTCCTTTGCTTTGATCATACAATCAAACCAACCGAGCTTCTGCAAGTCTAACCCAGGAGTTACAATGTTGAACATACTCAAATGTCCACACTACAGTGTAACAGTAGGGTTCTGAAAAAAGCTAAAAAATTAGGTTAAAAAAATCTAATCGAGAAATTCATTTTTATGATTACACAAACCTTTCAAAACACACCTACCATGAGCTCAGAGATTGTTATGCAATTGTACTGTATATACAGTATGTCTATAGAAGTCTCAAGTCAGTGTGATTTCAACGTCATTCTTTTTAAAACACGCTTAATAGCCACATTTTTTGCAAAGAACTACACTACCCATAATTCCAAAAAGAGCTCCACCAATAAGCAGCAACCACCCACTCCCATAAAGCACTGAGGATGACATAATCAAGTCGACCTACACTTTAAAACACTACAAATCTTTTTGTATATTTTTGAAAAAAATTCAATATACTTTTTATCAATGACTTTAAATCAATAGTTTTATATTGTATCGCTGATATTCTTTTGATTATGTCATTTGCAATGCATCATGGGATGAGCAGTTTATTCCTCATAAATGTACACAGTCTCTGTTCACTATTTTCAAAAACATTTTTACTTCAAATCAAAAGTTGTAATGTTGTGATTTATCTCGGGGCTAGTGACATGGTTCATGGCTTAGAACTCTTTACTGAATTCTATGTGGAAAAAATTATGGGGGAAATTTCTTCCAAAACAAAGACCACTGAAAAAGTGGGCAGAGTTGCACTCTATTACACTGACTTACTCTGTCTTGATTGTTCTTGCTTCACTCAAAATCCCCCAAGAAGCGGCTTTTCATATATACTCGGACCCTGAAAAGCATTAAAGATTACAGCTGGTACAACAGGGATGTGCCAGTCAATACATTCAGCACATTATAGCACAGGCTCAGCCCGCACCAGTGGCCGCCATAGCCCCACTGCTCCGATTCCACACGGCTCGAAGTGAGAGTGATTGATTATGTCTGACAGCAGTGGATTGCGTCTGTACACTGCTTCTATGACAGAGCTGATGCTTCACTTCACCACTGACTAACGAAGCATAAATCTGCTGATGCTTTATGCGCTCCTAATGTGCAGCACAGCATTAGTCAATCAATGCACAAAGGGGACAGACAAAAAGAGACGCAGAGACGCATGCTGAGAACTCTAGGGGATATGAGCTGCAGAGCCCTGCGGAGCATCTTTGCTCTACTGGTTCAGTGCCAATCTCAGAGAAATAGGTTTGAGAGTTCATTCAAATAAAGGGCAGGTGGAGGAGGTAGGTTTCTGATTTTAGAGCAGAGGTTCCAGAAAATCTCTACACTAAATATACACCATCACATAAGTTACAAGATATGCACATCTGATTGAGATTTTGCTATACCGTTTATACCGTGGAAGATAGATTTGCATGGCTATAAGTGGGCAAGTCTGCTTTATGTTACTTTTATGTGAGGCAAACAAAAAAAAGAGTAATGTATTTTACAAGTAATACGAGTAATATACAGTATATCCCTAGACAAAACGTCCTTTAAAGAAATACGAAATTGAATTCCTTTGACATCTTTCATCCCCAACCAAACCGCAACCACAGGTGATCGGTTGTGTATTTGATTAGGTGAGTGAGAGGGTGTCATGTTTAGTACTCACAGAACACTTTGGGATGCGCCACGCTTAACCAAGAGTCTGACCACAGCTAGGTGGCCATTCCTCACTGCGTCGTGCAGTGGCGAGTCATTCTGATAGCCTGGAGTGTTCAACAGCGCTCCGTGCTGTAGCAGTTCATCCACCACTGCCAGGTGACCAAGATTACAAGCCTCATGCTGCAAGATAAAATACAATTACGTAACAAGGGTTGGGTAAAATTCAGAATTTAAGTATTGGCTCCCTTTCAGTTTATGAGTTGGAATTGGCCACGCCCCACAGGATGTAAAATTAGAATGTGAATTGGAATGAAAGGAAGAGGAATACATTGAATTGCAATTCTACGAAGTTCAACAGTTCCACAACAGAGGAATTTCATTAGTCCAACATAAGTTTTGCTTCCAAACATGTATAATTAATTTACATAATTAATATAGAATAATTATGCCTATTTATTCACTGACATTATTTCTCAACTGATTAGAGAGATTCTCTTAACTAAAGTAAATACAGTCAAATCAGTTAACACAAACATCAAAACAAGGTTTAATTTTTCCATACAGCACCACAAAATGTCCACAACGAACATTTTGTTCTAAAATAACTTAAAAAATAAATATTGACATACAAATTTGAATATATTGAGGTATAACCACACAAAGGTGTACCAATAATACACTTGTCTCAAAAAATTCCACAATCTATTAATCCTGTGAAGACTATGGGGTAAATCTGAAAATTCAGAAGTCAGTTTTAATAAATATAATGAAAATACCTATTCTCATTAAAAATGTCTATAAGTGAATTTTTTTAATATTATATTTTATAATGTTTAATATAAATATTTAATTTAATATAATAATAATAATAATATTTTTATGATTTTATATATTATAATTATTATTAATAATATTACTCATATTTTATTATAATATTTGATATAATATTATAATATTTATTATACTTTTTTATTAAATTGAATATGATCTTATATAATCTAATTAATGTTTTTAGAAATACCCCATATGTTGTGTGTAACATGTTTACAGGTGATAAATATTTCACACTGCAATTACAGCATAATTAATTTATATGAATTGCATTCCATTTTAATCCTACTTCCTTAAATTCAAATACAAATGACAATTCTACATCCTGTTTGCTGCCTCAATTTAAATTCAGGAAATGTAAAAGGTATTCTCAATTCAGTTCTGCACTGTGCACAACTGTGTACATAACACAGCCTTAGAGATCCAGATATGACAATTTCCTGGCATATTACATAGGAATATAACAGAATCAGCATTTTTATATTAGTTTGGACCTCATAATTCCAAAGTATCAACAAGCTAGCAAAGGTCCTTAAGCCATACAATGCAACCTGTCTGTGGAAAGTTTGACAATATATTGAATGTAAGCACTTACAGTAAGTGCAAACCTATTCATGTGGCAAGAGAGATACAAAATTTGCACTGCTTTCAGGGAGCGTTAATATTTTATTTTCCAGTGTTTGAGTGCAATTCTCTACATGGATCCACACTTTTCATCAAACTAAATGGTACGTAAGATTTATAGGATTTAGCAAAAACATCTTAAAGGATAAAACATTTACAGTACACCCACACAACATGAAAGAGTATTCATGAAATCTACATTAACCATTCATAGCAGTTGAGTATTGATTGAACATGAAGTTTTCTGCAAGGATAACACATTTTCCCAACAAGAAAAAGCTTTCCAACCATTTTCACAAATCACCCTAGAAACAAGGCTGTTGACTGTAAACGTTTAATGCTGCATTGTGTAAGTGGGTTCTCTTGGCTCACCAGTGGTGTCCAGCCTGCATTGTCCTTCAGGTTGGGGTCAGCTCCCAGCACAAGAAGATTTCTTACCTCCTCCACATCACCCTGTACAAAAAAAATCAGGGGTCATAAGGTCATTAACGAAGGTTAATTATTGATTGCTCAGACACTCACAGTGACCTAGCATCTATCCTTGAGTGACTCACAGATGGCATACTAACAATGAAGAACAATCTCAGACAAGAAACATAGTATAGAGCAGTGGTTCCCAACTAGTTGGTCATGACCCAAAAATGGGTCACAGGTCTGTTCTGATAGGGTCATGGACAGCAGGTAAAAAATCATTCTAAATGCAAATAACAAGCAAATATATACTATAGTTATATATAATTCATAGGATGGCCAAAAAAAAATAAAAAATAAAAAAAACAGGCTTATTTACTTCTAAAAGGAAGAAAAGTCTCATATATTTTGTTGTTGGCATTAAAGGCTGTGTCCAATCAAACTCTACGCTAATTTGGCATGAGTTCATCCATCACTTGTTAGAAAATTGACAAGTAGATGCCAACATGGACAGATAGCGTAATGCCCTCATCTGAAAACCATGAACCAAACTTTGCAAGGTAAAAGAAAATACAACCCAGACTACATAAATACTGGTTGCAATATATACAACAACAAGAATACACCATTTGTGCTGTGAATTTTGGGCTGCCCAGAGCATGAAACGATTGAAATTCATTGTAGTAATTATTATTGTAATCATTTTGTATATTTTTAGGCCTAGGGCTGAATGATTTGGACAAAAATATTGTGTCTTTGACTTGCGATACTGTGATACTTTGAACTGTGTTATGATTATTAACATTTAATTGATGAAAAATCAAGTCCTGGGCAAACATGCTCTAAAGTCAATGGAAATACTTATCAAGAAAGGGTGTTCACATTGGAGTTCTCTTAAAAAGAACCAGACATAATAAACAAAAAATACAGTGAAACATACAGAGGAAAAAAGGTTTCACATCATCTTAAATCTATTCACTGTGTACCTGTTTTTGTCCACTTTGTGATAGGGTCTTAGCATCATTATTTTCTGGAACACAATATAAGTTACTATTATTAAGTTAAGACAATTTTACAGAAATATATTTTTGTATAATATTAACAATAACAATGACAATAATATAATAATAATGATCATTATTATAAAACAGTACCAGATTTTTGTAATAATTTCTTAAATTGCACGCAGCATTGCTATGCGGTCCGGTTAAACCTGTAAGACTTTAGTTTGGCAGAAGCTTTTATTTTGGCGAAACACTGAATGAAGACATTTCATAGAGTTGGCTATGACATTGTTATACAGAAAAATGCTCGCATCCACAAAAACCCGGTGTTATGAGGTTACTTTAGATTTGAATAGTAACTTTTAGCGGTCAAGCATATTTTGAATTACGCAAATCTAGTGCGCTGTAAATATAACGCTCTCAGCTCATTAGCCTCGCACATGCCTTTGAGTACAGTATATTTTACTACAGGGACCAGCGCTGTGCACATACAGTAAAAGCAACAAGCAGCGCATGTAGACTATTTATTTAATTAAATTGCAACCCTTGCAGATTCATAATCATACTACGTCATATCGCAATTTCGATTTTATTTTCAATTAATCGTTCAGCCCTAGTTGAGCCTATGCATTTTATGAAAATATTAATATATTTCAATGTTTGATTTTAAAGGTCAGGTGTGTAATTTCTGTGCCATTAGGGGCACCAAACAAAATTGCTGAAGTAATGCCTTTCTCATGAAGCAAAACCAATAGAGAACCACTCGTACAGGCCGAAGATATTCTTTACCATCACAAACCTTTATTGCAGCCAAGTGCAGTGGCGTCTCTCCCTTGTGGTTCCTCTTCATGTAAGCTGGACTTCTCTGGTTGCGTCGCACCACAGGAGACCTCCCAAGGACAGGAGTATATGACGACCTTCTCGTTAAAGGTGAGAGGTTCAGCTTCACATTTTGCTCCTCTTTGGACTGTTTGGAAGTTCTCAAACTCTGAGAAAGATCTTTAGTTGGAAGAGGTGTGGACTGTGTGGTTCCTTCTCTAGTTAATCTCTTCCTCCGTCCTGGAGATGTTCTGGGTCTTTTTGGTGTACTAGCTGATTTTTCACTATCCTGGTTCACTCTGGCTCTCTTTGGTACTCTGGAAGGGGAAGACTGAAGAGACCCTGGGGCATTTTTATTTGATTCTGAAGTGTCACTGACAAGCTCAGACAGCTGGTCATGAGAAGGAGGCTTCTTACCACCAGACTCAGTGTCTTCAACATCAGGAATTAGATTTTGATTTTCTCCTTGATGGACAGTCTTCTGAGGTTCCTCAGGCTGGCTGCCGGGGCACTGGAAAGACACTCTCTTACTGGACTTGCTGTTGTCATCTCCAGAGCTCACCTTCTCAGCTTCTTCATCATTCCTGTCTAGAGCACCTTCTTTACCAAAGCCCCACTGTTGGTTAATGGCCTCTAGCTTTAGCCTTTTGCATTCCTGCTTAGTCTGAGTTCTTTTTACGGGCTTTTTAGGACCACGGGCTTGTTTGCAGGCTGGGTTGACCCTCTTTGTCTTCGTTTTCTTAGTTACTTTCCCACGTGGAGGAGTTGAGGACCCAGAGTCCTGGGAGGATGAGGTGAAGTTGAAGACGGACAAATCTTTAGGTTTGGACGCAGGTGATGTAGTGGGTTTCTTTTGCTGATCTTCTTTTGACAAGTTCACCTCAACAGGCTTCTCAACGCAACAGCGTACTTTGCGACTTTTTGGGCTAAACCATATCTTGAAGTTCTTCTTCTTGGTGACGGAGCTCTCTTTTGAGAGAACAGCATCAGTGGGTGTGGCTAATCATAAGGAGAATCACATTATGTCACCCACTGTAAAAACTTACATAAAAAATGTGATTCATATTTAAAAATAGACTGAAGAGTCAATTATGTGAAATATTTTCTTTTTGGCCTGGCTCTGTGGGTGCTTCTCATTTCTGAAATTGTGCATCCAAATTTAAATGTCCTGCTCACTCAAGCGTGACTTCAATGCACTGTTAAACCGTTAAAGTATGTGACAATTATGGTTTATTTAAAGCGCAAAGTGAAACATGAATTAAAACTGTTGTGTCAGATGTGAAGGGGGAGGGGAATTTATGCATGCGCCAGGTGCTTTGACCAAAAATTCTTCCACATAGGATGCTCCTGTGTTTCTTTGTTCAAGCGTCCTCGGTAAGCTTCCTCTGTCCTTGATCCTCACCTCCTTTGCGGTGTTTTCAGTGAATTGATAGGTCCTTCACGATGGCTGACTTTGATCGATTACCAGGTCACGGGCTCGAGGACGGAGGAGTGAGGATGCACAATTTAGGAAATGAGAAGCACCCTTTAAGTTATTAAAAATACATTACAAATGCAATTAATGCTGACAATTTAAATGCACAACTTCATTTCTGAAATAAAATGTATTTTGATATTTTTTGGGGGCTTAAAGTTGAAAATGTATAGGTGGAGTGACTGCTCAGAGAATAAGGTTGAAATTCTTGTAAAAAGGTTATTTATTATCATCCTTTACTGTAAGTAAATACAACAGTGAAGCTGTTTTCTTTAAAAAATGTATTATTAATATATTTGGAAAATATTTTGATCGCCATATCGAAGTCAATATCGTTTAACCAAAGTCCCTTTCAAGGCAAGTCAGTCCACTCGGCTGCCATCTTGGGAACACTCCCGGTCAGCTATTTCTATGGATACAAGCAGCATGAAAGTACAGCTTCTATCTACTGGGAAAGACCACAATCTTCAGAACGGTGGGTCAAGATTATGAACATATTTAAAATCAGTAGTAGTAAGGGCAGTAAAATCTGACCACAATGGTATGATAAATTGTGTTTCTTTAGCTCAGATTACATTAAAAACGCTATTTTTTCAGGCTGGTCCAGCTAATGAACGAAGCCATTTTGTCATCATGTGACAAGAAAACCATAAAACACCCCAGGTCCCCCCATGACTGTGTCAATGTCAGTTAAGAATAGTAATATATATTACGTATTTATATATAATATTCAATTTTGACATGGCAAGGTTATTTCAGGTTTTTAAATAGCCTAACAAAATAATTGTAGGCAAGGCAAGTTTATTTATATAGCACATTTCACACTTTTCAAAGTGTTTTACATATAAATGATAAAGAAAATACAAGATAGATTAAAAAGTATTACATTTCTAATATAATACCCACAATTTTTTTAACCTAAAAGTATAAAAAACTTTTTTTTATATTACTTTTTTTACCTTGAAATAAATATGAAAAATATTAAGATGTGTACATGCGAGTGTAAATATTCTATTGCCTTTTACTTGGTAATTTAATCAAAATTTTTGTTGAACATAGTATACATGTTTTTTTGTTTTTTTTTAATCTATCAAATCAAAATGAATACATTTCTTGGCACATGCATTTTGAAAAAGAAAAATGTTTAATAAATAAATCTCAGACGTTATGACCTTATTTTTAATTGCTCCTTCAGCTCAAAAATGAGCTTTGATATAATTGAATGACTAAATATCCTTTGCTGACACTAACCTTCTAATTTTGGCAAAGCTAAACACAAGTGTACTGTGTACATGAGCACATTTGATATTCCTCTTCCCCCGACTAGCTTTTATGCTATAGCATTCACCAGCATGAACGACCCAGTGTGACCCCTCCACTGCCTCAATCTCCTCTGCAGCGTTAAACACCCTGACCTCAGGGCCACAGACCTGTCTGTCAGACAGCACATCTCTCTGCCACTGGCAACATCACCCCGGCTTTAACTCAGCCCGGAGCAACCAGCTAAAACCACTATGGATAATTTCATTGCATAATTATAGTCATTACGTGGCTCAAAGTTCACTTGGGGATTTATGTGTGGAAAAAAGCACATTACCTCATGAAGGGATGAAATAACATACATGTGTTAGGGTTTTAATTGGGTGCCTAATGTCATGTTGTGAAGGTCTTGTCTTACCTGAGACCTCTGTAGGGTTCAGTAAGGAGTCTAGATTGCAGAAGAGTTCTGTTATGTTACATAGCTGTCTGTTGATCTGAATGTCTTTCACCCATGCAGGACTGTGGCACACACTGCAGCCGTCTCCAGCATGGGGGCCTGCACAAGACCTGTATGACAGACCACATGCATACTTTATGATCTAGCTATAGGCTGAGAGATCTGTGTTCCAGGACTGACCAAGACCTGCATTACACTAGGCATGTGACGGTATATCACGGTAATTAACATGTACGATATTGTTATTGTAGGCACTTCAAAATACCATAAATAATTCTTTAATTGCCATGCCAGCTTCTAGGGCTATTTCCATGATGAGAAATGTGTAAGGAACTATATATAAGTTTTTTAAAATAAATGTTTCCTAAAAACTCTAAAATTGCGTTAGGTTTGACTTTGTTAAAAATTTCTTCCATAGTGTTGACTGAATAAAAAAGGTTTCTCATGTACAGTCTAATAAAACGTTTCATGGATAATGGATTCTGGCAGAAGGTACATGTTGATGAGTCTTCTCCTAATATTAAAAACTTGTGTGACATCCTGGAGTGACCTATTCGATAGCAGGTGTAGACGATCTGGTCCCAGTGATTTGAAAATAGAGAAACATTTCTTTTGCCAACAATAGGGCTGATTTCATGGAGTTTGTTCATGGTGCGTTGGTCCCACTCAGTTTGCCATTTTTTGATAATATGCGAGTTTATTATGGGTTTTAGGTCAGTGAGAGGTAATGGACAATTTTTGAAATCCGCTGATAGTGCCTCTTTTGCAGCAGTGTCTGCTTCTTCATTTCCTGGGATTCCACAGTGTCCAGGTACCCAGCAGAAGTAGATACATTTTGGGCCTCCAGATCCAGCAATTTGCAAAGAATATTTACAAGCATTAGGTGATAATTTTTTAGGGATGACATTGCTTGAAGACATGATTTTGAATCTGTAATTACCAGTACGTTTTTCTGTTGCATAGTCTTTATGAAGTCCAGTGCTAAGGTGGTAGTGTTTGCCTCTGCTGTAAAAATTGAGCTGTGGTTGATCACAAATGCAGATGATACATGGTCTTCATATTTTGATCCATCTGTATATATAGGGGTATGTGATGGATATATTTCTCTAATGTAGAGGAGTTATTGTTGAAAGTCATTTGGGTGGGTTTCAGATTTTTTGTTTCTTGTTAGGTCTAAAATTATTTTTGGTTTTTTAAAGTTCCAGGGGGGGATTATACAGAAGTGTATCTGTTCCAGTATGCTCAGATCTACTTTGAGATTTTGTAACTGTGGTTTGATCCGTAATCCAAAAGGTCGGATATGTCTTGGTTTTTGTTCATATAGGCTTGAAGAAGGGGTTAAGAAAACAGGATGGAAAGCTGGGTTTTATTTGTTGGTCTTCAGCTTTGTTGTATATTGTAGGGCTAGTTTGAGGCATCTGTTCTCCAGAGAAAGTTAATTTGCTTCTACATACAAACTTTGAGTTGGTGATGTTCTAAAGGCCCCTAATGCCAGTCGTATGCCTTGATGATGTACTGTGTCCAAGAGTCAGATATACGATTTCCTGGCTGATCCATACACTATACATCCATAATCCAGGCATGATCGATTTAGTGTTCTGTAGAGATTTAAAAGAATTAAACTTTCTGCACCCCATTTTGTTTTAGTTAAAACATTTAAAATGTTCATGGCTTTAAGACATTTATCATTTAAAATCTTTATGTGAGGGATAAAACTCAGTTTACTGTCAAGAGTTATTCCAAGGAATTTGGTTTTCTTAACCACTCTGATGTGTTCACCATCCATGAATATCTCTGGATCAAGATGGAGAGAGCGTAGCTGGCAAAAATGCATACAAACAGTTTTGGTCTTTGAAAATTTAAAGCCATTTGATACTGATCAGGACTGCATTCTGTTAATTGTCAGCTGTATTTTCTGTTCAATGTTATTCATGGATTTGCCTCTGTAGCAAATACCATCCACATAAAGACTGCAATGGATTTCCGACCCGATGGCTTTTGCGATGCCGTTGATTTTGATACTAAAAAGTGTAACTGATAAAATGCTTCCTTGTGGTATGCCTAGCTCTTGTTTATGTGGGTCAGATAGAGTATTACCTACTCTGACTTTAAAATGTATGTTTGATAAAAAATTAGCAATAAAAATGGGTAATTGTCCTCTAAAACCAAGTTGATATCCTTTAAAATACCGAATTTCCAAGTGGTGTCATAAGCTTTCTCTAAGTCAAAAAAGACAGCCAATGCATGTTCTTTTCTGATGAAAGCATCTCGTACGTAGCTTTCAAGGCTGATGAGGTGATCAACAGTACTTCTTCCTTTTCTGAAGCCACACTGAACTTTACTTAAGAGATGTTGCAATTCCAGGATCCATACTAGACGTTCATTAACCATTCTCTCCATGGTTTTGCATAAGCAACTTGTCAGGGCTATTGGGCGGTATTTGTTGGGGTCATTATGATCTTTTCCTGGTTTTGGGATGGGAATGATTATCGCTTCTTTCCAAGAGAGTGGAATATTCCCTGATATCCAAATAGAGTTAAAAAGTTTTAACAGTAAAGACAGGAAATTGTGAGGCAAATTTTTTAAAAACTGGTAGTGGATATCATCTGGTTCTACTGCTGTATCAGCTCTGTTTATGGCTCGTGTCAATTCTTCCACTGTGAACAGTTGATTATAAGGTTCCTTATTATTAGGTGAAAAATGTATACCTTTCTTTTCGTCCTGTGCTAGGAAAACTTGGAAGGCATTAAGGCAATTTCCAATGGAGGAGTTCTTTTCAAAAGTTTCTGCTAGGGTATTTGCAATCTCTTGTTTTGAAGTTAGAATTGTGTCTTGATATTTGATGTGCTGAATTTGAGCTCCATCATTCCTGCCCTTCATCCTGCGAAACAGATTCCAGACCTTTTTTGTTGAGGTACTTGATGTCAGACCAGACACAAACTGTCTCCAACTTTTCCTTTTAGCTTTATTTATTATTCTTCGAGCTTGTGCCCTACTTATTTTAACTTTAACAAGATCTTCACTTGTTGGCCTTCTGAAGAATAATCTTTCAGCCTTCTTCCGTTGCATTTATCATCAAACCATGGCATCCGTTTGCATTTTGTGTTTGGATATGTTTTTGAAATGGTATCATTTGCTATGGAGATGAGTGTACTGGTGAAATGTTTAATAACATCTGGATCATCTTCAGAGGCTTCATTACACCTTTCATAGCAAAGCGTTTGAAAATGATACCAGTTAAATTTTTTAAACTGCCATCTTGGTATTTTTAGAGCTTCTTCTCTTCCTTTTAGGGTTAATATTGATGGAAAGTGGTCAATCCTACAAAGGTCATGCCATACTTTCCATGAAAGGTCTCAAAATAATTCAGGTTCACAAATTGTTAGGTCAATTGCCGAGTATGTTCCGTGCCCTGGGTGTAGGTAAGTGCTGGATTCATCATTTAGAAGACATAAGGCGTGATTGTCTAGGAATTCTTCTATCCTCTTTCCTTTGGTGTCATAATGGGTATTTCCCCATAGAGTGTTGTGACTATTAAAGTCTCCCATGAGTATATATGGAGAAGGAAGTTGGGCTACTAGGCCATTCAGGTCCTTGTGTGCAACAGTAATATTTGGTGGGATGTATATGGAATGCACAACTCACCACACGCCCCACCGAGAGCGAACCACATTATAGCGATCACGAGGAGGATACCCCAAGTGCCTCTACCCTCCCTAGCAACCGGGCCAATTTCGGCTGGAGTCACTCAGCATGCCCTGTGATTCGAACTAGCGAACTCCAGGGGTGGTAGCTAGCGTCTTTACCACTGAGCTACCCAGGCCCCCAGTTCCACTCGTTTTTACAAACTGTTTTTGAAAACTGAGAGACAACACTTTAAGAGATACCTAGCTAAGTGACAACTAAGACGAACAAAGGAAGTGAACTGTTGTTGCCAATTGCAGATAATGTGTAGCTTGCATTCAAGTGCCCAAAGAGTAGTTCACTAAAACTCCGTTAGCTACACAGTAACATTTGCGTCTTGTAGTAACTAAACTACAGTTGTAATCCACTAAAACTATGTCCTGTAATTAATAATGGCAATGTAGCACAATGACGATTTAAATTTTAAGTTCAAATTGGAACACAACGCAATCGTACGTTTCCATGTAGTGAACTTGGGGTTATAAATGTGTAGCTAGCACCAAGCTATACATTAGCAAATGGCTTGCTATCCTGAAAAACATGCATACTATTGTTGTAGCCTAGCAGCTGGCTGGATAAAAATAGTCTAGCCTTAATTTAACATTAGCCTCAACAAGACAAGGTCTGTATTGATCTGTAATGATCAGTGGCCCCGTGGCAGAATTACCATTTAAATATTAAGACATCAACTAAATGTTATATTTGGTTATGTATCGATGGTGTTGATGATGGAAGTTTTTTAAACGTTCAAGGTTCTTTTCAAAGTTATTTGTTATCTGTTCATTTAAAAGCCAGTTTGGTATTGAAAAAGAAATTAAATTTGTTATTAAGAGAACAATAATAAAGTTTGTTTATTGTTCAGCCTGTTTTTATAATGTAATTCAGTACTGTGATAATACCGTATACCATGATAAAAGCTTCTACAATTATCGTGACGTGAAAATGTTATACCGTCACATGCCTACATTGCACATCAATAATAGTATGATTATATATTAATAGTAGTATGGTAATATATTGTATGATGTACTATGATTACATATTATACTATAGAGAGATATTAATTAATATTAAAAATAATAAGCATGATCAAGACTTGACTTGCTTATAAAAAGTTTATAATAGCATGTTTATAAAGTATATACCACATAAGGTTATTAATGATTGGAGCCTGACCAAGACTTGCATTACATATCAAATACAGGTTACAATCGCATAATTATTGACAAAGAAATATTTATAATTCAGGTTGACCAAGACTTGCATTACATATCAAAAGCTCTTTATTTATCCTATGGGTATATAAAGTATTTAAAGCTACTATAGATAAATGTTTATGATTCAGGCCTGATCATGGCCTGTACATCATAGCAAATAAAGGTTGCAATAGTAGGATTATCATATATTTTGTATGGTAGACAGATATTAATGATGGGCCTGATCAATACCTTACAGTTGTGCTCAAAAGTCTGCATACCCTTGGAGGATTGGTAATATATGTACCATTTTTAAAGAAAAAAATGAGTGAGCAGGCAAAACATTTATTTTATTTCTTATGGGATTCATATTCAACTGTAGGTTACAACAGAATGGCACAATCATAAAACAAAACATGGCAACAAAGAAAAACATGAAATGACCCCTGTTCAAAAGTCTGCATACCCTTAGTTCTTAATACTGTGTATTGCCCCCTTTAGCATCAATGACAGCGTGCAGTCTTTTGTAATAGTTGTCTATGAGGCCCCAAATTCTTGCAGGTGGTATAGCTGCCCATTCGTCTTGGCAAAATGCCTCCAGGTCATGCAAAGTCTTTGGTCGTCTTGCATGAACCGCTCGTTTGAGATCTCTCCAGAGTGGCTCGATGATATTAAGGTCAGGAGACTGTGATGGCCACTCCAGAACCTTCACCTTTTTCTGCTATAACCACTGGAGGGTCAACTTTGCCTTGTGCTTAGGGTCATTGTCATGCTGGAAAGTCCAAGAGCGTCCCATGTGCAGCTTTTGTGTAGAAGAATGCAAATTGTCTGCCAGTATTTTCTGATAGCATGCTGCAGTCATCTTGCCTTTAGAGCTCACACACCCGCAAAGCATCAGTGAGCCACCAACATCCTTCACAGTGGGGATGGTATTCTTTTCACTATAGGCCTTGTTGACCCCTCTCCAAACATAGCGCTTATGGTTGTGACCATAAAGCTCTATTTTGGTCTCGTCCCTCCAAATTACAGTGTGCCAGAAGCTGTGAGGCGTGTCAAGGTGTTGTCAGGCATATTGTAGCCGGGCTTTTTTGTGGCATTGGCGCAGTAAAGGCTTCTTTCTGGCAACTTGACCATGCAGCTCATTTTTGTTCAAGTATCGTCGTATTGTGCTCCTTGAAACAACCTTTTTCCAGAGCAGCCTGTATTTCTCCTGAGGTTACCTGTGGGTTTTTCTTTGTATCCCAAACAATTCTTTTGGCAGTTGTGGCTGAAATCTTTCTTGGTCTACCTGACCTTGGCTTGGTATCAAGAGATCCCATAATTTTCCACTTCTTAATAAGTGATTGGACAGTACTGACTGGCATTTCCAAGGCTTTAGATATAGTTTTATTTCCTTTTCCATCTTTATAAAGTTTCATTACCTTGTTATGCAGGTCTTTTGACAGTTCTTTTCTGCTCCCCATGCCTCAGTATCTAGCCTGCCCAGTACATCCACATGAGAGCTTACAAACTCATTGACTATTTATACACAGACACTAATTGCAATTTTAAAAGCCACAGGTGTGGGAAATTAACCTTTAATTGCCATTTAAAACTGTGTGTGTCACCTTGTGTGTCTGTAACAAGGCCAAACATTCAAGGGTATGTAAACTTTTGATCAGGGCCATTTGGGTGATTTCTGTTATCATTATGATTTAAAAAGGAGCCAAACAACTATGTGATAATAAATGGCTTCACATGATCACCATCCTTATATAAAATACATTTTTCTTTTTTTTTTTTTTTTTTGCATGATCGGTCATATTTTCAAAATCAGTTTCACAATTTCTGCCAGGGTATGCAAACTTTTGAGCACAACTGTAACTGCATACCTAATACTATTTATGATCATATAAATATATACACCATATAAACATATTACTCTGTATTACTACATAAGTCTTGTGAAGATTATATGAGCCTAATGAAGAACTTAATTGCTTTTCTGATACAGTTTATAATAGTATGTTTATTTGCTAGAGAGATGTTCATGATATAGGCGTGATCAAGCTGTCAGTCACATTATATAAATAAACTGCTGATTCTAGAATCAGATATTCATGATGTGCCCTGGGGGTCATGAATAAATAAATATATCAATATAAGGCAGTCAGCAACACGCATCTCTAATTTACTTTACCTGCAAAGCATATGTTCACAGAGTCCTAGGCACACTGGCTCTTTCATGATGTTTGAGCTGCAAAATCAAGTTAAAAATGACTTACATTGGATACAAATTAAGTTGTATTAACAACGAGGAAGTTAGAGCTGTTTTCCTTATGACTGAAATAAAACATACCATTTTGAACAAAGCAGAAGTTTTCGGAACTGAGCAATCGCCTCTCTCGTTTTCGTCCATGTCACTGCCTCTGATTGTATGACAGGTTCGCGATCCATGATATTAAAGAAATTACAGTATTTCTATAAACGTAATGATATAATCATGTGGTTGCTTTTGCAGCTCGCGCCAACATCAACAAGGAAGCGAAGAGGAGGAGTTCCACGAACTCACGATCTGATTGGTCAACTGGACTTTAGTTATGAAGTTCAATAAGGGTCTTCCATCTTTTTGCTTTAGGATTACAAAGTAATATAAATCATGCAAAAAATATAATATAATATAATATAATATAATATAATATAATATAATATAATATAATAATAGCATAGGATTTTCTTGGGGTCCACATGTCATTTCTACAATGTACTACATTTTTAATATCATCATCCTAGGCTGCATGTCTTAATATACTGGATAAAATATTAAACTCAAAAGTTGGAACTAATTTTTGTTTTCATTTTTACAATTTCACTACTCTGATTTGAGCAGATGCTGCCATTTTTGTCTCATCCCTGCATGCTTTGCATAATCTTCTAAAATGGAAAAACTGCATATTTTTCCATTCTCTAATCGAAATGATTCAAACAAAACATATTTTCATGGGGATGTTATTTGAATTGGAAATCAATGTATATTTTTCAACCTGTTGGTTTTTGCATTATCCCTTTAACCAAAAGAGAGAAAAAAAGAAAGAAAAAAAAGAAAGAAAAAAAACAGTTCTCACGATGTGAGTTCTTACTATTTCTGCCATATCTATACATAGAGTAAGAGTAATATGTCATTCCAAACCCCAAGAAACAACTGCACATCATTAAACTAATGGAATATTCCGGGTTCAATACAATTTCAGTTCAATCGAAAGCATGTCAGTGGCATAATGTTGATTACAGTGGCAAATTCTCAGGGCCAGCAAAGCCTTCTCTGCTGGCCTAACATGCCAAATAAATAAATATTTTTCATCCTTTCATTCTCAGTCAACATTTTGCCTATGTATTTTTAATCGCTTTCCACTCTTAATTAATCTACAAACAAATAGAGAAAAACGAAAAGTTTATCCAGTCAGAATGTATTCCTTGCGAAGCGTAACAGCTGTTTCACAAATCACATGCCGGAAGCAGTGCATGAGTCTGAGCTCCACCCCCTCAGGCCTTCAGAATTTCCACAGAATCCCTCAACAGTGCAAATGAATGAGCAACTAAAGACAGATTGTCAGATTCATCAGCCAGTCAGATTGATTTATTTGTTCTTGGTGGGTGTGATCTTTAGGATATGTCCCGGTCGAGGCCTTCTAGCTGGCCTTGAGTGACGCAATCACACTTTAAGTGATGTACGTTATTTGAAAGCGAAGAGCGCGAGATCGTCATCACTGCCACTATCATAATTGAGAAAGAGATCCTTATGGATTTAAAAACACGAGATGTTCTGCATGACCATGTGATTGCTTATTAAACAGGAAAGGAGGACTGATTTTCACTTCAAGTAAATTGGTAAGTGCTTTTTGTATTGTTATAGCAACATCAGGAGTTTTCTAAGTGTAAATTGGGCTGCTGGAGCATTCAGTGTCAGATCAAGTTTTGAAAAGTAGTGCTGCGTTCCATTCAACTCGGAAAGTCGGATTTTACAACTTCCTACTAGGAAAAGTGCAATGGAATGCATCTTGAAGTCAGAATTACAACTTATAGGCTAGTGCAGAAATTCTCAACTCCGATTTCGCCGAGATGCAGGAGCACAAAAATGTCGACACTCAGGGAGATATACAAAGTAAGTGATAAACATTCACTTTATTAAGTAATATCGATAAATGAGTTCGTTTCCACATTACATGATATTAAAGACTGTTTAACAAACACCTGCAGAAACTGGTGTATAAAACATTATAATCTCTTTTGACAATCGTACACCTGAAGCACAAATGCTAGCGCTGCAGCATTGTTTATCAGTTGGGTTGCTAGGAGACATCTCTAATGAGAGTCAAACCCCTGCTAAGCTAACGGGAGCGTTGCAGTTCCGAATATCGGGGAATGAAATGCATTTATGGTCGGAGATATCAAGTAGGAATATCCCACATCCAACTTGAATGGAACGCAGCATAACCATATACCCTGACGAAACAAAATTTATTGCAAGCAACATTTAAATCGCAAATATTATTAGATAGATTTTTCCAGGTATTATAGACCTAAATATTATAGACTTATAGACCAACATAATGTATGATGCCCAAAGGCATAGGGTGTATTGTTCATTGTGAAACTGTGGTTCCTTAATGGCATGAATCACACTGAAGGCCTAGACTTGTAATGCACGGGCGCCACTGGTTGATTACCACAATAAGTTTTCCACTTGTCCCTCCTTTTCTTTAAAAACAAAAAGTAAAAAATGGAGTTTACAGTGAAGCACTTACAATGGAAGTAAATGTGGCCAGTTTTTGGATGGTTTACATTAAAGGCAGGAATGTGAAGCTTATAATTTTATAAAAGCATGTACATTAATTCTTCCATAACTTGAGTATTAATTGAGCTGTATAATTGTTCAAATTGTCATTTTCTCTCTCATTTTAGGGGATTAGGGTTTTTTTAAAAAGCATTTTAGTATTTACTTATTGACTTTTTTTATGAGGAGGGTCAAGTCAAAATTATTTTTCTGGTAATCAACATACTACCACAAATGCTGTCTATTGAATTTAACATGGAGTGTTAACTCTAAAAACACACAGTATTCCCTTACTCTTTATACAGTACATCTTTTAACTTAGTCATTGCATTTTTTTTTTAATTCAACATTTTTTTTTTTTTTTTACCTTTGGCCTTGATAAATGCAAATGCATCTCAACTGCAAAATAGTAAGAGTACTAAATATCATATAAAGCATTTGCTGTTCTATGCCGCTACATATAGAAGCCTATATATGTAATGTATAAGGAACATGAAAGAAATGTGGTTTAAATGAACATTGAATAGAATTTACACTGTAGTGATTACATCCACAAGACTTTACACAGGAATTAGTCTTCATCTGAAGTACTTTAGTAACTTTACACTTCAGTAACTGCTGTAGTCTCTTCTAGAGTCATTCTTTCAAAAGTGCTCAATATTCTAAGTGAAGGAACCACAGACCTCAACTTATGACATAAAAAGCCAGTTGCACCACATTCAATAAAACAAGCACTCAACAACTGCATCTGAAAAATGGCTTTAATGTAAAAATAAGCGTAGTAAATTTTTTAAAAGAGGAACTGTGCCTTGAAGCAGACAGAGGAAAGAGCCAATTAAATATTCAGTACATTCTTGCACAAGAGATGTGCCTGCAGAGAAAATATTAATGAGAATGAAGATGTGCCGACATTGAAGAATCATTTCCTATATAATTAATTTCTTTTTTTAAGGTTCATTCAGTGGCATTATGTGCAAATCAAGTATTTTATGTGGTCAAAGCATTGAAAGAGTCTAGACTGTCAACATCTGTGCCTTCAGTCTCTTCCTGAGTGTCTGTGTCCGACTTCCCCATGGCAAAGTTAATGAAAACCTAAGGAGGCAAGCCAAGACAATCATTAAGTTTCCATATCACCACCTCTGTAATTCTCAATTTTTTTAATTTCTCTCCTTTTCCAAATTTGTATGCCATAATTGTTTTCCATGGTGTGCAAAATGAGCATTTTTTAAAGAATTTTAACATAGCTCTTTTCCATACAAGGAAAGTTTGTGTTGAGCACATCTGTCAAGCTCCAAAAAGGACCAAATAAGAACCTTAAAGAACTATAAAAGTAGTCAGTTTCTTCTGAAGCCATTTGTGATAGCTGTGTGTGAGGACTGAACCAAACGTTGTTATTCCCTTATAAACTTCCCCTTCACAAAAGCTCTGAAATCTCATTCGCGTTCAAATTCAAACATGGACGTCACTGAGGCAAAAACTGGTTCTTGCGTCTTCCTTGGGGTCGGGGGAATTTGTTACTCACACAAATTGATTGTAGGGTTTCAGAAGATTCTGAATACAGTAAAAGAGTCATATGGACTACTTCTATGACTCTCTAGTGTTCTTTTTTGGAGCTTGACAGCCCTCGTGACTGTTGTTTGAAAGAAGGGCTGCATAAAGATTTTTCAAAAATAACATCATTCAAGCTTGGAACAACATGAGGGTGAGTAAATAAAGACAATCATGATGCCTGTATATTTCACCTCATCTAGAGTGGTCTGGCTGACTGAGAAGTGTTTGATTTGCAGTATAGCCTTGTTGGACTCTAATTGGTCAAAGATGGAAGCCACACCACCAGGAGCAACTGGTACATGATACTCCACCATATTGGAGTGATGATCCTTTATGGACAGAAAATAGATAAAGTTAAATTTGTCCAAGACAGCTAAAATAATAATATACTCTTGCGTAAAATAATTTAGATAAATTCATCCAAATTCATAAAGTACCCCAGCAAATTGATGACCAAACATATTCTCCCTCAAAATAGACAGAACAAAAGGGAGTATTAAACAAGACTTTTTTTTTTTTACGATGTGCTCTTTATTGTTACCTTTAGGAATGTGCTGGGGAAATTCTGCTGCATGAAGTTGCTGATCATATCTACATCGCAGGAGGCCTTGGCTAAATACATCTTCACAGTGAATCCTTTGCCAAACCTGACAGATGAACACATAATATTTTATCACCAGGGACAAAATTATGAAGTGTTTGCTGGAGATAAAGTGCAACAATGGATGTGGAAAACAAAGGAGACTTGTGATAACAGAGGAAAAGGATTGGCACAAGGAAACTGCTGACTCATGAGGAAGAAGAACCACTGACCTGTTCTTGATGTGCTGCAGGGAGCCAAGACATCTGAACTGTCCTTTCACCATTATAGCTAGACGGGTGCACAGGGCCTCACACTCCTCCATACTGTACAACACAAACACATATTGATTAATTACACTCTCCAAAAGCCATCTGTACTGGCAAGAAATGCATAGTGCTAGAAGATCACAAGCAGCATAACAGGCACAAAATACCATGGTTTATTACAAGGTTGGCCAATCGTGTTCAAATATTTTTGTATAATGACCTCTTAACTGTATTATTGACCATTGTCCCAGGCAACAGATTTCCCTGCTGTGCTAGTTTCACGTCTCTTGCATTACTTCGCGATCTCTTTCTTCTGACATACTAAAATAATTAAATCTTAAATCTTTCATATCCATTTTTTATGGATGTAATATTAGCACATTATTTACTATAGCGCTGTTCACTAATTAAAGCCAGATAAAACAAACAGTAATAGTATTATGAGTCTAGGCAACTTTATTAAATACTGTATAGAGGACAGTGAAAATATGCAGTATTGATCATGAACATTCATACCTGTGTGATGTCAGAACCACAGCACATTTGCCCATCACCTGCTCCGAGATGATCTTCCAGAGGTGACGTTTGGAACGTGGGTCCATTCCAGAGCTGGGCTCATCCTAAGAGGGACAGTTAAATAAAATCATGTGGCATGTGTCTTTGAGCTTACAAAACAAATGTAAAGCCCACAAACTCTCCAGGTAAAAACAGTCCTTTAATGCACCAAGCCTACATTGTTTCAAGTCATAATAACTGATGTGCTTTGAGACTTTGGCCGATCAACTCCACCTACACATTTCAGAGATGTTTGTCATAAATGCACAGTATTTTATCCATTCAAACCCCTTTGAGGAAAGACTCACTGCAACATACATTATGCCATGCAATGATTTATTGCGCTGCTGAATGGTTTACTAAACAGTAATGTGTTTTTTTTTTTCGCTCACCAATAGAAGGATCTGTGGGTTTCCAATCAGGGCCAAGGCTGTCGACAGCTTCCGGCGCGTGCCGCAACTGTAGCTCTCACTTGTGTTGTGTCTGTGGTAATTCAGCTCCAACTTTTTCAACAGATAGTTCACAACCTAAAGAACAAAATAAGAAAATATTGAGAGCCTAGCAGCGTAAATTGTTGAAATCTACATGAAACAAATTTTTTCTACCATAACAAAAATTTATTTCCATCAGAAATTGGTTGGATTGTGATTGGGAAGGGATTAAAAAAAAATAAGAGAGTTTCGTGACATCAACCAAAAAGGAAAGTCGTTTTAGAGGCGGAGAAAGTTATTACTTTTTGATTTGTGGTTGCTCTGTCAGGATCCTGTTACTTTGGTCGGTTATGTTTATTGTGTGCTGACAGGATCCTGATGCCTATGTTCTGTGTTTGTGTTTTCATGTTTGAAGCATGGTGTCTGGGTCCTGACTCTTCAGCCTAGTTGGGTTGGGTTGGGTTCTGAGTCGGGATCTGTAAACTCATGCTCCATGTCTCGTCTTTGTGAGCGCATGGCTTCGGGTTCAGTTCTCTTGCCATGCGCTCTTCTGTCGGTCTTGTGTGTTGTTTGAGTGCACATGACTGTGTTTAGTTCTTCATCGACATGTGTACTCTTGTCTGTTTGGTCTTGTATGTTAGCACATTGCTTTGTGTTTGTACTGTCATGTGCTTTCCCGACTCCGCCTACTTGTTCCCTCATTACACCCCCTCGTTGTGTCCTTGTTATGTTAATTAGTTTCACCTGCTCCTCATGTGCTTTCCTCCTTATATATTGTGCCCTCTTCTCTCATATCTTTGCCAGATTGTTTTGTGATTTTGTCAATTGGTTTGTGAGTCCTGTCTGGTCTTGTACCTCAATTGGTTTCTGGTCCGTTTATCTGTTGGTTGTTATTTTGCTTTGCCGTGTTGTTTTCTCTCCCTTGTAAGAGTTTTGTTTGTATTTTTAAGCCCTTTGAAATTGCCTCTGCATTTGGGTCCTCCCTCAGATCCTTGACATGCTGAGGTGTTCTGGGTGGTTGTTAGTTGCATACTGTCCCAAGTCAAAAGAGCCTGTCCTTAGGTCTATATAATATTCTGGTCTCAAGACAAGACATAGGGTCCTACCCCAATATACAGTATGTCTAAGGGATTTTTTTATGCCTGTTTTATCATCCAAGTCAAATCACTCAAGCCATACAATTTGAGGTATCATTCATGTCCCTGCACCATAGTTTAATTCCTAGGTTAAAGACTTTCCTCAAATGAGCAATAGCAAAATAATATTTGCTTTAGCAAGTACCACTAATAATTAAATTATTCCTTTTTCTTTTTTTATTCTTTTTTTAGATCATGTTCCACATCTACGGCTCTGTCATAATTTCCCTACACAGTCTTTTTGATATTAACAAAGCAATAACTGCCCCAAAAAAGGCTTAACAAGTTGTTGGAACACATTAACTGTGTGGTCTTGACATCATAATGAGTCACTTTGAATAACGTTTTGATTAAATGCCTGTTGAAATTTGACCCCAACACAGAGCATGTCATAGTTTCTGCATTCATTTAACTAATTGGATTCATACATCAAAGGATCCAAGAAGGCATTCTATGAATTTTAATAGCTTCACATTAACCTGCAAAAACCATAAAGGTCTAACAGGGTGATATGCACCTACAGATCATCCGTTTTTGGGCTAGAATTGTATGCTTCCCTCAGGACATCAGCCGTTTCCATGCAATCCTCTACTAATCCAAGTTAATGAGGCAAACTAAAGAAGCAATTTCAAAAGTCTCAGCATTCTCTACACAAAGACGTTTGTTCGCCAAGAGATGACTGAAAGTGTTCATACTGTAGATTAAGTTGATTCCCACGCTGCTCTTTTTTATTGCAGGGTAATATCATAAAAGGTGTAAGTTTTACTTTATTTTTAGACAAGGCGGCACTTTATATCCACTTCACTCAAAAACGTAACAACTCAGATTTCAAATTGGATATCAAGTGGCGACCCAATAGAGGATCAGAATTATTAATTGTACAAATGTGTTCTTAAAATCAAACATTGAAATGTATTATATTAATATAAACTGTGAACCACTAACTTGACAGAGGTTTCATGCTCTTGGCCAGTAATTCACAGCACAAGGCACACTGCGAAACAAACCAGGTTTATCCTTGCTGCAAGTAACCTTAGTAGTTTTGCGTATGGTTTTCAAAACTGAGGGCATTCTATGTTGATCTGTCTATGTTGGAATATACCTAATTTTGCTAGCTCCTACTAAGTGAGATCTGATGTACCAAAATATTGAGTTTGATTGGACAACACCTTTGACGTCAACAACAAAAGGTAGCAAAATGTAAGAAGCATTTTATACATATAACATTAACATAACATTTTCTATTAAAGCAGCAGTTTGCCTTATCATTTTTTAACCATAAACAGCCTACAGTTAGACTAATAAACTATATTACTTGGCAGAAGAATTGTTTATTCTGATTATTACCATTATTATTATTATTATTAATACATTTAACAATTTATTGATCACTGATTTTTTTTTTCCATTTATTTTATTATTATTATTATTTTATCATATTGCTGTTGCTGTCATTTTCTAAAATTAATAAGCAACTCAAGGTGGTGTGTTACAGTGATTTTAAAAATGGTAAAGGGGATTTTAGGCACTCTGCTTTGTGTAGTACTTAAAAACACCCTTTAGCAGTGGTAAAATCACTGTAACCCGTGGCCTCTTGTAGCTTATCACTTTAATAATCCACTCAAGACCACTGTTTGATAGGCAAACTATTCCAACTGAAACCGATTTTCATTACTGATTGCTTATGACATATTCCCCTAGACCAGTGTTTTAATCTTTAGGAACATTGATAAAGATTTTGCATCTTCAGCCAAAGGCAAGTTTTACTTAACTGCTTCTTCCCAATAATCCTGAGAGAATGCAAGATTTATTAGCTTCCTCGTTAATCAGTGTGGAGAAGAGCCAACCGTTTCCTGTCAAATGCAATACTCTGGCAATACCAAACTCTCTCTGTCCAGAGATCTAATCAAATGGTTATGTACTTCAACATTTTTCCATCTGCTGCCATTTGATGCAAAGGATATTCGCTAGTGCAGGACTTGGGACTGTGCTGTTGGGACGTTGTCATATTCCTGTGGTTCCAAAGTAATTAGTCTCATGGCATTTACAGTTAAAATTATGTCTCTAGAGATGACTGTCCATGAGCTAATTGCAGCTGTCACTTTGTGTACTATCGGGGGGTCATGTGCCAGCTGAGCAACTGCCATTGAGATAAATGGGATACTAACAGATTGTATTAACGGTATTATATACCCCCTTGATTGTTGCATCAGCTGGAAAACCTGCACTTTCATGTAGGTCACTTTGATAAGCTTTTCAGTTGTCTCTCCCTGGACAAAAAGATTTTGATATAGATGTGGCCTTACCCGGTCAGTCTCCCTCTTGGAGATACCCCTAATTCGGGCATAAAAATAGAGATGTTCCTCTCCAGTCAGGAGGTCATCCAGTGCGTCCACCTGAGGGCAGTAACCAATGTTTATGCCCTCTCTCCTGCAGTTTATGATGTCAACCATTCTCCTAAGGACACAGGTCAGAGAGATTTATGAGCACACAATGAAAACCAGACAAAATTGTCTAGTAAAAGGGGTTTTAGTGCATCATGAATGTGGTGAGCAACAGTAAACGTACTACATTGCAAAAAAAATATTTGTCTTGTTTTCCAGTAAAATACTATTGGGGAAGACAAATAAACTTGTTTTCCTTTTGACTTAAATTTGAATTGAGGAACTGTTTTTCTCATTTTAAGCATACACCTCACTTAATTTCTTAATATAAAACATAATATCTAATGTCATATTGACTTTTAAATAAGATTTTTAGATAATTCTGGAAAACAAGATAACAATACAGATTAATAATTTAATTTATTTTTTTTAATTTTATTTTTTTGCACTGTAGATGTTAGTTTTTAAGGGAAAAGCATTACCCGTCAATGTCACGGATCTTAGCAGAGCCGTCTGTGGGGCTGATGTCTCCTGTCAGCATCTTGAAGGTAGTGGTCTTTCCTGCACCATTGACTCCCAGCAATCCAAAACACTAAAGGAAGACATTGACCTTCCAATCATTCACATTGAATGCTTTGCTGTCATCAATTATTCTTAACAGCTGAATCATAAATCTTCTATGTGATGTGTAATTATGAAGCACAACATATCCCCAATCCCTCAGTGACTACATTTTAATGCACAGCATTTTCCAATTACTATTCCATATTCCCACATTTATATGCATGGTATCAGAATATTATGACTCCATACCATTTCACAATAAATTGCAAGATGTATAGAACATTTTTAACAGGTTTACAGTTAAACTCCCCCCAAATGGGCAATTTGGACCGGACATTGATGGAGAACAATTAACACGTGCCCAACATGCATGGGATCTCTTGCAATACTGTTTATATACCAGTTGGATACCTCATAAATTTATAAGCACAGTCTTAGTGTAGTTTATAATGCTTTTGGACATCTGCATATTGTCTTTTTTATGTTCATACAAAAAATGTGTTTCCTCCTAAATGTGTTTTTCAGTTGAATGATACATTTACTGTTTAAATGCGGACCTAACTGGAATATGGCCAGATTCTGAATAATATCGGATTATTGTGTTTTGATTTGCAAACAGCACAGACCTCGCCAGCTGGGATGCCCACAGACAGCTGCTTCACAGCCTGTACCCTCCTCTTCAGGTGCTGGTAGACTTTAGTCAGCTGGTTGACCTGCAAAATATCTGCACTAGCGGCCCCACTGTTCACACGCAAGCGTTCAGCCACCACATCTTCATCTTCATTTGGACTGTAGCTCTGAAGGAAGTCCCTCTTATGGCAGATTAACCGTCTGTGAAGGACAAATTAATGCACAACAAATCAGACAGCTACAATGTATGATGAGTGAAAAGCAAAGTTTAAATCAAAACCTCTCCTCTGCTGGTCATAGTTCAAACACCATGACTTTGAATTAGGGCTGTCAATTTGACACGTTAATTTAGTGCAATCTTTATCCTGTATAGAAATATGATTTATCTATAAATAAATTTCCTTTAAAAGCAAAATTGCATAATGAATTCACTTGGGACAGTGAAGTTTTTCTTACCGTATTAGCAAATAAATTTTGTCTTGTTTTAAGCATATATCTAACAAAATGTATGAGTTTTGCTTAAAACAAGAAAACAACAATTTGCCACTGGGGTAAGAAAAAAAATTATTCGATTCAAGACATATCTGTATATATGTATCTTACATAATTTGTGTCACGTTTAAATGTTTTTTTTTTTTTTTTCATGTTTTGTTTTCATGCCTTTTATTTTGAAATTAGTTTACTTCCTTTCCCTGTTTCTGGTCATGTGTCCTTGTCATGTGATTTCCTGTTTCCCTCATTTGTTCCTGTCATGTGAGTATCTAGTTTCATGTGTCTTGTTATCTTATTATTAGTTCTGTTTTATTATTGGTTCCTGTTTATTAGTCTTGTTATCATGTTCATTAGTTTAGTCATTGGTTGTCTATGTCATATTGGTTACCCATGTCCATGTATTTAAGCCCTCAGGTTTGCCATTGTCTCTGGTCGAGTATTGTTGGCGTAATGTTGTTTGTAACGGTCAAGCCGTTTATGTTTGTTTTGAATTCACATTTGGATATTAGCACTGTAAATAAACTGCACTGAGGTTCTCATACATCTTCGTCTCATCCTGTCTTCAGCCAGCCTGAACATTACAATTTGACCTTTCTAGTCCATATATCTTGTTTGAATATTTTTACTGGAAAACAAGACAAATACAACCAAAAATACTTAAGAAAACAATGCATGATTGATTATTTCTCAGCACATATTGTTATATGCAATTGTTTGCACTTAATTTGATATTTTAATTCAATTAAATGTTCAATTGACAGTGCTACTTTTGAATCACTAAAAATTGAATCTTTTTTTTTTTTAACGGTTCTATGCCAACCAAGGCACATTTTCTACTTCAAAAACCTTTTAGCGACCACCAAAAATATCTAACACTTTGACTCTAGAGTGTCAGAGTATCAGGCATGTACCTGACTTTGCGAAGGAGTGACTTGTTGATTAGCAGACGGAGCGTGAAGCAGATGAAACCCTGCAGGAACAAAGAGACGAACATCCAGCCCAGTACATCCATGGTGAAGGGGTCCTTATAGGCGTCCACCCCGAAAGCGCTCAAGATCTGCACCTGCATGTCAACCCGAGCCAGTTCCATCAAGCCATTCCCAAAGCTGAACTGAGGGAACACTAGGAACACATTGCTCATGGTGCGGTACACATCCTTGACACTCTGAAATGGACAGCGAGAGAGAGAAGGTTAGACGGCAAAAGACAAAATGCAAAGCTGCTCGGGTCCTCTGTCATATCAATATTGCTATGCATATTTTTTTGCTTTGTGTATATTACCTCTACAGTGTATATAAATGAATCTGATGAAACATGTGTGGGTAATCATTGTATTACTGCTAAAGTAATGGCAGTACTGTAAAACCATAATAGACAACTTGAATAATACCACAAAACAAAAACTAATATAATAAAAATAATGTGTGTGTGTGTGTGTGTGTGTGTATAATATAATATACGTATATATATATAAATATGGGGACATATTTTTGTGAGATTTACCCACATGGAAGCCCTTTTCACTATTCTCTCACCTGGTCATTCGGGTTGAGCTGACCAAGGAAGTATATAATGGATGTGGAGATAATGGTGTTGACGCTGATGAACAGATTGATGCAAACATAGCCAATGAAAGCCATCTCTGCATCCTTGAATAACGCAGACAGAAGGTACATCCAAGGGAAGGTGGCAAAGCTGTAAAGAAACCATGAAATTAATTTGGTAAGTACCAGGCTTCAAAAACAAGTCTAGAGAGAACAATTAAAACATGGAAGACAAAACAACAGTACTAAGAATTATGCTTTGATTAAAGCAAAGAGAGGGAGTACTCTAAAGCAAGAGAGAATATATTAAAAAGTTGAGCTAAGAGGCCAGAAGATAAATGAGATCATCTATTTCCTCTTTGTAAAGCATTCTTTCTCCACTTCAGCTCTGCAGAATGATCTGCTTTTTTATTCATTACTCTTGGTGATTGGGGTGCTGGGGTCAAGGCAGAGGATGTGCTTATACTGAGGGTTTATTGTGTGTGTGTGCATGTTTGTTGGCCTGTGCATGTGGATTATTAGTGGAGGAATGTCCAAACCACATAAAGGAACAGTTCACCCAAAAAATGTAAAACCAGTATGACTATCTTTCTTCTGTGGAAAACAAAATGTGTGTTGAACACTGTTGAATATCCTGAACACTTCTCTACATATAACAAAATTGAAGGATTAGGGCTATCAAGCTTCAAATTGACGAAAAGCACTGTAAAAGTATAATAAAAATGTTCCATATGACTTGTGCACTATTTTCCAATTGAACAAATTTCCAACAAATGTATAGATGCCATGTGATAGCTTAGTGTGAGAAACAGACAAATATGTAAGTTGTTATTCATTATAATTTTCCCTTCTAGTGTGCTGTCAATCACTGTGACTGGATCATTGAGTTAGTGAGTTGAACTACGATTTGTGAACGAATCATTCAGATCAGTTTTGTGAGCTGAATCAACAAGACAATGAGCCATTCACAAATGGTACATCACTACTTCTCTCATGAATTCACATTAAAAGCACCAAGAAAAGCTAGGGCAGATGTTAAGATTGTCAATGAATGATGGCTTAAAGGAACCGTTCACACAAAAATGAAAATTCTCTTATAATTTACTATCCCTCATGCCAACCCAGATGTGTATGACTTTCTTTTTTCTGCAGAACACAAATTAAGATTTTTAATAGAACATTTCAGCTCTGTAGGTCCACACAATGCAAGTGGTGACCAAAACTTTGAAGCCCCAAAAAGCATATAAAGGCAGCATAAAAGTAATCGATATAATTCCAGTTTTTTAATCCATGTTTTCTGAAGCAATCTAATCGGTTTTGGGTGAGAACAGACCAAAATGTAACTACTTTTTCACTGTAAATCTTGCCATTGTATCTCTAGGCACAATCATGATTTCAAGCTCGATTACACTTCCTTGACCCATGCGCAAAGGGCTAGATGGCGCTAGGAAGTGTAATCGAGCAACAAATCATAATCACCAAGGAGACAGCTGATGTCTAGATTTATAGATTTATAGTCTTTTCACACACAAAGCAGATAGGATCGCTTTAGAAGACATGGTTTAAACAACTTGAGTCATATGGATTAATTATATGCTGCCTTTATGTGCTTTTTGGAGCTTCAACATTTTGGTCAGAAGAGAAGTCACATCTGGAATGGCATGAAGGTGAGTAAATGATGAGACATTTATCATTTTGGGGGTGAAATATTCCTTTAAATTTGGATCTGTTCCTCACAAAAAGATATCTGACTACTTCAGAAGACTTTGAATATAGTGCCACAAGCCATATGGACCACTTTTTTGGTGCTTTTTTGTCATTTAGGAGTTTGACAGCCCCAGTTCTCATTATGAGTCATTTCTGGTTTGGAGCGACATGAGGGTGAGTAAATAGTGACATAAATTTCAATTTTGGGTGGACCATTGCTTTATACAAAAGCAATTAATCAGGTTAAAGAGAAAGTGGCTAGATTGCTATGACATGTGTTTATTTATGAGCCAAGAGCTGGTGACCACACAGGCGGATGGATGAATGCGGGACAGACTGCTGACTTCACACAATGAAGGCCCTCCAAAGCTGCCTGGTGCTCTGCAGCCTAAAACCTGTCTGTGACTGCCCTCACTGCTCTCCACAATGCAATTAACTGGGTGAGAGAGTGTGTGAAATCGCTTCTTCAGAGACCAGGCCTCACAGGAAAGCTCCAAGCAGCTCTCCCTCTGTAGCACAGAGTCTTTTGTTTACCTGAAAGGCTCTGAATTTACTCTATTACAGGACCAATGCTGCACTGTGTAACATTTGCTGAATAATACATTCATCACATCCGAGTGCCTTGAGGAGCTGTCAGCACTGAGAGGTTCTAATGAGATGTCTGTCTTAATGCAGGAAAGTCTCTGGTTGTAAAGGAGCATAATGCATGCTGACCCAAATAGCACCAGCAACACTGTGACCGCGGCAAGGTTTTGCCGCTCGGTGAAGGCTGGGAGCTGGAATGCTGCTACCATCACCACTGACAGGACCACAGGAACCATGTAAAGAGCCTGCAGTGGCACAGAGCAAGCCTCATAAATACAAACTCTTACGTAATATACAATTTAAAGGAATAGCTCACCCACAAATGTAATTCTTGTAATCGTTTTTCACCCTCATGTCATTCCAAACCTTAATGAGTTTCTTTCTTCCTTGAACAAAAGGAGATGTTAGGCAGAATATCTGAGCTGCTTTCTTTCATATAAGAAAAGTGGTTGGTGAAGCTTCAAAAAGAAATAAAAAGCACCATAAAAATACCATAAAAGTAGTCCATATGTCTCATACACAATATTCCAAGCCTTCTGAAGCCATACAGTACGCTTTGTGTGATAAACAGGTCATTGTTTACTGCTTATCTTCCTTCCACTGGAACTTTCAAATCTCATTTATGCTTGTGTACAATAAAAAAAATACCGCCATTAAACGCATCATGCCAGATTTGAAATCATTGAAGGCAAACGCCGTTCTCGTGTCACATGATCAATCATCAACCGGCAAGTTTTGAAAAATGCAAACGCAAATGAGATTTGAGAGCTCCGGCAAAGGAGAAGAGAGTATGAATGAACAACGTCTTAAATTTTCATCTGTTCCTCACACAAAGCTATTGTATGTCTTCAGAAGACTTGGAATATAGAGCATAAGTCTATGGACTACTTTTAGGTTACTTTTATGGAGATTAGCTATATAAATCGCCATCCACTTTCCATGTATGGAAAAGAGCAGCTCAGACATTCTCCTTTTGTGTTTCACAGAAGAAAATAATGGATTGCAACAAATTGAGGGTGAGTAAATAATGACAGAATTTTCATTTTGATGTGAACTATTCCTCTACACACTGTACAGTACAATATGTAATATGTAATAGAGAACCAAGACACATTCACATTAGTTTTTCTCCATAACATGTTTAGAAAATTAAGCCACAACATTATCTTCTGATTCTGATATTTTTGATCAACACAAAAATCAAAATTACCAACATTTGTTTACATCTATCAATTAGTACTTAATTACCATATCATAGAAGAAGTTGATGATCCAATAAAAAGGCTCGCTGATGCCAGAGATTTGTTGGAGTCTCTTGGAACCGGTGTGATGTTCCTGAACCTCGTAGATGACAAAGCTGGCAGTCATGATGGAGTAGCCAGTGAGGACACAGAGTGCAACCAGTATACTGACCAAACCTCCCACCCTTGAGTGGACAAAAAGAAACATCAGAGGATAGAGGACACAACTTGAGGACATAGAATTAAAAGCTAACAGTACCTGAACTTCTGTCTGGCACCTAACACTGAGAGATAGACCTTATTCATGCTAGCGCCTTCTTTGATATTTAATAGGAATGAGGCTGTGAGGGATAGACTTACCATCTCTTCAATGACACCAATGGTATACAGCTGTATAAAGCTCCTAGATCACATCTGATTTTCCACAACTCATGTTGTCTGGAGTTCTTTGTATACTGAATGTTCTTGGAAAGACATTTTATCAATGTTTTGTCCGCGGAGTGATCCAAAAACACTTTAAACTGCAGTACAGCCCATTGGAGAGACTGTACATCTATCCCTCACAGACTCATTGTCATTCCCATTAAAAATCAAAGATGGTGCTAGCGTGAATAAGGTCTGTAGGTTAGAAAACTATAGCTCTGTTCCAAAACCTACAGTATTGAGTCTCATTTTAAGTACCATAGGTGCACTCTCAACACAAGGGCTGTTCCATCAGATAGTCAGCATGATCATACTGCCTTCTAAGATATCTCATTTGGGTCCAGAAATTGTGTCTCTTCAGTGGACAAGGCAATCAGATAATGCATTGCAACAAGATGGTGGACGAAGCGAGATAAATGTCAACTATAAATATTATTCATTTAATACCAAAAACCTATTGATGAAAATAGTTCAATCTAATAGAAAAGGGACTATTGTACCCAATATTTGTGTGTTTTATGTATTTTTATCCTTGCTATAGTATTGCGTCTTTAGCTTAGCAACATGCTAATGTTGAAGAGAAATATCAACTATAAATAGAATAACAAAAACATAAATACTTTTTTTTTACCCAATAAATATATTTAGCCACATGCTATTGCAAGGGGTCAAAAACTTCCCTCTATTGCAGGTTTACATAAAAAAATAAATATTAAAAACAGTACAGATGGATGCAAAAGCATGTTCTGTGTGAATGACCTCTAGAAGTCAGCTGCCTACAGTACGTATGCAATGCACAGCAAGGCAGTTCACTATGCTTAGAACAGAACTTAAGACTTAAATCAGTGTGTTAAGAGTACCTGAATGTCTGTCTGACAGAAGTTCTAGGTTTGAAAACTATGTCTTGCTTTCTACAGTACAAACAGAGCTTCATATTTCCTAAAGAGTCTCACATGGGCTTAACACTGTTCTTCAGTCAAGCTCATTGCATATAGAACAGGAGCAGACAGATGGAACAGTGGGGAGAAAAGATGAAAGCCATGATGATTATAATCTCTCTATCTCTCAGAATTGTGAAAGACAGATTCAGATTTTGCTCAAGAACTCAGTCTCAGCAGGACATTTCTTCATCTAATGGTAACCTGCTGAGCTTCAGTTTTGAATGTTGCCCCTCTGCATCCCATTTCTCCTCCCATAAACTGCACTACCAAAAATGGTGAGAATCTAGGACAAATAAGAGAGAACTGTTCTTATGGAACAAGAGGAGACCCAAACCACAGAGATTTGAGCCTAAATGCAGAAGCGAGGATCACTGGTATTCAGATTAGAGGAGCTAGGTCGGTTGGGCTGACAACTTTGTTTCAGCCCATGCAAATTAAGCTAAGGAAAATTAAAGGATAAAGAACAATATCTCACACATTTTTCTGTACACGCTTGTACTTTTCTAGACAATTTTGAAACATTGTTTTGTAACTGTTCTTATGTTACTGTCGTTCTTATGTTACTGTCTCATTAAGATTAATCAGTTGTGCTGAAGTATTCCCAAAATTAATAAATATTAATAAATGTACATTTAATGGAAATATCTATGAACTCTAATTTGGGTGGACACTATATCTGGGAGATAAAGCAAAAAATTATATCTGTATTTTTAAAAATTTGAAGATATTCTATATATATACACACACACACACACATACTGTATGTATTGTGAAGTCAGACAATTCTTACATCTCGTAGTGGATCAGACACCTACGAGATCAAAGGCAGATAACGTGGGATTCACGTTCATGCGCTCTTTCTGATAAAGTGGATATAATTTTAATTCTGTTGCTTTAAAATGAAAATAAATATGATGAAAAAGACATTCAATGTACCTGTTATTTAATTTGTATTTTTAGTTTAATAAAGACATGTATTTTAGATATTTCAGAAATATGATAAAAATCCCATACAGAGATCGAACTGTCAGAGTGTTGGGAATATTCACATATAATTTATACAAAAACATGATATTAGAGATAAAAAATAAATAAAAAATGTTTTAGAAGAGAACGAAACATTATAGTTGTTTAAGCCAATGAACATTACTGCTACAACTGTTTTTGGCATACGTCACCATGACATCACAGCAAGTCGGACAGATTTCTAACCGGCATGCACCTGCCACTGATCACCGTTGATCAGTTCTGCGCAGAACTTGCTAATCTCAAACGAGCCTAATGACTTGAATAAAGATTCGTTCATTTTGCTGAATGAGATTCAAAGATCCAAGTCAGTAAAATGATCCGTTCTTTCCATCACTACTGTCGACTGAGCTTAACTTGTACTGAACCCAGAATATTCCTTTAAGATTCAAAAATTAAGTAAAAAATAATCAAGGGACATTTTCCACAGATTTTTCAACAATATCCACAATATTTATGTATATTTACATATATTTATATATTTTATATTTAAATTAAATATAATAGATTTTTTTTTTCTCCCCTTTTTCCCCAATTTGGAATGCCCAATTTCCAATGCGCTATTTAAGTCCTCATGGTGGCGTAGTGACTCTGTGACCGTCAATCCACACATCTTATCATGTGGCTTGTTGAGCGTGTTACCGCGGAGACGTAGCGCGAGTGGAGGCTTCTCCGTGGCATCCACGCACAACTCACGTGCCCCACCGAGAGCGAGAACCACACATTATAGCTACCATGAGGAGGTTACCCCATGTGACTCTACCCTCCCTAGCAACTGGGGCAATTTGGTTGCTTAGGAGACCTGGCTGGAGTCACTCAGCATGCCCTGGATTCGAACTCACGACTCCAGGAGTGGTAGTCAGCGTCAATACTCGCTGACCTACCCAGGCCCCCTAAATTGAATAGATTTAAATTAAATATTATAGATTTATATTTATATATTACATATTATATATTTTTGTATATATTTTTATATTATATTTTATATATGTATATACTGTATATTTACATATATTTTACCAAAACATTTCAATACATGAAAAATGCCACAAAAACTTCTGAAAACATTTATTGAGAGTTGACATGAATTGTTGAATTAGAGTTTTGAATCGATTTATTGATACTGACAGTTTGAACTGATTCATGGAAACTCACCAAACTCTAACGCCGTTTTTACAAAATAAGAGACAGTATTACAAATTTCTGTCTAAACGCTGTCATATCAAACTAGTCTAATGACATGGTCTGTTGTCAGCGTTGCCTAATTTTATATCGTTAGCAAAATCATAACAAATACATTGAGCCTTTCAGTTTATCGCCCAGCCTTAATGGACACATGGCAGTTCTTGTTGCTCTTTTCAACAACTCATAGAAGCAATTTTGAGTTGTGAAACCATAACTATTCTCACTAATTTTCTAGCCTTCTCTGTATCTCTCCTCCCCTCATTTCCCCCTGTCTAGAAATCCCTCTCTCAGGCATAAGCAGCAGGCATCGAGCCAGCCTCATCCCAATTGTAAAATAAAAACAATTGAGCTCACTTTACAGAATGTGCCTTTCAGATTTAGGCAGAGTTCAAATTGCCCACTGTGTTCAAAATACAAGCATGTTTTGGGTGGCGATGTTGAATCAATTAACCTCTGAACCACCTTCAGAGTAAACAAACATTATATTGGGTTAGTAATCAATAAGCCAAGCTCAGGGAAAAATCAAAGAGTAGTAAATACATGAGTCAAATTACATTAGTTCAAGTGCTCTACTAGAATGAAAATGTCAGAGCAATGTTTGCATATCTTATCTAAAGCCCATCATTGGCTGATTGCTTTCTTTTCTCCACTGGGCCTGTGATTTGGTACCTGCCCAACTAATATGCTTGGTCTGTATTTGGTCCCACCGAGCACCTTAATCAGCTTTAGCTGCCAGACAGACAGGCGTATGTGTGTGTTAGGTATGGGAGATTTTGCCAGGCAGTATGTTTGTCTCAGTCACCAGTTAACATTCACTTTCATTGCACATTTTTTCCATACAATGTAAGTGAATGCTGACTGAAGGCTACCATTTTGCCAAACATCTTCGTTTGTGTTCCATTGAAGAAAGAAATACAGGTTTGGAACAATGTGAGGGTGAGTAAATAATGACATTTTTGGGCAAACTATCTTTTTAAAGGTGCAGTATGTAAAAATTTTCATGTAATATTCACCTTTTTTTTTTTTTTTTTTTTGCCAAAGAGTGAACGGCTTGTAACGCAACTTAAAAAATTAGCCCTTCCCGGACTTCCTAGGTTGCCTATTAAAGCCATAGACTGATTTTCAAGCCTTCTACTGAATCCCGTCTGGCTAACAAGTAACGTGTTCATGGTCGAGCGAAAACTAGAGTGAACATCGGCAGGGCATTTGATTCCTGAAGGGATCTCCGTTCGGTTTTGGGGATCAAAACCGACCCTCAACTGGCGCTCTTCTTATTGGACAAGTAAGCTTACATAACTGCAAAGCATGTGAAATATAGTGCCATAAGGATTGATCTGTGTAATTTTAGCTAACTTGATCTTGCCTGCTAACGCTGACGAATTGCAAGCTACCTTGCTTCATAACTTTCAAATAGTTTCAATGATCTTCTCTTTATACTAAAAGTCAGGTATACAGGATAAATTTAAGCAAATACGCTGGTTTCTTGATCGTAGTACAACACGACATACAAAACATACAATAGTGCAACATAGAGCAGTGCAACAGTAAACTGTCTGGTATAGTTCGGTAGTATGTAGCTGTATGTGTGTATCAGTATGCTATGTTAGCTGATAAGTAGTTTTAGTTTAGTCTCAAAGTTTGCAGTAAAACAATCATAAATGTGTAATTTTAATTATGCTACCTCATCTGTCAGCATGATGCCGGTGGATCACGTTCAGTCTCTTTGTACGTTACCTCATTATTTTGGCTGATGCTCATTTGCATCCCTATGGAGTGTGTGCACAAGTGTGAGCACGAGCAACAGGTAGCTGGCTGCAGTTAACTTAACGGCCACAGGTAATTACAAATAATAACAAGGGTTTCTGAATCTTACATACTGCATCTTTAAGACTGACAAGTTGACTAGTTGATTATAAAAAATATGTAGATTTTAGACACCTCAGAGTGTGTGTACTTACATGACATCCTCGTCTTGCACTTGGCCAGGATATGGGTGGCTAGACAGTGAGATAGCTGTATAGGGAGGAAAAAAAAGCATTTTAGTACACTAGTAAATACACATGTTCAATCAGTCATGTTTTGCTTGAAACATGTGAACAGCAGTTTGCTTCTTGGATGAACATTTTGCTGAATGTATGCTCTGTTTTGCCCTGAATTAGTTCACCAAGTCCATATGAATGACTGTGTCCCCACTTTCCATTAATGACTGATGGAATTGTATTAATTTTGCTTGGAGGCAGACAGTAAATCTCAGACACAGGGTTAGTTTGGTAGTGCTGAAATAAGACTGGGGTTTCCATCCAGCTCTATTTCTTTGATTTCATTTCTCAGCACCTCTAGTTAACATTCAGACCACTCTGCCTCATGGTAAGCCATAGAATAGTAACACTGCCCCCTGTCTTAAGTCAGTGATTTTGCAATTTTTTCAGCCTCCCATGGCATGGGCCTGCCACAGTCCATTCAATAACGAACTGATCCAAAAACTAGAAAGCAGTTGTAAAAATCACAAGCTCTGATCAGTCAGTGAAATAATCATTATTCATTATTTTTGAATTGACAGAAATTGTGAAGCTTAATTTCAGCTAATTTCTTTAATGTTTTCTGTACAATTGTCTGTGAAGATTGTTCCTCTATTTTGAATAATTTTTTCTAGTTTACCCACCCCTAAAAACAAACAGTGGTTGGTTGCTTTCTATGACAGTCAGATGGTCTCTTCCAGTCTAAGTGGGTGGTTCTAGGCCAGAATGAGCTGCAAAATGGACCAGCCTTTATTTTGTAAGTCAAAATGCCTGGCTATGTAAGACAAAGTACATAACGAAAACCAACTGCCAACTGGGTCCATAGCACCTTCTTTCTGTATATGACATGGACACTATTAGATATATGTGAAATTGTATATATTCTAAGAGGAAGCCAGCCCAGATCAGAGAGACAGTATTGGACAGTATTAGAAAGAGATGATTCAACTTACTGTATTGTTGCCGTTTCTCAGGTGGTAGACTGGTTCTCAGGAGAAAGTTGTTGAGGCTGTTGAGGTAGGCAGGCATGGTGTGGTGGCCTTCTGGATTATACCAAACCTATGTTAACATAAACATCAATAAAATTATCTGCAAACCTTTTATTATCATAATGAAATAGAGCAACAGAGCCTGTTAGTGTCTACAAGAACTGCTGCATTTGTGACAATGAGCAGCCTTGCAACTGAGACAATGTAATATGACTAAATAAAATTACCTTAGTAAGGGTTCTGTTCTGTGGCACTTCTAACATATCCATCTTAAGATCAAGTGGGACGGGTTTTCCAAAGTCCCAGCCTCCATATCTGAAACAAAGCACATCACATTTTTGTGTTCTGTTAATTATGTTCTGTTAATTATGATGATTCTGGATTTCCATGATGGCTGACAACAGATGTCAGGAACTCTGTAACACTGTCAGTTGTAGCTCTCTGTTTTCAAAAAGCCAGAATCATCATAATTAACAGAACACAACACACATCTTTCAATAGATATGTAGATTGTAACACATGGCTGAGGGGTATTCCAGAAAGCAAGGTTATCTAACCATGACATAAACCCTGAACTCTCGGTTGATTAACCCAAAACTTGTATGTGGGTTCCAGAACACCTGCACGGGGTTAGTTCACTCAACCATGAGTTTGAAACTCAGAGTTTGTGCGCGTTCTCGGTGAACTCAGAAAGGCATTCTCAGCAGATCACCGAATCCACGAGTCACCATGGAAAAAGACGCAAAGAAGAAAGGCGCGCCATATTTCAGTGAAGCAGAACATGAAGTTTTAATGACAGCAAACGAGCATTATTTCATCTTCACTCATAATAGCGATAGGAGCTACACTGGTTTAGGACTGAGAGTTTGCTTGACAGAAATTATACTGAATTATTGCGTGAATTTTAAAATTAATAAAACTGTAAAGTTCTACCGTACATATAAAAGCTTAATTCAACATTAATATTAGACCCCTCTCAACTACATTAATGTTTAATAGGTCGACCGTTACGTTATTTGTTTGCACTGAACTTCATTATAAGTATTAACATTCATATTCTATTAATATTATGATAATAGGCTATAGGTTTACTACATATTTTATAAGATTAATTTTAATGGTATTTACCATGATCTGTGCATGCTAATTTTATTTTACTGTATGTCAAGTGAACTGAATGTATTTCCTTTATTTTTAATACCATTTGATGTACCCAGTTGGGGTTTCTAAAAACTTAGAATCATATCAACTTTAATTTCCCACAGTTGCTGATGGTGTCATTGTATTAATAGACCCTCTTTCAATTGTAGGATCTCCCACAGTTGTCTTCATTTCCCATAGATTTCATGTAATGTTTTTTAGTAGGCCACACATGATTATTCATGTACATTATAAGATGAAGATCTGCTGTAACAGAGGTGGACAATGATAGGAATTATATGTCCATTGTGTTCTTTTCACATTTGATGTGGCATTAAAACTTGTCATGTTGTGTTGTCATGTACAGTAGGGTCCATCTGCCTCCAGCAACTTGGTATGGAATTAAATTATGTTGTTTTAATTGAAGATCATGTGTCTGACTATACATTATAGATGTTCATGATCTCAGCATTAGGGAAAAGTAACTCATCGCTTCCTTGTTAATAGGAAGCTGTAAAAGGTCCCTATTGAAAGGCAGAACAAAAATGTAATTTAGAGATGGACCATGTACAGTTTCTGAGGCTGAGCATCAGAAAGATATATCTTTTCATTGAATCACCTGACCACCAGCTAAATGAGGGCACTGTGGGTGACTCTAAATGACTGCATGTCTCATTTATATTTTCAGATAATAAAGAGAGTACAATGAACAAGTCTGGAAATGTGTGCATTTATATTTACAGTAGCCTACATGAATTAGAGTGATAAGAAATAAAATCTCTAACCTCTATATCTGTGGTCTGTGAAATTATCACATATTATCTAGTTAGTGAAGAAGAATAATGAGTGATTAATTGCTTAAGCTTTTAATTGGCAGACATTACCTGCATACTGTTACTATGGAATGTCATTTTATAAATAACATTATATTCATTGACTAAAGGAACTGTAAATAGAAAGTGGGTGCTATAATAATTTTATTCTATAAAATTTATAGAATAAAAATTATTTATTAGAAGGGCTAAATATAAATACATAAAGCCCCATCTTCACAGTGAAGAGCGTGGGGGACTTTCCAACATGTTGTGCATTAAAAAAAATTACAGTATTAAAACCTTCCCATTAAAAGTTAAAGCACAATGTACACAGTTTGTTCACTTTTGAATGCAAATCTGCAGTGTGAGACTGGAAATGCCAGAGTAAAGAAGATTTGTGAGGTGAAGTAAAGATTGCAGTTTACCATAACATTGCTTTAAAAGTATAATATTGTGCGTAATCTGAACTTTCTCGCCCACTGTGCCGCTATTAAAAGAGCACACATGCGCTGACTGCCTCTGAAACTTACTAACATCTACCTGAAATAAATTAACTTTGGAACATAACCTAATCCGGAGCAGGTTATGTTCAGAGAGTAAGTTGCTATGGCAACTAACATACCCTGAAAGTTCCCTCAGTTTTTGGAACAGAAAGCTGAGGTTGTCCGCTTATTCTGAGTAAACTTACCCTGGGTAAGTCACTTAACCTGCTTTCTGGAATACCCCTCTGGTGTAACATCTCCAAAAGCCTCTTCGTTTTGCTGTTTTGCTAACTTCTGCAAGACTCAGCCAATGAATTAGACTGCCCCAGCCCTTCAGCTGCACACCCTCTCTCCAAAACAACACCCTCCAAAAACATGTCAGCATTTTCGATGTCAGCAATCCTGGATATTTTATGCATGGTATTCCAATAATATATATATATATATATATATATACACACTACCGGTCAAAAGTTTTGAAACACTTGACTGAAATGTTTCTCATGATCTTAAAAATCTTTTGATATGAAGGCGTATGCTTAAATGTTTGAAATTAGTTTTGTAGACAAAAATATAATTGTGCCACCATATTAATTTATTTCATTATAAAACTAAAATTTAATTAAAAAAAAAGTTTTTGAAATTGATGACTTGGACCAAATAATAAAGAAAAGGAACCAATTAGTGCCCAACATAGATGGGAACTCCTTCAATACTGTTTAAAAAGCATCCCAGGGTGATACCTCAAGAATCTGAGAAAATGTCAAGAGTACATGTCTGCAAATTCTAGGCAAAGGGTGACTACTCTGAAGATGCTAAAATATAACACAGTTTTGATTTATTTTGGATTTTGTTTAGTCACAACATAATTCCCATAGTTCCATTTATGTTATTCCATAGTTTTGATGACTTTACTATTATTCTAAAATGTGAAAACAAATTATAATAAAGAATGAGTAAGTGCTTCAAAACGTTTGACCGGTAGTATATATATATATATATATATATATATATATATATATATATATATATAATCCTTGCAAAACCCACCTCTATGTTCTGTCCCACATTCTTCATATTTACATTACAGCTCAATATATGTAACAAAAAACATGTGTTTTGCGACATTGAAAACAAATTTTCAGTTGTATACTTTTAATCACTAGTTTTATGTCTTTGGTTAATTCTCGACCAATTTCGTTCTAGAGCTGTGATTTGTCTTTTTATTTATTTCCACCACCACTTTGAGGCAGGGCTGTTTTGTTTTGTTTGTTTTTTGCAGAGAGCAATAAATAATATATGATAGCCTTACTATTTTTTGCATAATTAAGTATTTTCATCCCAGTGGCATGTCCCAGTCTGGTGTGGTATTTGACTAGCATGGAAAATGTCAGTTGGTTGGGAATGCCACAGTAAAGATTGGATAAATCGAAGCACTTTCTCTTAAATTATTAACCAGCCCACCAGTGCTTCATAAATTCCTTATTATTCCACCTCACCAAAATTTTTACCTGTGGCATACATGTACAGTGTTACCTTCTGAAATGATTTTAAACTGTGATCTCATGTGCAATCAAATTCACCTGTTTCTAATGAAGTCATTAGCGGTGACCAGCAGGTAGTTCTCTATGTTGATGCCCGTCAGGTTATAGACAATCTGGGATGATGGATTTCTTATGTGAGGTGGATCGTAACCTGATGCAGGACAAGACTTAAATGGAAAGAAAAGTGAGTGACATACTTGACAGAAACATTTTCTGGGCTAAATTAACAATTCATTAATTGGCTCCTTTACAATTCATGAGTTAGAAATTCAATTGGTCAGTTGAATGTTGAATACTTTAACAGTATTTTTTCATCTTGGTCACTGTTCTTTTCTACATACAGTATACTAATATAGTTTCTACATTAAAAGCTGCATATGTTAACATTCAGTAATGAATTATGAACTAACTTTAAAAATGAACTATTTTGTAAAACCAAGATTAAAAAATGCTGTAAAATGATTAATAAATGTTGTAAAAAGGTTAGTAAATGCTGTAAAAATGGTGTAAAAAAATGGCTGCAAAAGTGCATTTCAATTCCACTTCCTTAAATTTGAATTCAAAATACAGATAATTCTGCATCCTGTTTGCCACCTCAGTTCAAATTCAGGAATTTAAGTGGTGGCACATCACTGAGAATATGTAATGATGGTTCTGCTCTGATGGTCTGACTCACCTGCACTTGTTTGCTACATTTGCAGGTGGTAAATGTAGCTGAGCTGTTGCCTTCGGTGGTCCAGGTCTGGACTCCTGTTCTTTGTCTTTCTTTGCAAACCCTGTAGACAAATAAACTTTTGTTGAAATAGTACTTTTGGTACAATGAAGAATACAATATTCTGCCATGCTAAATTCTGCATGCAGAGATGGAGAGAAGCACTCAAAGCAGTGTGATGATCATTCTGAAGGCATCAGTTAAAAGCTCTTCAGATGTGCTAGGGAGAGTGTGCATGATGAGTGCCAACAGTGATCTGAGAGCCTGTTAGATGAAATCGATCCAATAAACAGAAAAAGTCTGTGGAATGCAAGTGATCCCTGGGTAAATCTCACAAAAACATGACTGGGTCAGATTTCACTGCAAAATATATATATATATATATATATATATATATATATATACTGTATAAACAAAATTGTAATATAATTTTTATTTTAACTTTTTTTTTTACTTAAATTTGCATAAATAAAGGAAGCACAACAAAACAATTCTAATGTATAAAAACTTGACAATTTAAACATTATTTTATTATAATTTTTCCACATTATAGTAATGAGAATTCGCTTATTTATTTATTTTTTATTTATTTATTTTTGCATTACAGTGATGACACTTACATTACATTTGCATTACAATGCATTTGGTACACACTTTAATCCAAAGTGACTTCCAGTGCGTTCAGTAAATATATTTTATCCATTTACATGTTCCCTGGGAATCAAACCCTTAGTGCCATGCTCTCAATAAGGAGTTTTTTGGGGAATTTGTGACCATTTTCAATACAAAGAATCTAAATGGTCCTAAAATAGGCTTCATTGCCTTTATGCAAAATATAATTTATTATTTCTATATGATTTTGGCAAGAAATATGACCCAGACAATCTCTTGAAAGTTTCATGAGATTCAACCAAGCATCATTATATGCTCTTACTGAGGAGTTTAAAAAGTGGAGCTTTTCAGATGTGTGGGTGGGTGAGAGAGAGAGAGAGAGAGAGAGAGAGAGAGAGGATGATACAGAAAAAAGAGAGAAACCCCACCAAAAAGGAATGGAGCATTTATGAGTGAGGAAAGCAGAGACATGGGAAAATGAGAAAATTGAGCTACTGAGAACTGAAAATGGCACATTAGTGTGAAAAAAAAAAAAAAAAGAAAAAAAATTACCAAGAAAGCAAAAAGACCCACCAATACAACAGATAAGAGTAGCACAGTCCCAGTGCTCAGCAAAGGAGGTGTTGACCAGAGTTTAGGAACAGACCTGAAAAGATCAAAGAGGCTGAAATCCCAGCTGGCAAAAAATGAAACCCATTTGTAGGTGAGCTGAAGCCGTTATGTGTAATCACTTGTGGCTTAGAGATGCCTGCGGAATGATTACCAAGCTCAAAGAGCTGGACTGCACAGATGTTCACTGCAAGACCCATGGATGATTACTTACGAGTTTGTGGGGTCTCTCATACAGAAGTGGTCAATGCCTGGATAGGACATCATGGTATCTACAAGACTGCTGGCATTGGGATTCTGATTGCTGTAGAAATAATGTTCAATAGCAATATTTAGTGCTGGACGGTATATTGCATGTTCACAATATAGTATAGTGAATATCGCATTGATTTTAATGCACTTTTTTATCTGACCATTACATTTCCTGAGGTTGCATCAGCTAAATGAGACATTTTTACAAAACACAAAAGTTGGCAAATGTTTCGCCCATTTCTTGTGCATGATAGCACTGAGACAGAGGTGTTTTACTAGCATTTCTGTTTTAAGCCTTATTGAAATGCATATAGAGTTAGAAGTTTGCATAATTTCTGAGAATCAGTTCTTTTAAACTGTCTGAGTCAAGTCGGTTCTATAATTCGTTTGCATCAGCACCCAAAACTGTTCACTAAGGTCTCAAAGTGGCACTTTAAACACTTTACAATGTTATTGTAATACTATATGTAGATAAATATTTCTGTATATTAATATATACTATGATACTGGGGCATATAAATTAAAATTTTTAAATATAATTATTCCAAAAACAGTGTGCAAATCATGCCTTGAGTAGTTGCCTGATTATTTTAAATACACTTTACTTAATTTTACACCTTGCATGTAAAGTGAAGTTAAGATCGAATATAGAAAATATTGTTAAAAGGCACAAAACAATATTTAGCTACCATATATTGCCCAGCACTACCATTATTACCAACTTTTATTGAACAGATTAACAAGATGCTGCTTTTCTAAAGTCAGTAAATTGCCTGTAGTTTAGCGATACCAATATTTCCTAATTGAATTCAGAGACACATTTGAGTCACAGTCAAGCAACATGCAAGTCTAACCTGAAGAAAGCATATTGTTCATCAATGTGGTACTGAGCAGGTGAGAGCGTAATCTTGGGAAAGTGCTGAAGGTCACTCTTGATAGAGCCCAGGCCCATGGCAGCAATTACAAAGAGCATGGGCAAGACCACCTGGGAGAACAGCCCCTTCCAGTCCCTCCTGGAGTGATGCACACGTTTCAACAGCATGGCCATCACACGTTGTGCCATCAGGGCAAACCCACTCACAGTCGAGGTGCCAGTGAGGCCTAGAAGAGAGAAAAAGGGAGTGTGCCACATTAGATCCACGCAATCATCTAAACTGTTTTAACCCAGCCAAAGTCTCAAGATGAGCTTTCAAATTTCAAAGCTTTCAGAGGGTTAATTGGTAAAGCACAGGTCATGACTGCAATACTACAGAATGTTGAAAGAATCTAATAGTTCAAAAAGGCCACTTACTGGCTTTCTCTCCAAGGTACATGCTGTTGAGGTCATCTGGAATGCTGTCTCTGGAGGCAAAAGTGTCATTCACGGTCACATTCTCTGACACAGAGCAAGCCCCACTTCTCTCAGGCTCCATGTCATCTCGAGTCAACTGCAGGAACACCTGAGAAACAGAAAAGGTCAATGGCATTTAAACAGGTCAGTGGAATGTCTTCAGTGCACCTGGGCATTGTTGAGGTTGCATAAGGGCTGTTCACACAGGATGCATGTTTGTGTTCTGTCTGTTCTCTTTTCGTGCACTTCACAAATTATTTTCCTGTAAACGAAGTTAAACTTTTCCTTAAAACAAGATAAATGTACTTGAGAAGCAAAATGGCACACGATAATACGATTAAATATTTTTTCTTCCTTGTTTATACATATATACACACACACACACACACACACACACACACACACCATGATCTGCTCGAATACTCGATTCGCATTGGCTGGAATGCGTGCGGTTCAAACCACTGAATGCATAGCTAGTTCCGGTCGGTTTTAATCACTGTTCGATATTAATGTGCTGTTTGTAACCCTAGCAACATAACATTACAGAACAAGCAGAGTGAGCTATAGCAGCTGAAAACATTTCCTAACCACTTTCTTCAGCATAGCTAATATAATGGAATTCAGTTTGTTTTGCACGGAGGGTGAGAGAAGGAAATCAGAACCTATTAAATGTGTCTTTCGCTGTCTGGCAAGGCAATGCAATGCAAGACAATTTAAACTGTAATGTGTTGTGTATGTTATATGCTGAAGTGCCGCCTATAGCCACTAGAGGCCCCCCGCGCTCACACATCTCTGATTAAAACGCTGAAGGAGAAGCGCTGTTTGTTTACAAAATGCACGCAGCATTTTGCGGTGAAGCGCTACCGTTCATGGACAAATTCTTGAAATAATTGAATTGTGATATTCCTTCATTATGCTCCATTGCACTAAGCTTCATCTAACTGTGTTTGACCATAAGAATGCATAATGTTTGAACAGCTCCTAAGCCTTCACACCACATCTGGTTATTACCTCTTCCAGGGTGGTGTCGGAAATGCCATAGCAGCCCAGCTGAAGCCTGTCGAGGTTCTGATCCAGATTGGTGAGCAGAGACTGGTATGCAGCAGCATTCTGAGGGCTGTATGGTGGGAGGGAGTAGACCAGATCACCCACTTCTCCCTCCTTCTGCCGAGCGTCAGGCAGGTAGGACTGAATGAAAGCCCTCAATTCATCATTGTCGAACCTCTCCTTTGAATCAGGAGTCTGAACCTAAACCGAAAGCATGGAATTGCATCTTGATTATATGACAAATCATAAAATATTTATTAAACGGCTCTCTGGAATACTTGATTATTGTTCATCAGCAGAATTCTGACCACATAAACTGTATAATTGACCATTGTCCCAGGCAACTGATTCCCTACATGGCTCGTTCCACTTACCGCTTGGTGCCACCAGAGAACTTACTTGATGAAGCTAAGATTTGTAATTAAACAAAGGTACCTTCTTTGTGAGGGTGAGGTTGTAGCCCTTAGCCAGTTTGTCTTTGAGGTAGAAGGGTGAACCACAGCATTTGAGGCCTCCACGCTCTAGGAAAGCAATGCGGTCACTGAGAACTTCAGCCTCATCCAGGTGATGGGTGGAAAGAATGATGGTACGCTCTAGACAGTTAAAAAAGGACATGTCAAATCAAAGATCTACTGAAACAGACAGAAAGAGAAAGACAGACTCTGAGCAAAGAGGTGATATACCACGATAACACCAGAGAATCTGACATGACCCTCTTTTATGGTTTAAATCCTTGCCTGAGATAAATTCGCAAACCATCTTCGAGGAAGATAATTAAACATCAGAGGCCCGACAGAGGGAGCATGACGGATAACAATCAGTCGTTACTACATGTCCATTGGGATTTTTCCCTGTCTGGATTTGACAGCACGCACCTTGAGAAAATCCATTCAAGCCTAATTAAATTCTAAACCGAATGTGAGATACCCGATAAGATCAAAGTCCTTTGGGGGGTTTGCTACAGGTATGAGGCAGGAGATTATTTTCTCCCTGGCCTGAATGGCAGAATTGCAGGGGGATTTCACCTTGCTTGTGTTGAAGGACAATGTCCCAGATGCTGCGTCGAGAGCAGGGGTCCACACCAGTGGTGGGCTCATCCAGCACCACCAGTCGTGAGCCTCCTATGAAGGCAATGGAGATGGATAGCTTCCTCTTCATACCTCCTGACAGGGTGCCGACACGCTTGTGTCGGTGGGCATACATGCCTGTTTCCATTAGGATTCTAAGACAGAGAAAGAGAGACTGTGTTAATAATAATTTATTTTCCATTTAGCTGATGCTTTTATATAAAGCAATCTGAAGTTAAATGCCTTGCTTAAGGACATACTGGTAATACTTCATGAATTGTGCGTTGTGGGATTTAAACCCACAACCTTGTAATTACCAGCCTGTGTCTTTGACCACTAAGCTACCTCTCTATATATTTAAACAGAGTTCATTTCTCTCATTAGGATTAGTGAGTCTTAGGGTGCGTTCACAAAGATTGTTTGAGGTATGTTTTTAAAAGAGGTACTGTTTTTAATTTGACATGCCATCTTAACAACACCACACTCATAGCATGTCAAAAGCAAAGACACCCATCTAGTGTATGCTTACATAAAAAAACTATTTAAAAACATGGTTTACTTTTTTTTTTTTTACAGCCGATGCTGACATTAATGTCTACAGAGCAGAGTGGCCAATGGTAAATATACAGTATATAGCACAACTTCATGTAAAATGTAAAAAAAAAAAATAATTATATAAATGAACATGTATCTTGCGCAATATTTGCTAAAAATATAAAAAAATGGACACTATCAATTGACAAGGCAGTATATACACTATTTACTCTATCCATTGACAACATTGGCCTACTAATCAGCCTGCAGATATAACAGTCAATCACTATTTAATGTACAAAAAACTGTAATGAAATTAGTGCTGTAACATACCTGTGAACTTGTTCGTTCACTTCCTGCTTGGTCCAGTGTGGGGCTTTGACCTGAGCATATAGCAACAGGTGCTCTTTGGTGGTAAGATGGTCAAACAGGACATCGTATTGCATGCACACACCCATTTCCTTACGTACATCATCTATGGATGTCTGCATATCCATCCCATAGACCTCAATGGTGCCGTAGGTGGGTGCAAACAACCCCGTCAGAAGTGACCTGAAATTTATTGATCATCCTAATCATTCTCTTTTTTTTACCTTTTACATTTTTCATTTTAAATCAGCACACCACTGATATATGTTCAGTAAGTCTTCCGAGTGTTTTCGGAAAAGAGGGAGAGGGTTGTGTGTATTGCACTCAGAACTGATAGTCTAAGGGTCCTGCCCGCAGGGTACACAATAATATGAAACAAAGCCCATCGCTCTACTGTTGCTGCTGATGCAGTGGAGTCCACTGCATGAAACTTGACATAACACTTGACACAACTGTTCCTTGTGTAACTCAGTGGAACTCTGCAGTTTTAAAATATTCTGCTCTTTTAGAATATTCTTGCTGTTCAAAAGATAATATCTTGCACCTCAGATTTGGAATAGGTGATGGACTATCAGTAAGCAGTAAGAGTTAAAAGTGTTTCAGTGGTTTTAGATGAAAGCTTTGACCTAGCAACGTCATAAGAAGGTCTTTTTCATAAAAATGTCATAAGGACCTCTTTTTGTGAGGCTCCTTTTGTTAGGAATAAAAAATGGAATACATTTTCTTCCTCTTTGTACTTTTATATTAAAATGATTATCCTACTCAAATGCATGTGACATAAAATAAAATAGAATTAGGTTGAAAGTAATCCAAAAGTAATTGGACTAGATTACCCCAAAAACATAATCCACGAGATTACGTTACTGATAGCATTTTTGTCATGTAATTTGTAATCATTACCATATTTCAATTCAGAAGTAATCCACCCAGCACTGAGCAGAGTAGAGTAGAATAGAGTATACCATAGTCTAGTATACAGTAATATAGTATAACATAGTAAAATACTGTATAGTATAATATAGTATAGTATAGAATAGCATACCATAGTCTAGTATAATATAGTATAACATACTGTATATCATAATATTGGATAGTATAGTACAGAATAGTACAGTACTGTACAGCACAATATAGTATAGTGTAGTATAGCATAGTAGATACATTAATACAAATGAGATTAAGGCTCAGTGCCGAAACAGCAGGCAGCATGATTATGCTGTGTTTTAAGATAACTTCTTTTGGCCAAATTCTAAGATAGTGTCACTATGACTGTAAGAGAAATGTCAATAATAACTATACTTAGAATTAATCCAATACCGAAAAGTATTGGTTAAAAATAGCCCAATATAATAATATTATCAACTATTAAATCTATTATACCAAATACTGTGTGTTGCATATTTTATGCTTATTAAAGGACTGTTTCGTTAGCTTGGCTAAAGCCAAACTCTATTGAAATCAATTGTGAATGCGTCTCGCATGCAGAGTGCTAACTGTATAAAATAAAGAGTTGCAACCTAAAGTATATAAAGTGTTACAAATCGGTCACTTATTGAACCTTATTTAAGGATGTAACAAATGCTCTTACATAGTGGTGGTTTTTCCAGCTCCATTATGACCCAGCAAAGAGGTAACCTGCCCCTCATAGAAAGAGAGGTTCAGGTTGTCAACAGCATGCCGGTTGCCGTAGGTCTTCGTCAGGCCATACAGTGAAACTCCAACAGGTAAACCTGAAAAGTCTTCTTCTCCATTAGCCGGGAAGTTACCTTTACCTAAGAGACATCATAGAAAAAGAGAAGCAAAGATGTTACAACAATAGGGTAAAGAGTTAAAATGAAAGTATACATGACACATGTGGGGCAATTCTCTCTAGAGATGAATGGTCAATACACCTTTGTTCTTGTCATTGCTTTGCTCCTGCATCATGTTGGTGAAGAGCAGTCCTCTGCCAATCTTCTTTGGTGTTCTGTTACAGCAGCTGAACATATCTTTCCAGAAGGATTGTGTCACAGGGAAGTACCATGGCACACCAATGCCATACTTTCCTGATTGAGAGAAAAATGTAGAAGAGATTAACTCTGGATTAAAACAGAAAAAATAACCATACATTTTTTAACCGATCAACAAAGAAAATGGACTGGTTAAAGGAATAGTTTGAACAAAAACACAAAAGAAGAGATTTTGAAGAATCTTTACACAGCTTTCTTCTATACAACAACAGTTAATAGTGACCTTGTCTGTGAAGCTCCAAACAGACAAAAACAAAAATAAAAAAACACCCAAAAAGTTCCAAGACTTCTGAAGTTATATGATAGCTTTATTTGCAGAATAGACTGACGTTTCTGAAATGTAATTAGAGTCCACTTTCAGATTAAAAAAACTGTGTCAACATGTCAAAGCTGCAGTGGAGAGCAAGATCTTTAGTAAATAACAACTAAATTTTAGTCTGTTCCTCCAGAATATAGCACGGACTGCATTTTTGACACCTTTATGGTGTTTTTTTTTTTTTCAGGAGCTTGACAGCCGTGGCAACTATGAAATGTTGTTTTGTGTAAAAGAGCTGCATGAAGATTCTTCTGAAATTAGAAATAACAGCATGCAGGTTTGCAACAGCATGAAGGTGAGTAAATAATAACAGAATGATCATTTTTGGGTGAACTATTCCTTTATTTGTACATTGCTCAGAAACCTGAAAGGTGGGTGAATCACACATACCTGGGAAGACCATGCGGATGTAAATACCAACAATGAAATACACTATTGAGTCAATGAGGAGCAACCAGCAGAGCCAACCGAATGAGGAAGTGTCTCCAGCCAGAGGAGAGACATACATGTTTCTCCACTGGATGCCTGAGGTGAAGGTACACAATACATTCAGTTTATGTAATTATTCCACACAAACACTAATTACAGCTTGAGAGGTTTTGAGAGTCAGCCTACCTTCCTCCTGTTTTTCATAGCGGGAGATATACTGAGTGGCATAACTTAGGCATGTTGGGGAAAACAGACTCTGTTGACCAAAAACAAAAACAGTCAGATTTATATATTCTATAGGGATTCTTCAGTTAGGGTCTCTAAAATGCTTGGAGTTATACAATATATGAATATATCAAAAATAGATGGAAAAAGTGCTAAATAGAATTCCACTGATTTGGACACTTTTTATAAATGTATAATAGAGGGAAAGTTAAAAGGTCTGGGTAAGGGACAAGCCCAAAAAGTGAAAATTCTGGCATTTTTTAAAATTAAACCATTAAAAGGAACAGTTCACCCTCAAATCATCATTTACTAATTTTTACCCTCATGTTGTTCCAAACCTATGCAACTTATTTCTTACATGGAACACAAAAGGACATAAGGGCAGAATGAAGCCTCAGTCACCATTTATATTCATTTTATGGAAAATGGATGCAATGAAAGTGAATGGTGACTGAGACTAACCTCCTGTACCTCTTTTGTGTTCACAACAGAATGAAAGTCATACGGGTTCGGAGCAACATGAGGGTTAGGAAATGATGACATTTTTTAATTTTTTTTAATTTTTATTCATTTTTTATTTTTTTTGGGTGAGCTATCCCAGGACAAAGTAATTAAAGAGCCACTATAAAAAAAAAATAAAAAAAAACGCTATTATAAACTATTCTTTAATCCTAGAATGATTATTACAAATAAAAAAATAAAAAAACATCCTAGGGCACAGGAAAATTCCCTGAAAAATCTCCCATATATATATATATATATATATATATATATATATATATATATATATATATATATATATATATATATATATATATATCAAAATATGACTGAACAATTATATTTTATTACACATTGACTGAAATACAGTACAGACCAGAGCACTCTTCACAGAGAACGAGAGGTTGTCCTCCAAGTGGATCAGCACTATGAAGGGGAAGAAGCAGATGACATAGATAAGACTGCCACTCAGCCCCGCGATGTTGGTCTTATCAAAGAATGAGCTGACCAGGAAGCTGATTGCGAGGACGCTGAGGCCGTAGTCACACAGATAGAGGAAGAGCACAAAGCCATCACTGCGAGGAAGGATGCCACCAGCTTTCAGAATGATGGTGAGGAGGATGATGGTGAACAGAAGGAAGACGGCACTCTCAATAAACCAGGCAAAGAAGTGGCTGATTGGATTGACTCCCATCATTTTCATGTACTGTGAGAAGAGTTAAAAAAAAATTAGAAATCTGATGAAATTTTCTGGAAAAACACATATTACTAGAAGATAGGTGTTAGCTCAGTATACCCTAGCAAACACACAGCAATGAGCTAAAGATAACTCTGAACATATTAGCAACTGCATAGCAATGCCTTGATAACCACTCACAAAACTAAACAGAACAAATATTTTGCAAAAGTAAAAGCCTCCAAGCAATCAAAATAAGTTTGGTTTCATACCTCATGCAGTCGCAGCTCTCTCTCGTGGACAAGTTTCTTAACAAAGTGGGCAACAAAAAGCACCCAGGAAATCATGAGAGCCATTGGGAAGGCAAAAGCGATGCTGTTGAGATATCTGGTAGGTAGAAAAAGTTGAGATTAGCTGTTGCAGAGTGCTCCAAATGTTGTTGAAACAGAAACTGATGAACAGACTGACCTGATTTAAAGTAGTTACACTTTGATGTTGGAATTAGTGAGTCTTAACTATATTAGTGTTTCTAAAATAAATCTAACAAAAGAATATGCTGTTTCTTCACAAATAAAAAGAGACAAAAAGAACTGATCTGATGAACTGATGAAGTACTACATATATTTATGAAATACTCAAAAATACTTCCTACTATAAGAGATGGCATTTCAGTAATTTTTAAGAAACAATATAAAAAGCATGATGTTCGGTGGTGATTTAAACTGCATATGGTGTAAAACGCAGTGTGCAGTACATTTAGGCCCAATATTTCAATTGAATCAATTAATTAAAATTAATTCTCAATCTTAACTATAATGGAGGTTATCTATAAAAAATTACATCAAAAACAAAAGTAGTCAACATTTCATTACACAATACACATTTTGCTAGAATACATTTTAAATAATTGAGCCGGTCCCTCTGTTATTCCCCAATCTCTGTTTAATTTCTACCGTACCAACAGAACAGTGACAGACCGATAAATTAGCCAAGACTGTCAGTAGATTTTGGAACTGATAAAAGAGAAATCTAATGCTTCCGTTAATCAGTTAAGCTTGCACAGTTAAAGATAATGCAGATTATCTCAAAATGGCCAAATACTGGCATATTTATCGGTCTGGCAATGGATAATGCACAAATATATCAGCATTTTATCAGCCACCAGCCACCCAGTATTGGTATTTGCAATGAAAAAAAGGACCATTGAAAGGACAGTCCATAGAGCTGATGCTCAGTGACAATGTTGAGTGTGCTAGGGTTTGTGTTTGGAGACACTCACTCATCCTGGTAGTAACATGGATAAGGGAAGGCCTGGATCTGGACCGCAGGTCCATCCATGGCTTTTCCTGTCTGCATTTCAATGATGGCTCTCTCAATGCTCTCCTGCAAGTACACAAAGCCTCGGTTGTACCGTTGAGTCCTTGTGGATGAGATGAAGGAATTCTTCATCCAGAAGGGATTCCGTGCGCGGTCAGTACGCATGACATTCTCGATATTCATGCGGATGGTGTAGTCAATTTGAGGAGGCAGGCTGGAGTTGGAGGTTGCCTCGGGAAGTTTGAAGATGATACCTGTGGAGATGCAGATTTTATAGTGGCTATGTTCACTATGTTTGGTTGATTCTCATGAAACCTGTCTAGAAAATGTCCTGGTCATGTTTAACCCCCCAATTAATTACAATCAATAAAATCAATCAATAAATAATATTTTGCATGAAGAAAATAAAGGCTAATTTTAGGACCATTAAGATTTCTTGCATTGTAACATTTTCAGGACACATGAGCACATTAAACCCCCTATTCTTGTTGCTTAAACACATCCGGACATTTTATTTTTACATTCCCATTGTTTCCAACGATGATTTTCTTTACCATAACTCAGTTGTTTTTTTACCGTATTATTACAGTAAAAAGGATGCTGTTGTACAGTGATTTAAAAAAAATTACAATCAGTAAAGATGAAAGGCAGTATCAAAGGTGTACTGCTGTTGTGTATAAATAACATATTTTTTTTCTTCACATTGCGGTACTGATCTTTTTTCTTTTTTTTTTTTCTTTTTTTTTTTTTTACATTATGGTAATCATAATTTTTTGCAGTAAAATGTGTGTAACTGTCATGAAAATGTCACAATGTAAAAAAATATATATGTGGACCCACTTTATATTAGGTGGCCTTAACTACTACTGTATGTTCTTAATCATTTGATACACTGTACTTATTATGTACATACATGTTGTTGCATTGTAATTACATTTAAATTACTTATATTTAATTACATTTGTAGTTACACTGTTAACTTTACCCCTAACCCTTACCCCAAAACCTAACTCTAACCCCTAATCCTAACCCTAACCCTAACCTTACTCCTAAACCTACCCGTACCTCAACCTCAGTAGCAACAAATGTGGGCATTTTGCAGAACAACATGTAGTTACACAGTAAATACATAGTCTTGTATGTATTTATTGTTACTACATAGTAGTTAAGGCCACCTAATATAAAGTGTGTCCCTAAAAAATAGGCTCAATTTCCTATATGCAGTATATTTACATACTGTATATATATAATTAGATTTTTTTAGCATATAGGAGCAGGACATTTTCTTGACAGGTTTAGTGAGAATCACCCATTTATGAATAGTTGTGGTTCTTGAATTGTTCTGTTCACACCACAAAAGCGGATCGATTAATGTCTGTATGAACATGTAGCTGAAGTTAATCAACTTTTCTAACTTACAATTGCCTTGAATAAGCTGCTTAACCATGGTGGCCGATAACGATAGTACTTTGTTTTGCGTCTTTAAAGACCTCATGAAAACACTTGGCAAATACAGTTTTCTTTCTGCTGCTATACAGTACATGAACACAGACATGGCAAGTGATCTAGAAGCTGCCTCTCTGTTGCCATAGTTTCCTCAGAGGCATGCTGCTCTTCGATAACAGTGGAAATCTATATCTCAATGGAATTGAATGGAATTGCATTGGATTTCAGGCTTCACAGCCCAATGGCTCTTCAGTGTCAGTGGTGTGCTCATCTATGAGTATCACAGAACATATGAGTGGGGCAGTCAGTAGAAGAGGCATCTAATCATACGAGTGTGTGAATGTCTGTGTGTGCGTGTACTCACTGGCGTACAGCTCGCGGTTCTGAGCCAGTTTCTCTGCCTGTGTGTCAAGTTCATCAGTGGAGTTGAAGCCTTTGTAGCGGTCGAAGTTGACACAGGAGGAGAGGTTCATCATTAGCTGGGAGAGGGTAGTGATCTGATCCATGATAAACTTGTTTTTCTCCAACAGAACTGTCATGTTTGCTGTAAAGAGAGTGAGGGGTGGGGGGATTCCCGTTCAATTCATGAGTTTGAATTGGAATGACAGCAAGAGGAAATTATTTAATTTCTACAATATACTGCATGAATTGCATATACCAAACTGTCAAGTTCAAACTTACAGAACTGGCTGAGTGTTGCTGTCATTTGTGAGACATCAATACCAGTCTGGGTCTGAATGAAGTTTTGGACGAAGGGATTGCGTAGAGAGTTCTGTGAAGAGTAGTTTGACAAACAACATTCAGTGTTTGTTACAGAGAGAGGTTTACTTGATTGGCTTTTGACTTGTCTTCTATTTAGTATACCTGAAGCATTGGCAAGGTTTTAGTCAGAAGGTCAGCAGACTGCATGACATAGGACGATGACGCTATCCATTCAGCAGCATAAAGCTTCAGATCGCCAAACTGGTGCAGTGTAGAATTTGACTGCAGGAAAGCAAGATGAGAGATTTATTTCATTATAGTCAGATACCAAACACTAGAGTGTATGTTTAGGACTGACTTAATACTGCCATTAGTGAGCTTCTCTTCCACTGAAGTCTTTTATTTTAGCTTTGCTCTCCTAATTTCCTGTTTCACCTCCCTATTTACTTGTTTCTTGTCCAAAAGACATATTTTAAAGATTTTGTCACTCAAGGCTTATTGTTCGAGTAAAAATTTACATTATTTCTAGTAATCACAATATTTTAGTAGGTATACAGTTACAGGGCCTACACATGTGCATTTATGAGCATTTAAAAAAACTATGTACTATTTTGATGTTACTACTATGTACTAACATCAAAATACATACAATACAATGCATTTATTGTGCAACTACGTGTTGTTCTGCAAAATTCTCACAAGATTTACACTTACTGCTACTGAGGTTGAGGTATGGGTAGGTTTAGGAGCAGGGGTAGGGGTAAGGGTACAATTTGGGTTAGAGCTGTGATTAGGGTTAGGGGTAAGGTTATTTAAATAGTGTAACTACAGATGTAACTACAGATATAATTAAATGCAGGTACTTTAAATTTAAGTACAATGCAACAATACATATGCACATAATAAGTACATTGTATCATATGAATAAGTACATAGTAGTTTAAGACACCTATTATAAAGTGGGTCCGAATTTAGGACCGTACTTTTTTGCTGATTACACGTATACTCAAAATCCAGTCTTTGTTCTTATAGCCTTAAATGGTAAAGCCTGGCACTAGCAATTACAAGGCCAAGGGTTCGTTAGCAGAAAATGCACGTAGAGGTTGCATTAACTGAAAATTTTTCCGTTATACTGTATACCAAATTTTACCAAACAGTGACAAATATTTCATAGTGCTCCTCGTCATGTTGACAGAAACAAGACAAGAATGAAATACATTTAAAGCTAGTGCATTTTAATCATCTTTATGTTGTATAAATGGAGATGCGGCTTTACTTTCTCTTTCTGTCTGTGTGTATGTGTACGAGAGAGAGAGAGAGAGAGAGAGAGAGAGAGAGAGAGAGAGATCTCCGCCAAGTGATGGTGAGAAAACTGCACTTTTTTAATGCAATAATCTTATGTATAACTTGTCTTATCTGGGAAATTAAAACAAATGTAATGGATAAAAATAGATCATGATGGAAAAGAGTGACAGAAATTGATTATTTGTCACAGAACCTCTAAATGCATTTATTAATAAAATGTATATCTTCAATACACTGTACATTGCTTTGGATACAAGTGTCAACCAAATGAATAGAGTAAATGACCATGTACTGGTAACAATCTGTGCCAGATATCAGTGAAAAATCGTAAATTGGCAGACAGTGTAAATGCAGTCTAGATGTCAATGTTTATTGAAGGAGTATTTTAAACCAATACCTTTCTCATGATTTCTCTGGTCAGAGGTGTGTCTGGTGAGTAAAGGACCTGTCCTAACAGCATGGGTTTGAGGAATGCCCATGCCACTGCACCCCCTGTGGTGTTTACCATATCCAAGTAGAGGTTCATACAGAAGGGACCTGCACAGCAGGACATGAGAAGTGTATTAAGCCTGACAACAGCATTTCATCTCCAAATGCCATAAGCAGATTCTAGAAAGTTCATTATCATATTGCTTTATTGCACATTTAACTCTGTGCTGAGAAAGTGCTTTCATACTGGCATCATGAGGGATTTTAAACTTCTGAATGAGTTCTTCTCTCTTGTGGTCTGCCTGGACAGAGGGATCAGTCTCAGTTGCAATTGGAAGTTTAGTGATGGCGAAAAGCGTAAGGATGCCGTTTTTGCACAAGGCTCGAGAGATGGTGTTGAAGGTTGCTCTGCTAGACATGGTGGATCGCTTTCCTCTTACCAGCTGAAGGAGAGAGAAAATTAAACGTTTGTGGAAGTGCTTGGTGAGATTACCAATTTTACCAAAGTAACAATGTTAGGGCTGAAGTGTGGAATTTCTGTGCCACTAGCACCACCAAACGTGGTGCACCACCAAACCATTTGCAAAAATGAAATGATAATTTCCAAATAGCTTTCCCAAACACTCCCCCCGTCTGCTAATGGTCGCAAAAACACAGTCCTGCCCCAGACCTATGCCACTGGTTGAGTCAATGTCGCATTGTCGGGCAGTTGAGCTGCTAAATCAAACTGAGCAATATTTTGATAGAGCCTCAGTGCGACAGTGTTTAGACTTTTCATGATCTTTGAACAGCTTACTTATAGTTGTGTATATTAAGCTGGAATAGGAGAAAGAATTTTAACATAGAAAAAATTACACACAACAGTTTTAAACAGGGCTGATTTAAAAATAAAAGTAAAAATCTTCTTTGGGATAACTCACACTGTGGAACTCTTGGTTGGCCACCAGGTTTAGATCTCCAATGGTTGCAAGGTACTCTTGCAGTTTGTTCAGGGCAGGTACCAGCCTTTGCATCACTTCTGTCAGGAACTGGACCATCTGTAGCATGAGTGCCACCAAATCCTGAATTTCTTTGGATAACATCAGCTGCAAGAGAATTTAGTAGTGTTAAGACAAGAAGAGAACACCACAATCTAAGGTAGGGTGGGGTGGTATGACCAAAATAAAAGTAATGGTATATAATCACAATTTAGTTTTGAATTATGATTATATATTTTGTGCTATAAATTCAATGGAAAAAATTGCTTATATATATTAAAAAAAAGAAGAAAATAAAGAAAGAAATGAAAATCAATAGTTTTGACCAAAATATTATTTTTGGATGATCTATATGGCAAATGAGATTTCTTAGCATAAGAAATGTCATTAATATTTTGATTCATAGCAAGTAAGTTATTGCATATATTTGATTTAATACAACAGAGACAAGACTTTTGTACCTTAAACAAAATGGCCTTCGTGTCCACGTGGCGAACCAGGAGAATTACCATGCTGTACCATTCACTCTCTGACAGATTACAGAAAGCGCTGAAGATCATCTGCCCTGTCGGGTGCAGTCCCAGAGACAACGGGTCTGTGCACTGATACAGGTTTGCCAAACATGTCAAGATCTATGGCGAGAGAGGACAAACTGAGACTGCTGCGAGAATTTTACTCTCTCAAAGATATTCACAGAGACTTCACAACAGCCTAGAATGCTACTAGCTTGAATTATCAGGTCAAATAAGAGCTAAGCTTTGGAACTCTTTCAGTATTATTTAAAAAACATCCCAGCTGACACCTCATGAAGCTGGTTGAGAGAATGTACAGAGTGTGCAGAGCTGTAACCTATGCAAAGGGTAGCTACTTTAATGAAGCTAAAATATAAGATAGCTTTGATTTCTTTCATATTTTTGGTCATTAAATTTGTTATTTGATAGTTTTCATGACTTCACCATTTATTACAAAAAGTGGAAAATAGTTGTAAAAATGCATTGTTGAGTCCAAACTTTTCACTGGTGTTGTATTTCCCAATTTATTCGAATAGTATTTTCATAATATGTATTGTTTAAAAGCATTTTTATGAAGAATTGTGCCCTGCATCCCTCAATGAGCAAGCCAAAGGCAACAATGATAAGGTGTAGGCTAACATTTTCATGCTGATCAGTGTTGTTGATCATTATTGGTATTCATAATCATTTAGTAGCATTATTGATCATTTGTATTACATTATTAAACTTATGTCTTTATGTTATGTTGTCTAAGTCAAGGCATGTCTATAGCCTAGTGTGTAAGTCAAGGTTGATATGTAAGCTTTATATAGTAGTAGTAAATATTTATTGTCCCTTCAAAGGGCAATTTCTGTTACAGCATCTGATGACAAACACCTACAGTACATACAAACAATATGAAAAATAAAAAATGAATAAGACAGAGACAAACCACAACCTTAAAATAAAAATAAGTAATACAGCACCATATAATAACCATTATATAAATCACTTTCTTACTATCATCCCCTACCTCAGATAAACATTAACAACTGACACAGCATTTACTAGAAAATATCTTGGAGCTCTTGCAGTCCTAAACTTAGGAGCTCTGTATCGCCGACCTGAAGGAAGGATTTCAAATTCTGATTGAAGGATGTGAGTGGAATCATTTAGTATAGTAAGTGCCTTCTTAAGAGTCTGTTTTTCACATATAGTAGACAAACTTATCTGCCTTACACCTGTAAAACCTAATCCCAGATTAACAATTCTCAGCAACTGCGCTCTACCTTTATTTTTTCCATAAAGCCAACAGATGATTGCAAAAGTTAAGACTGATTTGATAAAATATCTGTAAAACAATGTTACAGTTGTACAGTTTTATCCACATAACAATGACGTGAGAGACAGGTCTAAAATCATTCATTTGTCTAGCATTAGCTTTCTTTGGTATAGGAACAATGGTAGCTTTTTTCCACACAGCAGGAACTTTCTGAAGGTGTAGAGAAGTTTGAAAAATAAAATGACTGATGTCACACAATTGACAGCACAACTTTTTAAAACCCTTCCACTAACTTTATCTGGTCCTAAGCTTTTATTCTTTGGGATAGTTTGTAAAACTCTAATAACTAAAACCTTATCAGTCGTAACCTGATCTTGTGTTTTAACCACAGAACAAATCTGGGAACACTCATCACTAAAGTTCTGTTTATCAAATAAAAATCATTCAACTTACTTGCCATGTCTACATTTTCAGTCATAAAATTAACAGACCTAATTTCTACTGATTCCTTACTTTTTATCCCTGCCATAGCTTTTATTCCTCTCTAAGCTGACTTAATACTGCCATTAGTGAGCTTCTCTTCCACTGAAGTCTTATATTTTAGCTTTGCTAAAATATAATTTCCTGTTTCACCTCCCTATTTACTTGTTTCTTGTCCAAAAGACATATTTTAAAGATTTTGTCACTCAAGGCTTATTGTTCGGGTAAAAATTTACATTATTTCTAGTAATCACTAGTTCTTCACAAAAATAAATACAGGAACTAACTACATTAGCCAACTCATCATTATCAGTGCAACAGTCTTTAAACATTTCCCAGTCAGTACATTCAAAGCACCCTTGTAGACATGAAATGTTCTCATCAGTCCATCTTTGAACCGATCTGGTGACTGGTCTTTCTCTCTTCAGCACGGGCTTATATAATGGTTGAAGGAAAACTGCATTATGATCAGCACAAAGTTCTATATGCATCCCTTACTGTCCCATAACATAAGTCCAATATTTTATCATGACGTGTGGGGCAGTCCATGTATTGTTGAAGGTTTAAAGATGGATATAGGTTGCATGTGTAAGCTGTCAAGGTTGCATATGTAAGCTTTATATAGGTTGTATGTGTAAGCTCTTACAGTACACTAGTTGCATGTGTTGCATGTGTAAGTTGAGATGTGTATTTTCCATTATGAGGGGAGGGGAAGATATTTTAAACTGCTATGGCATGCTTAAATACACCATGCAAATGTATTCCTTCAGAGAAAGATGAGAAAGACTGAGTGAGACTAAGAAAGTTCAGGAAGAAAAAGAGAAAGATGGGAAAGGCAGAGAAGACCATAGCATAACATCATTATAATTAAAATGTCACTTTCTCTCCTATGTTTGATAACAAAAAGATTTAATAAATGTACTTTTTTTTTTATTTAATTTTGGCTCCATGACTTCACAACGGGGAAAAAGACATACATTTAAAGTCTTCACAAGGAAAACTCCCTAAGATGTTTAGATTGGACCTTGGGATGGGAGGAACCAAGACTCAGCAGGGGGAGCCCATCCTCCTCTGACTAAGGGGATGGGAAATGACAACAAAAAGTGTCATTCAATTTATTTCTGTTTCTCTCATATTTTCCTGTTACTGCCTCACACTGTGTGAAATCTTCTTTTATTAGACATATCTTTTGAGAGCTGCTTTGATGTACAGTATGCATGGGGGACAGAGTTGTGCTGTACCTGCATGTTGCTGCTGGGTAGAGGGGACTCCAGCAGAGCCTGAATAGCAAGAGGGGGCATGCTGGTGTATTGCTCGACATCCTGAACAAATAGAGTGGTGTTTTTCAGCAGCTCTGATACTTTAACTTCAGCTGTCAAAATGCAAGACAAAAGACAAGTGAGGGAGCAGGCATGAGCACATAGGTTTGAAAAAGAGTGATTAGACCACCATCTGATGGCTGTAGAACATTGATGTTTCTGCTGTCCTTGTGCTGGAAGGGACAGTGATACACACCTGGAGATGTGATGTTGATGTTAAGAGTTCTCAGAGTTTTGACATCGAAGCCAACAATTTGAGAGAGGGTTGAGGTCCTAAACAAAAGAGGAAAAAGAGAAGTAAAACATGAGAAGTAAAAATGCTTAAGGAAAGCTTTAATAATGATTTACAACCATTCTAATAACCATTTACATTTGTTTGTGCAGGTTTCTCAAATAACTTTGAGCCAAAAACCAACAATGAATGAAGTCATAGTGAAAAGCCATTCGCAATCCATTTTACTTCCATAATTTGATGTGTTTTAGAGCAAACTAGGATATCTAATGAAAAATAAATATATGGTGGGACTTGATTTTATCCATTGTAAATTGACTGGCTTGTGAAGTGGCTGTTACAAAACAGAATTGATCCAGGTGGTTGGAGGGGAGAGGCTGAAATGTAATAGGGATTTGTGACGTCAGCCAAAAAGGAAAGTCATTTCAGAGGCAGAGCAAGTTATTACGTCTTGATTGATGTTTTGAAACATTTTTTTTTTTCCCTTGATAAATCAAGCACAACAAGACAAGGAACATATATTAAACAACTAAACAGGGTGAATTTTGATTTCATATTGAGGTATTTAAATGTTATTTTAAAAAGCAGTACCAGTCCACTTTAGTGTTATAAGTGCTGGGGTCTCCAACAAATGTCTGGAAAATCAGATCATAGATGTCGATGCTTTTGTTCACCACACTGGTTGTGAGCACATGGAGGGCCTGGAATGTGGGGACAACGGTGCCACATAGCAGCCTGGGGCCAAGAGACAGAGCCTGGCTGATCAGCTGCACAGAGGCCATATTTTCAAGAGCACACACCTACAACATCAAGAAAACATCGCACAGTAAAACTTACAGTCCAGAGTGCTGAAAATCAACTAAACTAAAATTTAACCTGTTATTCACTAAAGGTTCCTTTCCTCTGCACATTCTCTGTTCCACATTTTCAGATTGGTGCCATATTTGCCTATGCCACACATGGAAATCAACGCCATGAAACCTGGCATGATACATATAAAGTGCAGCTCTCAGACCACATTGTGTTTGTGTTAAATGGCAGTGAATAGGAAGAATTTAATTAGTGACCTATATATATATATATATATATACATATATATGTTATATATAGATAATTTCTTTTGGTTTGGAAACAAAAAAAATTCCTTGTCTTATCCCATTGGCAAATAGTTTAAACATTACTATATTTTTTTTAGACTTGTCTAAAAACAAGTCAAAATATCTTGTCATTTTGCTTCTCAAGTAAATTTAGCTTGTTTTAAGAATGTTTAGATATTTTTACTGGAAAACAAGACAAAAATACTTTTTTTTTTTTTGCAATGTGGAAAAGAGGAGTGTGTACATTCTTCAGAATTCCTCCTTTTGTTTTCCACAGAAATAATAACTGCATTTAGGAACAACACAAGTGTGAGTAAATATTGACAAAATTTTTTGGATTAACTATTCATTAAATTAAGCTCAGTTTATATGTCAACTATCAATACTCTCACCTGAGTAAACAGGCGGTCCAGTATCAGGCCTGAACTGTCATTCACCCAGTTGGTTGAGACAAATTCAAAGGCAGTGTTTAGCACTTGCAGTAGAAGATGCAGATTTTCTGCAGAGAGCAGAAAGACATGGAAAAGAGAAAACAAAGATCAACTTTCACATAGCTAAAGCAACTTAAATTCCCCACAGGCATCATTACTTAAACCTAACTCCACTTTCAGACCAGAATCACAGTGAAGCAAGCGCAAATGATTTAGAAAAGAGACATTGAAAGCTTAATGGCGCCATGTGCTGATTTAGATCTGACAGCTCTTACAGTCTGCAACACCTCCAGCTATTAAAAAGATCTGACACTTATGGGGAAATTAAATGCACAACAAGACAATGGCATTATTAAAACATATTAACAAATATAAAAGCCAAAAGAAAGACTTAATGAGCATCTTATCAATGAAAATTTGCTGCATACAAGGAACATGAAAAAGTGGAACTTCAAAGAAACCAAAAATGGTGCATCCTAGAGCACAGCAGGATGATATATTTAAGCAAACTCAAAAAGCAAATAGGCTAATATAACACAAAGTACTGGGGATCACCAAAAGCAGAGCAAAGAGCCAAAACTTTTGAAAACATTTGATATTTTAAACAGCACAGGCTGCAGAAGTGATTCTACTGCAGTAATGGGATTTAATAAGGTGCAGAAAGACTTTCTCATATAGTTTGGCCACATGCCTCCAGGCTGAGAAAAGCAGACTTTAAACCAATTGTTCATAGAATCGCTATGAAAACTAACAAATCTTTGCAGTGACAAGCACATAAAGCAACATACATTATTTCATAGCAAGAGTATGAATGTAATTTATTCAGTGGAATAATCGGGGGTCTGAAATATTTACAGTGCATAACATAATTTTTGTTTCCTGAGCTAAACAAATGTAAATTATGCATAGATATAATTATGTATTCATACAGCTGGATGATAAATACTCACATGCGCTATTTATAACTGTGGGTATCTATTCTGCATAAGCGACTGTGGAAATAAAACCCCTGAATGAACAGTGTTATAGGTCAGTACATTTTCTCAATTGATTTATGTACCTTGAGATTCATTGGCCAAACTTCTCATGATGGTCTTAATAGGAGAAGAATACTGTAGATCATCTGGAAGACTGTCAGCAACATTTGCCAGCATCAAAGGCAGCCTAAGTAAACATAAAAACAAAGTCTAATTAACTAACCAAAACTTATTATTTAGCATTTTTAGCGGGATCAACTTAATCATATTGTTCTACAATGCAATATGATAATTTGTGTTCTTTTCAGAGTTGTGAACACTATTTCTTTGAAGAACTAATAATTTACTATATTCAGGCTAAATGCTATGCTGGCTGAAAATATGAGAGCAAAGTAATAGGTTTACAATGAACAAGAAAAAAATAGGCATTGTTATAAGCTCATAACCAAACCTTTTGAAAAGACCAGCATTGCTGGTAACCAACATAGGTTTTGTTTTGGATGCTGGTTTGGTGGTGTCCCCACTGGGTTTATTTACTAGCATAACCAAGAGTTCCATGGTCAACAAGCATCAACAGAAAGACCATGTTAGTTGACCATTTTTCCTGGTGAACAACATGGCTATTCTGGTCTACCAGCTAGAGCAGTACCAAACCAGCAATAAACGGCAAAAACTGGAAAACTTCAGAAGGGAAAGAACCAGCCATAGCTTGTTCTGGGGAAGGACCTCAAAGAAACTTACTTGTCTGTCCAGTTTGTGTTATTCATCAGCAACAGATCTCCAATATTCATGCTAACAGCCCCCAGCACCATTTGCGTGAGATCCAACTCCATGCTACTGTTGCCCATCGAGATGAAGTTCTGAATGGTGTACAGCAGCTGTTGGGTAATGTCAGCTGTTTTAGTGAGGGGGATTTCATCCCCTTGGAGGATCATTAGGATTGTCTTCAGGTTCTGTTCCAGGTCACCAATAATGCTGCCTGAGGAGGTGGTATTAACATGTGGCACCATGGCCAGAAGTCCATTGACAGAATTGACTATCTGAGATACTGCTCCCTCTACATCACCAAAGGTGCTGGTGTCATTAAGGACAGAGGACATTGTCTCCATGTGGTAGAGAGTGATATTGAGGTATTGTCTTCCTTCAACAGGCATTATTGAGTACAGAGATTGCACAGCCTCGCTCAGAGAATCCACCACTTGTGATACTTGGATAGGAGAATCAGTTTGCATGAGGCCCTCAAAGAGACTCATGGACACTTGATTAGACATGGTCATCAAAATGTAAGCAAGACCATCAGGAGTTATTTGTGTGGACGTCGCATTGTAAACTATGTTTAGAGAGGCAAGGAGAGACCCTACAACCTCTTGGGAGATTTCCGGGAAGTGTGGTATGATTTCTGCAGTGCTGGATACTCTGGAGAGGGCAGTTAAAAGAGTGGATTTGATAGCGTAGAGGTAGTCATGCGTTTCTTGAGGGAGAACAAAGACCATTTGATTGAATGTCTGGTTTAGCAACATCTCCCGCTCTGCATCGTTGCTCAGGCTGTAGTTGTACATGGAGAGGTTGAAAAGTATATGAGTGGCCATGACATTGCTAAGGATGAGAGGATGGGTGACCTCTTGAATGGATTGTCCATTTGGAAGTATTGTGACATTCGAGAGGGCCAGAACATGGTTTAGAGAGTTAGAAATCATGTTGGTTGACATCAGGACTTGATCTGTATCACTAGGATATGCCTCAAGCAATGCAAAGGCTTGCAGCATTTGTCCAGATATGTTGAAATACATTGCTACCTCTCCAGAGAAGAGTGACGCAAAGGCTTTGGTGGCTTGATTCACAGCCGCCAAATACGGTGCTACAGTCATTTGTGACCCTGGATTGGAAAATGAGCCAATTATGTTTTGAAGAATGTCAGTGATCTGAGGGCTGATGTCACTGACTCCCTCAAAGTTCTCTGTGAGGATGTTATTGAGGGCAGTGAGGAACTCAACTGCATTGCTGGTGCCATTTTCTTGCTGTGAGACAATGTTTGACAATGAGGCTTGAAGTTGTTGGGCCATGTGCTCAATTGTTTGAGCGATGTTCAGAGATGGCTGCTCGGAAAGCAGCATGGCCACATCAACCGTTCTTCCTAGGCTCTCTGTTAGCTTTTCTATTTTATCTAGGTTCTCCAGACTCCATCCATTATTGCCAATGTCCTTTAACATCTCTAGAAACTTCTGTCCATTGCTTGGGAGTGTCAAATAGGACAGCACGTTTAGAGCTGTATCAATGGTTTCCTCCTGATTTGAATTTCCAGTCATGTCACTCAAAAGGCCTTTCAGGATGACTGCCAGGTCTGGATTAGTAAAGAAAACGTGGATGGTCTCCAGGATTTCAGTCTGGGTTGGTGGAATAGAAAGAACTTCAAGCAAGGCTTGGTAATCAATGTCAAGAAGATCAAGGAAGTCATCCACTGGCTCCCTTATTACACTACGTGATAGCCTTCTGGTGTTTCTGGTATAGGACAAAAGACTATGTAGGTTGTGTCCCTGAGCCAGCTGCATCTGGATTGGGTTCAGATATTGCTCCACTGGGGCAAAGAGGTCACTGGTAAGTTTAATTTGTCTCAGCATGTACAAAAAGTTCCCAGCAAGGTCGATAAAATTGTCAGAGATGCATTTCAGTGGAGGTGTTGTCTCGGTAAGAGTTGGCAGAACTTGCCTTACTGTCTCGTACAACTTGAGCAACATTTCCAACACAAAATTGATTCCACTATCTTCAGTAGTGCTAAGCCAGTTGACAAATTCAATGGTTTTCCACACAATGCCACTTGAATCTTCCAAATACTGAACATGTTGAATTATTTTATAAAGTGTTGGCCAGTTTTCCAGCAATCCCATTTCAATGATTTGTAAGGTAACCTCTTTTATAATGCTGTCAATTGTGCTTCCATTGGGGTTCATAACTATTTCTCCACTGAGGAGATAATTAATGGACTCCTCTGTAAAGTTCATTCCAGTAAGGGCGATTTCTATAGCCTGCATGATCATTTGAAGGTTTCCAGTTGAGTTCTGGAGAAGATTGCTATTCTGTAGGATATACTCTATGGTTTTTCCAATTGCCTCAATGTATGGCTCTATCCAGGGAGTCTCTGCTTTGATCTTCTCCAGAGCCATTTGTACAGTGGGCATGCTGATAAATAAGAAAGAAGTTATTATTGCACAATCACAAATATATATACAATAAGTATAAATGGCCCTTTTAAGGTGATGTGTGCAATTTCTGCGCCACTAGAATCACCATATTGCACCAAATTAACATCTTAACAGCTTTTAACAGGATGCTCACATAAACAGAGCAATTTTTAAAGCACCACAGAGCTTCAGTGTTTACACTTGTCAAGGGAATATATCAACGCATGACTTGCTTAGAGTTGTCTTTCCATATTAAACTGGGATATGATGAAGTATTTACACCTTTAAGGATCCATAAACTTAAAGGGTTAGACAATCAATAATAATTAAATATACAAAATATATGATATGTATTAAATACAGTTTACAGTACATTACATGGCCATATGTATATTGTATAATGTATACAGTGATTTAAATTTGAATTACTTCTGTTTAAAAAATCTTAAACCTGCAAAACATTAGTCTGTAATTCATCTTGATTTTTTTCTCCATTTCAGTGGGTACTCACATTATATTAACATAATTGTATAGTTATAATACAATTGGCGCATTTCCATCATGGTCAATGATCTACAGTGAGCACATAAATGTTCCAGCAGTCATTCGTGATTGATTTGCCCAGATATGGGGAAATGCATAATTTGATTCCTATCAGTAGTCAGTTCATTAAAATGATGAGCACATAAAGCAGAATCGATTTAAGAGCAGGGAGACAGAGATAACAGAATAAGAGAAACTATTTTATCTGCTCAAACCTGTTTGGAAGTCAAACTGAATAAATCACCCTAAATGCCAATTTAATTACTCTTACTTAGTTTGTTTGTATGAATCCTACCCCTGGTCCTTATTGGTAATAACTGCAAATTTCTCAGCAAATTTGAGAATGTATTTTTGTAATTTAATCTGATGCAAGACAATGTTGGGTATGCAAGTGCCACATGCTTTTGTTGTTGGCAGTTCTTTTAAGCTATACAGGCTCAGTTTGAAAAATAATGTGTGTAATAACTGTGAAAAGCTCAATACACACTCAATAAAGTGTATGTTTATAACATATCTTTCTCATTTATAAGAGAGATAATTGTTTGCTGTCATTTAATATGACTCATGTAGTAATGTAAGAATGAGTTACTACCTTACAAAAAAAAAAAATCTAAAGCATTTTTTCACCTTTGGTACAACTGCAGCTGGAAGAGCTGGGCATTCCAGTCTCTCTGGTTTGTTAATTCGGCCATTGAGAGGTTGGACAGCATTGATGTGTAATGCAATAGGACTTCTGTTAGGTGTTCACAAGCAAAGGTATAATTCAGAGTTGTCCCGTATAGAGACTCCAGAGACTGAACCATCATAGCTGCGGTGCCATTTATCCACAGAACGTCCATCTCCATGCCCTGTTTAAAGTAAGAATAGCAAATATATTAGAAAATCTAGATCAGTTTTTAGCGCACACTGCCATCTAGTGGGGACGTATGACAGTTGCATTTAAGAGAAAGAGATGTGTTTTAATAGGATAGTGTCATTCATTAGTCATCAGAAACATAGACAACTAATAGCAAACTACTAGAGGAACTGTTACAACTCCTGGTAACCAAAAATGTACCACAGTACATATGAGTGTACCCCATACAGAAATCTGAAATATGGCAATACATTTAAAATGCATACCAGTACATAACATGTTCATGTATGACATGCAGCCACAAACAGTCACATACTTGAACATACATGCAACATATTTCAAAATACTACAAAAATGGCCACTTTCATATGTAACACATACAGTATACGACACACACACACACACACACACACACACACACACACACACACACACACACACACATGTATGAAATATATTTCTATGAATTCCAACATATCACATGTATGGATATAAGATTGTATACGTGAAAAACCATATTCTCTGCTTGTTTGCACATGTACTTTAAAACATACAGTACTGTGCAAATGTTTTCGGCACATACGATGTTTCACAAAAACATTTGTCTTAAGATGGCTATTTATATCTTCAGCCTTAGTGTGTCAATAGGAAATATACATTTTAACTCCCAAACATTCCTTTTGCAAATATAATAGAACAGAAAAGAAGAACAGGGAACCCTGCAACAGATGGTATGACCTCAACAGAGCCCCCCACTGAACATCGAGTTAGTTTGGGATTACATGAAGAGATGGAAGAAATGGAGACAGCCTAAATAGATAGAAGAACTGTGGCGAATTCGCCAAGATGCTTGGAACATCCTATCTGCCAACAACCAAGAAAAACTGTGTCCAGGTGTACCTAGGAGAATTGGGGCTGTTTTGAAGACAAAGGTGGTCACACCAAATATTGATTTAGCTTGTTTTATGTTTACTGCACCTTGTATGACATTAATTTATATATGAAAATTATTTATGCCATTATTTTAAGACATCCACACTATGCAACAGTTTTCACAAGTGCCTAAAATTTTTCACTGCACTGTATGTAACAAAGTAATAGTGAAATTGGATAAATGTGCATACAGTATATGCCCACATTTATAAACTGAAATATATTATAATATAATATATTCATAAATAACCATATATCAGATTTCTGTATTGTGCATTATTTACAGCTACTTGTGTTTTTGATGTTAATTTGATTTTATACTTATCAGCCATAATCGTTTCAATTGAGATTTTAATTTTTAATTTAATAATTTCTATTAAAGTATTTGACATTTATGTTTTTATATGGTTAGAAAATAGATATGTCCTTATGCAAGTAAAAACTGTCCAAGAAACTCACATGGGAGGGGCAATTATTGCCCCTTAACAAAAAAGGCTTTTTTTTTTTCTTTTTTATTATTATTATTATTATTATTGCTTTTTCTTTTTTTTTTTTTTTTACAAACAAACTTATTAACTTAATTTGTCTCACCGTCATATTTTGGGCTGTTGTTGCCTCTCCTGGTTTACTGAAGGCTGCTATGACTGGCAGTAGATTGACACTGCACCACAAAGTCAGACTGGCTTCATTAATTCCAGCAGCTTTTCTCACATCCAGCCATATCTGAAGCACATTGCTGCAATTCAGGCCCTGACCCTCCAAACCAGCCTGAGGAGATAAAATAATTTACAAGCGAACACAATTTTACACAACAGTAAGACACAAAACGAAACAGGAGGACAATAAAACAAAAGCTGTTTAAAAATAGTAACCTGTAATATCAGAGACTAAACACAACATAATATATAATATATACAGTAAACCATTCAAATCAGACAAACAAACCATCTACGCATTATGCATTCTCTGATGACTTCTTCCTCAGTGGAAAATGTATCATAGTTTATCTACTAAAATACCTAATTTTTACTCCTCTACAAATCAATGTGGTGACATCTACCTGGAATATTATTCCCATTACACCACAAAAATTTAAATATGAGGAACAAAATCACATGTCTTCTTAAAACATTTTATGACAAGCGCTGTTTTACTTAGAGATGTAAACTGGCTCATCTTGCATGATCTGACGAGTGACAAAATGACCAGCACTGTTTGTCACTACAAGGAAAACAGTTTAATAACTGCATTGTAATTATTTAGCTGACAATTTTTTTTTTTTTTTTTTTTTTTAAATAAAAATAATGCAAAATACAGTTTCATGGCCATAAAGAAATATGTATAGCTGCTAACTGTTCTCAATTCTCTCGCTATTGGTAAGTAAGTTATTTTTGGACCCTGACCTATTCATGGGGCCCACTCATAACAATTTTTGTTTCTGGCCCCTGGTAGAGACGGCTCTGATCACTGATACTCCCCTAGCAAAGCATTCACCAAATGTATAATAGGGAGGCAGGTATATAGGATTCCTGCCAGGATTGAAGCATCGTTTGTGAAAATTTTCTCTAGGGGTGAAATGTAGCACCAAATACATGCTAGATAATAAAGTCTGCAATAGCAGTTTATCTGTGATTACTATATACTTCTTGGCACATTGACTGGGCCATTCAGAAATCTAAATAGGTCATGATTAGAATCACATAGCAAGCTGATTAACAGCTTAGGCCGGCATCCCACCACCCGATTATTTTCGCCGATTTTCAGTACTTTGTAAGCTTTATTTACATAGTTGTTCAAAAATCAGAGAAAGTGAGTGACCCTGATAATAGTGTTTTTCTAGGGTTCTTCTACACGTAAATGATTAATAATATAAGAGACTGGAGACAGAACAGTCTGTATATTGAATGTAAATATTTTTCTAACTGAAGCTGCACTAAAACGGTTCACCAAAATTTAGTTGTTCTGAATCAGCTAGAAGGAAAATCAATGTAAATACTGTAACAAATCATACAGTGACAACACTGAGTGCAGTCTGCTGTGATTTTACATTGTCATGCTTATGTAATGTCTGTCATTGCTTTTTCCACTGTCACAAAGGACTTTGGCTATTTTAAGCTGGACCTCTAATAACCTTATTGTAGGCGTCTAAAGACACAGTAGGTTCTAGCGACAAATCATAGACCTGTCTTTGTTATTGGCGCAGTTAATAACGTCATTAATGTGAAAAACAAACATTCTTTTAATACGCTTCAATGGATAAAATAGAAAACCCAGCTGATCAACCCTCTTTTATGGGCTGTGTATAAGTGTCGTAACAGGCACATCAGTAGAGAGGAATGTTGTTCTAACCTGTATAGCAGCTTCAGTGGTCGACACAAGAGCCTGTGGCAATCCACCAACAAAGGAGAGAGCAGTGAAATTGTTGGAGTTCATGGCATGAAACACGTCTGACAAAAGGCTAGACAAGGGCCCCTGAAGAATGTACAAAAACTCTGCAGAGAAGGAAGCACTTCTCTTAGCTACATACAATTCCAAATCTGAAGGCGACACTGAACCTGCAAATATTCTGTTGTTTTAGTTGTAATGTAGGCTTCTCTCACCTGTTTGTGCCTGCATATTTTGAGTACTGTTCAAAATGACCTCTTGAATTGCGGACACAACAGAGGGCAATGAATCCCACATAGGAGTATCTCTGAAGGTTGACAACAGAGCAGCCAACATCTCCTCCAACCTGTTGCTCAACAAACAAAGTCAGTTTAACATTCACCACTAAGATGAAATAAGATAAACTAACTCATCAAGCGATTTCATTGGATCTTATGAGAAAATTTCAACTTGATTATATTTATCACATGTCCACTATGAAAACTGCAACATAACTTCTGATTGGGGTCTCAGAGACTGCAGGTATAAAAACATGAATAAATGTAATGAATTTTCATGTGATAAGCTGTTTTGATTGGTGTACACACTGTACCTTTTCATCCAGCCAATTTAGTTTTGAATTTCTATTTGGATTTATTTTTAACATATTTTTCTTTAATGTGTTGTTTGTCATGGTCAAATTGACCCCAAAGATGAAACAGTGTAACTATATTAGATTTACTGCGATTGAACAGTCACAGTTCTGAAAAGTCTGTGCCTACTTTGTAATACAACAGAACATTCAGTTTCAATAATATCTGCCAAATGGCTCTTACTTGGGTTAGAAAAATACAGTATATTAAAATAATCTAAAAGAGAAAAAGCAAATGTGGATTATGTTTTCAACAGTTACATTAACTTACGTCTGAAAGGTCATTTGGTCAGCATTCCCAGAGAGGATTTGGACCAGCACCGCTGCAGCTTCTGTGACAGTCTGAGCAGAGTCATTCAAGAATGGTGATATAGAACCCATAAGCACTGCAAGCTGAGGGACCAAAGAACAAGTTAAAAGTTTGATATGAGCAGACAAGTAAAAAAGTCTGAGACCATTAGTGAAATTGCTCACATTTTGCTACCCCCCCCACCACCCACCCACCCCATTTCATTTAATTATTCTCTGTTTTTATTTAATTTTAATTACAAAGATATTATCAGCAAAACCTGCTTTTGGGTTGGACCTGCTTGTTTTGATTATTGGGGGGAGGTAATCCCCTCCGGAATCTATGCCCTTGTTTGAAGACCATCTTGTGCGCTTCCATTTAAGCAAGAAAATCTGAGATATTGTACTAAAGACCCCTTTACGCATGCGCAGAGCACTAGATGGCGCTATAGGAAGTGTAATCGAGCTTGAAATCACGGTCGACAAGGAGACTACTGTCAAGATTAACAGTGAAAAAGGAGTTACATTTTGGTCTGTTCTCACCAAAAACTGATTGGATCACTTCTGAAGACATTGGTGAAAGCACTGGAGTCTTTTATGATGCCTTTATGTGATATTTGGACCGTCAAAGATTTGGTCACCATTCACTTGCAATGTATGAACCCACAGAGCTGAAACATTTTTCTAAAATCATTGTTTGAGTTTAGCAGAAGAAATAAAGTCATACACATCTTGGATGGGATGAGGGTGAGTAAATGATGAGAGAATTTTCATTTTGCGTGAACTGTCCCTATTATTAGTGACCTACAAATAGTGCATCAGAATCACATTGAATCATAAATATTTATTTTTCACTTTACACTGTCACTTGTTTAAAATTTTCCAAAATCTGAAGAAAAAACAATTTTTGTTTCCAGGTTTAAATGAAAAAAAAAAAAAAATCCCAGATTTTCAATGTGATGTCAGACTTTTGGACCCCACTGTAAGTTTCTGTGTGTCTGCGGTTTCTATTTATGCAATAAATCATAATTACTTTTTTGTTATTATTACAAATTATTTCTTGTTATTGTTACCTGTTGTTCATTGAGGCTGCCAAGGCTTAAGTTTCCTAAGTTTTCCCATGGGTTTTTATAGCCTGAGAAAATGTTATTGATTAAATCTGAAAAAGGAAAGAGAGAAGGCTGAAAAAGCTAAAACATGTAAAACTGTACTGAATGCCCATATTAAAAATAAGTTGATAAAGCATTGATGTTATTGTTGTAAAATCAATCCCAACAAACACCACACAGTTAACTTGCCTTCATCTGAGCTTAGAATGTACTCTGTGACCTTGAGAATCACAGATATGATGGGTTGAGCTGTGTTGTTTGATGGCAAATAATTCTGAAGTGCTCTCATCAGATTTACAATTCTGAAAAAGAGAAACATCAATTCTGTCATGACACACACAAACACATACTTATATGTAGGCCTAAGACAGACAGACAGACCGACAGAAAGACCGACAGAAAGACAGACAAATAGACAGACAGACAGACAGATAGATAGATAGATAGATAGATGTCTTCATTTTCAGATGTGCCTGTCTATAGAGAGCAATTTCAAAGTAATCCAAGTAAACATATGCTCTCTACACTCACATTTCATTCCATTTGCCTGGTCCACCAGGTTGGGAAATGGTGTTCAAATAGGTGAAAATGCTGTTTGTGATGGGAAGCAACACTTCAGCTGCCTCCACTGGCAAAACAGTATGAATTACTCCCTCCACCATCTGGACAGTCTTCTGTGTGAGGTTGCTAGCTTCAGCGTAGCTCATATTAGGATTCAGGATCAGCTGAAGTGACCCATGAAAAGCACTAAGAATATTCTGAACCACATCCTGAGGTAGACCTCCAGTCTCAATAGACATACTCTCCAGAACCACATTAACAGCACTTATGATGGCTTCTGTGAAGTTTTCACTTTGGATACCATCATCTTTGCTAGCTACTTCTAGAGCATAGTTTAGAACCTGAGAGACGTGCTCTGCCACAGCAAGGAAGGCTCCCTGCTCGGGGGACAATAGAGGGTTCAAGGCTTGGATTAGTTGGTCAAGTTCCATCCCAAATGTTGTGATATCTGCAAAGCTTGCATTCCCCTGGAACATTGTTAATTGTTGGTTAGTGGTCCCCTCCATTGTTAAGTTGCCTTCATTCGAGCTCAGAATATATTCTGTGACCTTCATCAACATGGATATGATGGGCTGAGCTGTGTTGTTTGACGGCAGGGAATTCTGAAGTTTTTTAATCACATTTACAATACTAAAAAAAGAGAAAGAACATTAAGTTTTAACATTAAGTAACATTTCTCTATCTCTCGGTGATTTGAGAACAAAACCTTTTTAAGAAAAATTAGATACTATCAAAAGTAAAAACTAAATTATCAAAAAATATCTGTATTTTAAATGTATTGTAGGCTATTTAATGACATTTAAACAGTTTAAGATTTAAACAGTAAAATAATTATAAAAAATTGAAAAGTTAACCATAAAATTCATTGTTTATTTTCCATTTGAAATTTTAACTAATTGAAAAAAAATTATATCACATAAAACCCATAAGCCAAAACCTATCACACTGATTTAAATGTGAAAAACTGTCCGAACATTATAAATAAATAAAAACCCTTGTCCATAGAACACAATTTATCCTTTAGGTAAAAACACACCTTATAGCTGAATCAGACCTTAATGTATCCATAGGTAATTCTATGGATTTACTGTGCCCCCTCGTTTGCCATAGTTATAAAAGTTGTAACCGTTTTTTGCAAAACATGATGCTGGAATTTTTATTTGGAGGACAATTTTTTTTTTTTTAAGATTTAAGTTTTGAATTAGGTGTCTGAAACCAACATAGGTAACCATTTATAAATAGATGGCATTTTTGCAATTGGACTTTTGACTGAACAACTCATTACTGAGAAATTGGTTTTGTGACATCTTCCCTATGCAACAGCAAGTTCTGGTTTCCCCTATGTGTGTGGGTGTGTGTGGATGGAAGTATTTTGAATGAATACAAATTGTCTACACTTACACTTCATTCCATTTATCAGATCCACCAGGTTGTGAGGTCTCCAGATAGGTAAAAATGCTATTTGTGATGGGAACCAACACCTTGGCTGCCTCCGCTGAAAAAAGAGCATTAATTACTTCCTCCACAATCTGGAGAGTCTCTTGTGTGAGGTTGTTAGCTTTAGTGTAGCTCATATTGGGGTTCAGGATCAGCTGAAGTGAACCATTAAAAGCACCAATAATTTTGTGAACCACATCTTGAGGTAGAGTTCCAGTCTCATTAGACATACTCTCTAGAACCACTTTCACAGCACTGATGATTGCTTTGGTGAAGTTTTCACTTTGGAGACCACCATCAAAGCTAGCCACCTGTAGAGCATAGTTTACGGTCTGAGAAACCTGGTCTGCAACAGCAAAGAAGGCTCTTTCCTCAGGGGAGAATAGGGGGGTCATGGCTTGGATTAACTGGTCGACAGCTATCCCAGATGTTGTGATGTCTGCAGAGCTAAGGTTCCCCTGGAATACTCTGGCAAGTGCCATTGTTAATTGTTGATTAACAATCCAATCCCTTGTCAAGTTGCCCTTATTTGAGCTAAGAATGAATCCTGTGATCTTGGTTAGCATGGATATGACAGGCTGAGCTGTGTTGTTTGATGCCAAGGTATTCTGAAGTTCTTTCAACACATTTGTAACACTGAAACAGAAAAAAATCATCATATCGTTTTTAATTACATCTCCCTGTCTCTTTCGCTCTCTCTCTACACATTTATAATTGGAAGAGAATGCGAAAGATTGAGACAGAATAATTTGGAACAAATACATATTACACATGCAAGCATGCTAGCTTGAGTCTACACGTACACTTCATTCCATTTGTCAGGTCCACCAGGTTCTGAGATTGTCTCCAAATAGGTAAAAATGCTATTTGTGATGGGAACCAACACCTCAGTCGCCTCCGCTGGCAAAAGGGCATGAATCACTTCCTCCATCATCTGGACAGTCTCCTTTGTGAGGTTGTTTGCTTGTGCATAGCTCATATTGGGGTTCAGGATCAACTGAAGTGAACCATATAATGCACCAAGAATACTGTGAGGTACATCCTTAGGAAGAGATCCAGTCTCATTTGACATACTCTCCAGAAACAATTTGACAGCACTAATAATGGCTTCTGTGAAGTTTTCAGTTTGGATACCACCATCAGTTCTAGCAGTCTGTAGAGCATTATTTACTGCCTGAGACACCTGGTCAGCAACAGCAAGGAAGACTCTTTCCTCAGGGGAGAATAAGGGATACAAGGCTTGGATTAGCTGGTCAAGATCCATCCCGGATGTGGCAATATCTGCTGGGCTAGGATTTCCCTGGAAGATTCTGGCAAACACCATTGTTAATTGTTGGTTAACGATCCAGTCCCTTGTTAAGTTGCCCTCATTTGAGGTAAGAATGAATTCTGTGATCTTAATTAGCATGGATAAGATGGGCTGTGCTGTGCTGTTTGATGGCAGGGAATTCTGAAGTTCTTTCATTGCGTTTATAATGCTGAAAAAGAGAAAGAACATCACTAGGGCTGTCATCTCTCTCTTGATATATATACATACTTATGTGAACAGAAAGAAAGAGAGAGAGAGAGAAAAAGAAGACAATTAAAAATAATTGCCTCCAGTATATATACTCACACATCATTTAATTTATCAAGTCCACCAGGTTGGGAGATGTTGTTCAGATGGGTAAAAATGCTGTTTTTGATGGGAACCAACACCTCAGTTGCCTCCACTGGCAGAAAGGCAAGGATTACTCCCTCCACCATCTGGACAATCTCTTGAGTTAGGTTGCTAGTTTGAGCGTAGCTCATATTGGGGTTCAGGATCAGCTGAAGAGAACCATGAAACATACCAAGAATATTGTGAGCCATATCCTGAGGTAGAGCTCCAGTCTCATTAGACATACTCTGCAGAGCCAAGTTCACAGCACCTAAGATGGCTTCTGTAAAGTTTTCACTTTGGATACTACTGGTGCTAGCCATCTGTAGGGCATAGCTTAATGCCTGAGAGACCTGGTCAGCAACAGAAAGGAAGGCTCTTTCATCTGGGGACAGTAGGGGCATCAAAGCTTGCAATAGTTGGTCAAGATCCAACCCCAAATTTGTTATATCTACCAAGCTAATGTTCCTCTGGAAAATTCTGTCAAGTGCCATTGTCAGTTGTTGGTTAATGATCCAGTCCTTTGTAAAGTTGCCTTCATTTGAGCTCAGAATGAATTCTGTGGCCTTCATCATAATGGATATGATGGGTTGAGCTGTGTTGTTTGATGGCAGGGAATTCTGAAGTGTTTTCATCACATTTACAATGCTGAAAAAGAAACAGAACATAATCAAGACTGTCATGCCATCTTGTTGTCTCTTTTAAAATGGAAAGTAAAAGAGAGAAACAGAATAATTGGGAGGAAATGCTGTATATATTGTCTACACTTACACTTCATTCCATTTGTCAGGTCCACCAGGTTGGGAGATGGTTTCCAAATAGGTAAAAATGCTGTTTGTTATTGGAACCAACACCTCAGCCACCTCTGCTGTCAAAAGATCATGAATTACATTCTCCACCATCTGGACAGTCTCCTGTGTGAGGTTGCTAGCCTGAGCGTAGCTCATACTGGGGTTCAGGATCAGCTGAAGCAAACCTTGTAAAGCACCAAGAATATTGTGATCCACATCCTGAGGTAGAACTCCAGTCTCATTAGACATACTCTCCAGAACCACATTAATAGCACTTATGAGACCACCAACACTTTGGATACCACCATCCATGCTAGCCACCTCTAGAGCAGAGTTCACTGCCTGTGAGACCTGCTCAGCAACAGCGATGAAAGCTCTCTCCTCGGGGGAGAGTATGGGGTTCATAGCTTGGATAAGTTGGTCAAGATCCATCACGGATGTTGCAATATCTGCAAAGCTAACATTCCCCTGGAAAAATCTGTCAATTGCCATGGTCAATTGTTGGTTAGCAATCCAGTCCTTTGTCAAGTTGCCCTCATTTGAGTTTAGAATTAATTCTGTGACCTTTAATAACATGGATAAGATGGGCTGAGCTGTGCTGTTTGATGGCAGGGAATTCTGAAGTTCTTTCATCACATTTATGATGCTGAAAAAGAGAACGATCATGAAGTATGTCAAGACATTTTTCTTTATACATATAAAATAAGAGTGAGAAAATTTAATTGGATCAAATATTTATTATCTGCACTTACACTTCATTCCATTTGTCAGGTCCACTAGGTTGGGAGATGGTCTCCAAATAAGTAAAAAAGTTATTTGTGATGGGAACCAACACTTCAGCTGCCTCCACTGGAAAAAGGGCATGGATCACTCCCTCCACCCTCTGGGCAGTCTCCTGTGTGAGGTTGCTAGCTTGATTGTGGCTCATCCTGGTGTTCAGAATCAACTGAAGTGAGCCATGAAAAGCTCCAAGAATACTGTGAACCAGATCCTGGGGTAGAGCTCCAGTCTCATTGGACATACTCTCCAAAACCACTCTTATAGCACTGACAATGGCCTCTGTGAAGTTTCCACTTTGGAGTCCATCCTCAATGCTAGCAATATGTAGAGCATAATTTACAGCCTGAGAGACCTGGTCAGCAATGGCAAGGTATGCTCTGTCCTCAGGGGAGATTAGGGGGGTTATGGCTTGGATGAGCTGCTCAAAATCCATACCAGGTGTTGTGATGTCCAAAGAGCTCATGTTCCACTGGACAATTCTGGCAAGTGCCATTGTCAGTTGTGGGTTAGTGATCCAGTCCCTTGTCATGTTGAGGTAGGTCATGATCTGAGCTTCGATTTCAGAGGGAATACTAATGTTCATTGAGGAGTCTAGAGAGTCATAAAATGCCTGTTGGATTTCAAGATTTGTTTTAATCAGTTTCAGCTCATCATGCAGTATGGTCATGATTGCATTAGCAACCTGCATAAGATCTCCCCTATCCAGAGGAAGCTGCACATGGGCTGTCAAGTTCTGGATCTGGTTCATCACTAATGCCGTGAAATCGCTTTCTGCATTGCTGAGAGCCACTTGCATTTTGGTGATGTGGATCAGGGGATGGAGAATCTCTGCAAACATGCTGCTACTGGTGGCATTCCCAAGCTTGTTTAAATACCACAGTGTGATTTCCCCATATACTTTCAGTTTATAATATCCATGAGCCATCAGTGTAGAGTTAATGCTGTGATATGGATATTGTTCTTTGAATGCAATTTTCAAAAGGTCCTCCAGAAAGTTGAGCTCACTTGTAATCATAGTCATATTTTCCATTTCGAGACTCTGAAAGTTTTGTTTTATGGTTGACAGTGTTGCTATCAGCACCTCCTCTGTCAATGCATGTTGATCAGATTCATGGCTAGACATGTCCATTTGTTTCTGAAACTCTACAGCTGTGATGTTAAGCCAGTCGCTAAGAGTTGTTTGAATGTTCTCCGCCACTGGTATTTCTTGAAGTAAACCATTTGCACTCTGAATGAGTTGAAGAACACATTCAGCCTCAGATTGTGTGGTCTGAGGCATTGAGGAATTGTAAGTGTTACATTGTGGGGTTTGAATGGCCATATTGAGGACGAACAGAGGATGTAGTATGGATGCTGGCCAATCATTTCTAATTACATTACAGACTTGTTCTAATTCGGATATAGTGAGATTAGAGGCTTGAAGAGCTTGATTGATGCTGGTTAAATTGGCAACAGGAAATACATTGATCTGGTTAAGAAGATGTTTAACCTTACTGACAATCTCCATGTTGGATTCAGATGACATTGAAAGGAGCAGAGAAAGCATATCAGCAGCAACAGAAAGAGTCATGTTACCCTGAAAAGGTGTAATTGGCCAGTTGCTATCATTTCCAGCTGCAACTATTTCAGAAAGAAAAATGAGAAGATAAAAAACATTTTGGACATCAGCAGCGCAGTCCTGACCATATGCTGAGCAGATCTCCAAATCTTGAAAAAGAGCATGAGTGTTATTTAGCCCTGCTTCTAACTGAGACTGTTGCTGTGGAGACAGGAGGGATCCAAGTTGGCTCAAAATCGAATGCAACACTGCAAAACCCCCATTATTGTGTAGCATCTGGATGTAGTCATTGGTGAGGACCCGAAGAATGGCTGGTTGGAGGTCAGATGTTTGGGAACCTTCTGACAACAGATTATCTAGCTGTCCCAGTCCAAGAGCCGCCATGATCTCATTTAACAGAGAAAGCGAGAGTTGATTGTCAAACTGCTCAGTGGACTGAATATTGGAGAGGAGCTGAATTTCCTTATCAACTGTGTTACTGAGGCTCAGCAAAAGTCTTTGTAGTGATCTGTCATTGCCAAGCAGCTGACCAGAGCTGTTGGCAAGAACATGTTGCAAAAGTGCCATGTACGTATCCTTGTAGATGCTTTGTAGTAGAGCCACTGTTCCCTGGACAGGTCTACAATTAGAAGAGAAATGTTTGTATGTTAATATAACAAAAAATTATTATGTATGACTGATTGGTCTTCTTATTTAATTTTATACCCTCTGAGTACTAAGCATGCAGATACTAAAGTCAACATGGAACCGCATTTGCAACCCATTTTACTTTCGCAATGTGACATAATTCCGGGTGAAACAGGATATTAAATGGGAGAACTGGATTTGACGTTATCCACCAGGAATTTATTGTATCGTTAAAAAATTGGGCGTTCAAAAAGTAAGACCAGGGATGGTTATAAAAGGAAGAGGCATTGACGATGTTAGTTGAAAAGGAAAGTCATTTCAGAGGCAAGAGCAACTTATTACTTTTTGATAAAAGATTACGAAGACACATTATGTTTTCTTTGCAATAACATGCACCAATAAATCGGCCAAAATAAGACCAGGAAAGCAAAAGGTCAAGATTTCCTGTTGATTTTAATACAGACAGTGAATTTATACAAATATTACTTTAGCATCAATAAATGTTCCACAGTAAACAATCACTACCTTAGAAGGCTTTCAGGTTCAACTGACACATCAGAGATCATTGAAAGAATTTGTGAAATCAATGTTTCCCAAGTAAAGCCAGTCTGACAGGTAAGGCCAAATGAACCAACAGTGCCTGCAAGAAAATACATATTTGTCACATAATACATAATTCACTGCATGTTATTATAATTTGGTCCAAATAACAAATGAAAATCACACATTTACTTCAGTGATCATATTAAGTAACTGGTCAAATATGTTGCAGGGTAATTGAAAATCAGTGGAAACAATGGTATCACTTTGCATTACAGTGTTAATGTTACAAATATTTCACATTAATATAATTAAAAACAATAACTATTTTTTATCATACATTTACACAGCACAATCACATATTAAGGAATAAGTATTGTAAAAAGTCTACTGATAGACTTAACTTTGTCCAAAATGTTAGTAATATGGACCCTTTACTATTCTATGTATGCATTTGTAATTATATTTCTTGCAGTGACACTCACAGTTCGGTGATGCAGTGACATTGGGTTGGTAGTTCATAATCCAATATGCCATGTGGAAGTACGGTTCCATGGAGGGCCACAGAGAGCTGTTTTCTAGCAAAGAACCTATAGTCTCAAATGTGCTCATATCCCTAAGCAAAAAATAATAATGCATAAATAGACCTGAAAATACTTTTAATAAATGATAAATGTAAGTAGTAAACATGTTTCTACATGGAATCCAAAGCACTATAAAAGTTTTGTTCAAAGTTTGACAGCTAGTAATTCTAAACAAGCAACATTCTGGTCACATAGTAGTTCTTGAAATATAAGTGGGTTTCTGACCTGTTCAGCAGTATCTGGGACAAATTATTTGTAATGTTCTCTTGGGTCCATGCTGCAAAGTAGTCTTGATTGAGCTCAGTTGTCAAGATCTGGAGGGAAGTGCTGTATTGCAGGTAAGTTGCATATAGTCTGTGCCACTCAGCCATAAGTATGGAGGGTGTGACATTGTACATTACAGTTCCATTTACTACATCGATCAACTGCTGGACCTGTCACAAAATATTTTGTTTAGGCAAACAATATTACTAATCCATTTTTTTATTTTTCTCAAATAGTAAAAAAGGATGCAATGTTCTGGCAATCACTTTTTAATATATCCCCATACCGTTTCAATTACAGGATAAAGTGGTGTTAACAGCATTTGCTCAAGATTTGTGTTTTTCCCAGAGCAAATGAGAGCATCCCACTTCTGAGGGTCTGTAGAGGTAAATGTTGACATCCAAGTCCAGGGAGCAGACAGATCACTGCAGTTAGTGTGGCCTTCTAGAATCTGCATGAAAACATTGGGACAACATCCAACGTGGTAAATGAGGAGCTTTACGCAAACTACATGAAGCTTTCTTCTAAAGGTGAAGTGTGTAATGTTTTGATTCTAAAATGTTTTTTCATCACAGCTCAATATGCAGAGACAACTATAAGTAAGCCATTTGTAGGCTGATTTCCCTAAAAAGTGTCAACACTGTGGCTTTGTGGCACTATCAAAACACAACTGTGATTGTGAGCATCCCAATTAGCCCAACATAGCAACATAAACTCAATCAATGGTATTGTAATATTTGGGACATTTTCCCTAGCGGCCACTAGAGGTCGCTAGAAGGTTTGACTTTTAGTTTGAAGTTTGGTTTTTCTTGTACCTCTGTTCTCTGTGTTCCCTTTGATTCATTCCAGCTGTGTCTTGTTACCCTTGTTAGTTCTTGTGTATATATAGCCCTTATGTATTCTTTGTCATTTGTCTTGCATTATTTGATGTCCTTGGTTCTTGCTTGGTTCTTGCTTGGTTCTTGCTTGGTTCTTGCTTGGTTCTTGCTTGGTTCTTGCTTGGTTCTTGCTTGGTTTGCTCAGCTCTCATGACATTTTGACCTTTTATGGCTTTTGATTTTCATTTACATAAACCTGTTGCATTTGGGTTCTAAACTCCTACTCGCCAGACCCTCATCATTACAGAATGCAAGACCCATAATGAACCCAGCAGTAGCTCTTATACATCTTCCCCAGTGGAATCGTCCACTTGAGAACTTTTGTGGAGGAATTCTGCACCCTGTCCTGCAAGGTAGATTTTAGTGATGTGGTACTTAAGGATTTTTTTTCATGCAGGAGTAAATGAGCCTGTGTACTCCATGCTGCCCTGTGGCAGAGTTCCTTGAACTCTGGCACAATATATCGACTATGCCCTGTTGCTTAGTGGTTCGCCATTTACTGTAGGAGTGGAGGATAAGGATGTCATCCCTCCCTCGGCGGCCGCCACATCTGTGTCCCCAGTCATGGCCACCATGGTCAAGGAGCCGGCGCCCGAAGCTGTGCTCCCAGCCGTCCGGAAGAGGAGGAGGAGAAGGGCTCCTGCTCTGTCGCTGCCAGCTCCCACGGCCACGAAGGCTGTCGACAAGCCTGTCCGGTTCTCTGAGGCTGTCGATGAGCCTGTTGCTCAGTCCAGTGGCCACCAGCTGCCCACTTCCAGTAAGACACCTGTCCAACATCTGCCACCCAGTCTGCTGACCCCTGTCCAGCAGCTCCGCTTCCATGAAATATGAGTTTCCAATGGCTCTGCACCTTGAATCCTCAGCTTCCCTGGCCTCTGTGCTCTGAGTCCCCTAGTGCCTTGCTCTCCACTCTCTGCGGCTCTACCTCCTGGGACTCCGCGTCCTGCCTCTCCTTTTTTGTGTTAAGGAGCTTCAGGAGTCGCTCCTTAGATGGGGGAGCTCTGTAATAGTTGGGACATTTTCCCTTGCGACTACAGGAGGTTTAAGACTTTAGTTTGAAGTTTGGTTTTTGTTGTGCTTCTGTTCCCTTTGATTCATTCCAGCTGTCTTTTTTGTTACCTTTTTTTTTTTTTTTTTTAAGTTCTTTGTGTGTGTGTGTGTGTGTGTGTGAACAAATAGCCATTATGTTTTCCCTGTAGTTTGTCTTTCATTATTTGATGTCTTTGTAGTTTGAGTTCTTGTTTTGCTTAGTTTTTGTTTGCTCGGCTCTTTTATTTATTTATTTATTTTATGGCTGTTGATTTCATTTACTTTAAACATTGTTGCATTTTGGTTCTAAACTCCTACTCACCAGACCCTCATCATTACAGGTATGAGTTTGGGGTGGGATTCTGTTTAGTCAACTGATGAAAGAAGGAAGAGTGTTTGGGGAAACCTGTTTGAAGACACATTATTTTTGCAATTCCATTTGATGATGCCAGTGGCAGAGAAATTACACACCTGTACTTCGCTTTGGCTGACTCACCTTAACCAAAGTTTGTACAATGGAGTCCATTCCAATGTCAGCCCAGGCATTTGCAAAGGTCTCATTCTGCATTAGGGAAAGGAAACTCTCCTGGACATATTTGGCATCTTTCAGGACCAGCTGCATGAATGCTGTGAGGCAAATTAACAACACAGATGCTCACTTGTGACCTGCTGTATATTGATGGCATTGGAAATATTTACATGGCTTGTTTCTCTGTACATCCTGATACATACGTAGCTGTGCTTCCATTGCAACTCTGGCCATCTGCATGGAAGAATGGCCACCAATAATGAAAGTCTCCATGTACTCCCATCCAGGTATCCCTTGTAGAAGATCAAATGCTGTTTTGCCAATTCCAAAGATTCTTTAGTGAGAAAACCAGGGATGGGTAGAGGTGAAGGTGAGATAATTACAACCGAACAACACACTTTACCTCCTAAACAAAGACAACACCTGTTAAGTCAATGAGAAAACCGATTAGACCAGTGGTTCTCAACTTGTGGGTCATGACCCCAAAAATGGGCAATCAAATTTTAGGCTTATGGACTTTCTGTAACTTTTTTTTTTATTTTTTATTTTTTTATGTTAACATAACATAAAAGGCTGTGCTTCCAATAAACTACAGTATTTTGGCACAATTCATGTCACTTGGTTGTAACTAGCTAAATTAGGCAGATGCCAACATGGGTAGGTTGTGTGACACCCTTATTCACAAAAACCACAAACAAAACTATGGAAGGTAAAAGGAAAATACGACCCAAACTACATTATATATGGGTTGTGGGTTTGGTATTGTGTTCAGTAATCACTTGATCTTGAAATCTGGATCCTCAAGCAAAACTAGTTGAGAACTACTGGACTAGACAGTATGTTACAGAAAAGTCTATATTAGCTTCTAATTTCATTACAGCATCTAATTCCACCTAAACGGATGCAAAATAGTCTGGTTTGACATACAGTTGTTCCCACAGGCTCAGTGGTTGAGCGTCACTGCTGCTGCGCTGGGACCTGCTCCGTTTAAGTTCAGCATCCACAACTGCAGGAGAGACATTGCCCAGCACGTAGCTCAATACCTCCTTAGCGAAGGCCACATCTTCCGAGGCAGAGTTCTGACTCCACGCCACCATCACCTGTGGAGAGGGGGTGTGTTCAAAGTCCCTTTTAAACCGTGTGTGTGTGTGTGTGTGTGTGTGTGTGTGTGTGTGTGTGTGTGTGTGTGTGTGTGTGTGTGTGTGTGTGTGTGTGTGTGTGTGTCTTTTAATTGATTCAAAGAAAAAACACAACATATACACACCGAATCAACATTTAACTTTTAACCCTCATTAACATCCCTCCCCGAACAGCCCTGTGGTCACATAAAATAATACACAAACAATAAAAATAAAAATAAAATATATATATATATATATATAATAAACATGCATAATTAAACTAAACGTCTCCCTCCTCATCCCTTCCCCTAGAGTCCTCCAAAACTGCCAAATACCTACCCCACTTCCTGAAAAATAAGTCCCCCAGCCTTCCATCTATCATCTTCTCATAAGCCACCACCCTCCCCATCTCCGCACACCACTCCGGAAATGGTGGCGCTCCGTCTGACTTCCATCCCCTTAAAATAATTTGTCTACCAATCATCACGCCAGTCAGAACCCAATTTTTTTATATATTTGTCACCCGAATTTATAACTTCCCCATCACCCAAAATGCAAAGTCTAGGGCAAAGTAAAATTTGAGTGCCCAGAATGTCACACAAATAATTCTGAATCTTTAACCAAAAATCTTGGATCTTAATGCATCCCAAAAAACATGGGTTGTGTCTCCAACTTCTGATTGGCATCACCAGCAGGTGGGTGTGTCTTTAAGATCAAGCCTATATAATCTAGAGGGGGTCCAATAAAATCTTTGTAAAATCTTAAATTGCATAAGGCGAACCCTTGCATCTCTAGATGCAGACTTGACATTTTTCAGAATCTTAGTCCACACTCCATCCTCCAATACAAAATTAAAATCCTTCTCCCATAATCTCTTAATAGAAGTTAAAGCTCCATCCCCCATACTCTGAATTAACAGGGAGTAGTACACTGATGCCTCATGACCTTTTCCAAAAGCCGCAATCACCTCTCCCAAAGCATCTGCCTCTTTAGGGGGGTGTGTGCTACTCCCAAAAATAGTACAAAGCAAGTGGTGCAATTGTAAATACCTATAAAACTGAGATCTGGGGATCTCAAAATGTTGGACCAAGTTTTCAAACGATCTCAACACTCCACTTTCATATAGGTCACCGAGTGTACAAACCCCACTCACAATCCACTCTGGCCAGCAGAAAGGGGACTTGCCAATACATAATCTTGGGTTCTGCCATATGCTCAAGGCAACATTTAAATAAGTGTCCAATTTAAACAATCTGGACACTTTAGTCCATACCGAGTGTAAATGCGAAATAACGGGGTGTAACTTAACTTTACCGATTAGTTTGATAGAGATGCTTTGTAATAGCGAAATGGGGGCAAGAACTGCCTGTTCAATAACAAACCAGGGAGGGGATCTCTCAGGTGGAAGTGACCAATGAGCCAAATGTCTGAGACTGAACGCATAGTAATAAAACAAAATCTTGGGTAGGCCTAGCCCTCCTTTGTCAATCAGCCTATGTAACTAATTAAAATGCAATCTGGGATGTTTACCACTGGGACTTCGCTATGCTATCAAATTGCTTGAAATAAGAGAGGGGTACATCTACATGGAGAGATTGTAGCAGGTAGTTAAATTTTGGAATACAATTCATTTTAATAACATTAAACTTCCCAATCATCGATAAATGTAATGAAGCCCACCTGCCCACATCACACAAATCTTTTTATTAAAGGGTCAAAATTGACACTAACTAAATCAGACAAATTTGCTGGGAATAAAATCCCCAAATGCTTAATGCCCTGTTTGGGCCATCGGAAGGCGCCCGGCTGGAAAGCCGTTACTGGACAGTACACTGTCAGAGCCAAAGCTTCAGATATAGACCAATTAACTTTGTATCCTGAGAACTTGGAAAAGGAATTAGTAATTCTGTGGAGGCAAGGCATAGATCTAGTAGGTTCAGAGACAAATAATAAAATTTCATCTGCGTAAAGCAGAAGCTTATGCGCCACACCTCCCGCCACCACCCCTGGAAAATCACCCCCCCCCCCCCCCCCATCGCGGCTGCTAATGGTTCCAGGGCAAGACAGAACAATAAGGGGGAAAGAGGGCAATCCTGCTAAGTGCCCCTATCCAGAGTAAAATAATCTGAAATTAATCCATTTGTTTGTACTGCTGCTACAGGGTGTCTATAAAGTAACTTAATCCAACCAATAAATGTACTCCCGAACCCATACATTTCCAAAATCTTAAAAAGATAAATCCCATTCTACCATATCAAACGCCTTTTTCAGCGTCAAGTGAGATGGCAGCGACCGGAGATTGATCATTCGCTACTGACCAGATGATATTGATGAGACGCCTGATGTTATCAGAAGAGGTTCGGCCCTGAATAAACCCCACCTGATCTTTATGTATAAGAGATGTCATAACCTTACTTAATCGGTTAGCCAAAATGTTTGACTATTTTTTTTTTTACATCTAGTTGGATCAGGGAGATTGGACGGTCACTTTTACACTCGCTTGGATCTTTGTCCTTTTTAAGAATCAGACTGATCCGGGCTTGTGTCATGGTTGGAGGAAGCTTTCCATTCTTTATTGATTCAGTATAAACTTCTAACAAAATTGGAGCCAGTTCTGTAGCATAGGATCTAAATAATTCTACGGCAAAACCATCTGGCCCCGGAGCCTTGCCAGTAGGTAGGGACTTAATAACCTTGGAGGAGCTTGACGAGGTAATCTCAGAATCAAGAGTTTTTTTGCTCAATCATCAATTTAGGAAGATCTAATGGTTCCACAAAGTTTCTAATATCTTCATCAGTAGATGAAGACGTGGAGCTATAAAGATCAAGATAATGCCTTTAAAGAGTTCTATTAATATCAATGGCTGAGGTAAAAATGTCACCACCAGCAGATTTCACTGAGGGAATGATAGAAAGAGACTAACTCTGCTTTATATATCTAGCCAAAAGCTTCCTTGCTTTGTCCCCTGACTCAAAGTATGACTGTCTTGCCCTGAATAACCAAAACTACACTTTCCGTGACAAAATAGTATTATATCTATATTTCAATCGGGTCAATTCTCTGAGGCCATCAGCTGACATACGGCGCTTCAGCTCTGCCTCTGCACTTTTAATATTCTCTTCCAACTCCACGAGTTCTCGTGCTTTGGATTTTTTGATGAATGAGGCATACTGTATGATCCGACTCCTAAGAACCGCCTTAAGTGCCTCCCAAGCCACGCTCATAGAGGATACTGAGGACCAGCTGGTCTCCATATAAACATTGATTTCAGTCTTTAACATTTGTTGGAAATCAGGATTTTGCAAAAGGGACTCATTAAGGCGCCAACTATATGATTTCTTTTTCTCTGTATATGGCAACACCTCTAAACTCACCGGGGCATGATCTGAGACTAATATATTTCCAATTGAGCAATCAACAAAAGATGAAATGAGGGATTTGTATATATATAAAAAATATATATATTCTAGAATAAATCTTATGGACTGATGAAAAAAATGTATAGTCCCTACCAGATGGGTTCAAAAGTCTCCAAATATCCGTAAGACCAAGATTTTTACACAACCCATGAAGTGTCAGTGTTGCTCTAGGGGGTTTACACACTTTTGCTTCACTGTGATCAAGGACTGATTCCATCAAAAGATTAAAGTCTCCTCCCAATATTATATTATGAGGGGTGCCAGCGGTTTGTAACATCCCTTCAAGATCTATAAAAAAGCCCTGTTCATCAGCGTTAGGTGCATAAATATTAGCCAAAATCAACCTTTGCCCTTGAATTTCAGCTAAAACAATAATGACTCTCCCTAATTTATCTTTAGTCTGTTTGAGACATTTGAATTGTAGATGTTTATTAATCAATATAATGACTCCCTTGATCTTACTTGAGCCAACACTAAAAAAAAAATGTCCACCCCATATCTTCCCAAATTTTTCAGCTTCCTGCGGGGAGAGATGTGTTTCTTGAAGAAACACTATATCATATTTCTTACATTTAAGAAAAGTAATAACCTTACTACTTTTTATGTGGTGCCCCAACCCATTTACATTCCATGTGGAGAGAGATAGTATACTGGTATTAACATTTTGATATAGTAGAAAAAATTGTGTGTCAAAAACAAAATTATACAGACCACATTCCCCATTAGTGAAACAATCAAACCCCGAACTTCCCCCTGAACAAAACAAACAGAAAAAAGAAAAACATGCGCATTAACCCCGCGCACGAAAGCGCCAACCAGCGACAATCCCTCTAAACTCAAAAGGTCCACGAATGCCCACGAGCCCCCACGACAACTTTGCCATTGGATTGCTCAATTTTGCCTCACAAATTTGTGAGGCAAAATTACATAACAGAAAAATACTTTGTAAAACAAACCCCAGCCAATAGGAAGAATGAACACAAAGAATGTGTAGATCCATTCACAAAACTGTCTCAAAAGTGTGATCTTCCACAAAACAAATTCCAGCTGATATAAAACTGTTCAGATATGTTCAGTGAGCCAGCTGTTATGAGTTCAACGGATGACGTAATCATTCCAATGTCCCATAAAAATACTCAACAAAACAAATTACAGTCAGCAGGAGGAATAAGCATGAGGAATAAGCATGAAGAATGAACAGATTAAGCCACAGCTGTTCCAAAGGAGTGTTATTCTATAGAACAAGCTCCAGCCGATAGGCGGAACCAATACAAAAAGAAACAAAACCGGCATCCCGGTTCCCCGGATGGTCAAGTCAATTCACTCGGAGGCCTCATAAAAGTATATACCATGACTTACACGATCCATCAACTTTATAAAAAACATCCTTTGTGTGAGCATGTAGATATTTTACGGTCATCCGTAGTGTCCACTCTCAAACTGGCTGGGAACTTAATGCAAATGTAACCTTTTGTCAATGCAAAAGTTTCTTTAAGGAAAAGTGTTATTCACAAAACAAGCTCCAGCCACTCTGCGGAGCCAATGCAAAAAGCAAAAAGAAACCAAAATGAAGCCCAGCTTCCTCAAAAGCCAGAGTAAGTACAGCGATTCGACCCACTCACATGAGAAACACCCAATGGTTTACTCACCCATTGATTCAATAAAAGACATTGCCTGATTGGGACATATAAATACTTTGTGACCATCCTTTGTTTCTCTTCTCAGGTTGGCTGGAAACATCAGAGCAAAAGTGATCTTTCGCTGTAAAGCAAGTTCCTTTACTCTGCAACCATCTTCGTAATGCCCCCAGACAGCTATTGTCCATGTAGGCAATAGTCATACAAGTACAGCTTCTATCTCCTCATGAGGAAAGACAGAAATCTCCAAAACTGATTTAAGATTTAAATTTCAATTGTGTATGTTAATTACAATGTAACCACACCGATTGCTGCTTTAGCTCAACACACTAAAAATCTGACTTTTTTTTCAGGCTTGTACAGCCAGTGCTCATGCATGATAGGTAACTAGCTCTTTTAAAGGAAGGACTTCTAATTCTACAGGTGCCATATTGAATGTTATGATATTTCCCATTAATTTTTCTAAGGTTGTGTCTGAAAAATGAAAAATGCTAACTTTGCAGACTGTATACAGATAGGAAGACATCAAGGTATGTCCAAATCCAATGTTTGCATCACATCCTGTCTACTAAGAGCTCTTCATTTGGTAAGTATTTGAAGGCAGCATAAATCCTGCGAGCGTGATTCGCCATCTTATACATAACGCTGCCTGTGAAGTAATGGACTGACTGGACAGTGAGGCACCAGGCAGCTGCCTTAGTTTCCGGACGCAGCTTATGAGTTGTCTCTTCCTCATTCTTTCTCTGGTATGTTGCATGTTTGCTCGAAGTTTCAAACACTGTCATCTAGAGTTTAGCTTTGGCATAATTTTCACACACTTCATTCACCTTTAAGTTTAAATTCATTGTTGGTTACTGAGTACTCAACATTTGTCATGTGGACATGCAGCATGACTTTTGAAGAGAAAGCTATGATTGGGTGATAAGATATTGTTGTATAATTCCCTCTGTGGTAAGGGAAATCGCTGACTGGGTCTCCCTGAAGGGTGCCGCATATCTGTGCATACACATGCAATCAGTCTCTAGCGTGCTTTTTTTGTGTTTAGACTGATTGTTTCCTAGGTAACATGCACAGCTGATGTTTGTGTGTTTTCCTCACATGATCGTTAATATAGCAGGTAAGGGGGAGGAACCTCAGATAAGAGTTCTCGCTCTCTTATTCTCTTGTCTAGGTAATAAAAAACCAAATATAAAATTTGTTGAAACTCGACATGTACAGTAAATATAGTGGACATGTGGTCAGTGTTAATCTCATCAACAAAATAACTGATACTTTTTTCATTTCCGTCAACAATAAAAAAATAAAAATAAAAAAACACATTTGTATGATGTTGATAAACTATTTTAATTCAAATATACTGTTGACGAAAATATTAGAAGAAAATGACGCTGTATTTGGTAAAAGATTGGTCTGTAAATGTTACACATTTTTACACGTGTGAGTTGTTTTTTTTTTTGTTTGTTTTTTTTTCAAAGCACAAATGTTATTTTTGTCAACTATGATGTCATGCAATTAGATTAAAATTAAATTTGAAGGACATATTCGTCAAAAGACAAAAACTACGACTAAAACAAAAAACTCCTGGGTAGAGTTGCACCAGCTGTGCGTAAGGTCTCACCTAAGTTTAGACGTAAAGTTCACACTAAGGGCTTAGTTACTACTAACTAGTAGTTACTAAGTCAGTGCTTAATTTGGTTGCACCAACTGTTCTGAAGGCAAGACTTAAAAAATAGGTCATAAGATCTCCGTAAAGTAATGTGTAGTCGCATAATATGACGTTTACTTGTAATGATTCAATAAGCAGCCTTCAAATTTGAAGCGTTAAAAAGACATGAATTTCAGTTTTATCTTGTTACGGTTGATGTTCAAACCTTGTTTGCTCATGTAACTGTCAGCTGTAATAAATTATATCTCCACTGAAATACAAAACTTAATAAAACAAGATTTCATTATTGGTATATTTGGTATATGTAAATAACAATATTCAATAACTGTATCTAAAATGAGTAAGGGACAATACTAATACCACAGGCTGGAAAAATAGACATTTATTCATTTTAATATCATATATATTTTGAAACATTACGTTCTAACTAATATTAATGGTGCAATCCTCAAACATTTAGTAGTGCATAAATTGTGACTTAGTGCCCATTTACGCCACAACTAGGCTAAGTTGTAACTTGCGTATAGCTGGTGCAACCAGCCCCTGGGCTAGTAAGTTCAGGAAAGATAAGGAAGTGTTATTTAGACAGATTTCTATAATGCTATTTGCAGTATATGCATATCTGAGTTCTATACCTGTTGAGCAACCTTTCCTGTATTTATTCCTTGAAATATCTGTCCAACTTCCCAACTCCAGCAATAAGCAGCAGTGATGTTATGATCGCACAAAAAGGTACGGAAGTCTTCCTCGATGAACAGCACCAGAATCTGAGAAGGTCAAAACATATGAGTGTGTGAATGGTAGTGTAGTTGTTGGTGAGTGTGTGTGTGTTTACACAATCTTTAAACAAAATAAAAACAGCAGGGCTCTGTTCGAAAACCTTGTGAGTTGCCTATGTAGGCAGGTTAGGGTTTTGTGATTCAAGGCAGTTTTAGGGATCTTAAGGCATAATAGGTATGCTACCAACACAAAGTCTGTTCTAAAAGTTAGACAGTCTCTTCTGTCTTCTTTTGGCCAAATTCTGAGGCAGCAGCACATCCTTCACAGAGAAAGCAATCCAATAATGCACTGTGACAAGCTCAGGCAAACAAACCAAGTATAATTACATTTAAACTAATTTCTTTTAGTAAAATATGGAGACAAAAATACTAAAAACTGTGTGCTATGTATTTTTATGCTTATCAGAGTATCACGTTTTTAGCTTAGCAACATGCTAACACCACACTCTATTGAAAAAAAGTGAGAGTTCAGGCAGACGCATCAAGTATAAATAAACTTAGTCATTCAATACCATAAAGTATGGATAAAAATATTTTTAAAAAAATGTGTGCCATGTATTTTTTTTTAAGCATATTAGAGTATTGCATTATTATCTTAGCAACATGCTAATGCCAGACTCTGTTGAAATCAATAGTGAGTTGAGTCAGCCATACACTTAGCGTGAAGAGCACTACTTTAAATGCTCCTGACAAATTAAGTTTTCTAAGTTTGTATATTTCATGTAGCCTCTCAATTTATATGAGGTCATTAAAAAAAACTACATTCATGATAAGAATTTGCTAAATGTGGTTTCAAAAGTTTTTAATTTATAGCATGTCACGCTTCCGGACATGTCAACTATCCGTACACTGATTTAGAACCTGCTCTGAACAACAAAGAGACGCCTACCTTGTCAAGAGGAATCCGGATTTGGTTGATAAGGTCCTTTATCTCTGAAGTGAGTGGAACAATGCTTTCTGGTGTCATGACGTCACTCAATTGGACATTCACATCTATTTAAAAACAGAGATCAATGAGACCATGGTTTTGTAAGACTGGCATGTGAAAAATCTGGTGTGTGAATTTATGTGCGTCATTTAATCTTCTGGGAAACGTACTGTTAAAACACCAGAGTTTTACTCTGTTTAGCTTTCTTCTGTGAGAACAAGCTCATTGTACTGTAATAATTATAATTTTTCACCATGTCAAGTTGGATGTTCTTCCCCTGTAGTTCAAGGGTATGGTGCACACAGAACATGTAGACCAGACTGGTTTGGACAATGGACTTGTTGGTTCCTTAGCAACCTGGAGTTGTGCTTTTGCTTAAGGGCACAATAGTAATAACCTTGTAAGGTTCAAACCAGCAACCTTCTGTTTAACTACTTTTCCTGTTTAAATGGGTGGTCACTGGTAGGCTTAGGGCTTAAAGGAATAGTTCTTCCAAAAATGAAAATTCTCTCATTCACTTACCATGATACCATCCCAGATGTGTGTTACTGTCTTTCTTCAGCAGAACACAAATTAAGATTTTTTTGAAACATTTTGAAGCTCTGTAGGTCCTTATAATGTAAGTAAATGGGTGCCATCAGGCTGCTGGCTAAAAACGTTTTAATTATCAATTTGTTTCTTACACCAACCTTTCAGTTTGCTTCAAAAGACATTCATTGATCAACTGGAGTTGTGTGGATTACTTTTATCCTGCTTAAATATGCCTTTTGGACCATCAAATAGCCAGCAGCCTGATGGCACCAGTTTACTTTCATTATAAGGACCTACAGAGCTTCAACATTTTTCGAAAAATCTTAATTTGTGTTCTGTTGAAGAAAGTCATAGATATCTGGGATGGTATCAGGGCAAGTGAATAATGAGAGAATTTTCTTTTTTGGGTGAACTATTCCTTTTTTAAGAAAAGCCACAAACAGGGCAGGTACAAGGATACAATCTTTGGCGAGGCACTTGTATGTTTAGTGGGGGCAACACTGAACATTTTGGCATCAGTCCAGGGGGCAGAGTGCCCCTTGATCATTTCGATTTTAGTCAGGGCAGGGGCATCAGCAGTTTCTGGGGTGACCCGAGGCAAATACCTCCCATCCATCCAGAGCCAGTCATGGCCCCTAATGTTTTTTATCACCTTGTCTTTTTCATGCCTGGTAATTTTGTCACAAATTGAATTCTACATAATTACAACAGTTTTGTTCTGGAAATCTGACACACTTTCTCAAGCCACATCTGGACTATTTTAAATAAAGTTTAGTACATTTTGTCTCTGATACTGCCAGAAACAACTACTAACATTATATAGAAAAACATGAAATGAAAGTAAATTGTTAGTGAGGCTAACATTTTGCCTTACGTTCTGCCTAACATCTCACTTTGTGTTCCGTGGAAGAAAGTCTTACAAGTTTAGAACAACATATGATAACAGAATTTCCATTTCTAAGTGAATCATCACAGCACATTTTGCCCTGGTTAAAACTTTCTGTACCTATAAATTCCCTTTGCAACAAGGCATGAACTGACCCTACATACTGCATGTACTGAACATGGCAGTTTACAGCAGTGTGAGCTGACTAGCCAATCAGCTAAATCAAGCTTGAACAGCCAGTGAGTACCAATCCGAGCAAACCAACATTTAAACCAATCAAGGCAACTTAATCTAACAATGATCATCTCTTTGCTGGCTAATGAAGTAATTAGGGAAATTATAGAGCTTTAAATAGAGTTACACAAATGTCACAGGTCAAAATAAATGTTAAGACAGTCATCTGCAACATACCTCTTCCCTCCCAAGTACGGATGTATTTGAGAAAGCTAATGCTTTGATCAATGACTGGGTTCATGGTGGCAGTAGAAATATTGGACTGGGGTAAAATCCTCTGGATGAAAGTCAAGACACTAAATGCAAATTAGAAAAAAAAAAACAGTCAACAAACACAAATACATACATGCATGCAGGTCACATGTAATAATGTGTTTTGAAACGAATAGTGTTGTGAATAAACGCACACCAGACTGACCTGTGAAAACCAAGCACTTACACTTTAACAGAGCACTTACTGTACATATCAATGTAGTTACAAGAACAACCAGAACCAAAACACAAGCACATATTTAAAATGCAGAAATATGCATAGAATTGACACATAAACAAATCTAAACCACCTAAAAACTTTGCTATTTTTTATTTTTATTTATTGTACTGTAAATGACACAGCAGTGGTTCTTAACTGGTTTGCTTCAGATCCCAGATTTTACATTAGACATCAAGTGACAACCCAACGCAGAGCCAAACTTGTTTATTGTATGCAAATAAAAATAAATGGCCTCAAAATCAAATCTTGAAATTGGTCAATATTACGATGAACTCCATAAATACAACAATATGCTAGTGAACCTGTATTTACAGTAATTTAGTCTGGATGAAATTTTAACCTTGCGTTATTGTTTTTATGGTTTTCGAGAAGGACACGTCACAAAACCAGCCCAAGTTAGTATCTGCATAATTTGGCTTGCTTCTACAAAGCCACAGATGAATTTGGGCTGACATACCATAGTACCTAAACTGGACGCACAACCTTTGACGTTATCAACACAAGATATGCAAAGCATTTTCTCATTCCTTATAAAAAAAAAAAAAGATAAGTCTATTTATTTTTGCTATCTGTGCATTACTTTTGGGTTGTTGCATTTTATTTATTTTTTGCATTCAACATAGTTTTATCCCTGCTGTCCGTGATCCTATCAGAACAGACCTGTAACCCATTTTTGGGTCGTCACCCACCAGTTAAAAACCACTTTAACACAAAACTCTGATTTAATTAATACACACTTCTTCAGATTTCCCAGTTCCTCTGCTCCAGCACTTATCATCTCTGAGGGCTTCAGGAGGAGATCAGGCAGGCCCAGCAGGAAGTCCCATACTGATGTCTCTTGTTGAAGCCTATCAAGGACCACCACAGCCTCCCCAATAGAACTGAACACTTCCGTTGGGTTATTGAGGAGCATTTCTGTCAACATCTGCCAGTCCAAAACATATACAGATGAACATGAAAGCCATGAGATATAATGATTAATTTAATGACCAATGACCCTGTCTTTTGACACCCAAGGGAGAGCTGACCGAACCTGATTCAGGGTTAGTAAGGATGCCTCCAGAACCGTGTCATTAGACATACAGAAATGTATTATGCCATATGTGAAGGGATCCGGCTGAGAATCTGCTGTAATGTTCATGGTAGTCATAGAGAAACTGCATAAGGATTTTTTCAGGATGTTCACTGACTTCCAAATGGAGGCCATTATCTCCTATTGAAACAACATGAAATGACAAACGTAAGTAAGGTAATGGTCATATCACTGTTCATTTTTATGTGACTCAGGCCAATATAGTTGAATAACTATTATGCATGGTACAATCTTCAAATACATTCAAATTAAACAAACTATAGTTCTGTAGAGGACTTTTTCAGGCTTTGTTTTCAAGTTTTACATTTAAAATCTGAGGTTTGATTTGAGGCTTTGGAGTTTAAACAACAAAACAAAACCTGACTTTGCATTTCAAAGGGCGAACTCAAACTAATATTTTATGTAATGAGTATGTGACTATACAGTATATTGAATTGCTTCAATATATTCTTGGAAAACCTGGAAATATCAGAAATATTTTTCTAGAATATTCTACAATATTTTTAGCATCTAAAAATTGCTCATAAATTATTTTTGAAAATCCTTATCCAGTAATCAGTCCCACCAGGATTTTGTGGCACTTCTTCCTGTTTTTTGCGGCCCAAAATGGCTGAATTTGCTGCGGCTTTTCTTTTGGTTGTTGTGCAGTGAAAACTCACAAATCATCATCATAGACCTCTGTAATTGTGTTAATTACATTGTAAATGCAATTACATTTATTTTCACAATATGAATATACAGTTAGCAAGCAAAAAAAAAAAAAAAACGAATTACACATAAAAATATCATACATTTAGATGAAACTGTGTGTATTGAAAGACCCTTAATTATTTTTGTATTAACATTTTCTGCCTCAGACAATGCAAGAAAACTCGTATAAGGTTAAAATAGACATGCAGTAATCTGTAAACTAAAAACACAAATGAGGATTCAATAATTAGGCCTGTTGAAATTATTACATTGAATCTGATATTGAAACCTGATATATGGCCATATATACGAACAAATACAATAAGAGTTCATATATTTGAGCATTTATGTACAAATTTAAATTCCACAAGTGTTTAAATTTCTTTTTTACTGTATATGAAAATGGAAATTTTGGTAATATTTTGACATTTTTGTTGCATATGTATATGTGACCTTTTTATATCAGTAAAAAACATTTATTTTCAACATATAAGTGATCAGCATACATTGCCATTTTCAGATTCATAGCCTACTGTATTAAGCATTTCAAATTATAATCACAATTTACTACACAACTAATGGGGATTTTAAGTGAATGTTAGGGATTCTTTGTATAAACGTGGGTTTGTGTGTCTCATTTGAGGAAATTATAAAAAATTATAATTATACAGCTACTGCAAATAATGCAGAGATTTGTTGAATTTGCAAGAATTCTTGCAGTCGCGAGACTCGCAAAATCCTGGAGGGACTGAGTAATCATGAACAACTGGAAAATGGCATGGAAAAAATCACAGAAAACCATAGATCAAAAAGTGTAGGTGTCCTAATATTGGCAGTAAATCTGTAAAAATATTACATATATAAAATAGATCAATAATATAATTTATAAAATATTGTATATAAATAATCATATAAAAACATTGCATATTCAAATATTACATATTCTCACAAGAAAAACAATTACGTTTTCCATTTAATGGCATAGGTTGTAGCAATTATGCCAAACAACTAAGCAATTTGACAATGTGGTATACTATATATAGGCTACACAAAATAAAGACTACATATAAACATGTCACTATTACAAGAAACAATAATTTTATAGAGGCCTAACCTGATCAACCAGTACAGAGCTGTTGAAAATGTTCATGACAGAAGTCGCATTACTTTGAAAACTGGAATCTTTAAAAAAAAAAAAAAAAAAAAAGAACAGGGTTAACACAACGCAACAAAGTTTCAATTTCATATAGAAATTAATATAAAACTAAAAAAGTGTGTTATTTCTACACCACTAGCATCAATCTAAACAGAACTACAAAAATAATCACTGTTTTAAAAATGGTTTGGGTAGTATTTAACATTAAAACATTTAAAACACTGTATGTACTGAGCATTTGGTCCCATAGCTGTAGAAGCTCTGGTTGATCTGATGTTTCCCTTTTAAGAATGGAGTGAACCAGCCCTCCCTTTTGCAGATCGGCCAGTGGAGGTAAGTCATGGAGCAGTGCTGGTAGACTGGAATGAACAGAGAATCATGGGTCAGTACAACAACAAATCGGACATACTTTTAATTTATTTTTCAAGCACCTTTGCTTTCTTTTTCTCTTGCGAGCTATAGTTAGTTATATAAATGCTGATGTTTTACCCCAAGCCTACATAAAAATAATCAGGACAGACCGATTATTATAAGCAGATAGTATTAAGGGACGCGTCACGTAGTCAAAGATGGAACATTATTTAACAATGATAAGCACTAGGTGAGGGATTACACAAACAAGTTCTTTGAATTTAAACTCTCCTACATCACATTAGCAGGTAGCAAGTTTGCTGAGAACTCACAAAGAGTTTGAATTAATAAAGGAAGTAGCTAAGTAATGCTGCCATGGGAGTTTCTGTCCCCTTATTTTGTAAATCTTATAATTTCTGAATCACTCACATAATTTTGTAATAATTTTTTTTCTTTCTTTTTTTGTCTGTGTTATATAACTGAAGTATATAACTTTTTCTGTGTTAAAATACTTTATCCTATCCAAATTTAATTTGCAGAGACAGTTATAAGTAAGCCTTTCATAGGTTAATTTTCTCTAAAACTGTCAGCAGTTTGACTCTGTGGCGCCATGAAAATCCTCTTTTTGTTTTGAGACCCATCTGTACAAACACAATGATACTGACTCGACCAATGGCGTGAGTTGTGGTGGGACTATCTCTTAGTTTGACCAATGCCAGACGCGGGGCATATTCAGAAAGCTGTTTTGAAAACAATGTTTATTTTTGCTATTCCATAAATTTTTCCAGCCCTTTTCATCAATCTGGAAGTGTGCAGTTCTTGAAGGGAGGGCAGGGGGCAACCAATAATGCTCTCAACAGTACGAACTGTCCTTTGTAGTCTTCTGATGTCCAATTTCGTAGCTGAACCAAACCAGATAGTTATTGAAGTGCAGAGGACAGACTCAGTGACTGCTGAGTAGAACTGTATCAGCAGCGCCTGTGGCAGGTTGAACTTCCTCAGCTGGCGAAAGAAGTACAACCTCTGCTGGGCCTTTTTCACAAATGAGTCAATGTGGGTCTCCCACTTCAGGTCCTGTGAGATGGTAGTGCCCAGGAACCTGAATGACTCCACTGCTTCCACAGTGCTGTTTAGAATGGTGAGCAGGGTCAGTGTTGGGGTGTTCCTCCTAAAGTCCACGTTTTGAGCGTGTTTAGCTCCAGGTTGTTTTGACTGCACCAGTGAGCCAGCCATTCAACCTCCCTTCTGTATACAGACTCATCGTCATCTTGGACGTTTCCGATGACACTAGTGTCATCTGCAAACTTTAGGAGCTTGACAGAGGGGTCCTTGGCATTGCAGTCATTGGTATAAAGGGAGAAGAGTAGTGGGGAGAGTTCACATCCCTGGAGGGCTCCAGTGCTGATCGTACATGTGCTGGAAGTGAATTTCCCCTGTCTCACTAGCTGCTGCCTGTGCATCAGAAAGCTGGTGATCCACTGACAGATAGACGTGGGAACAGAGAGTTGGTGTAATTTAGTCCGGAGAATAGATGGGATGATGGTGTTGAAAGCCGAACTGAAGTCCACAAAAAGGATCCTTGCATATGTCCCTGGTTTGTCTAGATTTTGCAGGATATGATGCAATCCCATGTTGACTGCATCATCCACAGACCTGTTTGTTCGATAAGCAAATTGAAGGGGATCTAGAAACGGTCCAGTGATGTTGGTGGGCCAACACCAGTCTCTCAAATTACATCATGACCACAGACGTCAGAGCGATGGGTCTGTAGTCATTAAGTGATTTGGGGTTTCTTTGGGACAGGAATGATGGTGGAGCGTTTGAAGCAGCAGGGAACTTCACACTGCTCCAGTGATCTATTGAAGATCTGTGTGAAGAACTGTCACTGCTCACAGATAGTTCAGGAAAAACACAGTTCCTTTTTATACTCAGTAATAATGCCATTTCAAAACATCTGAAGCATTCACAAAAAAAGATGCTAAATAGAAATGAACAAACTCTTAAAATTTCAACTGAACTTTCAGCATATGTACACACACCTGTTAACACAATAATGCTTTCGTTGTGTAATTAATTGCGCTCCGTTTCTGGATGTCTATCGTAGCTGGACTGTATTGGTGGATAATATAAGTAATCCCCGCTGTTGACTTCTTGCCAATAAAGTGAAAAGAGGTATTCCCAACCTTTTCAAACAGATGTTCCTAAGTCAATCCTTCTGTAGGCAGCCGATGGAAGAAGTAGCATCTGGGACTGGAGCGCTGTGCTTTGTGAGTGGTTTCTGATCATAATATTGCTATTTTAGACAAAACTTTACATTTGCTTGATTATTAGGATAACCATTAACTGCACACATTGTCCAGGAAATTTTACAACATTTAAAAAGCAAGAATCTAACCGCATGACACACAAGCAAGCAGTGACCGGCTACACACAAAACGCCAACCAGTCGCACTTCCGCTAGCCAACCGGAAATTCCGCCCATCTTGCGAAATACAGTGGGCTTGCTGATAATTTTGTGGATAAAAACCTGCAGTTTCAAGTAGTAGTATCAAATCCTATTGTACTCAAAATTTCTGTCATCCTGTTTTTTGAAGTTTTGCTCATTTTAATTGCATGACAAATTTCCATCAAACTAAATTGAATAATCCTTAAATAATGTACATATTATATGTTCAGAATAAATGTGAAGTATTTAATAACCATTACTGAGGAGTATGTGTCACAAGCACACTGGGCTCTCCCTCACCATCAGTCACCTGCTCTCACTCGCCTGAGTGTTAATCACACACACCTGCAGCTCATTACCATCTCGTTTGGATGTGCACTTAAACCCTACTCTCACACTCAGTCAGTGCATGGCTTTATTGTAAGGTTTTCTGGACATCCCTCTCACCCAGCCACAGTGGAATACTGCTTCCTTGCTTATAATTTTATCAGCAATCTGTTCTGGAGAAGGAAGTTAATTTACTCTGAGTCTGATTTACAGCATATCTATTCTTCTGTGTTTCTCCTCACCTGTTTGTCAGTGGATGGTTCTGGATATACACATCAAGTGACACTGATTACGGCATTTTCACTCACCTGGTCTAACCTCACCTGTTTATCTACGATCCCCTCCTGACACGCAAGATAAGTGTTTTTTTTTTTTTTAATGTATTCTGAGTTTTCAGCATATCTACTTGCCTGTTGGAACTTACATGTTATACCACGAACCACTCTTGATTACTAAGGAAAGTGACTTTGAGATCCTTCAAATGACTCTGTGTTTCTATGTAGCAACCTGCCCTTCAGTTTACGTACCTTACTCACCTGTGTTCTGATTTGACGCTGAAGTTACCTGTTTGGACCAGTGTTGACCTGGAAGTTACCACTCATGGATAAGTGCCTTCTACCTTGGTTCTCAATTTAATCTGACTGTGTGCCACATCTGAATATTTACCTTGCTTGCTTACCTGCTTTTCCAGTGTCCTGTTTAATAAACTCCCGCATCTGGGTTCATCTCAAGCTTCTGTGTCAGTGTATCATTACAGAAAAGCCAGGCCGTATCCATGAACCCAGCAGGGGTTGCCACCAGCCCGGAGGAGGATCTGTTCCTGGAACTGGTGTTTCCGCTCCGAGCAGCCCTTCTCCGCACTCCCGACATTGCACAACAAGCCACACCTACCGCATTTGTTGTTCCTACACCCAACCCCATTCTGTTCCCATCTCTTGCCAGTCCCATGGTCAACCCAGCCCCATACTCCGGATCAATGGGGGATTGTAGCGCTTCATCCTACAGTGTCAGCTAGTACTGGAAATGCAGTCTCAGCACTTCCCCACCAAACGCTCGAGGATCGCCTACGTGACTTCTCTCCTGACCGGTAGAACTCTTCAATGGGCTCAGACCATCTGGAATCAGGGAGGCTCGGTAATGGAAACACTTGAAAATGTACTTCATTTTAAGTGTTTTCTCCTCTCTCAGATGATTTCTTCAGTGGCTGAACGGCTTCATTGTATTCGCCGGGGAAGATGAACAATCACCCCCAAGGTGACTTCTATCCCACTTCTACCCCTTACACTGTGGGTTATGTTGGGAACCCCATGCCACCACCGCAGCCTGCTTCGGAGACCAAGGAGTTTACCCCGTTATTACCTGCCTTCACTTCCAAGTTGAATGATCCCCCACTGACGTCAGTACGAAGGGCCATGAAGACCCTTCCTCGCAAATTACCAGAGCCCATGCCTGCCATGGTTAACGAGCCAGAGCCAATGCCAGTATCCTCGACTGTTCCTGTAACAATGCTCCCAGTTGTCCGGAAGAAGAGGAGGAGATGGGCTCCTACTTCCGAGTCCCTGCCAGTGTTCATGACCACGGAGGTTGTTCCCCAGTCTCTGCCTATGCTCACAACCACGGAGGTCAGTTCCCAGTCACTAATGGCTCCTAGCCCCGGGCCTCTGACAGCTCCGCCTCCCTCGGCTCAGCCTGCCTTTGTCGGGCCTCCCTCGGCTCCACCCTCAGAGTCTTCCACGACCCCACCATCCATCACAGAAATTCCACCTCCTGACCCCGTCCCTGCTCAATGGCTGTCTCCCAAGCCCCCTGACCCAGTCCTTGCCCTGTGGTCACCTGCCTGGTCTTCTGATCATCCACAGACTCCTCCCTGGCCACCGAATTGTCTGCCAATTCCTCCTGGATCTTCCCCTGTCATCTGTGTCCTCCTGCCCTCCCCCATCTTTGGGTGCCAGGAGTCGCCCTTTAAGGGAGGGGGTTCTGTCACAAGCACGCTGGGCTCTCCCTCACCATCAGTCACCTGCTCTCACTCGCCTGAGTGTTAATCACACACCTGCAGCTAGTTCATCTCGTTTGGATGTGCACTTAAACCCAACACTCACACTCAGTCAGTGCCTGGCTTTATTGTAAGGTTCTTTGGACTTTCCTCTCGCCCAGCCACAGTGGAATACTGCTTCCCCGCTTATAACTTTGTCAGCGATCTGTTCTGGAGAACTAAGTTAATTTACTCTGAGTCTTCTGTGATTTACGGCATATCTATTCTCCTGTGTTTTTCCTCCCCTGTTTGTCAACAGATGGTTCTGGATATACACATCAAGTGACATTGTGATTATGACATTTTCACTCACCTGGGCTAACCTCACCTGTTTATCTACGATCCCCTCCTGACACACTAGATAAATGACTTTATGTATTCCGAGTTTTCAGCATATCTACTTACCTGTTGGAACTTACATGTTATACCACGAACCACTCTGATTACTAAGGAAACGTGACTTTGAGATCCTTGAAATGACTTTGTGTTTTCTATGTAGTAACCTGCCCTTCAGTTTACGTACCTTACTCACTTGTGTTCTGATTTGACGCTGAAGTTACCTGTTTGGACCAGTCTTGACCTGGAAGTTACCACTCATTGATTAGTGCCTTCTGCCTTGGTTCTCAATTTAATCAAAGACTGTTTCCTAAGACTGTGTGCCACATCTGAATACTTACCTTGCTTACCTGCTTTTCCAGTGTCCTGTTTAATAAACTCCCGCATCTGGGATCATCTCAAGCTTTTGTGTCAGCATATCATTACAGTATGAGCTTTAAAAACTTAGTAAACAAAATTCATAAGTTTTAAACAATACAGTTAAATGGCAAAGCAACTATTGCAATGCCATTAATTGAACTCCCTATTTAAGCTTATTAAAATAAATGTAATGTAAACCATTTGTTTAAATCTTTTACCAGCAATCATTGTAATGTTTATTCTTTATTTGTTACAACCTCTGACATTTTACAGTTGGATTTTTATTTTTTTCTGTAACATTGTCTTGAAATTTTTACAATATCAGTAAGCCTTATCCAATGGCAATGAGATGAGAAACAATATTCTGTTATCAAATTGATGTAAGACATTTAACGACCTTATTTTTTTAAATATCTTTTGCCAGTGTTAAAGCAATATAGTGTCTGAAAACCTTCAGTTCTACATTCCTTCAACCTGCATCAAACTACTAAGAAATCCTAATGCACTCAAAACAAAACTGTCCTTTTCTTTTCTTTTTTTTTTTTAAGGTTTACACATTTCAGCTGTATGACAGACTTCCAAACTGAAGTGATTTAATTTTAAATTATATATTTATTATAAATTCAGAATAAATGTGAAGTGTTGAATTTATGAGAGGTAGCCTATAAACTTTAAAAACTCAAACTAAAAGTTCATAAATTTAAACAAAGTTTTGGTTGATGAAAATGCATCATTTGTTTTTGCATTAATTGAAATTATTTTCTTAAGTAAAATCTAAAGCATTTGTTTAAATCTTTTGCAAGGAATCATTGTAATGTACATTAATTAGCCTAAATATTATAGAGTTTTACAGGTATACAATGCTTTTACTAAAAACAGATAACCGGATACCTATATCTGATATTTTACATAAACAATGTATTTTGTATCTACATTTGCTATTTTGGTAATCATGTCTTGCCATTAATCATGTCTATTGCTAAACTCTATCGAATGCCAATGAGACTGGATAACATTATGTTATTAAATTAATGTAAAACTGAACAACCTGACTTTTACCCACCGTAAAACAACAACTATAACAACAATAGAGGGATTTCCACTACCCCTTATTCTGAAGATCATGTAATTTCAGAATCTAAAATGTAGCTTTTTTGTGTATATTTCAAAGCAAAGTATGTCTAAAAACCTTCAATTCACCAAACACATTTCAACATAACAATGGTTCAATTGGCTACAAAGGTTTTAACCTTTGACTCAACCTAGACATTAAGGACAGGACAATAAAAGCAGACAGATGTAAAGAACTGCTCATGAACTAATGGCTTTAGCAAACATTATGGCATAAAACAGTCATGGGTTATTGCTTGTCAATTAACCAAAGTGCATTTTAGCTTTGTGACTACTCAGGCAAAGGGGACAGCAATGTCACAGGAGGTATTTTTCAATGAGCACAATAGTCATCTAGCCAGTGATGCATCAATATACAGGTGTGGCCTCTCTCTTTATCAGCCCAGTCTTCATAGGCTTAATCAGACACTTTTCAAAGAAAGTTTTTAGGAAGTTCACCACCAAATTCTAATTTGGAAAGATCCAGACTCAATGATGAAATCAAAACAAACACTAGCCTCAGAACTTTTAAGAATACATGCCACAAGAAACAACTTTTAGGGGAAGACAGTGTTTGTGGAAATTAGTCATTTTGCACAGCATTGAGTGGGAAGCCTTATATTACCTGTGAGATTCAGTATCCCTGCGTCGACGATGGCCTGCATACCAGACTGATTTGGACTGTCCATCTGTTAGGTAAGATCTGTTTGTGCAGGAACTGTCTGTGCTGCACATGAGGGTCTGTAGGAAAGGGAAGAACCCAGTGCTCGGGAGGTTTCGTGGTGCCACATAGCCTAAAAGAAACAGCCCAGAGTCACATTTCATTGCTCATATGTTGCTCTTTCAAATTAAAGGTTAATGAGACTTAAAGACTCCATGAAATGGGTTGATGAGCACCAGTTTCCTTTCTTGTGTTGATATATGTCTTGTTGAAACAGGAGGATTATGCCAGGACATTTCTCAAAATGGGCTTCTGTTTACATAACAACCATAAACCTGTTATTTGCTATTGCTAGTCTGTAGCTATTCTGTTAGTCATTCTCATTCTAGGGAGCATTTGATTGGACAAAAATGTATACATGGCCAGTAAACAAGATCATCGTCACAATTTTTTAATTTTTTTTAATTTTTTTTTTTTACCATAATAAGAAAAAGACTGTAAATTTTAACTACATATATATGCTAAAAGCATAGTTTGTTAGCTTTGCACAGTAAGGTTGCCACCTTGGCCCTGAAAAATTCCTGGATATCTGATCAATGACCGAAAAACATATTGCTGGCCATCATACAAGAAATAAAATCAATTATTTATGATTGTTTACTCCTAGTTTGACATTATTGCATACATAGCAAATAATTAAATCAAACAATACCAACAATATACTGAAAAAAATGGAGCCTATTTTTAAGATATGCATTTCAATTTCACTACAAAATTACGTAATTTTTAACAAAAGTAAAATAATGCAACTTAAAATGTTTAGTTTTTATTTTATTTTGTTAAAGATTACTCAGTTTAATTTGATGTAATTTTGTTATGAAATTGAAATAAAATGAGTGTAATGTGTGTGTTTGTGTTACCAGTTTGTAATTTTTTAGGTTACAAACTGGTAATTACAAGGGTATTATGCTATAAATGTGGTTTATGAGGACATTTCTAGTGTCTCCATAATTCAAATCGCTTAAAAAACATACTAAACAATGTTTTATTGAAAATGTAAAAATGCAGAAAGTTTTTTGTGAGGTTTATGGTTAGGGTTAGGGGATAGAATCTATAGTTTGTACAGTATAAAAATAATTATGTCTTTGGAGACTCCTCATAAGGATAGCCGCACCAACATATGTGTGTGTGTGTGTGTGTACAGGTTTAACATATTATTTACTTATACTTGTTTTCCTGAGTTTATGGTTCACACTGAACATTTAAATGTTTTAACATGTATAAATATGTATAAAGTTTAAAAAACAGTCATACATTTAAATCAAAGGAAATCAAATAAATGTACATAAACATTTCCTCAAGAAATATTTTCAAGATTAACAGTGCATTTCAAGATTTATGGATTTCAATTTCATAAATTTCCATCAAACTGAATTGAGTAATCTTTAACAAAATTAAGTTAAAATTTTAAGTCTGGGAGATATTTACAACCACACCATCTTTTTCCAGAGCAGCCTGTATTTCTCCTGAGGTTACCTATGGGTTTTTCTTTGTATCCTGAACAATTCTTCTGGCAGTTGTGGCTGAAATCTTTCTTGGTCTACCTGACCTTGGCTTGGTATCGAGAGATCCCCGAATTTTCCACTTCTTAATAAGTGATTGAACAGTACTGACTGGCATTTTCAAGGCTTTGGATATCTTTTTATATCCTTTTCCATCTTTATAAAGTTCCATTACCTTGTTACGCAGGTCTTTTGACAGTTCTTTTCTGCTCCCCATGGCTCAGTATCTAGCCTGCTCAGTGCATCCATGTGAGAGCTAACAAACTCATTGACTATATATACACAGACACTAATAGCTATTTAAAAAGCCACAGGTGTGGGAAATTAACCTTTAATTGCCATTTAAACCTGTGTGTGTCACCTTGTGTGTCTGTAACAAGGCCAAACATTCAAGGGTATGTAAACTTTTGATCAGGGCCATTTGGGTGATTTCTGTTATCATTATGATTTAAAAAGGAGCCAAACAACTATGTGATGATAAATGGCTTCATATGATCACTATCCTTAAATAAAAGTTTTTTTTTGCATGATCAGTCATATTTTCAAAATCAATGCCAAAATTTCTATGCAAACTTTTGAGCACAACTGTATATATATAATGTCATAGCTGCATGTCTAGGAAAGCCAGTTGAAATATTAAAGGGTTAGTTCACCACTTTAAGTCATAAAGTATATTAAGATAGTCTAACAGTGACCACTTTAAAGGTTTAATTGCACAATTGACCTTGTAATGCAATGTTTGTCCAGCAAATAGTGTTTCAAAGCACCACAACAATAGTGAAAGGTATAAAATAAATTTGACATGAACTACTTTAGGTGTGTTTGTGCAAATGATTTGGTCATTCCTGCTTATTGAAATATAGAGAGGAAAAGACTGTTCCTCAATAGGACTGATGAATTGTTTAATTTAGTCATTCATAAACTAATATTTAAATTGAGATTATTAAACTTTTATCAATTCTGAATATAATGTTTATATTTTCATTGTTACAGATTTCTGCAGGTAAACTATGCTTTCACCTCAAACATAAAACTATGATTCCTTTAATCAAGTCTAAGTCAAATTAAGTCAACCCATAGTTTATTTATACTGTATTAGCAGGAGCGGATCTACCAGGGTGGCAAACGGTGGCATGCCACCCTAAGGAAAGGCATTGCCGGGGGGGCCTGGGTAGCTCAGCGAGTATTGACTCTGACTACCATCCCTGGTGTGCTGAGTGACTCCAGCCAGGTCTCCTAAGCAACCAAATTGTCCCGGTTGCTAGGGAGGGTAGAGTCACATGGGGTAACCTCATCATAGTCGTGATTAGTGGTTCCCGCTCTCAATGGGGCACGTGGTAAGTTGTGCGTGGATCGTGGAGAGTAGCATGAGCCTCCACATGCGGAGTCTCCACTGTGTCATGCACAATGAGCCACGTGATAAGATGCCAGGATTGACTGTCTCAGAAGCGGAGGCAACAGAGACTTGTCCTCCGCCACCCGGATTGATGTACACAAATGTATAACATATAAATGTAGGATTTTTACATTGTGTAGGGATTTATTCATGTCGACCTGCCTCAACTCTCAACGGACGCACAAATGACTACACAGACTGATCATGTGATTGATTACAGCGGCAGCCAATCACGTGAAAGTATATCAATGGTCAATTGCGTGATAGGTTAAAGAAGCGGCTAATGGCGTAATGGGTTACAGCAGCAGTCAATCGCGTACTTGCTGCTGCAGCTCATGTGCAGTGTTTGGGTACTCTCGGACTTAGATTTTTTTAAGGTTATTTCCTCAACCACAACAACAATATGACAATATGTATAAATACATGGAGAAAAAAGAGGAACTTTTTTTTCAAGTCTTTACTGAATGATTATTCAATATATTGCCGTCAGTTGAGACATGTCCTCAGCACTTTCTGAAATAGCTTTCGTATGTGTATAATCCAGAAGAAACATCTCCAGTTCTTGAGTAGGAGTTTCTATTTCCTCTGATCTGTGTATGTTTTGATTGGCGATCCAGCGCTAGAATGTGTTATTTTGAATTTTACGATAAATGTTCATTGTGGCTGTTATCAGTGTCGGTTATTTTTGATCAGTGAATTACTATTATTATTATTATTGTTTGTATGTAGAGCATGTGTTTTGTCTTTATCTCCCTCTCTCTTAATTGCTTTCAGGTGTGGGGTAACCAGGTGAGCTGATTGTTAATGGGGAGCATCGGCACACAGTGTGTTTCCTCTCTTTGTAAACTGAGTGTTCCATGGCTGGGTTGTGCGACGGGAGACAGGTGTTCGTGAGCTGTGCCATCTTGGTCACCTGCTGCTGGAGCGGAGAGTTTGTGCTTGTTGCTGTCTGAACTTTGGAGTTAGCTGTTTTTTCAAATACAGAACAGTCAATAAATGTGTCTGTGTTTCCGCTACTCTTATCTCCCCACATCTTTTATTGCATTTTATTTTTAAAGTGTAATACCCATCCATTGATATATAGATGCAATCTTGGTTTATTACAATATAAAGTTATTTTGGGGTGAATAAGAAACCAGAACCTCTAAAAACTAGATGCAAAAAGTAACCACTCGACCAGTGGTTCCCAAACTTTTTGCAGTGGCGTACCCCTCCAAACATTCAACATCATTTCGTGTACCCCCTCTCTAATGCATAGATAACATTCACACAAGGTATTTTGAAAATATGTATATTTAACACAATTATCTTTGTAAAACAACTCCCTTAAATTAAACATGTTATATTTGTACATGTTTTTTACGTTATATTAAACATATACTTATTGAATAAATGGCTTTCCGATTGATATGGGTATGCTAGATACCCCCCCAATAATCAAAACAAGCAATGACATTTATACCATGTATTTATACCATGATCAATGATCAATAGAAACATCATAGATGCTTCACGCTGCAACCCCCAAGCCAAATCTATGCTTTTGGCTAGATATGATATAACTGCATAACTAGAAAACTCCCCCCCATCGCATCACAGTACACAAGAATAGTGTTCTGTTCTGTGCCTGGAATTGCGCATCATTGCAGGTAGGCTACTGCATTGCTGGCCGACTTCGAGCATTGCAGGTAAGTACCTGTTCAATTTGATGTCATATCTGACACTGTTAGCAAGGTTGAGCTCATTTACTAAAAAAACGTCATGCACCAATGTAAAAACAGGTCTCTAGCATGTGAGAAAATGTGAGTGAAAATTATTGCATGTGAATGTGGAAAATTATTTGGCTGCACTGGATGTCTGACACCTGTCATCAAAGCTTATGAACTTATACCATCAGAATCAAAACTCCCTATGCATCTAACCTTAAATACAAAAAAAAACAAAAAACAGACAAACTAAAATCGTGGACGACTGACATGTGCGAGTCTGGTAAAACAGCGAAGTATCAATTTTACTTGCTATCACTAAGCTACATCACCTAGCAGTGTGCTGGCGAAAAAAGATACTTTTGAGACGCACGGCAGGATGCATGAATAGATGCATTTTTTTAAACCACAAAAGATAGGGTTATTTCATTGCATATTTATCTGACCTTTATGACACAACCATTTTGGTGTTTCTACACTAGAGGGCACACAAAATTATTTTCGCCAGTGAAAATACATGAACTGGGTTTGAATATTATTTTAGACTGTGATGAAATTAAAAGAATGGTAAATCTCAGAATTTTATTCGAGTACACCCATTGTCACCTCACGTACCCCCAGGGGTATGCGTACCCCAGTTTGGGAAACACTGCACTAGACCAATCAGTCATGTTCTTGATTAAATTGCTGATCTATGTGTTCATCTACTGACTAACAAAATCCCAAGACTGATAGCTGCAGATGTAGAGATGAAATTACTATATTATGTGAAATATCTATTTGAGTGCTTGAATTTGTCATTAAGAATGACTGTTTATCAAAATAGGTGATTTAAAAGAATCTATTATTGTGCATAAAATAATTAATATTCATGAGTTTTGCAGCACTGCCACCCAAAGTACAGTTTTACTAGACTGTATTTTTATTTAGAACTTAATTAATGTTCCCTTTCAAATGGCTTATTCCAGCTGTTACAAAGTTGATAGGCCTATAGGACTTTATTAGCAGAATAACATTGGGTATGCATGCACTCTCCATCCATAGGTACACTTAACAAAGTAAAACAATTTGGCCTGCATATGTCAAGCTAAGGAACATTTAGAATTGGTTGATGTGTTTAACAGACAATGTCTTGGTACGTTATTATTTTTTTTAAAAATTTTATGTTGGCAAATCAGTAACAAAATGGTTACTATGGGGTTCCTGTGGAAATGCAGTTGTATTGCAAATTCATGGATATTTATAATTTGATAGTGACTCCAATTAATGAACTAGTACTTGTTGCAATGAAGCTTGGTACCTTGATCCATAAGAACTACGCATGAGCGCTTGCTTTGGTGTTGCCACCCCTCATAGTCTGCATGCCACCCCCTTGCCACCCCATGAAAAAATTTCTAGATCTGCCACTGTGCATCAGGTTATGCTCATAGTCACATCGTTGTTTTGGGTAGGGATGGAGAAAATCTGGGACCAGGCGATGCAAACTTATTTCAATATCTAGGTTATTAATATCTACAGTATGTTATATCAAAATGAATATATGATATGAAAATATTGTGATTATGCGTAGTATGTAGTTATTCAAAACGGTGAGATTTTGTGATCTTTTACTCATTTGTTTCTCTTTAATCTGCATTGCACTTCAGTGTTTTGCGCATTTATATTCTTAACTAGTTCTGTGTTTGGATTTGTTTAAATATAAATAACTGAGTGGATTGAGCTAATGTTACAGTTACGTTTTGCTTCCTCACTTGTTCTGAATGGTGGCTCATTCATGTGAAAACTTTAAAGGTGCACTCGGTAATTTTTTCCTTATTAAAAAAAAAGAAATTAATTGTAATTTTGAAATCTAGGTATAAAATCATGAGCACTCACATAAGTTGAAGACTCTATTCATATCAGTAACTTTGGAAGAGTTGTTTTATTCTATATGGAGAGGGTCCCATCATGAGGGCTGTCATGTAACGATCACATGACCAGCCGAATACTACCCACTGAATCTTAGTAACCGCCCTGTTATTAGACACCTTTTGTCATGGATTAAACGATTAAATGGATTCAACTTTCTACAATAGCATCGGTAAATAAACACTATAGTGTTTGAATGAATCTGCATCTATGCCCCATTAGTGTAAATGCACCTTTACTAGGTTTGGGATTATCGTTTATTTTATTACATTGCCACTTGTATTTTAATAAAACTGCACTTGGGTTCTTCTTCACTTCATCATGTCCTGTGAGCTCAACGTTAGAATCACATGATTGGAAAATCACTCAAGAGACAGCAATCACAGACATGAGGCCAGAAAATGCAGCACTCTTCAAAGGACATACAGTAGAATTGCATTGTATTCTAAGAATAGAAAACCTCTTTCACAGCTAGCACCTGTTTGCACTATCACTTGTACAGAACATCTCTTTCAAATGCAAATATCAAGGCAAACACATCAACTAGAATTAGCACTGATGCAAAAATGGCTGACCACTTAGTTTTAGCATTTGTTTAGCTACTAATGTTATCAAATGAGTATCGAGTTGCTTATGGATGGATGTACACAGATATATAAACATTGGGTTTGCCTGAAAGGCATACCACAAGGCATGAGGGAGCTACTTACAGGAAAGACCAGGCAAAACAACCTGATCCTCGAGAGAGCCCCTGAACTAGAAAACTCCCATTGGACTTTTTCGAGATGTAAACAGATTGCACTTGGAAAGGCAATGATAGCATGCATTATTATTATTAATATCAAGAGGATAGTGCCTATTTTTTAAAGCTATTTCATTCTTGAATTTGAAGGCGTCACTAATAATGAAACATAGATGTGCTCAATATTAAAGTTTACCAAAACTGTTGCATACTTCTTTTTTACAGTTTATCAGATTGAATTTAAAGGAAATTGGAGGCAGCTGGATAATATCAAATTAAACAGGAATAATAAAGATCAGTCTATTGAGAGATTTCTTATTTTGATGGACATGTGTGGCTGGGCCTCCATTATGTAGAAGCAAGGCACTAGAAAATTCCCAAGCCAGACATTGTGCCTAGTGTCAAATGTTCTCAAGACACCAGTAGCAGAGAGATCTGTTTTAGCAGCCTACATTAGATCTGCATCATATCATACATACAACAGGTATTTATAATCATTTACAAACAGCCAAGAAATTAAGGATGTTCCATTGCATCATCTCCATCAAACCATGAATCATATCATCAACATTGTAACTACTACAGTGTTAACATTGCTTGCAACTGAGCAGACACACTTCTTCTAAAAGGGTGCTTCAGTGCACTAATTGTTGACAGTCCCTATGGGATAACTCAGGGATAAGTACCTTCCTCAAGGGAATAACTGGTGAGGAAGCAGGATTATGACCTGAGTTATTCTCCAACTTCATCCCTTCTATTGGCAGCCCAGAACCTTAAACATAACATTACCTCATCACCATAACCACCTTCACCTTAACTAAATCAGTATGCTTTATGATCTGTTGTAATAGGATTACTCATCAAGAACAAACATTCTGTCATTTTGATAAGATAATTGTAATAATTGACTGTTGAAGTGTTTTACTGTAGTATAACACTGAGATTATAACACATTTAATTCACTTTCCATTGTAAACTATACAATATACAGGTGCATCTCAATAAATTAGAATGTCGTGGAAAAATTCATTTATTTCAGTAATTCAACTCAAATTGTGAAACTTGTGTATTAAATAAATTCAATGCACACAGACTGAAGTAGTTTAAGTCTTTGGTTCTTTTAATTGTGATGATTTTGGCTCACATTTAACAAAAACCCACCAATTCACTATCTCAAAAAATTAGAATACATCATAAGACCAATAAAAAAACATTTTTAGTGAATTGTTGGCCTTCTGGAAAGTATGTTCATTTACTGTTTATGTACTCAATACTTGGTAGGGGCTCCTTTTGTTTTAATTACTGCCTCAATTCGGCGTGGCATGGAGGTGATCAGTTTGTGGCACTGCTGAGGTGGTATGGAAGCCCAGGTTTCTTTGACAGTGGCCTTCAGCTCATCAGCTCATTTTTTGGTCTCTTGTTTCTCATTTTCCTCTTGACAATACCCCATAGATTCTCTGTGGGGTTCAGGTCTGGTGAGTTTGCTGGCCAGTCAAGCACACCAACACCATGGTCATTTAACCAACTTTTGGTGCTTTTGGCAGTGTGGGCAGGTGCCAAATCCTGCTGGAAAATGAAATCAGCAACTTTAAAAAGCTGGTCAGCAGAAGGAAGCATGAAGTGCTCCAAAATTTCTTGGTAAACTGGTGCAGTGACTTTGGTTTTCAAAAAACACAATGGACCAACACCAGCAGATGACATTGCACCCCAAATCATCACAGACTGTGGAAACTTAACACTGGACTTCAAGAAACTTGGACTATGAGCTTCTCCACCCTTCCTCCAGACTCTAGGACCTTGGTTTCCAAATGAAATACAAAACTTGCTCTCATCTGAAAACAGGACTTTGGACCACTGGGCAACAGTCCAGTTCTTCTTCTCCTTAGCCCAGGTAAGACGCCTCTGACGTTGTCTGTGGTTCAGGAGTGGCTTAACAAGAGGAATACAACAACTGTAGCCAAATTCCTTGACACGTCTGTGTGTGGTGGCTCTTGATGCCTTGACCCCAGCCTCAGTCCATTCCTTGTGAAGTTCACCCAAAAAATCCTTCTTTAACTTGAATCGATTTTGCTTGACAATTCTCATAAGGCTGTGGTTCTCTCGGTTGGTTGTGCATCTTTTTCCTTCCACACTTTTTCCTTCCACTCAACTTTCTGTTAATATGCTTGAATACAACGCTCTGTGAACAGCCAGCTTCTTTGGCAATGAATGTTTGTGGCTTACCCTCCTTGTGAAGGGTGTCAATGATTGTCGTCTGGACAACTGTCAGATCAGCAGTCTTCCCCATGATTGTGTAGCCTAGTGAACCAAACTGAGAGACCATTTTGAAGGCTCAGGAAACCTTTGCAGGTGTTTTGAGTTGATTAGCTGATTGGCATGTCATCATATTCTAATTTTTTGAGATAGTGAATTGGTGGGTTTTTGTTAAATGTGAGCCAAAATCATCACAATTAAAAGAACTAAAGACTTAAACTACTTCAGTCTGTGTGCATTGAATTTATTTAATACACGAGTTTCACAATTTGAGTTGAATTACTGAAATAAATGAACTTTTCCATGACATTCTAATTTATTGAGATGCACCTGTATGTGTGTCTGTGTGTGTATGCACGTATGTGTATAACTATTTTTTATTTTTTATTATTATCTATGTCTTGCTGCTGTTTTTGTATTGTTTTTGTATTGTTGACCACTGGAAGCTCCTGTCACCAAGACAAATTCTTTGTATGTGTAAGCATACTTGGCAATAAAGCTGATTTTGATACTGATACTGATATGCTGCAACTTGGTCACATAGTGAAAACATGAAGACCAGGCTGATATAAGATTATGTTTGAGAGAGGTACATACACGGATCTTTGAGTTTTGGAGGGAACTGTGAACGGGTGATGGCTAAGATGATAAAGATCACAAGAGGCCAGACAAGAAGAGCCAGCGACCAGGCCTGAAAACATGAAAAAACACAAATGTGCATTACAACAGATTCTACATAAGCAATATCACATGAGAATGAGTGAAAGTGTACCAAATTCAGTACAACAGTAAGTTTGAGAGTGTGATATTGCTTTTATTCAACAGTTCTGTACACAAGACATTAATAGCAAGTAACTTCCATTTTAGACACACTATGGCCATTTTTTATTTAATTTTGTTTTTTATTTAATTGTTTTGTTTATTGTGGCTCTGGTACTGAAATCCTCCAAAAGAGGATCATGAATATCGGTTCAAAAATGCTAAATGTTGGCCATAGGTAATCACATCTCCAATCAAATTAAAGGACCCAGAACTGTTGTGTAATGCTTATATTGTATATAGTTATTAATTACAGTAGAAATCAGGTGCAACTAAGTGGATGTGCATACTGTGTCATGTGTTTATTTCTGAAATAGTTAAGCAGATTATTGGATGTCATGTCATGAAAAAAATGACATGAACACTAAAGCACAGCTAATATAATGAATGTTTAAAGAAATAAAGACATCAGAACTACTGTACAACTCATCTAGTTATTGTCTCCTTTAGATAACACTCTATAATCTGCAGCTGTACTAGTTTAGTGCTACTGTATCTGATCATTGCAATAACATCAAAATGGACTAATGAAATGAAAACAGGTTTGCAGTTCTTCCTCTAAACTTTGAGCATTGCAATTTGCATAACATGCAGAGTTATATTTTTATTTTAAGTCTGAATGGAAACAGCAACCTCAAAAATCATCACTAGTTTGACCTGGGCATCAAGCCTTTTCTAGAGACCTGTCTTTTTTCACAGAATTTACTCCTCTATAAATAAATAGACACTTGATTTGATTTTCAGATTTGGCTGTACTCACTGGCTGCCGTATGACACTCAGGCCATTTTTCCAAAGAAGAAGTCTTAGCTGTTGTAAGAAGGAGGCCATCAGATGAGAGGTGCTGATTCAGATAAAACACAAGAGAAAAGATGTTCAGAAATTGATGTGTTCCCATTACATTGGCAAAGATGTTAAGCAACTCTCACATTTTGCTGTTTCAGTCACATGCTGTAAAAAGTGGTAACCTGCAATTGTTACCTTAAAGGAATGGTCCAGGTTCAATACAAGTTATTGACAGCATTTTTTTGCATAATGTTTATTACCACAAACATTTATTTCAACTTGTCCCTCCTTTTCTTTTTTTTTTTCTTTTTTTCCTTTGATTTTCTCCCCTTTTCTCCCCAATTTTTAATGCTCAATTCCCAATGCGCTCTAAGTCCTCGTGGTGGTTTAGTGACTCGCCTCAGTCCGGGTGGTGGAGGATGAATCTCAGTTGTCTCCGCTTCTGAGACCATCAATCCACTCATCTTATCATGTGGCTTGTTGAGCGTGTTAACGCGGAGACGTAGTGCATGTGGAGGCCCACGCTATTCTCTACGGCATCCACGCACAACTCACCACGCACCCCACCGAGAGTGAGAACCACACATTATAGTGACCACGAGGAGGTTACCCATGTGACTCCACCCTCCCTAGCAACCGGGCCAATTTTGTTGCTTAGGAGACCTGGCTGGAGTCACTCAGAACACTCTGGATTTGAACTTGCGACTCCAGGGGTGATAGCGTCCCTCCTTTTCTTAAAAAAAAACAAAACAAAAAGAAGCAAAAATGGAGGTTACAGTGAGGCACTTACATTGGAAGTGAATGGGGACCAATTTTTTGAGGATTTAGAAGCAGAAATGTGAAGCTTATAATTTTATAAAAGCACTTACATTAATTATTCTGTTAAAACTCATGTATGCCTATTATTTGAGCAGTAAAGTTGTTTAAATTGCCATTATATTGTCATGGCAACGAATATGTAAAATTGACAATAACTTTGCACAGGAAAGGTTAGTAAATTATTTATCACACAAAAATCATGTTAATACGCATATTGTTTACGTCTAGTGGTTAAGTTGGGATTCAAGATGGCGCCGAGTATGGCTGCTGCGTTGCGAGCTCCGACACAACATAGTAATGTTTTGTTTGTTTTGTTCACAATTCTTATGTTTTTTGTCTTGGATGTTGTCTGCCTTATTGTCTATGACAGACAAACACTTTTGGACATTGGTTCAGCAATTTCACACTGTAAACCGGACTTCACATTCTTCAATGCCGACCCGCTGTTTACAAACACGCAAGCGGAGCCCTTTGTCTGGGCAGCACGGCCGTGGAAACGCAAAAGGAAAAGGGGAAACAGAGCCGGCGTTCTCATCAGAGTAAGACGCCACGCAAATCGACCCAGCTACCAACTATTCTTCTGGCAAATGTTGAGTCTCTGGATAACAAGCTCTGCGAGCTGAAAGCGCGGATCTCTTTCCAACGAGATACAAGGGACTGCTGCATTATCTGCCTTACGGAAACTTGGATGTCTGCGGAGATTCCAGACTCAGCCATTGAACCCACGGGGTTCTCCATGCACCGAGCGGACAGAGTGAAAGACCTCTCAGGTAAAACTAGAGGAGGTGGTGTATGTTTTATGATCAACAAATCCTGGTGTGATCAGAGGAATGTTCATTCTATCAAGTCTTTCTGCTTTCCTGATCTGGAATTTCTTATGCTTCTGTGTCGACCATTCTGGCTACCGAGGGAATTCACAGCGGTCATTATCACAGCTGTGTACATTCCCCCACAAGCCGACACAGACCGAGCACTCAAGGAACTGTATGGGATTATAAGTGAGCAGGAAACCGCGCACCCTGAGGCCGCGTTCATTGTGACCGGGGACTTTAATAAAGCCAGTTTTAAATCAGTCGAACCAAAATACCACCAGCACATTACTTTCAACACACGAGGGGACCGGGTTTTGGACCATTGCTACTCTCCCTTCCGGGATGGCTACAAATCCCTCCCCCGCCCACCATTTGGCAAATCGGACCACTCTTCCATTCTGCTTCTGCCCGCTTACAGGCAGAAATTGAAACAGGAAGCACCCACCCTCAGAACGATCCAGTGCTGGTCGGACCAATCAGACTCTACGCTACAGGACTGTTTTGATCACACGGACTGGGAGATGTTCCGGTCCGCCTCTGATGACGACATCGAGCTTTACGCTGATAGCGTAATGTGCTTCATCAGAACGTGCGTAGAGGACGTGGTTCCGACCAGAACAGTACGGATCTATCCGAATCAGAAACCTTGGATTAATAGCGATGTTCGCGTGGCACTTAATGTGCGGATCTCCGCTTTTAATTCCTGGAACGCGGAGGAGCATAAACAAGCCAGTTATGCCCTCCGAAAAACTATCAGAACCGCAAAACGCCAGTACAGGAGCAAGAATGAAGGACAGTTTAACACCACCAACTCTAGAAGCATGTGGCAGGGAATTAACATCATCACGGACTTTAAAGGGAATAAAAACTCCACCATGAACACCGCTGCCTCTCTCCCGGATGAGCTAAATATTTTTATGCTCGTTTCGAGGGAAATAACACCGCCCTCGCGGAGAGAGCTCTCGCGGCTGAAGCTACAGAGGTTAGTTCACTCTCCGTCTCTGTAGCGGATGTAACCCGATCCTTCCGACGGGTGAATATCCGCAAAGCCACAGGTCCAGACGGCATTCCAGGCCACGTCATCAGAGCGTGCATGAACCAGCTGGCTGGTGTTTTTATGGACATTTTCAACCTTTCCCTCTCTTTGTCTGTAGTCCCCACATGCTTTAAAACATCCACCATTTTGCCTGTTCCAAAACAATCAAAAATAACTTGTTTAAATGACTGGCGTCCTGTTGCTCTGACCCCCATCATCAGCAAATGCTTTGAGAGACTAATCAGAGACTATATCTGCTCTGTGCTGCCTCTTTCTCTAGATCCACTGCAGTTTGCTTACCGCAACAACCGCTCCACTGATGATGCCATTGCATCTACAATACACACTGCTCTCTCCCACCTGGAAAAAAAGAACACTTATGTGAGAATGCTGTTTGTAGACTACAGCTCAGCATTCAACACCATAGTGCCCTCCAAGCTAGATGAGAAACTCCGGGCTCTGGGCTTAAACAGTTCGCTGTGCAGCTGGATCCTGGACTTCCTGTCAAGCAGACGCCAGGTGGTTAGAATAGGCAGCAACATCTCCTCATCACTGACCCTCAACACTGGAGCCCCGCAGGGCTGTGTTCTCAGCCCACTCTTGTATTCCCTGTACACACATGACTGTGTGGCAACACATAGCTCCAATGCCATCATTAAGTTTGCTGATGACACAACGGTGGTAGGTCTGATCACTGACAATGATGAAACAGCCTACAGAGAGGAGGTGCACACTCTGACACACTGGTGTCAGGAGCACAACCTCTCCCTCAACGTCAGTAAGACAAAGGAGCTTGTGGTGGACTTCAGGAGAAAAGACAGAGAACACAGTCCCATCACCATCAATGAAGCACCAGTGGAGAGAGTCAGCAGCTTCAAGTTCCTGGGTGTCCACATCACTGAGGAACTCACATGGTCCATCCACACTGAAGTCGTTGTGAAGAAGGCTCATCAGCGCCTCTTCTTCCTGAGACGGCTGAGGAAGTTTGGAATGAACCGCCACATCCTCACACGGTTCTACACCTGCACTGTAGAGAGCATCCTGACTGGCTGCATCTCCGCCTGGTACGGCAATAGCACCGCCCACAACCGCAAAGCACTGCAAAGGGTGGTGCGAACTGCCAGACACATCATCGGAGGTGAGCTTCCCTCCCTCCAGGAAATATATACAAGGCGGTGTGTGAAAAAAGCTCGGAGGATCATCAGAGACTCCAGCCACCCGAGCCATGGGCTGCTCTCACTGCTACCATCAGGTAGGCGGTATCGTAGCATCAGGACCCGCACCAGCCGACTTCATGATAGCTTCTTCCCCCAAGCAATCAGACTTCTGAACTCTTGATCTCCCACGATCAAATACATCAGCACTGCACTTTATTACCCTTACTCTTATATCTCACACCGGACTGTCATAAATTATATTATTATTATATTATATTCTCTCTTAATAACTGACTATCAACCGACAGCTGAATGTCAATACAGAGCAATACTGTACATTCTATATATACTATATATACTTTTTTATATATTTTATTTTTTATTTTTATTGAAGAATGTGTATCTATATAGTGCGTATTGTATACTGTACAGTGTATGTTATTATTTGTATATTGTTGAGTGTAATTATGTGTATATCAGATGTTTAAATTGTGTTGTGTTAATTTGATGTTATTGTAAATTTGTACTGTCTCATCACTGTCACGACTGCTATGTTTATCGGAACTGCACCCAAGAATTTCACACACCATTGCACTTGTGTATATGGCTGTGTGACAATAAAGTGATTTGATTTGATTTGATTTGATAAACTTTTGAAACAGTGAGTATTTTAACATAAAAATTGGCCCCCATTCACTTCCATTGTAAGTGCATCACTGTAACCCAGATTTTGGGGGGGGGGGGGGTTTAAGAAAAGGAAGGATAAATCGAAACAAATTTTTGTGTTAATCAATGTTATGCTACAAATGCTTTGGATTGAGCTTAACTTGTATTGAACCCAGAATATTCCTTTAAGAAGCTATTTCTACTTCATCTGTTGATGCTCTTTGACCCCACACATGGGTTTGACTTTACTTTGCTTAAATGAGTGTACATTTACTGAGATACTGAGCCATGGGGAGCAGAAAAGAACTGTCAAAAGACCTGCGTAACAAGGTAATGGAACTTTATAAAGATGGAAAAGGATATAAAAAGATATCCAAAGCCTTGTAAATGCCAGTCAGTACTGTTTAATCACTTATTAAGAAGTGTAAAATTTGGGGATCTCTTGATACCAAGCCAAGGTCAGGTAGACCAAGAAGAAGCCACAACTGCCAGAAGAATTGTTCAGGATACAAAGAAAAACCCACAGGTAACCTCAGGAGAAATACAGGTTGCTCTGGAAAAAGACGGTGTGATTGTTTCAAGGAGTCACAATACAATGATACTTAAACAAAAATGAGCTGCATGGTCGAGTTGCCAGAAAGAAACCAATGCCACAAAAAAGCCCGGTTACAATATGCCCGACAACACCTTGACACGCCTCACAGCTTCTGGCACACTGTAATTTGGAGTGATGAGACCAAAATAGAGCTTTATGGTCACAACCATAAGCGCTATGTTTGGAGAGGGGTCAACAAGTATTATGTTCCTTGAAAAAACCACACCATCTTTTTCCAGAGCAGCCTGTATTTCTCCTGTGGTTACCTGTGGGTTTTTCTTTGTATCCCGAACAATTCCTCTGGCAGTTGTGGCTGAAATCTTTCTTGGTCTACCTGATCTTGGCTTGGTATCAAGAGTTCCCTGAATTTTCCACTTCTTAATAAGTGATTAAACAGTACTGACTGGCATTTTCAAGGCTTTGGATATCTTTTTATATCCTCTTCCATCTTTATTAAGTTCCATTACCTTGTTACGCAGGTCTTTTGACAGTTCTTTTCTGCTCCCCATGGCTCAGTATCTAGTCTGCTCAGTGCATCCACGTGAGCTAACAAACTCATTGACTATTTATACACAGACACTAATTGCAATTTAAAAAGCCACAGGTGTGGGAAATTAACCTTTAATTGCCATTTAAACTTGTGTGTGTCACCTTGTGTGTCTGTAACAAGGTCAAACATTCAAGGGTATGTAAACTTTTGATCAGGGCCATTTGGGTGATTTCTGTTATCATTATGATTTAAAAAGGAGCCAAACAACTATGTGATGATAAATGGCTTCATATGATCACTATCCTTAAATAAAAGACAGTTTTTTTGCATGATCAGTCATATTTTCAAAATCAATGCCAAAATTTCACAATTTCTGCCCAGGGTAAGCAAACTTTTGAGCACAACTGTAATAGCATGTTAGCTACATACATTTATATTATATTATATTATATTATATTATATTATATTATATTATATTATATTATATTATAATGTATATATAGCCTACAGTATATTAAGATTTTTTATATATTATTTATAAGCTAATAATATATATATAGTCCCAATTTAACTTTATCGTTGCGTGTTTCTTGTTTAAAAAATATTGAAAGCAAATTTCTGAGAGATTCAATACGAAGGGAAATAAAACATTCCTACTGCATACTGCTTTTTTTTTGTTTGTTTTTTTTTTTTTTTTTTTTTATCCCTTTTATACCTCCCATTTAATACCCGCAAATAATCTTTTATTGTGATTATAGATTAATCGTTACTTTGATTGTTTCTCAATAAGAGCAGATTATCGCATCTTAAATAAACGAATAAATCAGTATCTGGCAGACTTGACCACATGCCAGAACTCTGGCTGCTTATTTAAAAAAGAACAAAATTCAGCTATACATTAAGTTGTATAGTTACCTTGTTTTGCGGCTGTAGGGTTGAGGTTATCTTATCCAATGCGAGTGATGTAATGAACACATTTTGCCAGGTATTTCCTAGCAACGAGCGCTCTCCATGTGATATTTCAACAACACCTGACGGAAAATTAATAACAGCGATAAATAAGTATAATGTTCAGTTTTACGCAACAGTATATATATATATATATATATCTCTCTCTCTCTCTCTCTCTCTCTCTCTCTCTCTCTCTCTTGTCGTATGTTCGCGCAGCTGTCAGTGTTATCCCGTACACTTTTCTATTCTGACTGAATGCTCATCGACTTTCATAGCGCAGGTGAGAGGCGGGTGTTTCACACATAGGCTACTACAGCTTGCACAACAGGTTTGATGATTACGTGCGTCGTGTGTATGTGTGCATGTGAAAGAAAATAATGATAATAATAATAATAATTCATTATTCTTATTGGACACTCCTACTTGGTTGAAGATGTCTGTATGTACTGCAAATCAATGAATTGAATGTTGGTCTCAAATCTGTTTTCACTTGTAGCCTACTGTTATTGGTGAAGAAAGGCAGATTAATTTCAGTCTAGGAAGGTTAGAAAGAGCTGTGAGTTGAGGTATTTGAGTTTACCTGTCTTGAAATTAAAACAGGTAAAGCATTTTTTTTAATTATTATTATTATTATTATTATTATTTTTTAACAAAGCTTTACTATTTTAATTTCCCAGACACAATTTCCAAAATCACTGCAGTAGGGATGGGCGATGCCATTTATTTTATTTTCGATCCGATACCAAGTACTTTTAGGCCAATATCACCGATATCAATACCAATACCGATACCTCTATTAAATTGAATTTTTACTAATTCATTGGATAAAATTAGTAACTTTAATTATTACTTACATTTATATATATATATATATAGGCCTAAACAGGAAATTATTAGGCTTCTTAGTTTACCTTCTAAAAATTAGTAAGTATAAGCCACATATAAAACCTCAAAATTAACCATAGATAGGCTATTATTATATGGTTACAATTATTAAAACCAAGTTACCATATGGATACTAAATGCTGTAGTAAAACCATGCTTAATTATATCAAAACTTTGGTTACTGCCAAAAAAAAAACAAAAAAAAAACAGTCAATCCATGGTAAGTTTTCATAAGGGTATCATTTATTAACGAGGATTACAGATCAGCATTTGAACAACGCTGAATTGAAATAAACCTGTAAAAACTGCCACACAATCCCATTATAATACATGTCACGTCTGGCTGATAGTGTATTTGAGCATTTCTGCGCTTCAAGATAAGCGGAAGAAAAAATAGTTCTGATGCCATGCAAGTATTCGCAAATATAATATTTTTTTTTCCACTTCAAAGCTTATGAGATGCATTAATATTCATGTTATCTAAATAATAAGATCACTTGTTTAAAAAAAAACTTCAGAATCGATATTTGTATGTGAGGATCGATGTTCTTGATACCACGTAAGTATCGGAAGTATCGATCCGCCCATCCCTACGCTGCAGTGAATTAAAGAATATGGTGAACAGCACACTAGTCTAAACAGTCATAATGCACTTATTAAGAGTCATTATGTTTGTGCAATAGTACATTTTCATGATTACCCACCCCTATCTTCTTATTATTTTTATTATTATGAATCCTGTAGCTCAACTAATAGAGTATGACAGTATAGCAACACGAAGGTCATGGGTTAAATTCTCGGAAAATTGCTTTGAATAAAAATGTCTGCCAAATGCCTAAATTTAATTTTAATGTAAGAAAGGAATGGAATAATGGCAGCTCTAAGTAGGTACTGGTCCAAAAATGTGTTGTTGTCTACTCTACAACACAAGTCAACCAGTTCAGAACATATCCTTATGTTTTGTTTTGTTTATTTCGCCCTGAACCTCCTACAACTCCCATTTAGTAAAGTATGTTGTTGTTTTTTTTCAACAGTTATACCGGTTGTAAAGTTTAATTGTACTTTTGTCATTTAGGTCAAAATTACAATGATTTAAATGCACATATTTTAAATTTAAATTCATATCTTACCTAACCTATGTTTTGAGCTCTAATGCTGAGAGTAAAAATTACACCCCAGCCTGGACTCACTTGCACTCTATTGTTAAAAAGAGACGGAACTTGAGAACTTGCTGTGAAAAGTTTTCCAGAAACATCAATAGAACAAATGATTATAAAACATCTCTTGCTGCCCTTTGTCTGTGAGAATGTCACAAAGCATTGTCTCCACCCACAAGTTGGGGTAAAATGATCAGCACCGCTTTGAGCTACACACAGAATACCATCTTATGAAACCAGATTCCAGATGGGCTGGTTTGAGTATTTCTGTAAATGCTGATCTCCTGGGATTTTCATGCACAACAGTCTCTAAAATTAACTCAGAATGGTGCCAAAAACAAAAAACATCCAGTGAGGGGCAGTTCTGCGGACGGAAACGCCTTGTTGATTAGAGAGGTCAACAGAGAATGGCCTGACTTGTTCGAAATGACAAAGTCCATGGTAACTCAGATAACCCCTCTGTACAACTGTGGTGAGAAGAATATAATCTAAGATGCTATTCTGAGATGCAGGTTGGAGCTGTTTTGACGGCACGAGGGGGACCTACACAATATTAGGCAGGTGGTTTTAATGTTGTGGTTGATCGGTGTATCTTCTTTATGACTTGTAACATGAATATAGAACATATAGAGTTTCAAATAACAAAATAAATACACTGATTAAAAAACTTAAATGTTCATCGTCCAATGAATAAAAACAAAGCTGATGTTGGCATTCCTGGGATTAAACATGTTATGTTACACCTCTAGGCATTTGAAGTTCATCTTTTATCTTGTACCTCATCTTTCGAAAAAAAAAAAGAAAAAAAAATTCTGTTGTAATATGTAAAATACTGTATGGCAAAACAACTAAGGCACATTATGTTTAGGCCAAATAGCACACAGCAGCACAACACTGACAGAAATAACAAATAAATCTAATACTGTATGCTAATATGTCATTTGTTCATATTAAAAAGGCATATATTGTGCAGAGACAAAAATAGTTGGCACAAAACACAAGATTACGCAATAAAGTGAAAAAACATTTGAACTGTTTTGACCATTTTCAAACAGTCACTACCTTCTGTGAACGGTGCATTAACACAGCTTTCATCACAGTGTTATTCTGTACACATATAACCTTTGGTATCAACAATCAAAACCAAAGAATTGTGAGAACAGAAGAGCAGCATTCACAGATTTGCTGAGTATTTTCCAGTGTGTGCGCTGCTCGCATTCTTTCTCGCTATAGAAACAGTTATAGGTGGTTTTAGGATCAAAACCTAGGATCTCCCTTTCCCCGTGTATTCTGAAAAAGAAGGCTGAAACTGATGTTCTGATGAAATACCTGGCAAGAAAGGCAACACATGTGTGAGTGGGTGGTATTGTGTTATTTTACTAGATGATGCTAAGTCATGGCAAACAATATGTAATGCAAAACTAATTAATTAGGAATGCCCAACAACAGATTAATGTGATTAATGGTTCCAAGGTTGTCATATCAAACAATAAGCATTTTTTTTTCCAGTAAAGCAACTGCCTGAGTTGACTGAATGGGTTGCAGTGCAAGCTAATATGTCATAGGTCATGTTTTTGTTGTTTATAAAGGAAATAATCTTTCCAAGTCACACCCACATCAATAGAATCGCAAAATAAATAATGCTCCCTGTGGCACGGAGGAGGGCGGGTCCAGGTCGTGATGCTGCACAACTGGCCCCTAATCAGGCTAATTGCCCCCTAATCAGGCTAATTAAGCTCTGGAGAGGGATAAAGGTGACCGGAGGCGGTAGTTCAAGAGAGAGAGTGTTATGGGCAGCTGCCCTGCATGTGTTTATGTGTGTGTCTTTTTGTTTTATTAAAAGATTATTTATACTGTCAAGCTGGTTCTCGCCTCCTCCTTTCCATTGAACTTTGTTACACTCCCTTCTTAAAATAGCATTATTTATTGATCAAATCTGGCCAAAGAGTAACTTTTGAGATGAATTAAAGATTGGTCTTTAACCTAAATTCACATTATTCCCAATTTCCAACATCAAATCAAACCAAAATTAAACGAGTTGTCTGCAAATTTCAAACACTGACGCTCTACCCACCTAATTATATAGACAGAAATTTAGAAAGCCAATCTCGATAGAAAATAAAATAAAGTTAAAGAGAGCGAACTGAACTGACTTGTAAAGCAACAAAATGTGAATAAATCTGAGTGGATGACTCAAGCACCTTATTGTCTGCTTACAGTGGTCTATGATGGCTACTCCTCCATCCTTTAAGAGATCCAGGTCCTCCCAGATGTACTTGTATTGGACCATCTCGGGCAGCAACCTTTTCAGTTTAGCTAGCTCTACAAGCAGAAGCAACCCAATGTCATAAATATCCAAAAAAGCCAATTTTGTCATTGTTTACCCACTCTCATGTTGTTCCAAACCCAAATGCTGTCATTTTTTATGTGGAACACAAACGGACAATTTTTTAAGAATTATAGTAATTACGCTTGTCAAGCTCCAAACATCACAATAAAATTAAAAAATATATGACTCATTCACTATAGCCCAAGTCTTCTGGCACCATACAGTATGACAGCATTGTGTGAGGAACATATTGAAATTTAAGCTGTTATTCACTGAAAACCTTTCCCTCCACTGACGCTCTGAAATCTCATTATCCATTTTCAAACTGGTGTGCTACGTTCACTTACATTACACGTAAGAACCAAATGCATTTTAGCATCAATGAAATCAAACTTGCCGCCATATTTTTTTATCAGAATGCGATTAAGAATGAGATTTCAGAGCTTTAGCAGAGGGCACAATTATCAGAGAGTAACTTACATTTCAGTCTCCTCACATACATTTATTAGAAGACTTGTATTCTATCACAAGTGTTTTTTGGGGTGCTACATTTATGGTGCTTTATTTTGGTTTTTGTCATTTTTGGAGATTGACAGCAGTGGTCAGTATGAATTGTCATTTTATGGAAAAGAGCTGCGTGATTCTTTTGAAAATTCTTCAAAATTTCTCCTTTGTGTTTCACAGAAAATCATAACAGCATACAGGTTTGGAATGAGATGAGGGTGAGTAAACAATGACACATTTTTCATTTCTGGGTGAACTATTCCTTTAAATCAAAATATTATTTTATTACAGTATTTTTGTACATTATTGTACAATACAACAAATTTGCACATTATTGATACTCTACTGACAGCTCTGTCTTTGGTAGTGTCCGTACATTCTTCATCAGCGTCAGTGGCAACAAAAACTCGCTCGAGTTTGTGCTTCTTCATGAGACTACGGATCTTCTTAACTCCAACTTTAAGACTGGGTACATCCTCTCTGTGACCCCAGATGAAATCCTTCCTGCACAAGTGGACTCCCAGGTAGGGGCCTCTCTTAGCACTGCCCGGCCTGCTCTGCATTCAAGAGATTACAAGAGTTTGTGTAACAAACATGGCTGCACTCTCAAACCAATGAAGTGAGCGTGGGTGTACAGCACATGGCAAACATACCAGAAATGCATTGTCTTGACAAGTGAATAAAAGCTCTGACAAATCAAAAGTATTTTATTATAGGTCTTGTTGCCTGGGTATGATATCTTTTCTGTATTCATCAGTGACACTAGCATATCATGTATTTGAAAAATGAGATGGGAGCATTAATGTAAGTGAAACAACCATTCATTCGTGTCCAGTCCATGTTGTACAGTATCTGATCCTCTTTATCAGTGGAGTTAAGATACTTGGCCCTGAACTCATCCCCTACGATACACAAGTGTTTGGCAAACACCATACTTCACTGTGTCTGTAGAGCAATAATCCCATAAAAGTTTGGTTAAATTTTAAGCAATCAGGTGAGAATAAAATATTTCAAAAGGATAAAAGCTAAATTATTTCTCTTAAAAATGATTACAAATTCACTGACAGTGGTCCTAAAAAGTATTTGGAGACTCAAGCCACACTTTAGAATGTATTAAAGTCATTGCATTATAGAAGAAGATATAAAACCAAGTGGCATCTGCAAACAAATGATGCAAGACCTTTTCTCAGAACTAACTTGTCTGAGTTATTTTTACAATTACTTTTATTAGAATAGTCCCAAGGTAATTTCTAGTGGTTGTATGATGTAATTTCAAATTCAGGTGTAGTTCATCACGTTAACCATGGGTGGTGCAAGGGGTGGGCTACCGGGGCTTAAGCCCTGAATGTTCTTATGACCCTGTTGCAATATCAAAATTACCAGTGCTTCGGTACTAAATTCATAAATATATTTTTGTATTAAGTAACATACAGTATACAGTAGATATGTGTGAATGGTTGAAGTGCATCTGGTGAGATATTGGAAACTGTGTTGAGTTGGTCCATCCAGATTCAGTAAGTAACAAAAATGTAGATATGAAACACTGAAAACAAAGAGTAATAAATACAGATTTGCTCAAGAAATTTGCCAACTTTAAGTCACAAGCCAGGACATATGCATGACACAATGCCATGAACCTCGCAAACTTTGGCAAATCTAGCAACTACTTTTACTCATAAGCACCTATTTTAGCCTATTTACAGCCTTTCTTCTTTACTTATTTAAAACAAATGATGAATTAATAATACGTTATTTAAAAATACATATATATAAATCACATTTTAAAGTACATGTTAAAGACATGCAATTTCTGTTCTTTGAGCGTATCTGGTCTGAGACAAAATTTAGTTTCAGTAATATTTAAAGATGAATTATATAATTGACACTTCACAGATGTAACATTTTAACTTTTATAATAAAGTGTATTATATTCCGGTATTTCATATAGAACCATGCCTGACATTAACTAAATGTTCCACTAAAATATACTAATATAATATACTGTATACTTTTGTCTTTATCATGAAATGGTATATCTGTTGTTTTATCATTTAAACATTAACACAAAAAAATATTTGTAAAAGGTTTTACTTACAAAGTGTGATTGTGCCGTCTTCCTTTAAAATAAATGCCACTTAGTGTAAAATATTGTTATATAAATCAATTATATCCATGCATGCTTAAGCATGACTTAAAGGGATAGTTCACCCAAAAATGAAAATTCTCTCATTATTTACTCACCCTCATGCCATCCCAGACTTGTATGACTTTCTTTCTCACATTTGAAGAAAAATAGAAAAATATCTCAGCTCAGTAGGTCCTTACAAATCAAGTAGATGGTGATCAGACTTTTAAAGCTCCAAAAATCACTGACATTCAGAATAAACGTCAACCATACAACTCAAGTGGTTAAATTAATGTCTTCTAAAGTGATACGATCACTTTTGGTGCAAAAAAAAAAAAGTCTATATTGAAGCACTTTTTAACTATAAATAATTTCCGGTCAGCAGCAGCATGTGTGTTCACGAGACAGTTCATGCAGTCTCTCGTGTGACATATTCACATTCACATGTTATGGACTGTGACGAGGAGTAGGCCCGGCCAAGCCCTCCTCCTTGTCACATACTAAACCAAAACCAAGCTTCTGGTTTTGCTGTACAGAAGAAGCTTCTGTACAGCATTCCACCTACTCAGTTGTAAACGGAGGTGCTCTTCCGGGTGTGTTCTACATGTGTCAGTTCTCACGTGAACATGCCAACTGTGAATACGTCGCACGCGCATACAGCTGTTGACCGGAAGTGATGATTTATAGTTAAAAAGTACTTAAATACTGATCTTTTTTGTACCAAAAGCGATCATATCGCTTTACAAGACATTAATTTATCCACTGGAGTCATATGGATGATGTTTATGCTGACTGTCTGTGCTTTTTGGAGCTTCAAAAGGTCTGATCACCATCCACTTGCATTTTAAGGATGTACTGAGCCGAGATATTTTTATATTTTTCTTCAAATGTGTTCTGCTGAAGAAAGAAAGTCATACACATCTGGGATGGCATGAGGGTGAGAAAATGATTAGAGAATTTTCATTTTTGGGTGAACTATCCCTTTAATGTATTAGCAAAAAATACCTGTCTGGATGTCCTGGAATAAAAGACAGACATGCAACAGAAGGTTAAAAGACAAATATTACTGTAACATTTACCAAAGGCTTCTGTGAAACAAACTCTCTAGCCCTCTAGCAAAGAATATGCAAAAATGTTAAGCCTTCTAGAGATAGTAATGCTATCTGCTTGTGTAGATTACACTACTATTTAAGCAGATGTGCTGCTGGTATTGTCTCTCTGTATTAGGAGACTCAGCAAGCCATGTTTTTCTGTGCATGCTCACCTATATTGTGCTGAGAGCACCTACTGCTTAAGCAAAAGTAGTGACAAGCTTTAATGGGTGTATACATTTTTTTTAACCAAAATATAGAACCCCACGGGATGGATCAGAATGCAATCAAAATCTGTCAGATGTTTGAATATGGAGGCTTTTATTATTCTACACTCTACTCGACTCATCACAGAATTCCCTTGTACAGTGCGTATACATTTGACCCTGAATGCTCAACACCGGAGGAAGAACAAATGATACATAGAGCCACAGGTAACTGTTTTACGGTTTAATAAAATATTTCATAATTTTAAGATCTGCATTTAACAAATTAATGCATTAATGTTGTTAAATTAGTGTACTTATTATGTCTCCATTTTATTTTGTCATTACAAATTAATATAAAACATTTATTAGATGGATGAATGGGTGACACTCTATTAAATGTTACTAATACAGCAATTCTAGTATAAGTTAAAATTAAAATGTCAAATTAAGGTAAACTTGAGCTGGAACCCAAAGCAGGAAGAACATAACTTTTTCTGTTATTAAAAAGTGAAAATACAGAATATGAAGCCCTGCTTGTACAATTTACTCTTCTACCCCATGCTGAATCATTTGACTTGTAAAAAAAAAAAATTAAAAAATACATGTAGATGTGTAAAAATGTAATCATCATTCTAAAATACTTCTTCTGTAGATCTCTGAGAGATCCCATCCTGAGTACATGGACAGTGAGCATAATTTTGATATAAATATTATTAAAAGAACTCAAGCCATCAGCAATGACTACAGAGACAGGATATGATCATGGACACCTGAACCCCAATAGTTTCCAATGCAATGAAGGCTGTGATGCAACATTTATGCTGACCAATTCCACATCTATGGATGCATGCTTCAACCGTGTCCAATGGAAGAATTGGGAGGGCAATTTGCAGAGTATTCTAAGAATGGAACTTGAGAGAGATGATGAAGCAACAGCCTACGTTGCCACAGGAACTGTACCCAATCCAAATGTACGAGAAGGGAAAGTGCTGAGCACCCTGGAAGGGTCACAGTGCCCTCTCACATCTGGACAGCTGTCTGTTATAAACACAAATTTGATAATACCAAGTATTTTTCCTTTGGCTATATAGGAGATAACCATCCTGTAGACAGCATTGTCCTGATGAGTGTTTCAGATCTGGATGATAGGCTCAGTAGTCTCTACACTGAACTCTCATCAACTTCTCGATCAGTTAAGATTTTTGTTGATGATTGTTTCGGTGGCAGTAAATCTAACGAGGTTATGAACAAGTTTTCCAATCTCATTAAGCTGCCAGAGAACCAAAAAGTCCAAATGACCTCAGATGTGCAGAATTCATCTCGGACTCCACACAGTCATCGACAGAGACAGTCCTCCTTCAAAGAGACCCAAGGTGACAGGCATGGTAGTAACAATTACCTTTTACAATCTGCTCACTTTTTAAAACATGGTAGAACAACTGAAGACTATGGCTAGAAGTGCTTGTCTTATAACTACTGCCATAAAAAAAAAAAAGATTCATTGTCATGATAAGCTTAGAAAAAGGGAGGTCTCCGAGGGGTCAGAACCTGTTGAATGTCTGCTGGTCCCAGAGAAATCTGCTTCACAGTGGAAAACTGCAGCTGATGGCTCACACTGCAAGAGTGTCAAAGATTCTGGTTCCAGCTGTGACTGCGACACACAGGAAGTGAAATCAAGCCGTGCTGCTCCTTTCACTGCCTGTGCCAGAAAGAGCTCAAGGACTACCGCTGTAACTCAGGGCAGACAGAGGTACAGTGCTCACCACAGTACTCACTCATTACCATTAAAAAAGAGAGTTGCTTAGATAATTATCCCTGTGCCACATACAGCTATGACTTCTACTGGTGTTGGACAGGCTCTAGGACTAGTGACTGGGACTACTGCAACCCTCCTCTGTGACAAAGTAAAGCTAAAGATGGGAAGTTCTGCCACAGTAACCATGCCTGTGCCAAATATGACAAAACAATATCTGTGATGCTACACAGATTATAATGACAACTGGGACTACTGCTGTACTTCTGATGATGCCTTTCTGCCGTGAATGGCAAAAACTGCAAGTCTGATCATCCCTGTGGTTACCATGGTGAAAGTTACCTGTGGTGCAAAACTACTGATGGCAACTGGGATTACTGCTGCAAAAACTGTAGTTAGTTTACAATGTTTTAATATATTTCTCACTACAACAATCCTATGCAAAGTTGCTTTACATTTAATTTTCATTTTGTGGATTTACTAACCTTAACCCTATAGCTTACATGAAAAAATTCACATGCGGTGAATTTCATAGACTTCATAGACAAACAATAAAACTAACTTTGGGTTAGTTCACCCAAAAAGTGAAAATTCTCTCATCATTTTGATGGTGATCAGACCTTTGCAGCTTCAAAAATCACAGACAGTCAGCATAAACGTCATCCATACGACTCCAGTGGTTAAATAAATTAATGTCTTGAAAAGAGATACGATCATTTTTGGTGCGATAAATATCAACATTTAAGTACTTTTTAACTATAAATCATTGCTTCCAGCAAGTAGCTGTCATGTTGGTTCGTGGAGTGGAAGAGAGGAGACGCAGGAGTAACTTTAGACTTTTAATAGAAAACGCTGGAGCGGAACAAACATCATATAAGGAATCAATCTAGGAAATACACTGGAGTGGAACAATTCATAACCAATTAAATAACACTTTAAGAACTGACAAAGGAAAGAACAAACTAGAGGGTATTTATACACAAAGGTGCTGATGAAGGAATGGAAAACAGGTGAGGAGGATTGGGAACAGATGGCTGAGATGAGGGCAGTGCATTATGGGGAATGTAGTTCGTGGGAAACTAAGGATGGATGACACAAAACCATTTCAAAATAAGAGTCCATAAAACAGAACGGAGAATAACTGTGACACAGCTTGAAGAGGCTCGACGAAGGTGGGCGGAGCCTGGAGAGGTTCATGCCGTAACATGCCAACGTGAATATGTCACACGAGAGACTGCGTGAACTCAGCCCACTCGTGACGTGAACGTGCATACTGCTGCTGTCCAGAAGTGATGATTTATAGTTAAAGAACTTGAAAATTTATCTTTTTCGCACCAAAAGCGATCGTATCACTTTAGAACACATTAATTTAACCACTGGAGTCATATGGATGATGTTTATGCTGGCTGTCTGTGATTTTTGGAGCTTCAAAGGTCTGATCACCATCCACTTGCATTTTAAGTACCTACTGATCTAAGATATTTTTCTATTTTTCTTTAAATGTGTTCTGCAGAAGAAAGAATACTTTATACCACATACCAAAAAGATTTTAGGGCTGTAAAAGACTGAATAATAATTTTAGATTGTAAGTCTACCATGACATTCTGTAGAAATTATGGCTTATTATTTTTCAGATGGCTATTTAAAACTCATCCATGGACTTACATCCCAGTAGTCTTTCCCAGCATAGCGATCATGAGAGTCTCAGCTCTGTCCAGCATCACTGACCTATGGTTCAATAACAACACATTTACAATGACCACCCATCTGCTTTTGAAATTTATTTTAGCAACAAAAGTCTCTAAAACAGGATGTGGGTTTTCAAAGTGACTTACATGGCAGTGAAGTTATTTTGTAGGGTGGGGGCCAGGATGTAGGCATAGCCTTGGGCTGATAAACAGGTGACATTCAAAGCTCTGGTCTAATCGTAGCTCCAAAACCAGCCTCTGGAGAAAGAAGTAGGTAAGATTAACTACAAGATACTACAAGTCAACATGAAATCAAAATTGACCCTATTTACTTTTTAAATGCATGTTCTTAGTGTTTTTGTGCATGATTCATAATAGCACACTATTCCAAATAAAGGATTAATTTGTTTGTTCAACGTAACAAACTAAAAACATTAAACTATTTTTATTTTTTTTTTTACTTTTTTTTTCAGGTCTTGTCACCAATCCATCTCTTTTCTCAACTCCTCCCCTCCAACCCTCTGACTCCATTTCGCTATGGAATGCCAGCTTTTCATGATCCGATCAATTCCAAATAGATCAAACGAAGCCCCACCTACCATATTTTGTTAGAGGGATAGTTCACCCAAAAATGAATATCATATAATCATTTACTCACCCTCATGACTTTCCTCCATGGAACACATTCTAACATTCTTTCCAACACATCCTTTTGTGTGCCACAGAAAAAAAATAAGTTGCACAAGTTTGGAACAACATGAGGGTGAGTAAATGATGACATCATTTTTCAGTCTAGATTATGACAAATGGTAGGAGATAGGCAGGCAGGCAGGCAGGCAGGCAGGTAGATAGATAGATACCACATTCACATTCTTCAGCTCCCGCGGGCACGCCACCCACCCGGTCCTCAGCCACTCCTCCGCCTCTTGGTGGCCGGCAGCGGCTCTTCCGTCCCCTGGTGGATGGCAGCAGGTGTCTCTCTCTTAAAGAGAAAAAGTCATTTTCTTACCAGCAATGAATTCCTCATACTCAATGACTGTGTTAGCCTGCAGGCTGGTTACACTGAAGAATTCCCCCCAGGGAATCCGAACCTGATGTATATCAGGGCTCTGCCAGTGATACAGTCCTCCTCTTCCCACGGAGGCAACACTAGCACCCAGACCTCCTCTTTCCTCAAAGTCTTCACCAATGTGGCCATGTGAATGTACACGTCCCAGTGGAGATTGAAGCCTTCAGGTGGATTCACATCATACAGGAGGTATCTGAGCATTGTTATTATAGTTAACGTAAACTAAAATGAAAACTAACTTAAATCACTTTCGTTAACTAAAATAAAAATAAAAACTGAAATTATTGGAAAAAATTGAAACTAAACTAAAAATACTTTTTCATAACTCAAAAGCTAACTAAAATAAAATAAAAATGATCTTAAATTCATTTTAGTTTTAGTTTTTGTTATACTGAGGTGAACATGGGCAAAGTGGGACACTTTTGGAAATTTTACTTTTCTTGACACTTTAAATTATGATTTAAAGGACACATAACCTAAGATTATACCTTTATAGGATGTCTTCTACCTCTGTCAAAAGCAAAAATGAATAAAAATTAAATACTGGGATGAAGAACCTTTGAAGACCCTCTTTTGACAAAACCCCAGATTTTTTGAGCAGTACTGGTAAAGTGGGACAGAGGAAAAATGATTCTCTAGAAAATATCTACATCTATTTGTAATACATTTTTATATTTTCATATACACTTTTACATCATAACATTAAGTTAGCTTATACTTCTTTATAACCTTAACAAGATTTACCTCAAATTTCATTTTCATTACCATTGCTTTTCCCAACAGTGGTCATGAAATGAGCTTTGCCACACATCCCAATGTAAAATTATCAATTTAAAACCTCAAAAAGGAGTAGTTGACCCTAAAATGAAAATTCTCATCATTTATTCACCCTCATGCCATCCCAGATGTGTATGACTTTCTTTCTTCCACTGAAATATTCTTCTAAAAATCTTTATTTGTGTTCTGCTGAAGAAAGAAAATCATACACATCTGGGATGACATGAGGGTGAGTAAATGATGAGAGAATTTTCATTTTTGGGTGAACTATCCCTTTGATTTATTTTTATTTTTATTTTTATTACTCCCCAAAGATTAGTTTAGTAATGATTTATAATCATTTAAGGAAATGCATATGGATCAAACTTAACTGTCCTTTGTCACTTTACACATATTCACCCTATATTATAAAATGTGCAGCATTTACAATCCACATTAAACATGAAATACCACTAGATAGAGGTAACACAAGACTGCCCTGAGAATTGAAATTATATTAGACTTTTTAAATTATACCAGTAAACGCTCAGCTTTCAGCCATAAAAAATACTAAAACTAAAACTAAAATAAAAACTAAACTGAAACTACAAAACACTGAGAAAACGAAAACAAAACTAAATTGTTATGACAAATTGAATATAAAATAGAAATAAAAACTTTATCGTACATCTTGCTCCTGGTGAATAAGGTTTGAAATGAACACCCACCAAATGCAGATTTTTCATGCGGAGTATTTTGCTGATGTTCCAGCCACTGTGGAAGGAGACCTGTAAGACTTCTCGGAGTGATATATTACAAGAAAGACACAAAGACGCGTGTTTGACGAAATGTAATTAGTAAAGCCGCCGATGTGCATCTGATTTGATATGTGTGCGCAGTGAGCTCTGCTGTTCACGAGTGCAATGAAAGCGCTTCTCCAACACACGCACATGCATAGAGTTCTGAGCCTCGTTTCCCAATAACTATTGATCTTAGCTGTTAAGAGCATTTTCTAAGAGCGATTTTATGAACATTCGTTATTTTTTATGTGCACCCAGGGTGTGAAATAGCACCCGCTGCTCAATCCAGTTTGCCAGCTCCTTGTCCAAATGTATTTCATGTGCAAGTAATTTTGCTCATGTGTGACATGTAAGACGTCTGAGTGACACATGACAAGAAATGCTGTTAGTCAAAAGGAAGCGCTTGAAGAAACACACTTTATTACATTTTTAAGAACAGATAAAAGAAAAGCTGTCAGTGCTCGTGTCTTCGCTGTTTGTTCAGAGGCGTGCAATGGGATCCTGTCTCATGGAACAAGAGCATGTAAAGAGTTATCACTCCTTTTCTCTGTTTCACTCAACTGAAAACTGTTTGGAAGAATAATGTAATCTATGAGACTGCTGCACATGATCTCTGATCATCTCGTGAGGTGCTGTGAGTTTAGTTTGCTTTATTTCCACGGAGCAGTTTGCTCTTACACATTGTGAACACAACTCTGCAGGTTCAGTAATATATATCTTTGTATTAATGAAACAAAGTCGAATTGATTAAAACATAAAGTAATACAAGACGCATTCACCTTGAACCTAAAATTTTAATTTTTAATTTTGAGTAATTGAGTTTTATATTATTTTCTTTAGACTGCATTAACTGTATTACTAAAACGCAATACAAACACATTTGATAAGAACACTCATTTGGCATTTTTTGGGAACACAAGGGAATTTTTTAGGCTTACTTATTATGATGATTATTATAACAATCTTTACATTTATAATTGTCTTTAGTTCTTAATTTGTATGCTGTTAGTAATTTTTCACCTGTTGCTGTACGGTAAATGTTTGGATTTGGGGAGGTGGTTATATATAAGATTTTTTAATAACTTCGTTATTTTAATTGCTTTTTTCATTTCGTTTATAGCGCAATTCGAATTTAGAACTAGCATTTAGAATTAGCATGAAATGCATGTCCTTTGAAGCTGAGGCGATTTAAAAAAAATGAAGATCAGTACTGAATAAAACAGAAAAATATGATGGAAGAGGACGGCCACAGCTGTTCCTCTCTTGTTCGCCATGTTTTACATGGCCGCACTTCTGGCGTCGCTTCAAAGGCATAGCCTACTTATAGGTGTTTTCTCTTTTCCATAGTTATCGAATCCCGCCTTTTGAATTTTAATATACACTTATACATTTAAATATTTGATATGCGGTACTATAAGGTTGATGTACCACGAAAAATAGCATAATTGTGTTGATGTACAATGGCAGGACGCGAATGAAACTGTAGGGAGCAGTATCGGGACTTAGTTGATCAACCGCAAGACCAGAGTCCTTCTATCAAGTACAACGTAACGCTGCGGTCCCATAGGCATTCTATGGCGGTACACGGGCGAGGCGACAAGAGCCCGTTTTTTAATGGATGTCAATAGGGGAAATGCTTCAGTGTGCTGAATAAACTGCTTTTGTAAGTTAACAGCTCGTCACTTAATGAATTTACCACTGTCCGCTAATATTCAACATGTTTTACACTAAACAATCCTTTTGATATGAACTATGTGTGGAGTTTACTACGGAAAAATCGCTGTTTATAAGAGCAGGCGCGGACAATTTTGCGACAGGAGGGTATTAGTTTACGGCTCTCCCAATTCAAATTTATGCTATCCGCAAACGGTGACTCACTGTCGTAACTCGCTAGTTGACGCGATGGGAGAAAGGTGCCATCCGTTGTTCCTGGCAGGCTACTCTGCCTTACAGGGTCCATGTGGTTAGGATTAGGGTGGGGCGGAGTTAGGGCATCTTCTTCCTGTCAGGAACAAACAGAGACACCATTGTACAACGGACCTTGTTGACCGAGGTAGTTATCTCGCATAGACCATTTTCCCTGTAGAAGCTCTCTGGCGAGACTTCCTCGATGGTGTCGCGCCGTTATACCGTCATGAAGGAAGACCAATTACGAATGAATAGTTGCAGCAGGGTCTGTCCTCCCTGTGTACAGTGATCCAGAAAATCAACTGAACTGTTTGAATGTTTAAATTTTAGCCATGTCATTAATAATCTTAACATCTGCACACAGGTAAGTCTTACAGAAGTGTCACAGGTTTATCGCATAAGAGATTGCAGTGATTTTGTATCTGGTCAGGGTTTCTACACACAGTGTAATTCATGTTATTAAACATAATCAGAATTCAACATTTGTAAATAGCTAAAGCAATCACCCATCGAGATATACAGTATATATTCCTTTTGGGATTCTTTTTTTTTTTTTCATGTCATAATATTTGTATCATCGTAAACATGACAAAAACGACTAAGGATATTTGTCTTCTGTAGAAGTCAAAAAATGCACTATACACAAAAAAATTATGTTTTCCGTTCATACATTATTCGTTTACAACTGAAGTTTCTATTGTGTTCTATTTTGTATGAATTAGCAGTGGCTGCATTTAATAGGCATTAAATGAGTGTTTGGCACAGAAATCTCCACTCCCACTTAACAGACTTGAACCAAACTTTACACATTGTTTCTCAGTTATGCTGTGAAAGATTGCATAGTGTGTGTGTGTGTGTGTGTGTTACACTACCATTCTAAAGTTTGGGGTCACTTGCCTGAAAAGTTTCTCGTGATCTTAAAAACCTTTTGATCTGAAGGCGTATGTTTAAATGTTTGAAATTAGTTTTGTAGATAAAAATATAATTGTGCCAGCATATAAAATGTAGTTACAAAATTTAAATTTTATAAAAAATAAAAAAAAGTTTTTGAAATGGATGACTTGGACCGAATAATTAAGAAAAGCAGCCAGTTAGTGCCCAGCATAGATGGGAACTCCTTCAATACTGTTTAAAAAGCATCCCAGGGTGATACCTCAATAAGTTGGTTTAGAAAATGCCAAGAGTACATGTCTGCAAAATCTAGGCAAAGGGTGAATACTTTGAAGATGCTAAAATATAAAATAGTTTTGATTTATTTTGGGATTTTTTAGTCACAACATAATTCCCATATTTCCATTTCTATTATTTCATAGTTGTGATGACTTTACTATTATTCTAAAATGTGAAAAAGAATGAGTAAGTGACCCTAAACTTTTGAATGGTAGTGTATACACTGGTGGCCAAAAGTTTTTAATAATGTACAGATTTTGCTGTTTTGGAAGGAAATTGGTACTTTAATTTACCAAAGTGGCATTCAACTGATAACAAAGTATAGTCAGGACATTACAGATGTAAAAAACAGCACCATCACTATTTATTTATTTATTTATTTATTTTTATCAAATCTAGACAGGCCCCATTTCCAGCAGCCATCACTCCAACATCTTATCCTTGAGTAATCATGCTAAATTGATAAGTTGGTACAGAAAATCACTATTTCAAACACTGCTGAAAGCTGTTTGGTTCATTAAATGAAGCTTAACATTGTCTTTGTGTTTGTTTTTGAGTTGCCACAGTATGCAATAGACTGGCATATCTTAAGGTCAATATTAGGTCAAAAATGGCAAAAAAGAAACAACTTTCTCTAGAAACTCATCAGTCAATCATTGTTTTGAGGAACGAAGGCTATACAATGCTTGAAATTGCCAAAAAACTGAAGATTTCATACAAAGGTGTACACTACAATCTTCAAAGACAAAGGACAAGTGATTATTATCATCATTATTATTATTATTATTTTTAAATTTATAATTGTTTTTATGACTTCATTTGTGCTAGTAATTTTCCACCTGCATGTTTAGACGGATACTGACGGTAACAGAGAGGAGGTGCACACTCTGACACACTGGTGTCAGGAGCACAACCTCTCCCTCAACGTCAGTAAGACAAAGGAGCTTGTGGTGGACTTCAGGAGAAAAGACAGAGAACACAGTCCCATCACCATCAATGGAGCACCAGTGGAGAGAGTCAGCAGCTTCAAGTTCCTGGGTGTCCACATCACTGAGGAACTCACATGGTCCATCCACACTGAAGTCGTTGTGAAGAAGGCTCATCAGCGCCTCTTCTTCCTGAGACGGCTGAGGAAGTTTGGAATGAACCGCCACATCCTCACACGGTTCTACACCTGCACTGTAGAGAGCATCCTGACTGGCTGTATCTCCGCCTGGTACGGCAATAGCACCGCCCACAACCGCAAAGCACTGCAAAGGGTGGTGCGAGCTGCCAAACACATCATCGGAGGTGAGCTTCCCTCCCTCCAGGAAATATATACAAGGCGGTGTGTGAAAAAAGCTCGGAGGATCATCAGAGACTCCAGCCACCTGAGCCATGGGCTGCTCTCACTGCTACCATCAGGTAGGTGGTATCGCAGCATCAGGACCCGCACCAGCCGACTCCATGATAGCTTCTTCCCCCAAACAATCAGACTTCTGAACTCTTGATCTCTCATGATCAATATACATCAGCACCGCACTTTATTACCCTTACTCTTATATCTCACACCGGACCGTCATAAATTATATTATTATTATATTATGTCTCTCTTAACAACTGACTATCAACCGACAGCCTGAATGTCAATACAGTACAATACAACCTACTGTACATTCTATATATATATATATATATATATATATATATTTTTTTTTTTTTTTTTTTTAATATATATATATATATTTTAATTTTTATTGAATAATGTGTATCTATATAGTAAAAAACAAACAAAACAAAAAAACAGCGTATTGTATACTGTACAGTGTATGTTATTATTTGTATATTGTTGAGTGTAATTATGTGTATAACAGATGTTTAAATTGTGTTGTTAATTTGATGTTATTGTAAATTGGTATATGTCTCATCACTGTCACGACTGCTATGTTGATTGGAACTGCACCCAAGAATTTCACACACCATTGCACTTGTGTATATGGCTGTGTGACAATAAAGTGATTTGATTTGATTTGAAAGGTAAATGGTATATTATTATTATTATTATTATTATTTTATCACTTCATTATTTTAATTGCTTTTTAGTTTTGTTTGGAATACAATTTGAATTTAGAAATGTATTTGATTTAAGTTTTTTGATTTTTAAATCAATTTAATTTTCAATGCAAAATCACTAAAGCAAGAATATTCACCAATCCCTCGATGTAATTGGATATTGCGATTATATATCGTGAATGAGGAAACAAAACAAATTTATTCACACACATGATGTATTTTCCCATACAACGAAATTCCCGACCAGTAGAGAATGCACGGATGAAGTAGGTTCTTTGCCAGAGAGATGTTGACAAATGTTGTAAAGCCATCCTTCAAAAAGTTGAACAACACTCATTTTAATTGCACTTAATTTTTTTCCAGTTTCATTTAAATTTTTAGCTAAAATAAATAAAAAATAAAGTTCAAGGTTTGAAATCAAGGTGTCTTGCTTTATTGTGTAGGCTTAACCCTAACCCTGCTTAACGAAAATGACCCCATAGTACCACCTAGCGTCCAAACAGCGGTAATACCGGTGTTCGTCGGTTTCCTATGGAGTTTTTTTTTTTTTTTTTCTCTGCGTCCAACCGACCAATCAAAACTTGGTCGACCAAGACTCTTCTCATCACTAAACTCTGGTCGACTATTAGGGGGCAGCCCTACCCACAAGACATCCACATCTATGACAAGTGCTACAGGAAGCATGGGGTGAAATGTCACCCGAGTATCTGGACAAACTGACAGCTAGAATGCCAAGGATCTGCAAAGCTGTCATTGCTGCACGTGGAGGATTTTTTGATGAGAACACTTTGAAGTAGTTTAAGAAGTTCTGAAATTTTTTTTAAAATTGTAATAGTAATTTTTCACGTTATTAATGTCCTGACTATACATTGTGATCAGTTGAATGCCACTTTGGTGAATATACATACCAAGTTATTAACATAAGTTAAATCTTTACATTATTCCAAACTTTTGGCCGCCAGTGTGTGTGTGTGTGTGTGTATATATATATATATATATATATATATATATATATATATATATATATACACATACACACACACACACACTAAAAAAAGCTGATGTCCTCAAAGAAAAAATGAGTTGCTGGGTCCTAGAAGGGTATTAACTTGATGTAACAGTAACTTTTAATTTATTTATTGATACCTGTATAGACTACGATCAGTCTATAGATTGCAGAGAATACACGGACACATGGTAAGTCTGAACTTACTCTGACACTTATATTTGTGTTTCTAATATGTTTTAATGTTATAATATTTTAGCAATTCTGCGTGTTTCTTCATCCGAAACATTTTTTATTAAGTGTATGCCCTTTTCAGATGACAAGTCAAGCTGGTTCTGAAGTTCTGTTTGAGAAAGTGGGTAACGCTGGTGTCGTCACACTAAACAGGCCCAGAGCTCTCAATCTCACAATGATCAGACACATCTACCCTCAGCTTAAGGTTTGGGAAATGTTTCACTGACTAGAAACATTTATCACAACAACACATGGATTCTTTTGAATGAACAATCCCCACTCATTAATTGTAATGACCAGTCATTAATATTTATGAGTTAGTTCTCACACTTAGGTCTTTTCAGGGTTCCTGTGTTCATGGTAAACATGGAAATATCAGAATTTTAAAAGTAAGATTCCCCTGGAAAAGTCAAAGAAATTAGTAAAATCTTAAAGTCATGCAAATTTTTATGTTGAATATACATTCTTCTAGCTAATCTCTGCTATAAATTATTATAAATAATTAATATAAATAATAAAAATATTTCATCGGCTTGGTGTTGCTTTTTGTGAGTCCTTGTATAGAGTAAAACTTTTGCATCGGTCTGTGCGTTGAGGGTCTTTTTGGAAACATTTGTGCACTAAGTATAAATGAAATAAAACAGAAATTTTGCTAAAATTATTTCAAAATAAAAATCCTTATTCAATAATCAGTAGCACTTTATAATAAGGCTACATTTCTTTGCATTAGGTATTATGAACTAACATTGAACAATATATTTTTAGAAATTTTTTTCATTGTCAGAATCAGAATGAGCTTTGTTGCCAAGTATATTTACACACACAAGGAATTTGTCATGGTGACAGAAGCTTCCAGTGCAAAGAGAATACAAAAAATATACATATACAACATAATACATACAAACATTTGAAATATACATATAAACATATATATATATAAACAGTGAAATAAGAATAAAAATAAGATAGAGAAAAATTCACTAGGGCAATAATAATGTTTTTCAAATATGTAATATACAGATATATAGTTATGTGCAAGGTGATTTAATGTATTGTGCAGAAGAGGTAGGATATATCAAATAAATATAAATGGAATATAAATATGAATTAATAGTTGAATATGCACATGATGTTATTGCCACAATGGAGAATATTGGGGCAGTTTTAACTGTTCATAAGTTGAATGGCCTGAGGGAAGAAACTGTTCTGGTGCCCTGTAGTGCCGGCCAGAGGGCAACAGTTCAAGAAGGTAGTGTGCTGGGTGAATGGGGTCAAAGCAATTTTTTCATCCCTTTTCCTCACTCTGGAGGTGTACAGTTCTTGGAGGGTGGGAAGGTGAGAACCAGTAATCCGTTCAGCAGTCCGGACTATCCTTTGAAGGATAGACTCAATATGACTGCTGAGTAGAACTGTATCAGCAGCACCTGTGGCAGGTTGAATTTCCTCAGCTGGCGAAGGAAGTAGTAACCTCTGCTGGGCCTTTTTCCACAATGGAGTCAATTTGGGTCTCCTACTTCAGGTCCTGTGAGATGGTAGTGCCCAGGAACCTGAATGACTCCACTGCTTCCACAGTGCTGTTTAGAATGGTGAGGTTTAGAATGGTGTTCCTCTAATGTCCACTATCATCTCCACTGTTTTGAGCATGTTCAGCTCCATGTTGTTTTGACTACAACAGCTAGCCGTTCAACCCAAGATTATAATAGTTTTAAGTTTTTAATTTCGTTTTTATTTCTATTTTGTTTCATTTTTTCGCTCAAATTTAGTTTAGTTTTTGTTTTGTTTGTTAGTTCTTTGTTAGTTTTAGTTTTTTATTAAATTTAGTTTTTAATTTTAGTTTTTTATATTAAGTGATACATATAGAATGGGGAAAACAGGCATTTGTGCAGTGTGGGTCAGATAGCTGGACACCCAAAACAGTTTGTAAATAATACTTATATTATACAAAACTCCAAATACCAATTCCAAATGAAATATAAAACAAATCACTAATTGATGGTGTAAGACAGAATGAGTGAAAAGACTATGTCTGTGTGTGTGGGAGAGAGAGAGAGAGAAAGTCAGAATAAATTACTGGATATTGTTTCTGTTCTCTTTCTTTTAACATTATGCATTGGCAACACAACAAATAGTCATTCCAATAAAGGTTCACATGTGTCATAATTGAAGTCCCAGACACGGCTAGCACATTTTCTATAGGGTGACCAGATTTTGGAAGTCTCAAACTGGGACACCTTGGGGGTTCATGATACATGCGTATATATATATATATATATATATATGCAGCTAAATTCAATATAACATCTTTTAGTTAATTTATCATATATTGTTTTATATGATTTTAACTACATTTTAGATACAAATTCCATACAGCCTATTCTATCCATATTCATATTGCATGTGTAATCGTTATAACATTGGAACTTCAAAGTTAAAATACAATTCCACATTTTCACATTTAAGTACTTGTACTGTTTTTTTTATTTTTATTTTTTTTTATACAGCTGTATGAATATGACCTGCAATCATTTATTTAACACTGTGGCCATGGGAAAGTGAACATTTACAGTGACGGCAAAACATTTCAATTCCATTTTCATGTGTTGTGCAAAGAAATAGATCTGCTACCTTCAGCTTGTTGAACATGCATTTTCATTCGGGGATTTCTAATTTGCACTGGATGATGACAGAGAGCGCCAATCACGCGAGTCGTTGTCATGTTAACCAGATAGATTCTGAGCGGATTGCTGCAAAACTAGAATGAAAGTATCATCAAATCATCGTGCAATGCAATAAAATATCTTCCCTTACCTGCAATCGATACAAGACACGATACCAAGATGGAAGTTGACGATATTTCATTTCAAAGGGGAAAAAAATCAGTGAGCTTAACAGCTGATACCGGGACATTATTATATTTTTAAGAGAAATGACAGGACACACCTCGTAAAGCCGGGACCAACTTCTGATCACCCTAGTGTTCTACCTGCTTTGCTTCTCTCAATAATGTACTGTAGTGATTTCCTTCCGCTCTGTCTTTGCTGATGTTATGAGGGCAATAGGACATCTGCTAGTGCAATCGCCGCTTAATGGCATCTTCATGTTAACGTGATTGCAGGTTTAAAGGTTTAAAAACCTATCGAAACGAAAACTAAATATTTTTTATGATTATTTCAGTGTTTTTCAGAGCCATGAAAATGTAAGTTTGTTTTTCCAATTATGTTGATTTTAATTTCAGTTTTTATTTTTTTTTTTTTTTTTTACATTTGGCTTTAGTTGGACGTGTCCTTGGTGTTATTGTCTTGCTGGAAAGTCCAGCGATCACTGAGCTTCAGTTTGCACACCGAAGGCATCACATTTTTGCCAAAATGGCCTGATACCTGAAAGAATCTGTGACTTAATCGGGATAGCCATTTCCTGCATCTGCAAAACACCCCCATAACAGGACTGACCCACCTCCATGCATGACCGTGGGGATAGTGCCGTTCTTGTCATCACCTTGCTTTTCTTACTCTTAGAAAAGTGGGTCTAAAACTCATTTTCAGTTTAGTGCCATAGGTCCATTAAAACCTTCCAGGACTTCACAGGTCTTTCCAAATTCCTTCTTGAATATTCAAGTCAACATTCCCCAAGAAGGTTGCTGTTGTGCCATATTTTAAAAATGTATGAATGGTGCTGCCAGCTTTATCTATTGGAAATTGAAGTGCCTTGGAAATATTTTTAGCCATGACCTTTATTGTGTAATGAAATGATCTCCTCTATTAGCTTTTGTGACAGCTTATTTTTAATTGCATTTTTTGCATAGAAATACTTTTTTGCTGACAACGCTAAACTTAAATGTTAACTTAAATAAGTGTCATTGTAGAGTGATGGCTTAATTTTGTTTTAAAACAATTACTTGTGTAGCCTTATATATTTAAGAAACAGCTACATGCAATGACTTGGCTGTATTTATAAAAAAAAAAAAATAAAAAAAATCCTGCTATTCAGAAATATTATGTTATATATTCAAACTATGACTTTGAATGTGTCACTCAACTGATATAGATGTATTGTTTAAAAATTCTGGGTCATCAGAAAATCTTGCCTTTGTAGAACGATCGCTGGAGACAAAAGAAACAAAAAATCATAACATCAATCTTAACATAACACATCAAGGACTGACAAATGATGAAGAAAATGAAAGGGTATTTATACACAAGGAAACTAATGAGGGAATGGAAGGCAGGTGCCGATGATGATGAACAGATGGAAGTGATTAGGGCAGTGAACTATGGGAAACATAGTGCAGGGGAAAACTTCAAAATAAGAGTCCTTGAAGAAAATGAGGGAGACAGACTGTGACAAATATCAGTTATGAAAATTTAATTTAATATTATAGGTATTATTTACAAACTGTACATTTGGGTGTCCAGCTATATGACCCAGGTTGCACAAATGCCTGTTTTTCCCATTCTGTATGTATCACTTGATATAAAAACTAAAATAAAAACTAAATATAATAAAAAACTAACTATAAAATATTTAAAAACTAAAACTCACAAAGAACTAACAAACAAAATGAAAACTAAACTAAACTGGAGCAAAAAATAACTAAATAGATATAAAAACAAAAACAATTTTTTTTTTTTAAACTATTATAACCTTGGAACCGGGAGAAGAGTAGTGAGGAGAGCACACATCCCCGGGGAGCACCAAAGCTTATTGGACATGTGCTGGAAGTTAATATCCCCAGTCTCATTAACTGCTGCCTATCTGTCAGAAAGCTGGTGATCCACTGACTAATACAGGTGGGAACCGAGAGCTGGTTTAATTTATTCCATAGGAGAGCAGGGATGATGGTGTTGAAAGCCAAACTGCTGTCCACAAATAGGAACCTTGCATAAGTCCCTGGTCTGTCTAGATGTTGCAGTATGTAATGCAGTCCCATATTGACTGCATCATCCACCGACCTGTTAGCTCGATAGGCAAACTGCAGGGGATCCAGAAAAGGTCCAGTGATGTCCTTCAGGTGGGCCAACACCAGTCTCTCAAATGACTCCATGACCACAGATGTCAGGGTGACAGGTCTGTAGTCATTAGTCCTGCAATCTTGGGTTTCTTTGGGACAGGGATGATGGTGGAGTGTTTGAAGCAGCTGGGAACTTCACAGCGCTCCAGTGATGTGTTGAAGATCTGTGTGAAGATGGGGGCCAGCTGGTCAGCACAGGCTTTTAGACAAGAGGGTGAAACACCTTCTGGGCCCTGTGCTTTCCTTGTCTTCTGTTTCCAGAAGACCCAGCACACATCCTCTTCACAGATCTTAAAAGCAGTTTGAGTAGCAGGAGGGGGAGGAGGGGGTTGCAGGAGGTGTTGGTGTTTGTGTGAAGTGAATGTCACAGCTGGTGTGGGGTGTGAGACTGGGCTTTTCAAATCTACAGTAAAACACATTCAGGTCGTCAGCCAATTGTTGATTCCCTACAGTGTTGGGGGATGGTGTCTTGTAGTTGGTAATGTCTTTCAGGCCACTCCACACTGATGCAGGGTCGTTAGCTGAAAAGTTGTTTTAGTAGCTTCTTTTAGCCGCCCTAATCTCTTTGTCAGTGTGTTTTTGTCCTGATTATACAAGATTTTATCCCCACTTCTGTAAGCATCCTCTTTGGCCGGACAAAGCTGCCTGAGTTTTGCTGTAAACCATGGTTTGTCATTGCTCTATGTTAAATAAGTCCTAGTAAGAATGCACATGTCCTCACAGAAACTGATATATGATGTCACAGCATCTGTGAGCTTGTCCAGGTCGGTAGCTGCAGCTTCAAAAACACTCCAGCCAGTGCAGTCAAAACAAGCTTGTAGTTCCAGCTCTGCTTCATTGGTCCATCACTTTACAGTCTTAACTACAGGTTTAGTTGATTTTAGTTTCTGCCTGTAGATTGGAAGAAGATGAACCAGACAGTGATCAGAGATTCCCAAAGCTGCTCTAAGGACAGAGCGATATGCATACTTTAATGTAGTGTAACAGTGATCCAGTATATTTCTGTCTCTGGTTGGGCATGTAATGTGCTGTATTTGGGCAGTTCACGTGTGAGGTTTGCTTTGTTAAAGTGTTAAATGTTAGTTCATTTTAGTTAACTAATGTTAGCATATACAACTTTGATTTTAAAAACTTTGTTAGTATATTTTGAAATGAACATTAATCAAGATTAATTAATGCTGTAAAAGTATTGTTCATTGTTAGTTCATGTTAGCTAATGTTGTTAACTAATGTTAACAAATGTAACCTATTTTTAAAGTGTTACTTAGTAATCACGATCAACTGGAAAGGTCATTAATAAGTCATGGAAATTCATTGGGCAAAAAGAGTGGGAATTTGGTATTTTAAATTGTCCTTACATTATCATCTGCAATCCTGTGTTATTCAAACCCAGTATAATGCTTTAAAATAAACTATGATTTATAACTCATCTAATAGCTCAGTTCTGTTGACTTGTGCTAATTATGTGTTGTTTTTATAGAAATGGGACAAATACTCAGAAACAGATATAGTGATCATTAAAGGAGCTGGGGGTAAGGCATTCTGCGCTGGTGGGGATATAAGAGGTAATTGCTGTTTGGAGATACTCAAAAATCAGATGTTGTCATGATAAAAAAAAAAAATATATATATATATATATATATATATATATATATATATATATATATATATATATTCTCTGATGAAGTCTGTTTACCTGCACGTAATTTCACGTAAATTATTTCAACTTTTTATTATTATTATAATACTGTATGTCTTTTCTCTTTTTCTTTATTATGCCTATGTAAAGCACTTTGAATTACAGTTGTTTTGAAATATGATACATTAATAAACCTGCCTTGCCTTGTCATCAGTGGATACATGGATAATGTAATGAAATACAGAACTGGAGTTCACACTGAATTAAAATATTTCCATTGTTTTGCCCAGCTGTCAAGGATGCTGGAAAAGCTGGAGATTCTCTGGCTCAAGACTTCTTCCATGAAGAGTACATTCTGAACAACACTACTGGTATGTTTTCACAGTTCTGTCCCTAGTTTTAAGGTTTTCTGAAGACAGTTTTGTATTTATTCATTTTGTAATTTATTTAAACTATTTTTAGGTACATATCAGAAACCATATGTGGCCCTAATTGATGGGATTACAATAATAAGTAGTTTTCTTAAATTGTCACCAATGTCTTGCTAAACAAGTTTGCCACCAGATAGTGTTGTCTATCTTAAATTAGGGATTTAGGGTCAGTGACAATGTTGGTGTGGGGCCCATTGTACAAAGGCACCTGGGCAGAGGTGGGTAGCGTAGCCAAAAACTGTACTAGTAAAAGTCTTTTAAAAATTAATTACTCATGTTCTACATGAAAGTACTAATGTTTTTTTGTGGTATTTTTCCCCTTTTTTACCCAGTTTGGAATGCCCAATTCCCAATGTACTACTTAAGTCCTTGTGGTAACGTAGTGATTTGCCTCAATCCAGGTGGCGGAGGACGAATCTCAGTTGCCTCTGTGTCTGAGACCGTCAACCCTCACATCTTATCATGTGGCTTGTTGAGCGCGTTGCCACAGGGACATAGCGCGTGTGGAGGCTTCACGCCATCCACTGCGGCATCCACACTCAACTCACCACGCACCCCACCAAGAACGAACCACAAGCGACCACAAGGAGGTTACCCCATGTGACTCTACCCTCCCTAGCAACTGGGCCAATTTGGTTGCTTAGGAGACCTGGCTGGAGTCACTCAGCACACCCTGGGATTTGAACTAGCGAACTAGTGAACTCCAGGGGTGGTAGCCAGTGTCTTTTACCACTGAGCTACCCAGGACCCCTAAAAGTACTAATGTTACTAATGAGTAAGAGTAAATAAGTATCGAATTACTCAAGTAGTTAATTACTTCCAATCGGATTATTAATATCAACACCTCGTGTGCATGAATCATGCGTCTATGTGATCCTCTATACTCTCTGTTAAAGTGATAGTTTAAAAATTAATATTATGATAAAATTTATTCACCCTCATGTTCTAAACCAGTATGACTTGGACACAATGAACATGATTAAGGAGATGTTAGACAGAATTTTAGCCACAGTCACCTTTCACTTCCATTTTTTTGTCATTTTTGAAAGTGAATGGTGAATGAGGATGTCAGTCCCTCACATTGTGCCTAACACCTTGATTTTTGGTTCCAGAGAAGATGAAGACATAAGGTTTGGAACAACGAGAGTGAGTCTAAATTATGAATATTATCATTTATCATACCTAAAATCATTTCTGCAGAGCTACATTCCCACCAGAAGCCTGCGGTCGGCTAATGAGCGGTGCCTTGTTGTACCAACACAAAGAATCTCCAAAACACTTGCCCGGACTTTCGGTTTCACTGTAACTCGTTGGTGGAATGACCTTCGGAACTCCATCCGTGAAGCAGACTCACTTTCTGTCTTCAAAAAAAGGCTAAAAACACATCTTTTTACATGAGCACTTAACCATGCACTCATAACAAAAATAATAATAATTATGTATATTCATGTTGCACTCTAATCTGTCTGGGATACTACTATTCTGATGCTAGTGAAACTTTGTAATGCAGCACTTTTCGTACTGCTGTCTCCTTCAGATGAATCACTTATGATGTATTATTCCTCTTTTGTAAGTCACTTTGGATAAAAGCGTCTGCCAAATGAATAAATGTAATTTATGGGTGAACTCTCACTTTAAGGATGCTTGACAGATTGGGTCTGAAAATTAGAAGAAATGTTTGGAAACGTTCCAAGCAATTATTACAGAAATAAATTAAACAGTGTCTCTCAGGCTCAGTTATATTAATATCTATTACTGTACATTGTATATTGTTAGTTATGAATCAAAGGAGGATTGTGCATTATTAACGCCTAATGTCACTATTTCACAACTTTTTAAAGTCCTGCATGCATTCTTAGTTCAGTATATTCTGTGGCTTACAGTATATACACTGACAAAAGGATTTAGATCATTAGTGTACAATGAAAAGTTAAGTTGCACCTTATCTCTGTGTTTAGAGGCGCGTTTAGGCTTATTTTAGTTCAGAGTTCGTTTCTGTTGTCCTTAAGAAAAACACAATGCATGTGTGTTGATCAGCAGAGTAGTGATGGAAAGGATTGGATCATTTTACTGACTTGGATCTTTGAGTCTCGTTCAGCAAAATGAACAAATCTTTTTTCAAGTCATTTCGTTCATTTGAGCAGAATGAAATTATAATGTTGCATTTTCAATAGTCACCCACCATTAAACCTACTCTTAAAAGTACATTTTCTCCAAAAAAGTTACTCAAGTAAATGTAATGGAGTAAATGTAGTGTGTTACTACCCACCTCTGCGCCTGAGTTTGTTCCTGGCAGGCATCAGATGCTCTAACCCTGCCCCATCCCTAATCCTAAACATATGGAGCCTTTAAGGCTGAGTTGCCTGCCAGGAACAACTCGAGACACCTTTTTTCTATTGCACAATGTGGGCCAGTTTGTCTTGTAAATAAATATAAATGTGAGACATTTGATAGTGATAACTGTCACAGTGGACACTCTTGCTGCCATTGTCTTTATAAATAATGCACAAAGGAATGGTCTACTGTTAAGAGTCTGCTGTTATTATTTGTAAACGGATGCATAAAAATACTAAACCATAAGAACGTATTAGATGAATGTCAATATTTGGCAGTGATCTTTTGCAATTCTGAGCTACAATCAAGCTGTGATGCACTATGAGTCATAAACCCTCTTTTTAATCCTTTTAATTTCTATCCTGCGCTTATGTATTTTATCCAGTAGGGGTCAGCAAGAGCTGCTCTTCCACACGATCTTACTGTTTATGAATCAGTTCTTAAGTGTCCTCTGATTGGTAGAATATGGATTTGTTGCTTCTGCTGTCTTGCTTTTAGTAACACTTTACATCATTTTCATGTTGCATTATAATTAATTACATTAGCAATACCAGTGTGCATTTACAAGCTGCATATTGCATATTCATCATGTTTTTCATTTGTATTACTAAGAACTTATGTAATTACACTGCAACATGAATATTAATGTAAAGTGTGACCTTGCTTTGTTTAGTTTGTTTCAATCAAGCAGTTTGAAATATTGCTCTCTTCATAGTTTCATGCAGTTTTGGCAGTAAGAATGCATATGACAGCAGTGGAATCTTTCACCTCCTGATATTTGATTGATCAGTGATTTTATGAAGACTCAGGCGCTCCTCTTCCTCTTTCTGCTTCTTCCTCTCTTTTTCCACTCCTCTTATTCCTCTTCTTTTTCCTTATCATCTTCCTCTTTCTTCCTCTTTTTCCTCCTCTGCTTTTCCTCTAACTGTCTTCTTCCTTTGCTTTTTCCTTGTTCTCCTCTTTCTCTGCTTCTTTTTGCTTCTTCATCTCTTCCTCTTCTTCTTCCTCTCCTTTCTCTGCTTCTTCCTCTTCCTGTCCTCTTCCTCTTCTTTCTCTTGTTACTCTCCTCTTTCTCTGCTACTTTTTGCTTCTTTCTCCTCTTCCTGTCCTCTACCTCTGCATTTTCCTCTTCTTTCTCTTGTTCCTCTCCTCTTTCTCTGCTTCTTTCTGCTTCTTCCTCTCTTATTCCTTTTTTTCTTCATCTTGACAGTTTTCTGGACTTCAGCTTGAACTGCTCAATCTACACACTGGAGGTAAATTCATTCTTTGTGTTGTTGTTGTTGTTGTTGTTGTTGTTGTTTTTAATATACTTTAAGTCACCAGAAAAACATGCACACTTAAGCCCCAGTCATACTACACTTTGCGCTCCATTCACTCCAATTCAATTGCATCCAAATACAATAGACTGGAAACACAAGCTCATGCGAAGAAATTCCCCTCATACTTGGTTAACAGCAGTCTTCCATAATCCCTTTTTAGAGATGTTTGGAGGACATAATAATAGTCATATCAAAATAAGTGAAATCATCATGAACATCAAAATGATTTTCCTCAGTAGTCCACTTGAAGCTCTGTTTTTGGAAGGCTGTTAGTAATGGAACAAATATGTAATAACTCACAAGTGGGGTAATATCATACCTCATGCCTGCAGTGTATCAGTAGGAGGCACAATGTGATCTATGAGCATGTCTTTGATCCCATTCACTAGCCTGTCAGACGGAGGCCACAACCACACCTTTAAAACTTTTCTGCCCGTCGTTATCAGCTTTTCCTGGACAGTGCTTTTTCCTGCATATTTCCAGTACTTGTAAAAAGGTTCTCTTTTTAGCTGATAAAACGAAAAAAAGTTTTGTACAAATTCTAATGTATGCTGTTATTTTAAGCAAAAGGTGAATGGACCAAATATTAAGAGGTTCTGGAATTCATGTGATCTTTTTGTAGTACATATACAGTATATATATATATATATATATATATATATATATATATATATATATATATATATATATATATAATATTATTTACTCAATTTGTAAAACATTTTTATTAAAAAAGCATTTTCACTGGTGGTCTCAGACTTTTGGACCCCACTGTAATTGTGCTTTAAGTGTGCAGTGTGTGTGTGTGTGTGTGTGTGTGTGTGTGTGTGTGTGTGTGTTTAGGCCTCTGGCACTGCTGTGTTTTCAGATTGAGTTAAGGTGCGGTCGCTAGACGTATGACAAATATGGGATACAGGATATGATGTTATCCTCTATTTTGATTTATATCAAACACTGCTGAAAGCTATTTGGTTCATTAAATGAAGCTTAACATTGTCTTTGTGTTTGTTTTTGAGTTGTCACAGTATGCAATAGACTGGCATATCTTAAGGTCAATATTAGGTCAAAAATTGTAAAAAAAGAAACAGCTTTCTCTAGAAACTCATCAGTCAATCATTGTTTTGAGGAATGAAGGCTATACAATGCTTGAAATTGCCACAAAACGGAAGATTTCGTACAAAGGTGTACACTACAGTCTTCAAAGACAAAGGACAACTGGCTCTAACAAGGACAGAAAGAGATGTGGAAGGCCAGATGTACAACTAAACAAGAGGATAAGTATATCAGAGTCTCTAGTTTGAGAAATAGATGCCTCACATGTCCTCAGCTGACAGCTTCATTGAATTCTACCCGCTCAACACCAGTTTCATGTACAACAGCAAAGAGAAGACTCAGGGGTGCAGGCCTTATGGGAAGAATTGCAAAGAAAAAGCCACTTTTGAAACAGAAAAACAAAAAGAAAAGGTTAGAGTGGGCAAAGAAACACAGACATTGGACAACAGATAATTGGAAAAGAGTGTTAAGGATCTTAACCCCATTGAGCTTTTGTGGGATCAGCTAGACTGTAAGGTGTGTGAGAAGTGCCCGACAAGACTCTATAGCAAGTGCTACAGGAAGTGTGTGAGGTGAAATGTCACCTGAGTATCTGGACAAACTGGTAGCTAGAATGCCAAGGATCTGCAAAGCTGTCATTGCTGTACTTGGTGGATTTTGTGATGAGAAACTCTTTGAAGTAGTTTAAAAAATGTTCATATTGTAATAGTAATTTTTCATGTTATTAATGTCCTGACTATACTTTATGATCAGTTGAATGCCACTTTGGTGAATAAAAGTACTAATTTCTTTCCATAAGAGCAAAATCTGTACATTATTCCAAACTCTTGGCCGCCATTGTATGTTCTGCTGTTTTTGATAGTGTGATGAAGAGGAAGGCGTAGCCGGGCTGTGAGGGTGCACACCTGGCACTGAGTTGCCCCATTCAGCGGGAGAGAGATAAGGAGCAGCCGGGGACGCCAGAGAGAGAGAGAGAGAGAGAGAGAGAGAGAGGCACGCAGCAGTGTTTGTGTGTGCGTGTTTATGTTTTAGTTATGCTGAAAAGCACATTTATGTTGTGTTTTGTTGAATTAAAAGTCTTTTGGTTGGATTTTGCCATCTCCCGCTTCCTCCTTTGTTGAAGAGATACAAACCCTGTTACAGATAGGTATTGTTTTTCATCCTGGAGGAGATACTTAAATTTAGAAGCTGGCTGCACACTAAGTTTTCTATCAGATTCCAGCCAAACATTTCTGAGAATAGATGAGAGTTTCCAGTTATTCTAGATGAATGATTCAATGTGCCTAGTTATAGCATATGTTTCCTGTTTGACTCAGAAATAAGTTATCAAATGAAAACAAAAATTCTATTATATCAGAAGTATTCACACAGCAGGTAAAGGTGATGTGTCATTTCTGTGCCACTAGTGCAGAGCCAAACGGGATCAGAAAAAGTATGATTTTTTTCAAACGTGTTTGTTGCCAATCATTCCTACTGCCCCTTCCGGCGTGTCTCCATCTACCACTCAAAGGACTTCCGTTTGATGCAAAATTAGATGTTAAGCAGAATATCTGAGCTGTTGTCAGGCAGAGTATGCTGAGTTGCTTAAAAAGGACTATAAAACCATCATAAAAGTAGTCCATACCACTTGTGCGATATTCCATATGATGCCATATGATAGCTTTATGTGAGGACCAGTCTGGAATTTAAATTGTAAATTGTCTTCATTTGTTCAGAATGTTAGAGATGGTTGTTCTCACTCTAAGATGTAATCAGTGTAATGAGTTTATGTGAGATTTTTCATGTAGAGGACATGTGTGCTCTTATCATAACATGCATCTCAAATCCACAGGAATTGGTTATAATTGTGTTTTAATGAGCAGCCCCATTGAGCTTGCAGCCCCATGGGGTCTCGTAATTACTGATTTTGTAATGTCTATCTTGTCAAACATGATGAGTCCGTGTCAGTCATGTGTAGTGATCTAATGAGTCACATCAGCTAAATTTATTGAAGTGAAGAGTACAATGATGCTGTCTTAGACCTGTCGGTCATTTGTAGTTGCATTCAGTTAAGGATCAATCTTTATTATGAGCGAGTTGGGTGTGACGACAAAGAATAAGTTGTAAGCACATGTTGGCCCTGACAGTACAGGGTTATTTTCTTTTCCATATGTCATTCCCAGTTTTGTTTTAGGTTTATTTATCTCTAGACTGTTAGTTAAAGGCTGTCTAGGTTTATTTTAAATATAGCCAAAATGTTTGTATCACTTTGTCATTTGAATTTCATTTTGATATTCAATTACAGTTTAGTTTTTATTTTGGTTTTGTATTAGTTTTAGTTTACATTCATTTAAAAACAGCACCACAAATTGTTCCATCTGCACATGACGATACACTCAACACTGGCAGAAAGTGCAACAAATAAACTGTGGTTGGTTGTTTTAGATGTCAGTCAGATGGCTGCTTATTTGGTGGTTATTTTTGAAAAACAATCTACAGGATGCCTAAAGTCATGCCTAGGGGATTTATTATATCAGACCATCCAACTTGGTTGAAAATATGAAAACTACAGTGATTTTCTCTGTGATTTGAGTTTTATTTTGTACATCAGTGCACATTTGTAGTTTCAGTGTATTTTTGTTCTTTTGCAAAAAAAAAAAAAAAAAATCTTTGACATTTAAATGGGTTTTATCATATACATTTATTAAATTTTTTCCTTGGTGGTCGACTGATAGTGTTTTTTTTTTAATGGCTGAAACTAATACCGATATCTAGAGAGAGCCAATGGCTAATATAATTTTGCTTAACTGAATACGTAGTATTACAATTCTGTTATTTTCTTAATTTCTTTTTCTAAATCTCCCTACACTAAAAAATTCAGTAGATTTTGAAACTGGCTACCACTTGTTCTTCGGCCTAGCTGCCAATGTCAGTAATCTCAAAATGGACAAATCTTGGCTAATTAATCAGTCTATCACCAGTGCAAATAAGATTTGGTGACATTTAGGCTGTCTTCAAGTCATCCAGACTATCAGCTGTCTGCTGATCTTGGCATGTTTTTGTACTCGCTGCTTTTTTATAATGCTGCACGATGTGTGCACAGGCTTTGAAATGTGCAAGTGTATTAAGATATAGTGTGATGTACATCAGTGGACTGTTTGTTATTTCATTCCTGCGTCTGCAGATTAGACAGTGCTGTCGTGATTCTAGATCTCTACTAAATCACCAAACATGCTGTTGGTGCTTCACTATGGCAACAGTGCTTTAAGGAGAGTCCAACACTGTGCATATAGTACACGACATTCCACTTTAAAGGAATAGCTAAAATTCTGTTATTATTTACTCACCCTCATGCCCCTCATGCTGTTTTTTTTTTTTTTTCTATGGAACTCAAAATTAGAAATTTTGAAGACTCTCATTGCAGCTCATTTCCTTATGGCAGTTCATTGTGGCTGTCAGCCTCTGAAAATGAAAAAATACAAATACAAAAAAAGCACCAGAAAATTAATCTTTATCTTGCATGCACTATATTCTAAGTCTTCTGAAGCCATAGAGTAGCTTTATGTGAGTTGTTAACTCGAGAACCACTGTGACCAGATCGTTGAGTCAGTTCTCAAGAACTGGATCAGTTCAATTCTTGAGCAAAATTTTCATCAGAATCAGATTCGTGAACATATCGTTCAGTCAGATTCGTGAACAAGTAGTTCAGTCAGATTTGTGAACAGATCATTCAGTCAGATTCGTGAACAAGTAGTTCAGTCAGATTTGTGAACAGATCATTCAGTCAGATTCGTGAAAAAGTTGTTCAGTCAGATTCGTGAACAAGTAGTTCAGTTAGATTTGTGAACAGCTCGTTCAGTCAGATTTGTGAACAGATCATTCAGTCAGATTCGTGAACAAGTAGTTCAGTCAGATTTGTGAACAGATCATTCAGTCAGATTCGTGAAAAAGTTGTTCAGTCAGATTCGTGAACAAGTAGTTCAGTTAGATTTGTGAACAGCTCGTTCAGTCAGATTTGTGAACAAGTCATTCAGTCAGATTCGTGAACAGATTGTTCAGTCAGATTTGTGAAGTCATTCAGTCAGGTTCATGAACAAATCGAATCATGAACTAACTATTTTGTTATATTTGTGAACAAATCATTCAGTCAGATTTATGAACTAGTTTGTGATAAAGATAGGTTTGTAGGCACTGGAGGAGTCAGGAGACAGCGTGAGTGTTTTATTCTTCAAACTTAAAGGGCTGAAGAGCCAGATACCAATGGGTGATCCACACGTTAGTATCCTTGATGCGGTGGAGCCACTGCAGAGGTGCGTGATCGGAACTGAGCGTGAAGGCCCGCCCCGGCAGGTAGTAGCGGAGGGTAAGAACAGCCCACTTAATCGCAAGACACTCCTTCTCGATGGTACAATAATTTGTCTCCCTAAAGGAGAGCTTGCGGCTAATAAATAGCACTGGCCGTTCTTCCCCTCCCACTTCCTGCGAGAGCACCACACCCAGCCCCCTGTCAGATGCATCAGTCTGCAAAATAAAGGGGAGAGAGAAGTCAGGTGTATGTAAAAGTGGCCCCCCACACAGTGCAGACTTTACCTTAAGGAAAGCCTGTTGGCACGCCTCTGTCCACTGGACCGGATCGGGAGCCCCCTTTTTAGTAAGGTCAGTCAGCGGGCTGGTGACATCAGAATAGCTAGGCACAAACCTTCGGTAGTAGCCAGCCAGCCCCAAAAACTGCTTTACCTCCTTTTTGGTCTTGGGCACCAGGCAGGCTGCGATCGCTGTGGTTTTGTTAACCTGTGGACGCACCTGCCCCTGACCCATAGTAGAACCCCAGATACCTAACTTCCACCCGCCCAGAAATGTGGCCGGGGCTCCAAACAAACCAAACGGAAGCATCACAAATTGGTGTAATCCGAACGGTGTGGAAAAAGCCATCTTTTCTTGGGATATTGGAGTTAAAGAGATCTGCCAATAACCCTTTGTTAAGTCCAGCATCGAGTAAAATTGAGCCGTGCCCACCCGATCAAGTAACTCATCAATTCGCAGCATCGGATAAGCATCAAATTTGGACAGCGCATTCACTTTCCGTTAGTCAACACAGAACCGGACCGAGCCGTCGCTCTTCGGTACCAGAACTACCAGGCTGGCCCAATCGCTGTGCGACTCCTGTATTATGCCCATTTCAAGCATTGCCTCTAATTCTATAGTTCAGAAAATTTTAAAAAGCGGATAAATGCACAAGCATGAGAACTTCACGAATATTTAGTGTGTCTGATATCAACATGTAGGGACACTTATGAGAAGCACGAACATCTGCAGCTCAGGTTAACACAGGTAATCTACTAAATAACAGACAGTTCTGCTCGAATTGTTGCTTTTGTGCTTAGATTAAATTTCATATGCATCTGGGAGAAATAGTGTGCCGTTTAATTTTTTCGCGCTTTCTTTGTCTTTTCTGACTTTGTTGTGCTTTAATGTTGTGCAGGACATAGTGATTGATGTTCTGTATGTCGTCATGAAACAGCGTCGCTCCCTTCAAAATCTGATCACAAGTGGTCACAGGAGATGCATTTATGTAAGACCAGGTGTAAACAGCGATGTGTCTCACGTGACCACATGTGATCGGATCACCCAAGACGCATCTTAATACCAGAAGTATGTCTCAGCTATTGTCATTCACTGCAGACTCTGAATGAGAGCTCTTAATGAGAACGGCATTTCCTCTGAAGCTGTACAGCGTCCTTCACTCCTGCATGCCTTGGGCGAAGACTCCCTGCCGATCTGTTGGAGTGGCAGGAAGTATTGCTAATAACAGTCTGTGACACATCTGTTTAGCGTGTGTGTGTGTGTGTGTGTGTGTGTGTGTGTGTGTGTGTGTGTGTGTGTGCATTTGAATGAGTGAATGTCCACTGGTGTCTGGGCACCATCACATTTTAATTCCATTAAGAGCCTATGTATCTCAACGCCAACTGAATGAATAATCCTCTTTGGCTTTGCACTTGTCTTAATGGTTTATTCTGCTTTAAGGCGGCCTGCCTCATCTGTCTCAGAGCTGGGTAGATCATTGTAGTTCTTCCTCGATATGAGGATATTTCAAAGCTACAATATGGCACTGCTTAAGATGGGCCACTGTGCTCAACTTTTGTCATCCATTAATCGACTAGTCAATTAATGAGGTCAAGTAGGTTATTGAGATTTTTTTCTTATATAATTTTTCTTTGGTATTTTTAATGAAATTTCTTTTAGAATGTTTTCCATGTTCTGTGCTGTAGCACTTCCCATTGGATAAGTTGCTTTAAATTCATCCTATTTAAAGCAACGTCGCCACAACCAATGTCGCCACAACTGCATCAGTCTATCCATTTTTTTAGCATCCTGCCATGCGTTTTTAAGTTGCTATGTCTGGTTAAAAATAAAAAACAATTCCAAAATAGTTGGGACAGTATGGAAAATGCTAATAAAAACAAAAAGGAGTGATTTATAAATTCTATTCACCCTGTGCTATATTGAATGCACTACAACAACACATATACGGCAATGAAGGCCCAGTACAGTTGCGCAGCTGACGACCTTTCAATATAGCACAGGGTGAATAGAAATTGCAAATTATTCCTTTTTGTTTTAATTAGCATTTTCCATACTGTCCCAAATTTTTTGGGAATTGGGGTTTTAGTTCATATTCTAAAACCCCAATTTTGAGACCACTGCATTCTGTTGCGCTCCGTCTTGATGTTTTGAACACAAGAATGAGTTACATGTAAACACCCAATAAAGTATGCTTAGTTTTTTGTGAGCCAATACAGATTTTGTCATCAGCACAGTGCGCACAAACTGTCTGCGTGCACCCCAGTTTTCTTGTTTTTTACAGTCAGCGTCTGTTTGGGAAAAAGATGCAAACAGGGAAATTCACTTATATAGTCTTCTTGTAGGCAAAGGTAAAATCATGATAATGATTAAAATGTTTGATATATAATTCAAACTAACACATGTCTGGGTGTACAACATTTTCCAAAAATATCTTCTGGGATGTTTTTTTTCTTAAAAGATTAGTCATTAGTTCAAAGGCCTGATAACAAACTCATGAATGGAAACAGGAGTGATAGAGCAGGGAGAAATCTACAATATTCAGTGTTGTGAGTCCCAGGGTAAAAGGAGTGCAAAAATCTTCTCCAAAAAAAAGCAAAATTTCATGCAGGGGTTGCTGTCAGAAACCGCATAGCTGGTCTGCATCAGGCCAGCTGTAGCTATTCTGAAGACCCTAAATGCAGAGAAAATTCCTATTTTTCTGTTAATAGAATAGGTCAACACTTTGAAACAACAGGTATGGAAGGCCCAAAGCCTCTTCATGCAGGGATGACCACCTTCTGAAAGTTCTCAAAGACAGGAAAAAAACGGGTGCTGGTACTGGTGAGCTGCTTCATGTGAAAAGTCAACTAATGCATTGGAGTACAGGAGAATATTGCAGAAAGGCTTGCTTCCCACATTTGAAAAGTGGTTTTCTAAAGAGGAACAATAAGATGTTATTTTTCAACAAGACAATGCTCCTGCCCACACTGCAAAGACCACCAAGAGGTGGCTTAGGAACAAGTCCATCAGGCTCATGTTTTGGCCTGGTCAGAGTCCAGATTTGAACCCTATAGAGAATATTTGGTCTCATCAACTGTTTGAAGCTATCAACATTGAGTGGAGCAACATTGGCTCTACTTTCTGCAAAAAGCTGTCCACAAGTTTACCTACAAGGCTTAAACATTTTAAGAGAACAAAAGGAAAAACTATCCCATTCTAAGTTACTTTATCTATTTGTTCAGTCTTGTTGATTTCCTGACCAATGATTTGTGGTTAAGACCATTAAAAGCTTAATGATTTGCCATTTTGGGCTTGGCTCGATTAGCTTATTAGTCATTTATGCAACCTCTGTTGGCTAGTTGATTTTGAAAATGTTGTTTTGCACATTTCTAGCTATAGCATCACTTCTCTAATGTCTGCATGAGTCATATGGATATTTACTTTTTGACACTGGTTTGTCATCCTGAACAAGGTTGAAGTTTCATCTGACCTAGTTATACTGGTGTATCCCAAAAATCCTTCAGGGAAACAGGATGATTGACCTTGCTGCCATTTATCCTCCTCATCTTGGCTGTGGTTCCACCCAACATGCACAGGAACTGAATCTGGGTAATCCACAATTGTCCTGCATGATGACTATATTCACATTTTCTGCACTTATTTTTAGGGGATTATCTGCAGAATGGATTTAAGCCTGATAAAATAGAGCTGAGAAGACTGCAATTTTATTGGTAGCCGAAAGTATAATTAATTTAAATTAATCGAATTAGACAAAATATTTGATAAACAAGCACTTTTGAATTTGATGAATGGTAGACATTCAGATTCCAATGAAAGCCATCGTTAAATGTTCCAGTTTGAGTAAATGTGTTCGAACAGTGGTGATTTGGATAATCTTGATCTGTAATATGTCTGCCATAGTTTGCCGAACATTCCGTCTGCCTGCCATGGGTTAGATAAACAGGTAGCCCCGCCCCAATCTCACGCCATTGATTGTGCCAATGTCTTTTAAAAAATATGTTTTGAAAGCACCACAGAGCCAGTGTTTACTGAGTAAAGAATTAACAGAGAAAAATTACCTTTATATTGCAATGTATTCAAACAGAAATTAAATAAGAGCGATGCTTAGTCGTGTGTTGGACCATTTTTGTGGTTTCCAAAGGGGTTTAAAGAACAGATTTAGAGTTTTGAGCTTTATTTTTCAAATTGTGTGTCATGATATGCTTTAAATTCCACGCTAAGCAAATTTCTAGAGGGAATGCACCACCAACAGCATGGTAGCAGTAGCTTTGATTTGTTCCTATTGAGCTGTGGCATCTACCCACCACACCAACTGACTGACACCTTCTTTGACAATGTGCCACCCATCTGTGTTTTTGACGAAAATGCTATCCCCACCCCCACAACTTTAACCCCTCTCCTTTACCCACCCCGGCTGAAGGATTATGGGGCTATTTGTGTCTCAAAACTGTGCCGCCCATGGAACAAAGGGACTGGGTGAACAGCAAGTGTAATCTGCATTTATGATATTACATTTGCTTCCTGGAATCAGGTCAGGGGACCTAATCCTGTCATGCCTTATTCGATACAGTATGTTACCTCATCCTGGGGTGTGCAGTGAAGTGATGTAATTTTCTCATCCTTCATACAAAAAAGCACATCGGAAGGTTAATAAGATGCTCTGCAATGTGTCATTTAATAACCAAATCCTGCATTACTGAAAATGCTCTGCAGTCACTTAATTGCACAGACTGTACAGTGCATTTGATTACCGGATGCTTTTGGCATCATTTGTTACCGCATATGTGGCTTTTACCATGAAATGGCTTGCATCATCGAGCTGTTTTTGTTTATTCAAATATTTCTCAAGAGAAGGCTGGGTTGAGATGTTCCTTGTGAAACCACTTGAGTTAGTTGATCTACTCCCATATATAACAGCTGATTGTCTCTCTTTTCAATTTAAAATAATCTCCTTTGCCTGTATAATGGGCTCAAGTTGAAGGACAAAACTGCTCCTTGAAAGCATAATCTCATAGCAGATGTAGGACATCACTTTGTGGCTTATCCAGTGAATAAATGTTATAAACAGAGGCAATCCTTTTAAAGAACTGACTGTTATGGTTTGAAATCCCTAAAGAAAACAACAGAATATAGAGTGACTGCCCACTTTTTCAATGGCCTTGGTTCCACAAGTATTTTTCCCCCAATCCATTTGTTCCATAGGCATTTAAAAAAAGTAAAGAGTTCTAAATTTGAACTAACTCCAAGAATCACCACAATATTAACCCTAAAAAGGGAAAGAATATAAAGGTACCTCTGAAAATGTATTTCACATTTTTTAAATGTAATAAAAAATAAAAAAAGTTTTGCTTTTATTTTTTAAAAATACTGTCCTTTTACTTTTTCAGATAAAGAACATCTTGTAAGTAGATGCCATATTTTATATACAAAGTCACATGTCCTCAGTAATTGCGGGTACCTCCTTTTTAATATTTTTAAAAAAAGTTTGAAAGACTCACTCATTGCTCTTCTCCCCAGCCTCTTAAAGGAATAGTTCACCCAAAATTTTAAATTCTCTCATCATTTACTCACCCTCATGCTGTCCCAGATGTGTACAACTTTCTGCTGCAGAACACAAATGAAGATTTTTAGAAGAATATCTCAGCTCTGTAGTTCCATACAATGCAAGTGAATGGTAGCCAAAACTTTGAAGCTCCAAAAAGCACATAAAGGCAGCATAAAATAACCAATGAAATTCCAGTGGTTAAATCCATGTCTTCAGAAGCAAGATGATTGGTGTAGGGTAGAAACGGATCAATATTCAAGTCCTTTTTTAACTATAAATCTCCACCTTTGACCAGCCCTGACCAGTAGTTGGCGTCATGCACGAAGAATGTGAATCGCCCAAAAACAAAAGAAAAATGTGGAAATGAAAGTGGAGATTTATAGTAAAAAATTACTTAAATATTGAGCTGTTTCTCACCCACACCTATCATATCGCTTCAGAAGACATGGATTTAACCACTGGAGTTGTACAAATAATTTTATGCTCCCTTTATGAGCTTCAAAGTTTTGGTCACTATACACTTGCATTGTATGGACCTACAGATATTCTCCTAAAAAAATCTCTGGTTGTGTTCTGCAGAAGAAAGAAAGTCAAACACATCTGGGATGGCATGAGGGTGAGTAAATGATGAGAGCATTTCATTTTTGGATGAACTATCACTTTAAATGTTTGGATCCCCTTGGATTAAAAAAAAGAAAAAAAAAACTTTTTTAGAGTTAGATTTGTCTTGAAGTGTTTAAAAATTGGAAAAAGACAATGGTACAAAACTGTGTACCTAACATGTTTTATGAGGAAATGGAAGATTGATGAGGAGAATGATGCAATTGAATCTGCAACAACAATACAATATAAAATTATTAATGTACAGTTATTGTCTATACTGTAAGTATAAAAAAAACAACATGTTAGAAGTTTATAGCAAAAAATAATAAATTCAGGTTAATTGAAAATTTAGTTACTGAGATTGATTGCTGCAATTCCTATTTGTATGGCAACAGCAACTTTTCTGATTGTGGGTCTCGCTTCAAGATTGTAGTACTTCACAGGAAACTTGTTATTGAAACAATTTTTAAAGATGTTGAAGATCACTCTGACTTGTGGCTTGTACAGAAGCATATACGTTTGCTTTACAACATCAGAGCTCATGGTAGGTCTGTCTTGAAAGATTTATATGTTATCACTAAAAATCAATATCTCTATAAAGAAAATGTATTGGATTTTTATTCCGGAACCCTACTGTTGCGGTATATAGTGGCAGTAGGCTCATGTTATCTCATGATCTAAATGGTCTCACTTTCTTTTGTAGTTTGTAATGATGTTGGGGGTGGCCACTTCTTGCCTGGGTTCCAAGGCAAGTTGGGTCTTTTTCTCGTTCTGACAGGATTCCGTCTCAAAGGAAGAGATGTGCAGAGAGTCAGGGTGGCTACTCATTTTGTGCATTCCGAGAAGGTAATGGCCATTTTGAGATTATCAGCCAATAACTATGTCAAACCACTAATATTGATGTGTAAGAAGCCAAATAACGATTTACAGTTCTTGGTGATTAAATTCAAAATCAAAGTAATGATGACTGCAAGGGTACTATGCTGGTGTAGCCTTCCTAGACTTTTGGACTGTTGTTCTTGCTTCTGATGGTGAAATGAGAGATGTTACTGAGGTTAGAGGACTTAAGTCTGCGTATTTCAGGCTTGCCTACAAGCTTTTGGCAGCAGGGGGCGACCGAGCCCTGACACTACACCCAGTTTATGTGCCAGAGGTGAAAATGAGGACCAGGACCTGGCACCGCCTGGAGAGAGCAGCATGCAAGCCTACACACCGACACACACGCTCATCCTCTGGCCAAGGACAGCCAACCAGCAGGAACTGGCATACACACTACACACAGAAGTGACTTGTGATAAAAATAACCACAAAGGGCTCTAAGGAGAGGGCGTTATTTTGTACTGCAGGGCTAGTTGTGAGCTGATTCAGTTTGCTTTACAAGCAATGTTCAAGCAACACTGACAAAAATATGTTAAGTCAGGTTGTGTTATCATTCTGTCAGTTCTTGGGGACGGTACATTGAAATTGTGATTCAAATCTTTAAAAATCATGGAAAAATCAGAAACAGACATGCTGTTGGTGGCACTGACACAAGGGGTGAGAAAACAATTCTGTTAATCAGCCTTATGATGGTATAAAAATGGTCAAATTCTGGCTGACAAATGGCATGGCTTATATAGTTACTGGTTAGCTGTATTCCAAAACCTGAAGTCTTCTGCCTACTGGTGATGTTCAATTTGAGTTAGGATGCTGCCTTAGAAGGCAGCTGCCTTCAAAGGTAGCATCTGAACTGAAATAGAACCTCATAAGTGACCCATTTGGAACACTTCACATAGGCAGCAACTCTGCACACAAATAGCGCAGGGGAGACTCAATTCACAGTCATTCCCTGTAGAGTTTGTCTTGCTAAGCCAACAACATGATACTCTTATGACCATAAAAATGCATAAGACACACAGATATTGGGTAGATCAATTTGAATTAAATTTTTAAAAAAATGTATTGATACTTTGTATTATTCAATTGAATTTCAGTATATTTATATTGATAGTTTGTTAGATTTAATTGAATTATAAGTATTTCAGTATATTTAAATTGATACTTTGAGGTATTCAATTGAATTATAAGTATATAAATATATTTGTATTGATACTTTGTGGAATTTAATTGAATTATAGGTATTTAAGTATATTTAAATTGATACTTTATTGCATACAATTTAATTATACATGTATAAGTATTAAAGGAATATTCCAGGTTTGGGGGCCTGGGTAGCTCAGTGGTAAAAGACGCTGGCTACCACCCCTGGAATTCGCTAGTTCGCCAGTTTGAATCCCAGGGCGTGCTGAGTGACTCCAGCCAGGTCTCCTAAGCAACCAAATTGGCCCGGTTGCTAGGGAGGGTAGAGTCACTTGGGGTAACCTCCTCGTGGTCACCATAATGTGGTTCGTTCTCGGTGGGGCGCATGGTGAGTTGAGCGGATGCCGTGGTGGATGACGTGAAGCCTCCACACGCACTATGTCTCATGTGGCAACGCGCTCAACAAGCCATGTGATAAGATGCGCGGGTTGATGGTCTCAGACGTGGAGGCAACTGAGATTCATCCTCCACCACCCAGATTGAGACAAATCATTACACGACCACGAGGACTTAAAAAAGCACACTGGGAATTCCAAATTGGGGGAAAAAGGGAAAAAAATATGTGGCATAATATTGATTACCACAAAAATAAATTTTGACTCGTTCCTCATTAAAAAAACAAAAACAAATCTGGGTTACAGTGAGGCACTTACAGTGGAAGTGAATTGGGGCCAATTTTTGAAAGTTAAAATACTCACTGTATCAAAAGTATTGCCACAAGACAAAATATGCATGTAAACATGATTTTAGTGTGATAACATCACTTACAAACCTTTTCTGTGTAAAGTTATAGCCAGTTTTACAACTTAATTACTGTGACGATGTGATGTCAACAAACCTTTAAAACCCTAAAACGACTGTAAAAATGACAATTTAATCAACTTCACAGCTCAAATAATGCACAAGTTTTAACAGAAGAATTAATGCAAGTGCTTTTATAAAATAATAAGCTTCACATGTCTGTGTTTAAACCCTCCAAAAATTGGCCACATTCACTTCCATTGTAGTTGCCTCCTGTAACCTCGATTTTTGCTTTTTTTTTTTTAAAGAAAAGGAGGAACGAGTCTAAATGAATTTTTGTGGTAATCAACATTATGCCACAAATGCTGTTGATTGAGCTTAACTTGTACTGAACCCGGAACATTCCTTTAAGTATATTGATAACTTGCTGTATATTTACAGTAATATACAGTATAGTATATTTAAAATCAACTCCCCCACCATCTTGAATGATATTGTTGCAATGCATTATGGGACTGCCTTTTCCACAGAGGTTAAATGCGATATTTCCTTAGATAGAATTGGGCCAAAAAAAAGTACATATGAACAGTACCTTTTGAAACAGCCTTACTTTCGGAAGCACAGAACTGTTGTTGATTCATGTTCTCTCTGTTTCAGTGTGCTCCTACAGTTACATTCAGGCAGCACCTTGTTAAAATTCCTGTTATAAACAGCACGCTGGGACGCACATGCTCTTCTGTTTTACCAGACAACATCAGCAGCTGCTAAATCATTTCTGGCTGTAAAATTGTGAAACATTTTTGTGTCCTGTTAGACTGCATCTCTTGAGAAGAATCTTGTTCACTTGAAGTCTCATTCTATCAGTGATGTGGCCCAGCAACTGGATTCTTATCAGGAACAGGTACGTGGCAAGGACGAGTCTCTCAAACAGAGTCTGTGCAAGATCTTGCACTTTTACAACCTTGCGGTTACACTACACAGCAGTGGGCTTATGTAAGCTGTCACCGTAGCTACATCATAGAACATTAATGGACTCTCAGTGCATCTTTACACTACCCGCACTGTATTTTACAGATTTACAGCTAAATAATTCAATTTTCATTGGAAATAATATTTAATTCATAGAAATAATGCAAAATACATTTTCATAGATTGCATAATAATAAAACTTACGAGTGGCATTCACAGTTCTACCCTTTGTATTACAGTCTACCCTTTGAGTCTGCCCAAAAGATCAAAGTCCTGTACTTTGTTTTACTGCACTCATTATGCTCATTATGTTGTGTGCTAAATGTTTTGATGGTACAGATTTATGACCATCTGTGGTTAATGCTGTAAAGTTGGGTGCCAAACAGGAATGTCTAAGTGAAGATTATTGTTGCTCATGCACTCTTTACACCACAGAGCTTTTCAGAGAACTTGAGGTGGAAACACAGCCTTTTATGCTACGCAGAAACAAATTAGCATTCACAGACCCATCCTTCAGCATACACACACACACACTCACACACACACACACACACTTCAGAGAGAGTTTTGTCTGCAGCGATCATCACTGAACCATAAAATAGCACACTTTTATCAAGGATCAAAAGTTTAAAGCCTGTAGGTTGTTTGATAACACAACAAGATAAGATAGGATGTACCCAGACTTGAGCCGGTACTAGAGGAACAAAGACAACTTAAGCTCTGTTCCAAAATATAGTGAGCTGCCTACCAAGGCAGCATTTTAAAGTGTCAACATTCTTTACAATTTCTTCTCTGCATTGCTTTCTTAGCAAAGAAGGCAATCATATAATGCATTGCGACAAGCTCAGTTAATATGGAGGACAAAGCATGGCAAATTTTTATTCTTAATGTTCATTCAGTGTCAAAGTATTGTTTAAATCTAATCGAATTAAAAGTTTTTTAATCAATACTTGCATGTGCTATGTATGTTTATTAGAGAATTGGATCATTAGTGTTTCAACATGCTAGCACCAAACTCTATTCTAATCAGTTGTAAGTAGAGTCTCCTGTGCGCTTCGCTTGAGAAGCGCTATTTGTATGATGCACATACCCTAGTTGCTTCCTATATAGAGCATTCTAAATCAATCACTTATGAAGTTCCATTCCTGTCAGAATGCTATCTTAGAAGGCAGCTACCTACATGGGCACTAGAGCAAGTAAAGCAGCTCACAAGGTTTTTGAACAGAGCCTTATTCTGGATTCAGAATGTGCTAAGGGTGAATTGTGATTCCGTGCCATGGATTCTTTAATATTAGCAAAGATGTGTCAACAAAGAGATATTCACTGTGTATCAGAAAAGGCATAACATGAAATGTCAATTAGATTCAAGTAACAGCCTTGAAGCATTAGGAAGGAGGAAATGATTCTGACCAGCTTCTCACGTCTTCAGAGACTGAAGTGATAAATGGTGTCTGACAGGACAAAAATGGCCACACACATACTCACACGCAGACTGTCTATGTTGAAGTACATCCCTGTATATGTAACAGACTGTTGTTCTGTCTCCTTAGGGCAGCCTGGACGCTGAGAAACCATTTGTCCTGCAGCAACACACTGAGGCCATCGACAGGTAAACCTAAATGCTCTCTCCTTACCTCAGTGTTCCAAAAATAAAATTAGTCTGTATTAATGTCAAATACCTTACCCAGAATAGAATGAAACTAAAGCTCTCCCTCAAAATGAAAAATAAACCATTGTTTTATAAAGGAACTTTAAAGGGACAGAAGTGTTAGGTTTATTAGTATGTTGGGGATTGTTATATTATGTGGTATATTAAATATTCACGATATACTCATAATAATTTTGCTGGTACAATAAAATGACAAAACATTATGAATATCTTAAGGATTCTAAGGCTATTAACTCTCATAAAAGCCATGTCATAAGACTAGTTTCATGATCCCTCCTTGTCTTATGACGTGAGTTTGAGACTGTTAAGATTGGTTCTGGAAGTAAAAATCCCAGAAATTCTTTCCACAGGGGAATTTACTATTAAAGGTGCACTCAGTAATTTTTTTCCTTATTTTAAAAGTTGTACTTCTAAAGAAATGAATAGTAATTTTGAAACATGTATAAAGTCATGACCACTCATGTGAGATGAAGAGTTCATTCATATCAGTAACCTTATAAAAGCTCTTTTATTCTACATGGAGCAGGGGAGCCTCATTGGGGCAGCCATATTAGTATCACATGACCAGCTAAATACTACACACTTCATCTCAGTAACTGCCCTGTTATTGAACACTTTCATTCATGGATTAAATTAATCATGGCTCACTCTGCATAGTGAATTTTTTCAATGGCATTGGTAATTGAAAACGTCATGGTTACTTGTGTAACCTCCGTTCCCTGATGGAGGGAACGAGATGTTGTGTCAATGTAGTGACACTAAGGGTCACTCTTGGGAGCCCGAGACACCTCTGGTCTTTGATAAATGGCCAATGAAAATTGGCGAGTGATATTTGCATGTCACTCCCCCGAACATACGGGTATAAAAGGAGCTGGTATGCAACCACTCATTCAGGTTTTATGCTGAGGAGCTGAGACAAGGTCCCGGCCATTTCAGCACGTAGTTCAGCTTTGTGGCAGGAGGGACACAACATCTCGTTCCCTCCATCAGGGAACGGAGGTTACACAAGTAACCATGACATTCCCTATCTGTCACTCACTTCACGTTGTGTCGATGTAGTAACACTAGGGGTCCCTATACAAAACAGTGCAACTGGCTGAACTGTGTTACGTGAACTGGCAGTGTGTGACGGCAGACAACTGTGTGCCTCGTAGCCAGTGCACCAGGCCGAAACGTAACCTCCCCCAACATAGTTATGAGTGTCGAAAGGCCCTTTGGGGACAAGTCGACTACCCAAAAGATAGAGACAGGCTAGCTCAGTCGTGGCCTCTTTTCCCCTGCTTTATTTTCCACTCCCTAAAAAAAAGGGGGATTATCTGACTGGGTCGACCAGGTCTAGTCGGGGGGTGTCCCTCCCAATGGGAGGACACCGCAGAGACCACACCTCGCCCAGAGAGAGGGGGGATATTTAAGTGGGAATACGTCACATGGTCTTGCCGAGCTATGTCAGAAGTATGTCATGTGGGGAAGTCTCACGGTAGGTCCTACCCAACAGGGGAGGAATTACTACAAACAGGGAAACAAATTAGCGGAAGATATACATCGCATGGGGTTACCTACAGGGAACCGCCACATGCGGAACACCTACCCCAGAACAGGGCTTTTAGTTAGCATGTGTACTGGGCCGGCAGCGAGTCTCTCCGAAAACTCGACTGCCACAGGGCTTGGAGGAAGTCAACTAGGGAACATAGTTTGTGAACACTACTGGGAGTTAATGGCGCACATCTTCAGCTCAGGGGAGGTGAAAGGCACTATGTGCAAGCGATACACCTGGCCGGCTATCCCGGACTTATCTGCTTGTATTGCGTGCCACTACACGGGATGAAACCAGTTCCACCCGGAGGTTGTAGAACCTCGCAAAGGTGTTGGGTGTTACCCAGCCTGCTGCTCTGCAAATGTCTGTTAGAGAGGCACCCCTGGCCAGGGCCCAGGAAGCCGCTACACCCCTGGTAGAATGGGCTCATAGCCCTACTGGGGACGGCACATCCTGGGCGTGATATGCCATAGCTATGGCGTCAATGAGCCAGTGGGCGATCCTCTGCTTGGAGACAGTGCTTCCTTTCCGCTGTGCACCAAAGCAGACAAAGAGCTGCTCAGAGACTCTAAAGCTTTGCGTGCGATCCAAATAGATGCGTAAAGCGCGCACCAGACACAGCAATGACAGGGCTGGGTCTGCCTCCTCATGGGGCAGCTCTTGCAGGTTCACCACCTGGTCCCTAAAAGGGGTCGTGGGAACCTTGGGCACATAGCCCGGTCGGGGTCTCAAAATCATGTGAGAGTAGCCCGGACTGAACTCCAGGCATGTTTTTCTGACAGAGAACGCTTGCAGGTCTCTTACCCTCTTGATGGAAGTGAGCGCAGTCAGGAGGGCAGTCTTTAAGGAGAGTGCCAAAAGCTCAGCTGACTGCAAAGGCTCAAAGGGGGCTCTCTGTAGACCCTGAAGAACTACAGAGAGGTCCCATGAGGGAACGAGGCGTGGTCTGTAGGGATTCAGCCTCCTGGCGCCTCTCAGGAACCTGATGATCAGGTCATGCTTCCCTAAGGACCGTCCACTGTGTCGTGGTGTGCCACTATAGCAGTAACATGCTGTCGCGAAGAGCGTGTGATCTGCAAGTAGGCTCACTGGGGGAAACGCATATTTGCGCAGTCCAGGGGGCCAGCTGGTGCCAGCGCATCTATACCAAGAGGTGCCTTGGTCAGGGCGTACCAGAGTGGGCAGTGGGAGGATTCCTGGGAGGCAAACAGGTCTACCTGTGCCTATACGAATCGACTCCAGATCAGCTGAACCACCTGAGGGTGTAGTCTCCACTCTCCCCTGAGGGTAACCTGCCGTGGCAGTGCATCCGCTGCAGTGTTGAGGTCGCCCGGGATGTGAGTGGCTCGCAGCGACTTGAGGTGCTGCTGACTCCAGAAGAGGAGATGGCGGGCGAGTTGTGATATACAACAGGAGCACAGACCGCCTTGACGGCTGACATATGCTACTGTTGCCACGTTGTCTGTCCGAGCTAACACGTGCTTGCCCTGGATCAACGGCCGGAACCTCCGCAGGGCAAGCAGAATTGCCAGCAACTCGAGGCAGTTGATGTGCCAACGCAGCCGCGTGCCCGTCCATAAGCCGGCAGCTGCGTGCCCATTGCAAACAGCACCCCAGCCCATTTTGGAGGCGTCTGTCGTGACCACGACGCGCCTGGAGACCTGCTCTAGGGGAACGCCTGCCCGTAGAAATGTGAGGTCGGTCCAAGGGCTGAAGAGACAATGACAGATCGGCGTGATGGCCACGCGATGTGTCCCGCGGCGCCATGCCCATTTCTGGACTCGAGTCCAGAAATGTAGCCAGTGTTGAAGCGGTCTCATATGCATCAACCCGATTGGAGTGGCCACCGCTGAGGATGCCATATGCCCCAGGAGCCTCTGAAAAAATTTCAGTGGAACCACTGTTTTCTGTTTGAATGCCTTCAAACAGGTCAGCACCGACTGTGTGTGCTCGTTCATGAGGCACGCCGTCAACGAGACTGAGTCCAACTCCAAACCGAGAAAAGAGATGCTCTGAACCGGGAGGAGCTTGCTCTTTTCCCAGTTGACTCAAAGCTCTAGTCGGCTGAGGTGCGAGAGCACCAGGTCCCTGTGAGCACACAACACATCCCGAGGGTGAGCTAGGATTAGCCAACCGTCGGGATAGTTGAGGATGTGAATGCCCACTTCCCTTAGTGGGGCAAGGGCTGCCTCTGCAACCTTCGTGAAGACGCGAGGGAACAAGGACAGACCGAAAGGGAGGACCTTGTACTGATACACCCGAGCCTCGAATGCAAAACGCAGGAAGGGTGTGTGTCGAGGTAGAATCGAGACGTGGAAGTATGCGTCCTTCAGGTCTTGATCACCAATCTTGATGCCGGACTCTCGCTAGAGTGTGTCTTTGCGTCAGCCTCTTGGACGGGAGTCTGTGTAAAGCCCGGTTCAGTACTCGCAGGTGCAAGATTGGCCGCAACCCACCGCCTTTTTTCGGTACAATGAAATAGGGGCTGTAAAACCCCTTCTTCATCTCGGCCGGAGGGACAATCTCGTCAGACGTACTGGCGGGTGGGGCCTTCCGGCGGGGCGGAGCCTGAGGTGCCACACCGTGTCTGGCCGTGCTGAGTTCAGGGACATCAAGTACTTACCTGACTCCTTGTGAACCCCCCCGGAACAGCCTGGGACGGGGGAGGAAGAGGCCTGTCCTCGTGACCCGTGGAGACTGTCACATCGGGGGCGGATTTGTAACACAGCTGGGTGCTCAGGGGCAGAGAGACTGCCGCTGGAGTGCCAAACCTGCCAAATAGAGTGGTGGACGGTGGTCATGATGACGGCCGTGCACAGCTCCTGCATCAATCCCGGGGTGGAACTACCCTCGTACAGTTCCTTTAGCACCTTGGCGGAGAGCCATGGCGTGCCATTGTTAGCTCTTCATGCACTTCCGGGAAGAAAGGAATGGGGGCTGTGGTCAAAGCCTAATTACACAATGCACACACATAAATAAACAAACAAACATACAAAAAATATTTGAGAAAATAAAAATATAATAAATAATAAAGAAATTAACAAAGAACAGAATCCACAATTACTACCACAATTTTGTCTTTCTCCACATGGTCCTCACTGAGAGCCTTCCAGAAAGGACAAATACTTGTCCCATTTCTTACCATATGTGTCTAATCTGCCAAGCTGTTTATATGACATCTTTTCAAATGCCGCCACCCTGACCAATTCGGTGAACCATTCTTGAAATAAGGGAGCACCAACTGACTTCCATCCTTTTAAGAATTATCTGTCTGCTAATCATTACACTAGTTTGGACCCAGCTTTTTGTATATTTATCTCCTAGTTTAATAACTACCCCATCATCCAATATACATAGTCTGGGGCAGAATGAAATTTGAGTATCTAGAGCCACACAGATAAAATTCTGGACTCTTACCCAGAATTCTTGAATCTTAGCGCAGAACCACAGAGCATGGGCTATGTCTCCATCCTCCAGCTGACATCGCCAGCGGTTTGGAGTCTTTTAAACCAAGCCTAAACAATCTAGAGGGAGTCCAGTAGAAACTATGCAAAATGTTGAACTAAATAAAGCGTACCCTTGCATCCCTAGATATATTTTTAACATTTTTTTTAATTCTTTCCCACTCCCCATCCTCCAATACCAAGTTCAAACTCTTCCCCATATTCTCTTAAGAGCTGTTAAGGCCCCGTCACCAAGACTCTGAATTAACAAGGAACAATACACTGAGGCTGTGAGCATCATACTGTCTGCAGCTTTAGGAGGCTGTGTACTACAAAAATAGTACAAAGTAGATGGCGCATTGTAAATACCTGAAAAATTTAGACCTAGAAGTCCCAAATTGCTGTGTTTTATTTTCAAATGATCTCAAAGCTCCATTTTCATAAAGGTCACCAAGTGTAGCAACACCCCTCTCGATCCATTCTTTCCAGCAAAAGGGGGACTTGTTAATACATAATTTGGGGTTCAGCCATATGCTTGAGGAAACGTTTAGGTAAGTATCAAAATTTAACATATGGGAAACCTTTGTCCATACTGAATGTGGACAATGTGAAATAATAGGATGCAATTTTACTTCTCTAGGCAGTTTGATGGGAAGACTTTGCAATGGTGAGATTGGGGCAAGGACCGCATATTCAATGTTGTACCAGGAAGGGGCTCTCTCAGGTGGAAGATACCAATGGGCCAGGTATCTGAGACTAAAAGCATGGTAATAAAACAAAAGTTTTGAGGAGGCCTAAACCTCCTTTGTCAACTGGTCTATGTAACTTACTGAAATGCAACCGAGGTCGTTTACCATTCCAAATAAAAGACTTAGATATTCTATCAAATTGTTTAAAGTAAGAAAGAGGAACTTCTAGAGGGAGAGACTGCAGTAAATAATTGAATTTGTGGATACACTTTTTATAACATTGACCTTCCCTGCCATAGCCCTCCTATCCACATCACACGAGAACCTTTTCAAAAATGGGTCGAAATTAACTCTAATTAAATCTATCAAATTTGCTGGAAATAAAATGCCTAAATACCTAATGCCTTGCTTGGACCATTGAAAGGCACCAGGTTGGAAAGCCGTGGCAGGGCAATATGCTGTCAGAACAAGAGCTTCCGATTTAGACCAATTCACCCTGTATCCTGAAAATTTGGAGAAAGAATTATTAATTTTATGTAGGCTAGGCATAGATTTACTAGGGTTGGAGACAAATAGTAATAATATATCATCTGCGTAAAGTTGAAGTTTATGCACCACACCTCCTGCTACAATACCAGGAAAATCATCCTCTTTTATTATTGTGGCTGCTAATGGTTCCAGGGCAAGACAGAACAATAAAGGGGAGAGAGGACAGCCTTGCCGGGTTCTCCTACCAAGAGAAAAATATCTGAAATTAATCCATTAGTTTACACCTCTCACTAACGGTTGTTTATAAAGTAACTCAATTCACACAATAAAAGTGTTCCTAATCCTGTACATTTCGAAAATCTTAAAAAGTCCCATTCCACCCTATCAAACGCCTTCTCTGCATCAAGTGAGATGGCAGCGATTGGGGTCTGATCATTCACTACTGACCACATAATATTTATAAAACGTCTAATATTATCAGAAGAACTACAACCATGAATAAACCCCACTTGAACAATATGTATATGTAGAGGGGTTCGAATAGGAAGGACACAGGAGCTGGTTTCACAGTCCACATGTCAACATTTAATGCAGCTGTCTTCAGCTTCACAACAAAGTATTGGCCTTTCAGCTTCACAACAAAGTATTGGCTTTTCAGCTTCACAACAAAGTATTGGCTTTTCAGCTTCACAACAAAGTATATCTATGGAACACACATAGCGTCTCTCTGGCCTTTTAAAGCCCGTCTCCATCGTCACTGAAACGAGACACAGGTGTTTAATGTTAACAATCACCAGGTGATGGCCCTTACTGCTTCTTCTCTCCCCAGTGACAAACACACGACTACGTCCCGCTACAAAGTATAATAGATGTAATAACCCTGCTTAATCGGTTAGCCAGAATTTTAAACAATATTTTACATCTAACTGGATCAGGAAAATTGGACGATAACGTATACATTCATTTGAGACTGATCAGGGCTTGCGTCATGGTTGGCGGTAGTTCACCTTTCTTTAATGACTCTGTATAAACTTCTAACATTAGTGAAGCCAGTTCTGTGACATTAGATCAAGAAATTCTGCGGCAAAACCATCTGGCCCCGGTGCCTTACCTGCTTGCAAGGCTTTAATTACCTCAACAAGCTCCTCCAAAGTAACATCTGATTCAAGAAAGTATTTTTAATCATTCGTCAATTTAGGAAGTTCTAATGACTCTACAGAGTTGCTAATATCCTTATCGGTAGACATAGACATGGAACTATAAAGATTGAAATAGAATTATTTAAAGGCTTAATTAATATCTGTGGCAGAAGTAAATATATTGCCTCCAGAAGACTTCACTGAAGGAATGATGTAAAAAAAAAAAAAAAAAAACTCTCTGTTTTATGTATCTGGTAAAGAGTTCCCTGCTTTGTCCCCAGACTCAAAGTATGTCTGTCTTGTGCTGAATGACCAAAACTCTACCTTCTGTGACAAAATAGTATTGTACTTATACTTTAGCTGAGTCATCTCTCTAAGACCATTGGATGACTTTCAGCGCTTCAGCTCTTTTTCAGCACTTTTAATACTCTTTTCCAATTCTATGAATTCCTGTGATTTGATCTTTTTAACAAATCAGGCATATCGTATGATCTGCCCCCTAAGAACTGCCTTAAGCGCCTCCCATGCCATGCCCACAGAGGACACTGAGGACCAATTGGTTTCTACATAAACATTGACTTCTGTCTTTAAAATTTTTTGAAATGCTGGGTCCTGTAGAATGGATGTATTATATGCGGCAACATCTCAGATGATCAACAAAGGATGATCTGAAACTAAAATGTTCCCAGTTGAGCAGTCAGTAGCAGATGGAATAAGTGACTTATATATATATATACATTGATATATATATATATATATATATATATATATATATATATATATATATATATATATATATATATATATACATATATTCTAGAGTAATCTAATGAACTGATGAAAAAAGATGTAGTCACTCCCATATGGATTGATTAAAAACCCCGGAGCTCATGGCTCAAGTTTTTTTCTACACATCTTTGCATCACTATGCCCAAGGACTGGATCCATTAAAAGACTGAAGTCTCCACCCAAAACCATAATATGAAGGATCCCAGCTGCTTGTAGCTTTCCCTCAAGATCTATTAAAAAGTTCTGATCATCAGTGTTGGGTGCATAAATATTAGCCAAAATAAGATTTTTCCCCTGTATTTCAGCCAAAACAATAATGACTCTTCCTAAATTATCATGTATAAGTCACACTTTAATACAGGTAAAATGTGTCTCTCTACATGGAATGTTAATGGGTTGGGGCACCCTATAAAAAGAAGGAAGGTGGTACTGTATGTATGATTTGACAATCATAAGGCTGCGGTTCTCTTGGTTGGTTGTGCATCTTTTTCTTCCACATTTTTTCCTTCCACTCAATTTTCTGTTAACATGCTTGGATACAGCACTCTGTGAACAGCCAGCTTCTTTGGCAATGAATGTTTGTGGCTTACCCTCCTTGTGAAGGGTGTCAGTGATTGTCTTCTGGACAACTGTCAGATCAGCAGTCTTCCCCATGATTGTGTAGCCTAGTGAACCAAACTGAGAGACCATTTTGAAGGCTCAGGAAACCTTTGCAGGTGTTTTGAGTTGATTAGCTGATTGGCATGTCACCATATTCTAATTTTTTGAGATAGTGAATTGGTGGGTTTTTGTTAAATGTGAGCCAAACTCATCACAATTAAAAGAACCAAAGACTTAAACTACTTCAGTCTGTGTGCACTGAATTTATTTAATACACGAGTTTCACAATTTGAGTTGAATTACTGAAATAAATGAACTTTTCCACGACATTCTAATTTATTGAGATGCACCTGTATATATATATATATATACACACACACACACACACACACTGGCGGCCAAAAGTTTGGAATAATGTACAGATTTTGCTCTTATGGAAAGAAATTGGTACTTTTATTCACCAAAGTTGCATTCAACTGATCAAAATGTATAGTCAGGACATTAATAACATGAAAAATTAATAACGTCAGTTTGTTCAGATACTTAGGTAACATTTCACCCCACGCTTCCTGTAACACTTGCCATAGATGTGGCTGGCTTGTCGGGCACTTCTCACACAGCTTACAGTCTAGCTGATCCACAAAAACTCAATGGGGTGAAGATCCATAACACTCTTTTCCAATTATCTGTTGTCCAATGTCTGTGTTTCTTTGCCCACTCTAACCTTTTCTTTTTGTTTTTCTGTTTCAAAAGTGGCTTTTTCTTTGCAATTCTTCCCATATGGCCTGCACCCCTGAGTCTTCTCTTTACTGTTGTACATGAAACTGGTGTTGAGCAGGTAGAATTCAATGAAGCTGTCAGCTGAGGACATGTGAGGCATCTATTTCTCAAACTAGAGACTCTGATGTAATTATCCTCTTGTTTAGTTGCACATCCGGCCTTCCACATCTCTTTCTGTCCTTGTTAGAGCCAGTTGTCCTTTGTCTTTGAAGACTGTAGTGTACACCTTTGTATGAAATCTTTTTTTTTTTTATGCCACTCCACACTGATGCAGGATCGTTAGCTGAAAACTTGTTTTTCAGCTTCTCAGAGTATCTTCTTTTAGCCACTCTGAATTCCCTGTTCAGTGTGTTTCTGGCCTGATTGTACAAGACTTTATACCCACTCCTGTAAGCATCCTCTTTGGCCTGACGAAGCTGCCTGAGCTCTGCTGTAAAGCACGGTTTGTCATTTTTGAACTTTAAATAAGTCCTAGTAGGAATGCACATATCCTCACAGAAACTGATATATGATTTAACAGTATCTGTGAGCTCATCCAGGTCTGTGGCTGCAGCCTCAAAAACACTCCAATCCGTGCAATCGAAGCAGGCTTGTAGTTCCCGCTCTGCTTCATTGGTCCATCTCTTTACAGTCCTTACTACTGGCATGGTTGATTTTAATTTCTGCCTGTAGGTTGGAAGAAGATGAACCAGACAGTGATCAGATTGGAGATCAGTTGAAACAATCAACTGGAGATCTTAAGAACGACCTGGAAAAGGACATGTGTCTATATTGTCTCCACGCACAGTGAGGAGGATGGTTCAAGTGGCCAAAGAATCTCCAAGGAACACAGCTGGAGAATTACAGAAATTAGTTGGGTCTTGGGATCAGAAAGTCTAAAAAAAAATAAAATAAATAAATAAATCAGACATCACCAACATCACCACAAGTTGTTTGGGAGGGTTTCAAGAAAAAAGCCTCTGCTCTCATCCAACAACAAACTCAAGCATCTTCAGTTTGCCAGACACTACTGGAACTTCAAATATGACCAGGTTCTATGGTCAGATGAAACAAAAAAGAGCTTTTTGGCAGAAAACACCAGAGATGGGTTTGGCACACAGAGATGAAGAAGTACCCAATACCCACGGTTAAATGTGATGCTGGATCTTTAATGTTGTGGGGCTGTTTTTCTGCCAGAGGTCCTTGACATCTTGTTCAGATACATGGCATCACAGACTCTATAAAATACCAACAGATAAAAAAATCAAAACCTGGCTGCCTCTGCCAGAAAGCTTACAATGGGCCCTGGTTGGATCTTCCAGCAGGACAATGATCCAAAACAACATCAAAATCAACACAAAAATGGTTCACTGACCACAAAATCAAGGTTCTGTCATGGCCATCCAAGTCCCCTGACCTGAACCCCATAGAAAATGTGTGGGGTGAACTGAAGAGGAGAGTCCTCTGAATTTGAAGGGATCTGTAGAGATTCTGTATGGAGGAATGCTCTCAGGTCCCTTGCCAGGTGTTCTCCAACCTCATTAGGCATTATAAGAGAAGACTCAGAGCTGTTATCTTGGCAAAGGGAGGCTGCAAAAAGTATTGAATAAAAGGGTGCCAATAATTATGGCCAATGCATTTTGGAGAAAAATATTTATTTAAATATGAGATATTTACCCAGTTTCAATTGTTTTACTTCAATTAAAGGTTATATTTTTGTAAAATCTTTGAATGAAAGATCAAAAGGATAAATAATGCAGATTTTTATTCACAGCCTTCTTTGCTCATATTTACCATAGGTGCCTTTATTTTTATTTTCCTTAACATAAGCCATGCCATTAAAATGTACATAAATGTGTTCAATAAAATAAAAAATAAAATAGGCCCCAGTAAACAATAACATCGAACCCACAAATTAAACGAATGAGCTCAACAGCAAGTCAAAAGGAGAGGGGAAAAAAGGAGGGTCAGGCATGAGCCAGTGGGCAGACAACAGAACAACAAACCCTCTCAGGCTGCATCAGTAAAATGCACGATGTGTAGTCTGTATTGTTGATTGAGTGCAGGCAAAATTACCCACTCACACCATTGATTTAATGAAGGCCATAGCTTGTCGTGGGCATGTAAAAGTCGTGCGTCCATCCTTGGCATTAATTCTCAGCTTAGCAGGGTAAAGTAGTGCAAAGCTTTCCTTCTGTTGGTGCAGTAATTTTATACACTCTTTGAATCCGTCCCACTTCACTTGTGTAGCTCTAGCAAGTTTGGAAAAACCATGATGTTGTGGTCCTCCTCGCCACTCGTAGAACAAAGTCTCTGTCAGCCAACCGCAAGAATCTTGCCAGGATAGATCTTCTTTTCCCTCAGGGATTCCAACGAAACAAATATTATTACATCTGCTCTGAATTTCCATATCCTCTAGTTTTTCCCACACCCATTCCACATCAGCCTTGGTAGCAGGCAGGTTAGCCTGTAGCTCTTTTTCTGCCAAGTCCTGAATGGGTCCTGTTTTGTAAACCTGCACTCACCCCTCACCCACAATCCTTAACACCCGACCCGTTATCCGACAACAACAATTGTTTAACATGAAGACCACGATCCGAACCGCACCTGCATTAAAATAAATCTACTACATCTGGTAGACAAAAAAAATGTATTTGCTCACGTCACACAAGAAATCAAGTTAACAATAGGCACTCTGAGTCTGAGCATTTACAACCCCAATTCCGAAAAAGTTGGGACAGTATGAAAAATGCTAATAAAAACAAAAATGAGTGATTTGTAAATTATATTCACCCTTTGCTATATTGAAAGCATTACAACTACACATTATATGATGTTTTACCTTGTGAATTTCATTGTTTTTGTGAAAATGTACAGTAATTTCAAATCATCTAGTGAATGTTTACATGGAATACGATTGAAAAACAGTGCGAGCTGACACAAAAAGACGTTCGGATTGAACAGCCCCTTGTTCACATGACACAGCACTAGCTGAAGTTTCTCAAAGTTACCTCTCAAAAATGCAGCCTTTTGTTTCAGTTGATTGTAGGTAAATTTCCACTGTTTCCAGTGCTGTTTGTTCTATGTGTTCGTAAATATCCCGATACTGTTTTACTGTTTGAGAAACCCCTCCAAATTATTCAGAGAGCACTCAAAATGAATTGTACTGAATCATGAACTGATTCAGACCATTTTGCAAGCCCGTTTGGCCAATTCACTGAAAAGAATCGACACAAAATAATTATTAATTTGCCAACAGAAATACTGGACACACCTCATGATTGATGAAATATTCTCAGGTCAGTCAGAGCACTCATGGTATGCACAGTACGTACGGTCGTACAGATGCAGGCGTCACATGCCTTGGCTATTTGACCCGCAGTTCAGCCCATGCCTGTTGATTCCCAACCCGCACCCACACCGCAAATGACAAGGTAAATATTTTTCCAACCGTTACATCAAACATTAACGGCTCACCCGTCGGGTACCTGCCCATGTGCAGGACTCTGCTCCAGAGATTTGACCTGCTTTTCAACATGTCCATGGTCCATTCTTGTGATTAGGGTGGAAAGTTTTGCCTCCATAGATTTGGTCACACAACATATTTCTGTGAGGCCCTCCATGTCTGTCGAGATTTTCGTTAGTACTGCATAAATGTCTGAGATATCCCGACCTACGTCATGAAGCTCGCTGTCACTATCGACTGGACCTCTGCCATCTTGATCCTGCAAAGAACGTAAGTGCTTCTTAATGTCCCCCCAGGCCGACGATTTAAAAATTTTCAACATCCTGCACTCCCAGCACAGTTTAACAAACAAAACTATTACAGTTCTCACCGGTTAATATTGCTTAAAACGATAATCGTTGCAAAGTTTAAGCGGAGCTTGCCTCTAAGCAACCAACCCTCACACAGCATCACGTGGCTCCCAGTCCCACACCCAGACCTTTTGTCTTTTTGTCCAATTTTGAAATACATTTTTTGCTTCAAATCAAAGTTTGTAATGTTGTGATTCATCTCAGAGCTGGCTGGTTCATAGCTTGGAACTCTTTTATGAAGTTCTAAATGAAATCCGAATTGGAAAAAAATGTAATTGTATGCATTACATGAGAAATGTAACATCTCTTATTTAAACTACAGCTGGCAAGTTCAATACATTTCCTTGAATCGGTTCAAATTGTCCATTTAGGTGAATTGGTCCAAACTCTGATTCAATTTGTATGCATCATCTCTCAGAAATGTTCATGGAAGTCCCTGAGTTGTCTATTTATTAGAATGTTTTACTAAATATGTACTTCTGTTTATTGCTATATATGGTCATATTGGTGCATATAAATAAAAGCAAATGCATACAAATGAAAATACTGTGATATCATTTTTTTTTTTTTTTTTTTTTTTTTTTTTGGGGGGGGGTATATCTCCTAGCCTTAGTAATCAACAGCATACCACAGATGCTGTCGATAAAGCAAAAGATTTAACCCAGAATATTCATTTAAGCATGTGTGGAGGGTACACCATAAGTGTGTATTCAACATAGTTTTTTTATACTGTGCCAGTAAATATGCACAACAGTGTCTGCAAACATACAGATGTGGCCACTGTGAGTCTAATTCACCTGCAGGAAAAGAACAGGCCTGACATCAATAGACTTCACGCTTTGAAATTGATTAGCTATACTGCTGGATTAGTCTCTGTTTCACTGGATATTAAAACTTTGAGGCTTCCATGCAGTTTGTACCAACCTGAAATGCCCATAATTCCATTCACAGGGACAGAGTTGGATTTGTTGATCAAAGGACTGAAATTATCTGAGTGATCAGCATTGGACACTCTTCAGAGCTCAGTTTTCACCTTGACATGTACAGAATTGTCTTTGTGTCTTTCCTACAGGGAGTTTGAGCATTTACTGGAATGAATTATTCATGAGCATATACACCCCTTGTTTACCTGTGTTTGTGGAGTTCTGGGGTTTGAGTCTGGATTGCATTTAAGCCTTACGTAACAACAGTTGATGCTGCACTAATTTTCTGTCCCAGGTTTAAATCTGATGACTATGGTGCAACAAAAGTTAATTCAACCATGTTTTAATGCGTTTCACAGATGGGGTTTGGGGTGTGTGTGTTTGTGTGTCTGGGGGGGGGTTCAACTTCCATCACCAGAAAAATTCTATTTTACAGTTTAATTGAATTATCTAAAGTGGAAAAAGTTGATACTTAACAATAATTAACTTTTAGACCATTTAGTATGAGCTAAATTTTTTAACTTAAATTGTAATTTTTGAGGATATTCAACTTGTTTGGAGTTACAATAGTAACAGTGGCGGCTGGTTCTTATCAAAAGTGGGGAACGTTTTTGGTATCTGCAACGTTGCTCCCAAATGCTGCTCAAATGGGGACATTACTAAGTTAAAATAATTAACAAAGATCAAAATAGTTTTTTCATCAAAACTGGCAAAATATCAGATTATGAAAGCTGAAATAAAAGTGAAAAGTCTGAGTATTTTCAAGTCGCAAACACTCTGTACTCGGTGGCGGTGCTTTTACATTGCTATTATTTTTGCATTTATTGCAAACTCCCGCCCATTTAGGAGCTCGACCATTCATCATACAGAGAAGCCAGGCTTCCAGCAGAGACAACAATATTAAAGACATAACAAGCAGGTAAAAGTACAGTCACAATCATTTATTTTAAATAAAAATGATACAAAAGCACTATAATTATTACAAACCTTATAGGATTGTGTGAGGAACAGAGTGAAACTGACGATTTTAATTGCTGAAAATCTCCTGCCTCTGTGAAGGCAGCACCATCCAAAACCGGTCACACATCTCATTCAAAAGATACATCTGAATTTGAGCTCATCGTAATCAGTTCAAAATAGGGTTCAAAACAGCATTACTATGAATGCAAACTTTAATACAGTGAAAAAGACACTCTGTTAGCATAACATAAATATATATAAATAAATAAAAATTTCCAACATTCTTTTGAATGTCCATGTACTAAAATAAAATATTTTATGCCATGAGTGTACCTTCATTCACTATTAGGCTACTATTATTTTGAATGGCCATGGAAAATGAAGCAATGTGATAACAATTTTACCTGGTCGCAAAAAGTAGTCCGTTAATTTACCTGATGAACTTTCACCTTTTGCTGACCCTTTATGCTTCGCAGAGCTAATGTGTGCTTCTAAATCACTTGCACCTTTTTTAGCAACTGACACATAAGTGACAGCTTTACGTGTCATACATTCTGCTTCCCATGGATCTCGACCTGGATGAAAGCATGGGAATTTTTGTGCAAATCTTCTGTAAATTTGTACTTTCGTTTGGGCATTGTTTCCACTCAGCTGTCATTTGCTGCTACTGTCAAGCAACTATTTGGCTGTGTCTCGTTTGGAAGGATGCATCCTCCGGAGGTCACATTTGTCGGCCACATACTTCATCGAGGCTGTCTTGTTTCATAAAAGCAAGTAGGACACTTCGAATGCAGCCTTCGAATGTGACCTTCTTTCACAGGAATTCGGAGGATGCACGAGGTGTATCCTTCGTGGGCACTCACTACCCACAATTCTTTGCTTCAACGGAAATGTCTAAAAAAAAATGACGCCAATTTGCCGGTAAATATGATGTTCAAACGCAAGTAATTTTAATTCCCAAGTTGAAGTACCTCAGTAGATGGGTGTAGAGTATATAATATGTATAATTATATTAATATAGAATTAAAATAAAGTATTAGACTAAAAGTACACCTGTAATATCTATTTTATTTTCTCTTTACATCATTATAACTCTCCTAAAATGTACCTCATACATTCCCTTCTAAAGGGACTTTGTTCCCTTCTCACTCAAAGCGCTCGCGCTTGTTAAAGAGTGGCGTGCTGTCATAGCAACCATGTTATGTTCCGTTTCCATTTGTCCTATGAAGGACGTCTTGTTTAAACGAGGCTTGTTTAAAGGAGGACACTCGGTACACTGCAGCCTTCAAAGGACGTGACCTCCAGAGGATGCATCCTTCCAAACGAGACACAGCCTTTGATGCCAAACACAACAGCGCGTCGCGCATTCACGGAGAGATTGACAGGCAGGAATTTGGCCAATAGTTGCTGCAAGACTCTTATAATTGACCAATTGGTGTGCGAGAAGGCGGGACTTACAAAGAGGGGTTAAAGCAATGCAAATATGTGCACGCACACAATTAAGTATTAGACCAGATGCACATCATAATGCAACTAAAGCCGAATCCCGGATACTTTTGCAAATTTAGAAATCCAGGCCGGATGCTTTTTTTAAGGTCCGAAAAAGAGGACATGTCCGGGAAAAAGAGGACGTATGGTCACCCTATTGTTGCAGGACCCATCCACAAATATCCCCCTCATTAACGTTGTAAATGCCAGACAAATTGTACCCAAGATTAGTGGATGGGAGAGGCAGGGACTAACCGCAGCCTCGACACTATGCTTTTGTCCTCGAAATTGAATAATGACCGTCACTACAGGGTATTTTGAAAATCCCCGTGCACACACCTTTCTGTGTCAGTCCTTTCCGTTCATCCTTTCCCGGCCTCGCTCAGCCACGCCCACATCACCACACCTTTATTATAGCTCCCTCGCAATAAATTAACCATGGTTTTACTTTAGTAAAATTGTAGCAGACATGACTTTAGTAACCATGGTAAATCTTGTAGTAATGGTTTTCAAATACCATGGTTAAACAATGGTTTATTTAGTAAAACAAGGTTTAATTTTCATAACGGTTAAATGTTTGTTTGTTTTTTCAGCAGTAACATTAGTTTAATTAAGGTAGTAAAACCAGAAGAACCACAAAATTCAAATTGTATCACCACACTTTTTATTGTCTTGTGTGTAATGGTTTCACTACAAGTATCATGGTTAAAATATGGTTACTGCTAAAACCATGGTAAGTTTTGTGGTTATGGTATTGTGGTTATGGGAGGGATAGGGGGGGGGATCATCTTAAGGGGCTCCGTATGTTCCAAAGCTGTATGTTATAAACACAAAAGAAGATAATGCAAAATTGAATTTCAGTCAACCACTCACTTTTATAGAAAAAAAAGATGCAATGAAAGAAAATGGTGACTGAGAATGTCAGTCCCTAATAATAATCTCCTTTTGTGTTCCAAAGAATAAAAATGTCTAAGGTTCAGAACAACATGAGGGTGTGTATATGATGACATCTTTTTAATTTTATGGATGAACTAACTTTTAAAATCTGTAAAATTGACACTACCTTTAAAGAAGCCTGTAATTTATTATTATACATCCATTTGTGAATGCAACAGTGTGAAGGCATTTTTTTCTATAATTGGCTAAGTATTAAGATTTATATATGGCAGAAAAAGTTAACTCCAAAGAATTCTGTATTTGTGAAATATTTTGTATAAATAAAACAATGAGTATCTGAATGTGCTGTGTTTTTAATCAAGAGTACATATACAGGTGCATCTCAATAAATTAGAATGTCATGGAAAAGTTCATTTATTTCAGTAATTCAACTCAAATTGTGAAACTCGTGTATTAAATAAATTCAATGCACACAGACTGAAGTAGTTTAAGTCTTTGGTTCTTTTAATTGTGATGATTTTGGCTCACATTTAACAAAAACCCACCAATTCACTCTCTCAAAAAATTAGAATATGGTGACATGCCAATCAGCTAATCAACTCAAAACACCTGCAAAGGTTTCCTGAGCCTTCAAAATGGTCTCTCAGTTTGGTTCACTAGGCTACACAATCATGGGGAAGACTGCTGATCTGACAGTTGTCCAGAAGACAATCATTGACACCCTTCACAAGGAGGGTAAGCCACAAACATTCATTGCCAATTGGCTGTTCACAGAGTGCTGTATCCAAGCATGTTAACAGAAAGTTGAGTGGAAGGAAAAAGTGTTGAAGAAAAAGATGCACAACCAACCGAGAGAACCGCAGCCTTATGAGGATTGTCAAGCAAAATCGATTCAAGAATTTGGGTGAACTTCACAAGGAATGGACTGAGGCTGGGGTCAAGGCATTAAGAGCCACCACACACAGACGTGTCAAGGAATTTGGCTACAGTTATTGTATTCCTCTTGTTAAGCCACTCCTGAACCACAGACAACGTCAGAGGCGTCTTACCTGGGCTAAGGAGAAGAACTGGACTGTTGCCCAGTGGTCCAAAGTCCTCTTTTCAGATGAGAGCAAGTTTTGCATTTCATTTGGAAACCAAGGTCCTAGAGTCTGGAGGAAGGGTGGAGAAGCTCATAGCCCAAGTTGCTTGAAGTCCAGTGTTAAGTTTCCACAGTCTGTGATGATTTGGGGTGCAATGTCATCTGCTGGTGTTGGTCCATTGTGTTTTTTGAAAACCAAAGTCACTGCACCCGTTTACCAAGGAATTTTGGAGCACTTCATGCTTCCTTCTGCAGACCAGCTTTTTAAAGATGCTGATTTCATTTTCCAGCAAGATTTGGCACCTGCCCACAATGCCAAAAGCACCAAAAGTTGGTTAAATGACCATGGTGTTGGTGTGCTTGACTGGCCAGCAAACTCACCAGACCTGAACCCCATAAAGAATCTATGGGGTATTGTCAAGAGGAAAATGAGAAACAAGAGACCAAAAAATGCAGATGAGCTGAAGGCCACTGTCAAAGAAACCTGGGCTTCCATACCACCTCAGCAGTGCCACAAACTGATCACCTCCATGCCACGCTGAATTGAGGCAGTAATTAAAGCAAAAGGAGTCCCTACAAAGTATTGAGTACATATACAGTACATGAACATACTTTCCAGAAGGCCAACAATTCACTAAAAATGTTTTTTTATTGGTCTTATGATGTATTCTAATTTTTTGAGATGGTGAATTGGTGGGTTTTTGTTAAATGTGAGCCAAAATCATCACAATTAAAAGAACCAAAGACTTAAACTACTTCAGTCTGTGTGCATTGAATTTATTTAATACACAAGTTTCACAATTTGAGTTGAATTACTGAAATAAATGAACTTTTCCACGACATTCTAATTTATTGAGATGCACCTGTATAGGCTGATTTATTCATTTTTAAGTATTTGGGATTTTAAAAACAAAAGTAGAAAATATGTTGATTCTATGACGTCGTTTCACCCAACTGAAATCAGCATCGATTTAACGTCAGGTAATCAAACCAATTAGATCGTATTTATGTTAGTTTTCAATGGCATGAACAACGTAGATTCAACATGACTTCGATGAGCAAAAATATGCAGAATCAATGTCATTTCAATGCCACGAGAGACATCGATTCTACGTTGATTCTATGTCGGTTTGCTATCTGGGTAATGTCCAATAGGCTAGTGTAGACTCCCAGAGAATCACGGCGTCTGGGTGGGATTAAAAAAATTATGCCTGGAGCTTCTCGTCCAATGAACAACAATTTTGTGCGCCTTGTTTTGAGTGGTACCAGTATCTGACATAGGCTCCCTTTGAAGCACGGCTTCAGTAGGGCATTATAGGCCCCAAAAGTATGTTGCATTAATTAAACAAACTGTACGATTGTGATGTGTGATATCTGACACTTTTATTCACTAAAATATTGAAATTCACAAAATGATATCTTATTAATAAAGATTATTTGTGCATATATTAAACTTGTCATTGCCGCATTTCTTATGAATTGTTAGGGAAAGCCGTGCTTCCCTTGTAGTCTTAAAGCAGTCGCCACTGAATAGTAACCATCTGTACAGCCATCCCCATTCACTTTCATTCTATGGCAAAAAGCAGTGTCAACAATGATAACAGTTTCTCTACTTGTGTTTCACAAAAGAAAAAAGTCTTAACAAGTTTGTAATGACATAAAGGAGTGTAAGCGATGACAGAAGTTACATTTTTTTGAGTGAACTAACCCTTAAAGTTTTCTCAAATTCAGAGTGTTTACTGTGTTACTGGCCCTGTTCATTTTATTATTGTCCTCCTGTTTCAGGCTGTTTTCTGCTGCCAGTGTGGAGGAGATTGTGGAGAACCTTAAGAAAGATGGCTCTGCTTTTGCACAGAAACAGACTAGAGGTATGTTCAGGGACAGTGACTTTCTGAATCTATTAATTAGCAGAGATAGTTCATGCGAGACATATACTGATAATGATGTTCCCATACTGAAAAGTCCTTGGGCTTTTTTTTTTTTTTTTTCAAGTATCATAAATTCAAAATGAATTGCTATGAAACTATACTTTAAATCAAGTGCTTCTCAACTGTTTTTGCTTCAGGACCCAGATCTTTGAGCATTATGTGGCAAACCAACACAACACAACAGTCACAAAAGTGTTATCACACAAAAGTAAACAAAAAATCAAACCTTGAAATGTATTACATTGAACATGAACTGCACAGGCCCAACAACATGTAAAAATATTACCATGACGTTGGCTGAATGTAAAACAATTGAGAGGATGAGTCAGTTGATAGGAACATTTTTAAATGCATTAACAAAAGCAGACATGTAATTTACCAGCCTAACATATGCAACAAACAATGGGCCAGATATTGTATTAATTTTAGCCATACTAAGTGACAGATGAACAAACCTAAACCATTGGTAACTGATGCATTACTACCACCTGTGTATCCCATTCCATGTCTCTGGATAAAGGCAAGTCTTATATTTATTCCAAAAGCCACATGCTAGTGATGTTTTATGAACCTCATAAAAAGCGATAGCAATAGGGAAAACCATGACAAGGTTTATGCTTCTTCTACTGCTGGGTGAAGAGTGATGTTTTCCGGGATATTTGATGAGGCACACAAATTGGCTCCGTATAGCCTCTTATTTGAGGTCCCTGCACACTCTCTGCTGTGTGTAAACATTCATTCTTATTGCGTAATGGGCCCTGAATCGTATTATGCCTCATTATTATTTTAGAGCTATTCTGTTTTCCGTCCCACAACACTACTTTGCCATGCATCACTTTGTTTTAGAGTGAGCTTGAAGAAAGGAAATTGATGTTTGACACTGTTACATTTCATTTTTCAATCTTCTCAGTTGCTGTTGCTCAAATGTGGGGAAATTCTGTTTCCCATGTGCTAATTTTGTGCTTTCATGTCCTAAAGTAATGAAAATACTTTAATGTAGTTTGGCAAGTGGCACTGATATAAACAGAAGAACAGGTTGGTTGCATTGAATTTGTGGTTTATGTTTGGGCAGGTCATGCGAGGTTCTCTCTAACCACGGGGCTGTTCATGGGCCAGCTCATGTGGGGCCTCTTTTTGTCAACAGCACTCTTGGCCATAACCCTTGTTTTATCTCCATGTTCATACCGTATGGCCTTATTTGGACCTTTTCATGCCCCCACCCCAGTTACTGTTACATTTTCAGACTGATCTCACTGTGAAATCGGAACCAGTAGGTTGACTTTTCTTTAGCTATAATCGGTCTGTGCTTACCGAAATTTGAAACACTGCCCCCAGTGGCTAAAGCGGTAAGTGTTGTTGGGTATATGGGCACATGTAAGCTCCATTTTCCAGGTGAAATATCCATGGAGGGACACCAAAAGCAAGTTGTGAAGCGAAATGTTTTCAGCTGTACAGGCTGTAATACAGTGAAGAGGAATGCATATTTTATAAACGGAACCCCCCAACCAAAACCCCAAACCATCAGTGGAGAAAAAATTATGTTAGAGGGGAAAATGCAACCTACGATTTGCACTTATCATTGATTATGCCAGTGTAATTATTTCCTGGTTTCAACACTGGATCATTTCAGATTGGTCTTATTTTAACTATTCCCATTGAGGTTTTTATGAACTTGAAATCTCCATACTGTTCTAAGGTACAGGCCTTATCTTGTGAATTAATCAGCACTGCGTGAAGCTGTGAATGCAAGTTTCCATCCACTGTTCTTCATGTCTTTCAAGGTCAATGAAACAAATTCAAAATCAAATCAAAATAAAACCTGCTCTGGCCTTTCCCTCTCACAGAAATCAGAATGACTTGAATGTGTTTTGACGTTTTGCTGGTGCGGTCAGATTTTTTTACTGTTTTATTTATTTTATGTTTGTTCTTGTAAGAATTCTTTGTTTATAAAATTTGGTGTTTTATATTGAATTTAACAGACTCTGGCCAAAATGTCCCCCACTTCACTGAAGTTAACTTTTAGACAGATTCAAGAAGGAGCAAAAATGAGTCTGCAGGAGGTGCTGGTGATGGAGTATAGACTTAGTCAGGCCTGCATGGTATGTAACTGCTGCTTCTTTCTCTTTCAGTGCAGGGCTGTATCCTTTCTATTACCCAAATCAAATCTGCTTTAAACAGTGTTGGCTCTTTTTGCCAACTATACCAGTTATTAGTGTAGTGGACAAATTTGTGTTATTCATGCCATGGGTTTTTAATCTTGTTTTGCAGAGAGGCCAAGATTTTTATGAGGGAGTTAGAGCTGGTAAGATGGACCTTTTCTTCAAAAAAGAACATTAATAATTAAATTAATACTGAAAAAGAGGGGCCTGGGTAGCTCAGCAAGTAAAGGCGCTGACTACCACACCTGGAGTCGCAAGTTCGAGTGACTCCAGTCAGGCTTCCTAAGCAACCAATTGGCCCGGTTGCTAGAGTGGGTAGAGTCATGTTGGGTTAACCTCCTCGTGGTCGCTATAATGTGGTTCTCGCTCTCGGTGGGGCACGTGGTGAGTTGTGCGTGGATGTCGCGGAGAATAGCGTGAAGCCTCCACACGCGCTAGGTTTCCGCAGTAACACGCTCAACAAGCCGCGTGATAAGATGCGCGGATTGATGGTCTCAGACGCAGAGGCAACTGAGATTCGTTCTCCGCCACACGAATTGAGGCGAGTCACTATGCCACCACGAGGTCTTAGAGTACATTGGGAATTGAGCATTCCAAATTGGGGAGAAAAGGGGAGAAAATCCACCCCCTGGATTTGCTGGGTCTCTGGGGGTTATAGGTATGGTATCATAACTTGTAATATAAAACAATGAGATTTTTATGAAAGAGCAGGCTGCATAGATGAGAATACATATGCATATCAGTTCCCACTTTAAATATACCTTATAAAAATTATATTTCAGTATGTTCAAAGCTCTGTGTTTTTGTTGTGGTGGACATAATATATAATTGAATGGAATGATGATTGAGTGATATTCCTCAGAAGCCTGTTTTTTCAACACGATCACTAGTCTAATTTCTGTCTATTTGAATGTACCTTAACTAATGCTCTGATAAGCATTAATCTAATAATGTTTGTTAAGATTTTAATAAAGGGTATTATATAGTGTTACCTATAAATTCAAAATCATAAGGCCTCATTCTTAGCCACCTCCACTCACCAAACTAATTTTTTCCCTGAACCCCAGAGAAAGGTCATTACATAACTGAAAAATATTTTTCCCTCTCTACTTGCAGTGCTAATCAATAAAGACCAGAGTCCAAAGTGGAAACCTTCCACCCTTTCTGAAGTCTCAGAGCAAACTGTAGAGGAATGCTTCAGCTCACTTGGTGAAAGAGATCTCAAACTTTAAAAACCAAAAATTTACTTTCACAAGCCTCTGAAATGTATTAAAGATGGCTGCATTGTTATTTCTGTCAGCATAGCTAAGAAGTGCAAAAATATCCTGCTGCTTACAGCTTAAGCAAATGTTCCTCTGCTGATCTTTGTGTAGAAATGAACAATGCTGGTTTCTTGTAGAATTTCAGAGGTTTTCTATTTGTCATTACGATGGGAAATGGCATTTACCATGAGCAAAAATAATTTACCCAAAAATACAAATGGTGTCATCATTTACTCATCTTCATGTCATTCCAAAGCCGTATGCTGTTATTTAATTTTTTTTAACTTGGAACAGAACTTTTAAAGAATATTCACACAGCTCATTTCCATACTACATTAGTTCATAGTGACAACAGCTGTCAAGTTCCAAAAAGGACGAAAAGCACAGTAAAAGTAGTCAATATGACTTGTGCCCTATATTCCAAGTTTTCTGGAGCCATAAGATATCTTTGTTAAAGGAACAGACCAAAATTTCAGTTTTTTACTGTAAATCTTCCCCTCCACTGCACATCTCAAATTTCATTTTCCAACTACCACATTGCGTTCGATTACATCACATGTGAGAACCGATAGTGTTTTAGTGTCAGTAACGTCAAACCAATTTTTTCTTCTGAAAGTAAGTGCTGAAGGCAAGATTATCAGTGAATAACCATTTAATTTTCTTTATGTTCCTTGCACAAAGTTGTCACATAGCTTCAGAAGACTTGGAATATAGTGCACAAGTTGTATTGAATGCTTTTTCTGTGCTTTTACTGTTTTTTTTTTTCCTTTTTGGAGCTTGACAGCAATGGTCCCTATGAACTTTTTTTTGTCTAAAAAAGAGCCGTCTAAAGATTCTTTCAATTTCTCCTTTTGTGTTCCATAGGGAAAAAAACAATGACAGAATTTACATTTTTGGGCAAATTGTTATTTTAAGACATTGTGACCTTATAGCACTCTTTTCAGCGTAAGGTGCTGTGAATCATATTGTGCATACTTCACATTTAGAGGTGGCTTTTTCCTCCATACTGTGGAATAATTTGTGTAAATCCTGTGGAAAGACAATGGCAGACACAAATTGTTGCACATGCTGCATCACAATCCGTGATTAACCTTGACAACCCTAACATGAAAATACACTGGCCACGATTCAGTTCAACAGGATTAAAGTATGGCCATGTGGTGCGTGCAGCATGACTGCCATTTACCACAATGCTTACTACACAGTATTAACACAAGCAATTCCACTGGCCTAGATTATTGAGCCATCAAAATAGACCAGAATTATGTGAAAACCATGATGCCTTGACAAATTCAGATAATGTTCTTCTCCTCTGCTTTGCTCATATAAATATGTGGATGTTCTTGGAAAGCTGTGTGACCCATATTTGAGGAAAGGTAATCTACTGTGTTTTTAGTTTTGATAGTAGTTATGAAATATAATGAATTTAAACTTGCCTACAGTGCTTCTCAATAAAAGTTATTGTTAATAAATCGTGATGAAATTATACAGTTTGTCTAGTTTTTATACTTGTGGAATTTTTAGTGTAAACAGTGTGTTCTGCATTTGTTAATTAGTAATTAACTAATTGATTCACTCAATTACACTCAAATTACATAGCAGACCAGTTAATCTTCTAATCAAATTAATCTAAGTACTATTGCTTCAGCCTGATCTCATGAAAATTACAAGACTTAAGGCAACATTTTTGCAACATGACATTACGTAGGTCATGACCGGTATCGTGGCAGTTTGAAGATGAAATATCCTCTGAGTGGTGCTAAAGGGGAGTTAAATGTTCTCCCAAACAGATGAGGTTTTTAAGGTTAATGCCCTATTGAGTTTTAAATTAACAAAACTTACCTCCCTAACCCAAATCTTAAACCTCAACCTTACACTGTCAGAAAAAAAAGTACAAAGGTTCCCAGAGGAACAAAATAAATAATTGTGCCTATAAAGGTCCACTATAAGTCCTTAGGGTACAATTATGAACCTAGACGAGGTTGAAAGGTACACTTTTAAAGTTTTCAGTGTTAAAGGTCCATATTTGTACCTTTGTAACAAAAAAAGTATATAGGCCTATCTAGAATATGTCATAACAAAGTATATTTTATTTATATACCCTTTACACACACACACACACACACACACACACACAAAACTGAATGAAACAAAGTACATAAATAGCCAACAGTATGAATATAAAAAGGACAAAAATAACAAATATTTGCATTTTTATTGAACATGTACACGTAATATTAATATGGTTGTGGTCTCTTTAAGAAAATGTAGCTGGCTCGCGCCTGTCCGTTCAGTCAATCAGTGAGAGAGATTCGCACTTCGCGGACAGCACCAGCATCTCTTTATCTCTCAAGAATGGAGTTAGGGAAAATGTCTACAGCTCACTTAATAAAGGAACTAATTCGGTTAGGTATATAAGTCACGGAAGAGGAGAGGAAGAAATTTGAGGGTGAGTATAAAAGTTACACGCTGAAAGGTCCTTGGAAAATTAAAGTGTTGACCACTATTTAAGCTAGGTATTAAACTCAAGCAAATAGTTAACGGCACATAACCTTGAACGTATAACTAAGGCCAACAGGGGAAAAAAAAAAAATCAGTTCTGGCAATTTCTGTCTCAAATAAAATGACTTTATTCGTCTAATGAGAGAGACGCTGAAACGAAGGGTTTTTTTAATTGCACTTTGATGTTAAGGCGTTTGCTGTTCTAAGTTTTGGCGGGCAAGTGGGCCCCATGACGGTTACGTTTGGTACGCTTATACTTATCTAGACAGTTTAGTATATTTACAACTGTATGTCTTAATATAGGCAATGTATTTCTACTTTATTTCATAGTCTTGCAAAGTGGTTATACAGGTTAGAGAGAGAGTGTATGTGTGTGTGTATCAGTGTGTGAGAGACTGTGTGTGTGTGTGTATCAGTGTGTGAGAGACTGTGTGTGTGTGTGTTTATCAGTGTGTGAGAGACTGTGTGTGTGTGTGTATCAGTGTGTGAGAGACTGTGTATGTGTGTTTATTAGTGTGTGAGAGACTGTGTGTGTGTGTGTGTGTGTATCAGTGTGTGAGAGACTGTGTGTGTGTGTGTGTAAGAGACTGTGTGTGTGTATCAATGTGTGAGAGACTGTGTGTATCAGTGTGTGAGAATGTGTGTATCAGTGTGTGTGTGTGTATGTATGTATCAGTGTGTGTGTGTGGGCAGGTTTAGGTGGGTTACGAGGACTTTTTTTTTTTAAGGTTACAAACTGGTAATTACAAGGGTATTATGCTATAAATGTGGTTTATGAGGACATTTCTAGTGTCCCCATAATTCAAATCACTTAAAAAACATACTAAACAATGTTTTATTGAAAATGTAAAAATGCAGAAAGTTTTTTGTGAGGGTTAGGGGATAGAATCTATAGTTCGTACAGTATAAAAATCATTATGTCAATGGAGATTCCTCATAACGATAGCTGCACCAACATGTGTGTGTATGTGTGTGTGTATGTGTGTGTGTGTGTGTGTGTGTGTGTGTGTGTGTGTGTGTGTGTGTGCGCGTGCGTGTGTATGTGTGAGAGAGAGAGAGAGAGTGTGTGTGTGTGTGTGTGTATGAGTGAGTTTTTGAAATTCCCAAGTTCCCTGTAGATGTTCAGACTAAGCTGGACAGAAAAGAATGCAATATTTCTGCATCAGATCGAATCAAAACCATAAGAACACTGTATGAAAGAATTGCTTAGTTTAAGATGTAAGTATTCTTAATAACGGTGCCAAAGTATTAAAGGTTTACACTAAACTAACTAACATTAAAATATTTTAAATATTTTTACAGGTATCCATCTAATCATTTCCAGTGATACAGTGATATGTGTTGTTCATATGATATAAGGGGAATATACACAGACCAAGGGCCGTTTACAAGCTAAAACAGTCCAAAACGGTTGTAAACAAAGATGTCGTTGGATTTTGATGTGAGAGGAGAAGAGGATGCCATCTTGGGTGGCATGAGGGTGAGTAAACCATAAGAGAATTTTCATTTTTGGGTGAACTTTTCCTTTAATGTAGACTTAGCCTTAGCGTAAACTTATGGGTCATTGAAACTGTATAAATTACATAATTTGACAGGAAATTGCTTATGCTTTTTGTGTCTTTCTTAACTATTTGCAGCGTTATCAAGAAATTGGTTTCCTGTATAAATCTCTTGATGTGTGCTGCTACTTTCGAGAAGGTTTTGGAAACATTGCATCTAGTGTGCTACGCTTGCTCAAGAGAAATCTCCTTTAGCAAAGCTGCACAAGGAGACTAGAGAAGACTCTCTTACTGAAGATCATTCTGGTAAATGATTCTGATTATTGATAATTGATTCCGGTAATTGGCTATTGACCTCAGTCTTTATCCTCTTAATTAATCCTAGTCTTAATTTGGATGGATTCATACATGTTTATATGTGTCTTATGTATTAGTTATTGATTTCAAAGCAGCTCTCCTGATGTTGCCAACCTTGTTCAGGGAAAAAACTTGAATATGGTCCTCTGTTTGTTTATTAATAGTATGTATGTGATAATTAAAACCTATGTTCATGCACATGAAGCAAATTTTTCAGTAATTATTTTTCATACTGTGTGAAATGTGAGGAAGACTGGACTGCCCTCTCACCAGGTGAGGAGGCTGATTACCAGGCACTAGATACATATGTTGTTGATGACAAATTGTTTGTTACTTGGTAACAATTACTTGGTATTCCTGCTGAAGAAAGAAACTGCACTATACTGTAACCCTAAAAAGGTGCAGTACATGTATTAATGTAGCCTTTTTTTCCCCCCTAATTTGGAATGCCCAATTCCCAATGTGCTCTAAGTCCTTGTGGTGGTGTAGGACAAATCTCTCAGTTCCTCGAGTTGTGCGTCTGAGACAGTCAATCCACACATTTTATCATGTGGCTTCATGCTATTCTCTGCAGCATCCACGCACAACTCGCCACATGCCCCACCGAGAGTGAGAACCACATTATAGCGACCACGAGGAGGATAACCCAACGTGACTCTACCCACCCTAGCAACCTGGCCAATTGGTTGCTTGGGAGACCTGGCTGGAGTCATTCAGCATGCCCTGGATTCGAACTTGCAACTCCAGGTGTGGTAGTCAGTGTCTTAACTTGCTGAGCTACCCAGGCCCCCAATGTAGCCTTTTTAATAAGCTGTATGTATGTCAGTGTTAAACATTGGTTTTTATTTTCTGTATGTTTGAGATTTAATTTTGAATTTGACTTTATGGACTTGGATGAATTATATTACAATGTTTGTGTTCTTCACATTTCAACTTAACTCTTACAATGTGTTAATGTTTGTCATTTAATTTTAAATGACTGTTTTATATTGTATTGCATTTTATGTAGTGTATTTGCTGTTTAATATATGTTATAATACTAATTGATCCACACCTGCTGTTGAGAGATGTGCAAAGTTATGAACTTAATGTAGTTCTTTTGTAAAAATAAAATTGAATATCTGTAAACTTGTGTTAGTAAGGTACTTTTTTGCCACCTAAAGGATCAAAATGGCTCTGTCACTGGGGTGGTACCCTAAAGATACAAAGTTGTACCTTTTAATAAGGTCCATTTTTGTACCTTCTACGTAGAGTGCACGATTGTACCTTAGGGTACAAAATTGCCTCTTAAATGGTACAAAGTTATTAGGTACAAATTTGTTCCTCAGTTAGAGGTACCACCCCAGTGATGGGCACTTGTACCCTAAAAGGTACAGTTTTGTTCTTTTTTTTTTCTGAGAGTGTACAGATCGGGTCATAAAAGCAAATGTGAGATGTAAAACGCAATTGCTGAAGCAACTACATCATTGTGTGGTACTTCTATACATACTTCTGGCTAATGTGTCAACTTTCAAACTCTCAGGACGTTTTTTTGCATCGCAAGTGCAACACTATCAGTTGAGCTGCTGCGCAACATGATTGTGCACAAATAATCTTGAAAGTGTAGTTCATTATTAAATGCAAACGTAAAAATGTATTGCTTTAAAATTGATGTCATAAGATAGCATTGTGTGAGGAACAGGGTAAAAAGTGTTTATGAAGTGATAAAATGCCGTTTTACTTGTGATTTGTATGAAAGTGAATAAAAGTCATTGTTGTTGTAGAGCTTACACTGTTGTAGTGTTTATTTTAAAATTGCCATGGTACTGTATGTACAGAACAAGCAACATACAAATTATTTAGCAAAAATTTAGGTGTAGTAACATGATTCTTTAAGACCAGGTTGCATTGCATTAATTTAAGCCCAAAGTATACTTCGGTCAGACAGGACGCGTGACGCAAATCTCGTCATCAGCAGAGTGCTCGAGCACTGAATGCATGCAGCCCGATTTTTCTAACCGTGCGTCTTTAAACACACAGAATGCGAGTTAGTGGGTCCACAAGCTGGCAACACTCACATTTGAGCTGTTGCTGTCACGAAGAAAAGCTAGAAGAAGACGTAGTTGACGGTAAATAACGGGACGAATTTAAAAACAACAACAGTAGATATTCACGTCAAGAGTGCATGTGCGAGGAGGTCAGAAGATACCTGCATTTGTATAACTCGAGTCTGAAGGAATATAAAAACATCTTTATGGGTCTAAACTCCTGAGGAGAAATTGTTTGGCATGTCATAGCAGTCGTAGCACAAATGCGCCAACTGCCTGTGTATGCGCGCACTGTCAAATGGAGTATACTTTGACAGGCTCACGTTCAACTGTCAACAGATGCTGAGCGTTCACGTCAAAATTGAAGTATGCTTTGGGATTTAAATAAACCCTTAACCCTAAGTATTGTGGCTTGAAACTCGCCCTGCACCTTTTGTTCGTCGGACATGGTTTGATTCAGCTACTAAATCGGATATCAGAAGACTACAAAGGACAGTTCCGACTGCTGAGCGGATTATTGGTTGCCCCCTGCCCTCCCTTCAAGAACTGATATAACAGATGTGTATATGTACATACCTGTACGTATATATATATATATATATATATATATATATATATATATATATATATATATATATATATATATATACTGTATATATATAGTCTTATTGTGTATTTCTATATATACTTATATTTTATATTTGGTTTTTATTGACAAATTCCTTGTATGTGTAAGCACACTTGGTAATAAAGCTCATTCTCTAAATGATTGATACCTCAAATCATGTGGTTAGTTGAGAAGAGGTGTGCTATTTCTTTAATGAGTGATTAGATTTACGAATTTCACCTGCATGGCGAGTAATATAAAGCAGTTAATATATCCCATAGACTTGCATTGAAGGAGGGAGACGTTTTACATTTTTAATCTTAACAATTGGCATTCTGATCAAATAATTAGTCAAGAACAATATTGCGGCTGATATTACTTCGAGTTCTTCAATCACACTGGAAAATTGAATGTTACGTTGAGCAGATTGCTTTGTGGGACACTGTATTCCACACTGTATGCTCTATGGTATACTGCACTTTTTTGGCAAATGAAGTAGGTCATCAAGGTATTTCATGCATAGAGAAATTGTGCACACTGTGCACAGTATACATACTATACTGCAGGAATACTAAGTAGCATGGTAGTATGCTATTCTGATCATAGCCTATCATTCAAGCTGTTTGTAAGTCAATCTGCTGCTGTGGTTATTTGATCATGTGTTAGAATTACAATATTAGAAGGAAATGACAAAAGACAACAGCTGTGGCATTGAGGAAGGCAATGATTTATTGGCGTAACAGTTTTCACCTTTTTACGGTTACAGAACTGTCTTTAGAACATGTACAGAACACTTCTTTCTGAAATATACACTGAAATCTAAAATTTGACAATTTGGTCAAAATCATCAGCACCTCATTAAACATTTATGAGATGATTGGAGACCATACAAGAAATACATAGTGTGCAAGCTGGTAGAGTGTAGTATGAATGCACTTTTATTATGTTATATGATATTGTTTTGTATACATTTCATTAGTTTGAAACTGAAAAGAAATGGTAACACCATCAGCGTTAAGAACATAATGCTTGCTGAAAACAGGGCAGCAATATTCAAAACATACTTCATCTGACTGGGTAGTTCATCTTAAAATATCGCTTAGTAAGTTCTAGTTCTACTAGATCTAGTATAAAAGTGAGAGATTAAAGTGAAATTAAGAGATAATTTTACTGAAGTTTAACTCTTAGCATATACAGTCGTGTATGTGATGAAAGCCCTAATTTAAAATGCAGCTTTAAATCCACATAAGAGCTTTCATATCTTAAAGGAATATTCTGGGTTCAGTACAAGTGAAGCTCAGTCGATAGCATTTGTAGCATAATGTTGATTACCACAAAACGTTATTTAGGCTCGTCCCTCCTTTTCTTTAAAAAAAAGTAAAAATCTTGGTTACAACAAGGAACTTACAATGGAAGTGAATGGGGCCAGTACATAAACGTTAACATAATCATTGTTTCAGAAGTGTAGGCAAGACGTAAACAGTATGTGTGTATCATGATTTTAGTGTGATAAAATCACTTACTAACCTTTTCTGTGTCAAGTTAAAGCCAATTTTACACTTTGTTGCCATGATGACGTAACGTTGTAAAGCCTAATACGGCCGTAAAAACATTGATTTAAACAACTTTACAGCTCAAATTATACATGTTTTTAAAAAAGATTTATGTAAGTGCTTTTATAAAATTATAAGCTTCACATTTCTGCCTTTCAACCCTCCAACAACTGGCCCTATTCACTTCCATTTTTTTTTTTTCTTCTTGTTTTTTTAAGGAGGGACAACTCAAAATTATTTTTTGTAGAAATCATCATGATGCCAGAAATACTGTCAATTGAGCTTAACCTGTATTGAACCCGATTAAAGTGCAGCCCTCTCTAAATTGTATTTGCAGCAGAGCGCAACAGTCAGTGACCCACTTTTTCAGTGGCCTTGGTTCCGGAAGCAATTTTCCCATTCATTTTCTCCATAGGGATTTCAAAATAATCTTCAGTACAGAGTTAAAAGTAATGAACCAAACCAACCAGTTTCAAAAAACAAAACGCATCTGAAAACCTGTATAAAAGACATACTTATCCAATGAAGCCTTGTGAATGGTGTAATAGAATAGTACATGACGATTCAATACAAAATTAAACTTCAAATATATAGTATTTTATACTTGTAATCAATTACTTATAGCAAAAATGCCAAATATTAAAATGTATACAAATATTTAAGTAGTCTGAGAGTGTATTTAAGTAGTTGAGGGAGACTGACTCCACATAATTTGCAATGCTTTATGGGGTTTTGGCACGGTTCCTGTTTCCATGGCAACAGCAACTTCTTTGATTAGTGGATCTTGCTTCAGGATTATAGGTAGTGTAGTTCTTTACCAGAAATTCTGTAATTGTTTTTTAAAACAAAACTGAAATGACTGTTTTTGCTTCTCTAGAAGCATATATCATTTCTAAACCTCCTGAGTTCCTGCTTGGTCTGTCTTGAAAGGTTTTATACATTATCACTAAAAATCAATTTCTCTATGGAGAAATTTAGTGGGATTTTTACTTCCAGAACCCTACTGTTGCACTCTATTGATTTGGAAATCATTAAAGGGAATCTGGCTACCTGACTGCGAGGCACAAGATCCACAAGTGCCTGTTGTATAATATACCACCATAAGAGTAATTGTGTTTGTATTACCGCTCATTAAGGACGTTGGCATGTTTGGTCCCTGTCTAAACTTTGTCTGTCTCCTAGTGGGGGTTCGGCAGTCTTTGTAGCATCATGTTATTCTCAGTTGCTTAAGTTCTCCTTCAAAACTTTTTGGCCTTTAAGAATTGCATATTTAAACTACAATATTCTGTATACACAGAAGAATATTTCCCACTTACAAAATCATCTAATGGCTTAATACACACTAACCAATGTGTGCAGAATTTGGGACAGATGTAAGTCATCATTTCAATCCTTCTCTCTGGATTTATATTCTAATGGCATCTAGGAGTATGCTGGATTGCTTGAGTTCTTTTGTATCTCTAAATTTGAGATTCATCTGTCATTAATAAACAACGCCTGGTCATAGTGACCACAAGGTCGTTGATTTTGTTTCACTGGTATTAGAGTCACCAAAGCTGTCACATATAAAAAAAAAGGTTACTGGTGAAGTAATGTACACATATTGATCCCTGGCAGCCGGCACTGGCCCCTTAAAGAGAAACCATGACCCATGAGCAGCAGCTCTCTAAATGGATGAATGGATGGATGGAAAAATGTAATGGGGTACTGTTGGATGTGCTGAGCTACAGTACGTAAACATAAAATTGTAAATAAAATAATAGTGAAGTCTGTAACACTTTACAATAAGGTTTTATACATTAACATACAGTGACAAACTAAAAGTATTCATTAACTTGGTTTATGTTCATTTCTACATACTAATACATTAAAAGTTGTGTATGTTAACATTAGCTAATGCATTATGAATTAACATGAACCAGGGTTGTCATAGTTTATCATTTTTAATTTAGTTTTTATTTCTATTTTATTTTCAGTTGGTCATTCAAATTTATTTTAATAATTGACTGTTAGTTTTAGGTTAGTTTTAATTAGTTTTTTCAGATTTCTCTAGATTCAGTTTAGTTATTTTATATTTTAGTCTAAGTATTAGTATTTTATGGCTACCAAAGCTAAAGTGTTTACTGATATAATTTAACTATGCTTAATGTTGTTACATTTCTTGGGGTATCTTGTGTTAGCGCTATCTATAGCATTTTCATGTCTAATGAAGGCGGATTGCAAATGTTTCAAATTTTATAAAATACTGTGTAACAAAAACTAAAATTAATTCAAGGTCATTTATATTTTAGTTTGTTTCGGAGCTATGAAAATGTATTTTAGTTGGTTTTTGTTTGTTTTTCAACCATGTTAGTTTTTATTTTTATTTCAGTTAATGAAATTGTTTTCATTTCGTTTAACAAAAATAACACTGACATGAAGAAACAATGTATATACAATAGTATATTTAGAAATTAACATCAAACTACACTAATAAATGTTGTAAAAAAAGAAAAATAGGCTAATTGTTCGTTTTAAGTTTATGATACCAAATGCATTAAAAAACACTAATGTATAAGAACCTTATTGTAAAGCATGGCCAGGACTAAGGGTGGGCATTGCCAAACTTCTGTCACCCCCCTCTCGGTCCGATGAAGAGACAAATACTTGCCCACCCTAAAGATCATAATCCCCCCCTAAAGATTGTATCTTAGTACCAGCCCTGTTGTGTCCCCAAGAAGTCTAATAAATGTGCCTGAGATGATTGTCTTTTGGCCGTTGAACATTTGAAAGGTTTTCCAATTAAAGTACTGTGCTTTGAGGGTAAACAAGAGACAGTCTTCTGCTTTGAGAGTTTCATTGCCTTTTGATACAGAAATGTCCCCCTGAATTTGCATTGGATGTTAATATGTACATACTAATAGTATATGCATACTGGTATCAAAAAGGAGTCTTCAGAGAGCTGTTTCAATATGTTAATATGTTAATATTTCAAGTATATGCATACTGGTATCAAAAAGGAGTCTTCAGAGAGCTGTTTCAAACACCAAATGGCGTATCTTTTCATAATTGCATGATGTCTCAACTTGGCATTCTCCACCAGCCTGCATTTGTCCAGTTGAACATCTCATCCATACACTGAGGAGAGTTATGAGTTGGAACAATCCAATCTTTTTCCTTCAGGGACAAACCCTTATGGCACATCATACTCAATGTAGGGGATGTCACTGTACCGGCTATCCACCTCCACCCACTGTTGTACCGCCCGGGCTACAATTTCCTCCGAGAGTCTTTGGGCATAGTCTAACAGCACCGGGTTGTCCCGCACTGGGTCCTCCGTGGAGCCAATCTCTGATAAAACCAGAACCGCTTTCTCTCCTTGTTTTCCTGGCTTGCCATCCACTCTCTCCGTTGAATTAGAGTTCTGAGTGGGCTCATTGTGCTTGGATTTCATGCATCCCATGATATAAATAATATAGCATTGGTTTGAAAGCAGTGAGGAGGAAAGAAGAAATGCAAAGATGGTGTGATGCAAAGGTTATATTCCTTTGGCTGGCTGTTTTTAGGGTTTTGTTTATTCGAGGCTAGGATGCAGACGTTATCCTGTAACAAGTGTAGTTGAGACACTCCAGATGGTCTGCCATGATGTATAGCTTTTTTATAAACACCTCACACTTGCCCTGTGAGGAGAAGATCTGTCAGTGAGTTATTGCCTGTCTTGGCTATGCTAAGTATACATTTTCATTATGACTATGTTTTAAGGTTTCATTGAAAAACATTGGGAATACTACATATAGCCTACAATAAACTATTTAGGCGCAAAAGACGTCCTTTAATGTGCTATATAAATCAATGACAGTCATTGAATACATCGTTTGCACAGCAGCCAGTGACAACCGCCAGTCAATGTATGGAAATCCGAAGTGATCAACAGTTTAATAAAATGTTCATAGGTTAAATCCTGGTTATGTTATAGCTAAGGAGACAAAGTGGTAAATTCAATAGACACATTTGTGTCAAGAGAGCCTCAAGGTCGGGACAAAATGTTATTTCTGGTTTAAAAATTGCCATTGTAATCTACTATTAAAAATACATAGCCTACATACCTGCTCAGAATAAGGACGGTAGGCTGTGAGCTGTAATGATGCATATAAAAAAAAAAAATCAAGCGCGCCGTATTGAAGAAATCATTTCATACAAATCGAAATGCGAAATGTGAGATACATCCGCACTAATCACATGCATACGCTCCCTCTTCTTCTCCATTCTCAGTTATCCCACAGGAAAATGGAATAAGCATGAAGAACTTCCTCTTGTAGAATAAGTCGTGCCAGAATTCAGCATGTGCGTCCGAAGTCCACACACAACATCCAATTTAGTGATGATAACGTTTCGGTTTCATTCCAGTGACAGGACTGCGATTGGGCTCCAGCGCATGCTTTTAGATATCTCTCTGCCCTTTTAGATACTTACATCTATATGACGGATATTGCGGCTGGGAAATTCTCGCTGTTTCTATTCACGGGCACTCTTTGCATGAGTAGTTGTTTGTAAACTGGATAAAATGGGTTATTGCAGCACACGTAGACACAGGTTGTGCCTAAAAGGTTCTTTTTGAAGACAATGTCGCCATCAAGTGGATTACTTTATATATATATAGAGAGAGAGAGAGATTCTTTATATATTATATATAGAGAGTTAAGCAAATATATATATATATATATATATATATATATTTTTTTTTTTTTTTTTTTTTTTTTTTTGCTTAACTCTCAGATACACAGCGTAGCAGAATTGTACGTTTACAGCAATTAAATAAAAAATGAAAATAAAAATGGCATCACAATAATTTGGGGGGGGGGGGGGGGGACTGTATGTTGAATGTCAAAGCTTGCTACAGTCACACAAAATCAACCCTAACAAAAAGTATGCATAAAAATCAAGATTTGATTAGATTCAGAAGCGATATGAGAGGTGTGGGTGAGAAACAGATATTTTCTACAATATTTAAGCCCTTTTTTACTATAAATTCTTCTCCCTGCCCAGTAGGTGGCAATATGCATGAAGAATGTGAATCGGCAAAAACAAAACAAAAAAGAATGTGGAAGTGAAAGTGGGCATTTATAGTAAAAAAAAAAACAAAAAAAAAACAAAAAAGGGACTTAAATATTAATTTGTTTTTCACCTACACCTATCATATTGCTTCTTAGGACATGGATTTATCCATGGGGTTGAATGGATTATTTTTATGCTGCTTTTATGTGCTTTTTGGAGATTCAAAGTTCTGGCCACCATTCGCTTGCACTGAATGGACCTGCAGAGCTGAGATATTCTTCTAAAAATCTGTGTTGTGTTTTGTTCTGCAGAAGAAAGAAAGTCATACATATCTGGGATGAAGTAAGGGTGAGTGAATGATTAGAGAATTTTCATTTTGGGGTGAACTATCCCTTTATGATAAGGCTCAGGTTGCAGGATATTAACATAAGCAACAGACAATTGTGCAAAACTAAATTATGTAAACATAATGGAATAATATAAAGTAATAAAATCAAATAAAAATCTCCTGTATGTAAAACTGTAGGAGAGTATTTTTTTCAAAGTAAATCTAAGTGAACTTATGACAACATATCTGTAAAACTGTGGTTTGTATAGTAGGCTACTATGCACTAATGCAAATTACTGACATGCTTTTAGTTGGAAAGTTGTTCTGATGATTTTATAGGTATAAATAGCTATAGATATAAATATTAATACAAAAAGTATTCACAATCTGTAAACCACCCTGAATGTTCATTGGAAAAAAAACAACAAACACAATTAGTCCAGCCTTTAAACTTGAGCATTTTATATTATGTTATGTACACCTATTATTCTAAAGGCATAACTAGGACTGCTGACCTTCTGTTTCAAGTCTTATCTCTGTTAAGTCTTGCTTCCACAATTTTAAACAGTGATAAATTTATGAGATATTTATTATATCATATACATTAATTTAATTGTGTAATAATCCAACACAATCAGAAATTCTACAGCAAATTTCTTAGTTATAGCTTATTACCTTTTTAAGTTTATTATGCACTGCCAGTCAAAAGTTTAGACACAAGACTTTATTTATTTAACGAAAAGGAAGAGGGGTTTTGCCACCACAAATTTACCATGCTTCCATTTTTGTTATTGCAAAGCTCTGATTACTATTTTGCTTGCATGTTAAAAAAAAAAAAAAAAAAATAGTAGGCATTAGCCTTAATAACAATTAGGCCTTGGTGTGTCCAAATTTTGTACTGGTAGTGTAGCTACTATTTATGTTTATTAACGGCTAAAGTTTCATGAGCGGTTGTTTATTATATTTTGTTTACTATCTATATATGTAGACCTTTTAACACCACTATAAAAAAAAAAAACAACAACAACTATAGATAAATCAGAGGAAAAAAGGACAGGAGCTTCACAGAAGCAGACGTTTCTCTTTTGCCTCAAGATGGCGCTGTGTATCTTACCCACGGATTCTAAAACCACTGAAGCTGCAAACTGTGTTTTCCCTGAGTGCGTGAGACAAAAGAGATAAGTGGTGATTATTCAGTTTATTATATAAAATATGCTGCTTGAAAAGAACAGTGTTTATTTTAACATTAGGTTGCTTAAGGCATACACTTTATGTATATTATATATATATACATATATATATATATATATATATATATATATATATATATATATATATATATATATATATATATATGTATATATATATATTAGTTTTAGAAAAAATTAAGAGACCACTGCAAAATTATCAGTTTCTCTGGATTTACTATTTATAGGTATGTGTTTGAGTAAAATGAACATTTTTGTTTTATTCTATAAAAGGACTGGCAACATTTCTCCCAAAGTCCAAATAAAAATATTGTCATTTAGAGCATTTATTTGCAGAAAATGACAACTGGTCAAAATAACAAAAAAGATGCAGTGTTTTCAGACCTTGAATAATGCAAAGAAAACAAGTTCATATTCATTTTTAAACAACACAATACTAATGTTTTAACTTAGGAACAGTTCAGAAATCAATATTTGGTGGAATAACCCTGATTTTCAATCACAGCTTTCATGTGCCTTGGCATGCTTGTTGGGTGCTGTTGGGTGACTTTATGCCACTCCTGGCACAAAAATTCAAGCAGCTCAACTTTGTCTGATGGCTTGTGGCCATCCATCTTCCTCTTGATCACATTTCAGAAGTTTTCAATGGGGTTCAGGTCTGGAGATTGGGCTGGCCATGACAGGGTCTTGATCCAGTGGTCCTCCATCCACACCTTGATTGACTGGCTGTGTGGCATGGAGCATTGTCCTGCTGGAAAAACCAATCCTCAGAGTTGGGGAACATTGTCAGAGCAGAAGGAAGCAAGTTTTCTTCCAAGATAACCTTGTACGTGGTTTGATTCATGTGTCCTTCACAAAGACGAATCTGCCCGATTCCAGCCTTGCTGAAGCACCCCCAGATCATCACCGATCCTCCAACTGGTCATCTAATAGTTAGACAGAGACCTGGAGAGGCCTTCAAGCCACAGTGTCTCGCACCCACTGTGAAATTTGGTGTAGGATCGGTGATGAACTGGGATATCTTCTGTATTATAGTATTGTGTTGTTTAAAAATGGATATGAACTAGTTTTCTTTGCATTATTCAAGGTCTGAAAACACTGTATCTTTTTTATTATTTTGACTTGTTGTCATTTTCTGCAAATAAATGCTCTAAATTACAATATGTTTAATTGGAATTTGGGAGAAATGTTGTCAGTACTTTATAGAATAAAACAAAAATGTTCATTTTACTCAAACACATACCTATAAATAGTAAATCCAGAGAAACGGATAAATTTGCAGTGGTCTCTTAATTTTTTTTCCAGAGCTGTATATATACTGTATATACAGGGTTGGGGAGTAACGGAATACATGTAACAGGATTACATATTTAAAATCAAAATATAAGTAACTGTATACAATTACTTACCACTACAGTTACAATTTAAATAGTTGGTAATTAGAATACAGTTACATTCAAAAAGTATTTTGATTACTGAAGAGATTACTTTACATTTTATTTTTTTGTCATTTGTTTCATTTAATATTTAGTCCTTTCAGATGGAAAACATTTATACATATATATGATCCAAAGTGCATTTGAACAGCAGTGAAACACTTTCTTATGATGTGTTACATTCATACGAGCAGACAGAGAAGTAAGTTTGGAGCAGAAGAAATAGAAATAGACCTTGTGTAAATTGTCAGCTTTACGCTAAGTTAAAATGCTATTTCTAGCCATTTTACATGTTTCCAGGCACGATCATATTTTTTTTATCAAGACAATTCACGTTGGATCATAATTTCTTTTTTTCTAGTAAGACCTTTGATATTAGGGCAAAAATCTTATTCTTGATAATAATTTTTTTTATTGTTTTCCTCTAAACATATCTAAAAATCCTTAAAACATGACCAATTTGATTGTTTCTACCTTTACAATGACAATATAGAACTTGACTTTATATAGTGCATATCAATGAAAAATAGCATATTTAGTTGCAGAGGTACCTCAAGATTATGCAGGTTACTGTATAGCTTACGTGTGCAAAGAAAACATATGATGAAGAAACCCAACAAAAACCTGTAAAATATCTAAGATCCGAAATATTATTTTCCTTTACACACAAATCAACAGGACAGTTGCAGCTTCGATTTTATTTATTTATTTATTTATTTTATTTTATTTATTTTTTTTATAGAAAATATAATTACGCATGCGGTGTGTATGCACGCACTGAAATACTGTAATGTGCATATACTGTTTATCATATACATGTGCATTATTAATAGTCAAGTTCAGTTCATTCTACTATATATCCTCTAGGATGTGCCATACCTCTTTATGAACTGCGAAAGAAGTTCAGCTCTGTCCGTTAGGTTTATTGTTGCCTGCTCAGCCAATCATTGAATCTGACGACACAATAGAGAGGCCAAAGTTGCGGTATAAAAAGCCTTGCCGAATTTTAAGCATGACATCTCTTTGGCTGGTGCGTGGTGAGGTTTATTTCCATAGCAAAATCAAACCAAATCAAACATCGCAAACATCCACCGTCTTATACCACGTCTTGGAACATGCATTTTACGCAGGTTTTAATTTCTCTAAGTGTTTTAATTGCATATGGTCCAGTGGGTCAAGGAGATATAACGGCGGTGAACCAGCAGCCTTCCACAGTTACGGAGGAAAGCGAGCAGTGTTCCACATGTGAGTTTAGACAACACAGCAAGCTGATGAGACTGCATGCCATCAAGTCCCAAATTCTAAGCAAACTGCGACTCAAACAGGCTCCGAACATCAGCCGAGACGTGGTCAAGCAGCTGTTACCCAAAGCGCCGCCTTTGCAACAACTTCTGGATCAGTACGATGTGCTTGGGGATGACAGCAAGGATGGGACTATGGAAGAGGATGATGAACATGCCACCACAGAGACCATCATGACTATGGCCACAGAGCGTAAGAATCATCCATTTCAAAGATTCATGAATGTAGGCTAATTGTATCCCGTTAAGAATGGACCACCTGAATGGAGAGCCCTAATGCACAGTCTTTACGCCCAAGCCAAGTGCCCTCAGAAGACAGCAATACAGTATAAAATGCACAATTTGGACGTATTCCTCACGTTTCTGTCTCTCTTTTTCATTGTTATTATTATTAATGTTTCGTGTAGCTCCTTTATCAGCCTGCCTGTTACGCTGCGTTTTTACGCACGTTGAACAGCAAACAAAGGCGCCCGAGGGTCGGTCACAAGAAAATGTGTTTTCCCCATTTAAAATGGGTTTACACCTTTTCCACAAGTAAAATTCATATATGCATTTGATTATAAATACATATATTTGATTTTAAATTAACAAACTGTAATAAATTGTGGATAATTGCAAAAATCCATTTTTTTTTTCAATCAACTTTTTACATATAAATGTTTATTTATTTAGTCTCCTTAATATCTGTTTTCATTTTCAGTTTTTTTGGGCTTCGTCAAAATGGATTTTCCAACCGTTATTCTTTTAAAACTTGCAATTTACAGTGTATCAGAATTAATCATCAATGCGTCACTTCACGGACCTATAGGCTATACTTTAACAACCCTTTATAAAACCCTCTGAAAATCAGCAGGTATGACGTGTCGTTTCATTTCAATCTCATTTACTTTCTCTTTTTTCAGCTGACCCCATCGTTCAAGTAGATCGGAAACCGAAGTGTTGTTTTTTCCCCTTCAATCCGAAGATCCAGGCGAACCGGATAGTGAGGGCGCAGCTCTGGGTTCATCTGAGACCGGCGGAGGAGGCGACCACCGTCTTCTTACAGATATCGCGGCTCATGCCCGTTACGGACGGAGGCAGACACATACGAATACGATCCCTGAAGATCGATGTGAAGGCTGGGGTCACGTCTTGGCAGAGTATAGACGTCAAGCAGGTGCTCACGGTGTGGTTAAGACAACCGGAGACCAACTGGGGCATAGAGATTAACGCGTACGATGCGAAAGGAAACGACCTGGCCGTCACCTCAGCGGAGACTGGAGAGGATGGACTGGTCAGTAAATGCAATACCAACCGCTTATATAAATATATATAACAACTACATATATTTAAAAACTTATATATATATATATATATATATATATATATATATATATATATATATATATATATATATATATATATATATATATATATACTATAACTAATAATAGTTTAATAATATTATATTTTAACTTATTTCTATAACATATATATTTTATTAGTGTTAAATAATTTTATTATTATTAATAATATTTGCTTTATCAGTTATTCACATGGTTTATTTGAAAAAAAAAATGTACAAATATGAATACTACACAAATGTATTTATATATATATATATATATATATATATATATATATATATATATATATATATATATATATATATATATATATATATATATATATATATATATATATATATATATATATATATATACAAATGTGTACAAATCTAAACATTTCTACAAATGCACTTTGTACAAGATTTTATTTGCGCATCCATGTATTAGATCCAAGGGCCTTAAAAATGTCTGAAAAGTGTGTGGTGAGAAACACTGGGTCTTTAAAAATTATTAAATTTAAAAAGTGGGGGGTGCTGTGGAAGGAAGATTTTAAGTGCAGTTATAATGATTGCTTCCCCTGGTCAGATCATACCTGTATTGGTCAGTGTCAGCATTTGTTAATGTTAGAAAAACTATGTCATGGTCAGCATGAGAATTCGGAGGTCTTATAAATATGAAAATATGAACAGTAAGTTGAAACACCGTCTCTTTGGGGTTTTTTCTCACAGCTCCCCTTTATGGAGGTCAAAATCTCTGAGGGCCCAAAGCGAATCCGGAGGGACTCTGGACTAGACTGCGATGAGAATTCGTCAGAGTCTCGATGCTGCCGTTACCCTCTCACCGTGGACTTCGAGGACTTTGGCTGGGACTGGATTATTGCTCCGAAACGCTACAAGGCGAATTACTGTTCGGGAGAATGTGACTACATGCACCTGCAGAAGTATCCCCATACCCATTTGGTTAACAAGGCCAACCCGCGAGGCACCGCCGGACCCTGCTGCACCCCCACCAAGATGTCTCCCATCAACATGCTTTACTTCAACGGCAAGGAGCAGATCATCTATGGCAAGATCCCCTCAATGGTAGTAGACCGTTGCGGCTGCTCGTGAACCATTGCCCACACAGGACTCAAACCGTTTCAAAGACCCGGACATCTGATCACACCACCCACCATCCATTAGCAGTGCTTTCCGCAAGACACTGTGCAATAGAAGGACACTCACTCGCTCTCTGGGCACTGCTTCATTTGACTTTGTTTTTTGTCTTCCTTTAAATCAGTATCTCTGCCACAGGAGTCAATGTCACATGGATGTACTGGAATGTCATACTGGTTGGACTTGGGAATGGACACTATTGAAATCTATGACATTACCATTACCGTTTTCACCTTTTCCATATACTCTCATTAGTGCATAATGGATACGCAGACAACGTACAAAAAATTTTATTACACAAACACTCCAAAATCACACCATCATTTAGATCTTTGCTGTAACAGCTGTGTTAAACTACCGGTGAGCTTGTTTAAAAAGAGTATCCAAGAGAAACAGAAAGAGACTCAAGGACTTTAAACAGAGCGTGAAAAACATGCCTGAAAAGTTTTGGTAACCTATATATATATTTTTTGTTTTTTGCAATTTTTGTTGTTTTTCTAATAGGGCAGCGTAGAGAGACAAGAAAGCAGGGGATAGAGATGGGGGAAGGAGATCAGGACATGACCCAGGCCAGAATCAAACCCAGGTCACCCTGAGCCAACAGCTCACATACATGTCCTGGACAAGTGTGCTACTGTCTGCACCACTCGCTCCAACAAGTTTTGATAATCTAAAGCAAACTTCCATGTACATTACAATAAACACAAGACTCGCGATCCGATTTAATCGTTAATTGTAGCTTTTGTCCATTATTCATCTGTTGAACAGCCCTACACACTTGAAGAATTGTTGAAAAATCAGCATTAGCGGACAGAAGGACTTGAAGCAGAGGCACTTTGAATGCAGTCTACACATTGAAATGTGTTAAAAGACAGAGAAATCTGAACTATAAGAATGAATGTTAATTTCACACTAACACTCTGTCTTCAAACCACACACTTTGCACTATGGCAGACCAATAGAAAGGATTGGTTGCTAAAATGTTGTAAAAAAAAAAAAAAAAAAACTGATTTTGATACGTTTGCTAATTGTATTGTATACTTGCCATTGTTTCCATTAACAGTTGCCTTTTTTAACCACTGTTAGTAAATGTATAAGAACACAAATTAGCAAAAAAGAAGTGTACAATATAAATCTATGTATCTGTTCTTCAAATAAAGGTGCTTGCTTTATATGTTTAACTCTGTTATTTCAAACAGGTTTAGAAGTAGGGTTAAAACATTATTTTGGCATTGAGTTTTGGTCATATCATGTGACTCTATGCCTGAATTATGTCACAAATTGAAATGAGAGGAAATAAGTCACAAAATGTTCTTGTGTTGTAAGAAAGATATGCTTCCCTGAATTGATCAAGGGGGAAATACTACTACTGTTTACTAGTATTGGTACTGTGTAAAGGTGGATGAAGGGTGTTTTGTTTAGGACAATCCTTTCCTGATTTTAACTCCTGACCTAATCGTTTGTTTTTCCCATAATGGCAGAGCTGTGGTGTTACATAAAGCCAAATGAACAATTCCGCAGCCTTTACTTCTCGGCTCATTTTCCCTTCACAATAGTTCAGCATGATCGTACAGCAAAGTTTTATAAAAGGGCTTGTGCAGAAATGTTTTGACAGCACAGCTAATTAGACCAAGGCTTATTGGAGCCCTCACTTCCGTCCAGAAGAGGGCGAGCTGAGCACTGCCGAGATCTGCTTCCTTGCCTGCTGTGAGTTGGACAGATGCCATGGAAACCAGGTGGGAAGTGCACTGAAATGAACAGAGGGTTGTGGGAGATTAAAAGTCCCTGAGCAATAACACTGCTTTCCAAATTTCGGTCAAGATAATGCACCGTGCAATCAGGATCATGTGCCATATACAATTAAAGTCCAACTTAAGTTCTGAAAAGCCCTAACAGCAATGCATATGAGAGAACATGGAGATCTCAATTAGGGTTTTCACACTTGAAATTGTTAAAGGAATAGTTCCCCCAAAATTGAAAATTCTGTCATTATTTACCTGTAGGGCTTTCTTTCTTCCAGGGAACACAAAAGGAGATGTTACACAGAATGACAGCCTCAGTCACCATTCACTTTCATTGTATGGGAAAAATATGCTAACATACTGCCTAACATGGGGACTAACATTCTGCCTAACATCTTCTTTCGTGTTCCTCAGAAGAATGAAATTAATTTGGGTTTGGAATGAAATGACGATGAGTAAATGATGACAGAACTTTTATTTTCAGGTGAACTATCCCTTTATTCCAGGGTCATACTTAAAGGGATATTTCACCCTAAAATGAAAATCCTCTCATCATTTGTTCAATTTCGTGCCATTCCTGATGTGTATGACTTTTTTTCTTCTGCAGAACACAAATTAAGATTTTTAAAAGAACATTTCAGCTCTGTAGGTCCTCACAATGCAAGTGAATGGTGGCCAGAAATTTTAATCTTTAATAATCATATAAAGTCAGCATAAAAGTAATCCATGCAACTCCAGTGGTTTAATCCATATCTTCTGAAGAGATATGATGGGTGTGGGTGAGAATCAGATCAATATTTAAGTTCTTTTTTACTATAAATCTCCACTTTCACTTCCACATTCTTTTGTTTTGTTTTTGACGATTTGCATTCTTCATGGTCGAGGCTGGTCAAAGGTGGAGAAAAACCTTCATTTATATTCTGCAGAAGAGAGAAAGTTATACACATCTGGGATGGCATGAGGGTAAATGATGAGATCATTTTAATTTTTGGGTGAACTATCCCTTAAACCCTTACTTAACCCTGTGTTAAGTATACTGGCATAGCTTTAGAAGTAGAAAAACATTATTCTGCTATAGCTTTAGGCCATGTCCACAGTTCCTTTTTCATTTGAAAACTCGGTTTTCAGTTTCCTAATCTCATTGTTTTCCAAAGTATGTGATAATGCAGAGCGTTTTCGAAATACTAAATTTTGGGTGGAGGAAAACCCTGTTAGTGTGGATGAGAGGCGTAAACGTAGTGGAACCCTTACGTCAAAAATCTTTCCCGCTTTGGCCACTGGGGGCAGTACTTTGAATTTTGCTAAGCCTAGCCCGAGTTTAGCTCAAGAAAAGTCAACCTACTTTTTCCGAATTCACTGTGAGATTAGTTTTCTCAGTTTCAGTGGTGGTATTGTTACTGTGTGTTGGCTTTTGGTTAATGTACTTCCATATTTATTTTATTTTTTTATTATTTATTTATTTTTGCATATTTACAAGGTGTATAACACTGATGTACATAAGTTGGCTCTGGTTGTCTTAAAGGGATAGTTCACCCAAAAATGAATACTTTTCCATTATTGACTCATCATAAGACTTTCTTCTTCTGTGGAACACAAATGAAGATGTAAATCATAATGACAGCCTCCACTGCCATTCATTTTTACTGCAGTAAATGGTGACTATCTAACAGCTTTATTTGTGTTTGCAAACCTGTATGACTTTCATTCTTCCATGGAACACAAAGGGAGGTATTCGGCAGAATGTTAGGGACTGACATCCTCAGTCACCATTCAATTTCATTGCATCTTTTTTCCATACAGTTGCAGAGAATGGTGACTTAGTCCATCAGTCTCTGACATTCAACCTAACATCTCCTTTTGTGTTCTTCGGAAGAAAGTCATACAGGTTTATACGCAGTCATAAGGCGAGTAAACACAACTTAAGGCGAGTAAATGATTGCATACATTTCATTTTTTGCATAAACTATCCCTTTAACCAGTGTTAAAAGCCCTAATGATTTTTATAACATTTGAAAGTTAGATACGTACACTGATAATCAGGTGCTTCCCTCAGTTATTCATCCTTTCCATGTGCTACATGAAGAAGTTGCTCATGCCATGAATCACGTTCGGCAGAAAAATGATTGATTTGTTTTCTTGTGACTTTCTGCACAGTCCTTTGTGCCAGGTAAAGGCAAGTGCATGATAAATAGGAACAGTAATGACTTCTCTGGCTTGTTATATCTGTCACTCGGGAAAAGTTTTGCTTATCTCCATGGCGTGTCAGTTGCCAGCACATTCCCAGGTTGAACGGAGGAAGTGACTGCGAGAAAATGGGAAGGCAGCGTACCTCCTCAGTGGACTTTAGACTACGGGGGAAAACACATAGCTCATCTCAGCAACCAGGATTCCCCATATCCGCACGAGCTACAGGGGAGCTCGGTAGAGCTGTGCTAGGACAGGAGCGAAGCACCATTTACAAGGGGGAAGAGGGACAGCTGCCAGGTGTGGTTAAACATCTGCATCTTCACACTAACGTGCATGGACTCTGGAACAGGGAACATCTGGGGAAATGCTTGCTTTGAGTAATGAGTTAAAGTTACGGCACTACCATAAGGTATCAGGTTGAATATTGATGGTGAGGTTTAAGACAGGCCACATGATGCATTGTATGCTACTGAGATCTCACCTGGGTCATTGTTACTGTTGAACCCTCAGGTTCAGAGAATAAAAGGTGAAGTGTGTCATTTTTCAATGTTAAAAATACTTTCTCCTATCACATTTTGACCTCAAGCGACCCCGCGTCCTCCTGCATGGACTGTGTGTTTTGTCTTCGCTTTATGCTATGCATGATTTAATTTCAGTTAAACTGACTGATCTCTGTTCAGAACACACTGGTCTGCCATAAAAGGGTTAAACTTTTGACATGCCGAGTCATGTGTCAAAACAACATGGCACCGATATCAGCGGAGTTTGTCTTTGGGAGAAAAAACGGACTGGTGGACTAAGTCACCATTCTCTGCAATTGTATGGAAAAAAGATGCAATGGAATTGAATGGTGACTGAGGCTGTCAGTCCCTAACATTCTGCCTAACATCTCCCTTTGGGCCAAAAAAAAAAAACATCATCTGGTAGGAAACCACATTAAGTTTTTACATTGAAACCTATTTGAGTCAAAAGACTAGAATCTCTAGTTTCATCCGATATGCCATTTTGAAAAATTCAGTGATTTATTGCAAAACAGCACGCTGTTAAACACAGTGACCACAGACATGGACTAGGGTTATTTTTCCTATAAATCCTATATTCACTGTGGATTATCACATTGAGAATCAGTGGGTTCATCCAAAAGCTGAAAAATGTTGCTTTCAGAGACTTCATGTGGAGTTAGGATAAAAAATAAGGTGCATTTCAAACTGTTCTGAGACCAGTGCAGACAGACAGCACACTGAAGGTTATATCATTCACTAAATAGGGAGCAAGGGAGCATTCTATAGCTTTCCTATGCAGCCAAGTGCATACACTCCTAACATCTGGTCAAAAGTTTCAGGCTGCAGATGATATTTGGACCACTCAATATGGTTGGCAGACATAGGACAATGGTAATCAGTACATCGATTTATAATGCTAAATTTTATTTAAACATGTTTGGCAGTGATTGGATGATGCTGGCCATTACTTTGAATCAGAATTATGCTAATTTCTGATTGGAAAAATGTTTCAGCACAGGCTGTCACTTGTTTGTTTGACAGTGCAAAGAGAGCACATTGAGATTTTGTTGCCAAAGTAGAAAAAACATTGTAACCTAAAAGTCAAACCAAGTCAAATAATTGTAACTGTATATTTTTTTATTTATTTGTTCTTTTCCCAATACACATTGTTCCAAAGCAACTTTGTCCGTAACGTCTCAAAAACATGAATTATCAACACTCCTGGAAACATTTCACAACTTAGTCCTGCTGTCCCCATATGAGGACATACATTTTTAGGAAAACTATTAGCTCTCTTTTTTTGTTTTTTGCATGGATTTTAGGGGCAACTAGTTACAAAACAAAATGCAAAATGGAAAACGCACACAGCAGTCATGCTCGGGTCTCAGGAGGTTAATGTGCAGAGAGAACTATGAGTATACCATTCTGCAGGTTGACTTCCCAGAAAAATGTAAAAGCTGTGGCTCTATCACAACATTGCTCTGTTGTTTGAGCGTCCTGGCCAGCCAAATGTAGCAACATTGTCTCAGTCTATTGCCATATAATGAGACAATTTCAGATTTTAACAGAACAGTTTCTTGCTAAATGTGTTCACACAGACCTTTTAATTAAGATCTTTTAGAAAAGACCACTAATTACAACAAAACACATAAAGTGCATCTTTAGCTACACATTTCATATCAACGACCATCCAGTAATTCCTCTGACTTAAGTCTCACAAACCCTAAGTACACATGACAAATTAAGGATTTGCAGTTCATTAAGTTTTTCTTTTACTAAACAAAACTGTCTGATAGAGTCAAAGGAACTGCATAAAGAGTCATTCATACAATCGGCCCCAAGTTACACTGGTCAGGCGGTATGTTTTGCACTGTAGACTCAAAAGACCTAGCTCATAAGAGCCATTAGTTAGGGAATTGGGCTACACTGGTCACGCTGTTGATTCAAAAGAACCGCTTAAAGAGTCAATTGTTTGAGAATCGGCTGTACTGGTCACACTGTATGTTTTGCGCTGTAGATTCAAAAGAACCGGCTCATAACAGTAATTTGTTCAAGAATCAGGCTACACTGGTCAAGCTGTATGTTTTGCACTACATGAAATGAAATAAATGTTTCTCGGTTCCCAATCCTACATTGGTTTTACAAACAGATATTCCCACCTAAAACTCATGCCATTGGTTGAGCAAATGTTGCAGTTTCAGGCTGGTTGTGAATTCTCAAATAAACAGAAAAATGTTTAGATATAGCCACAGAGCCACTGTTTAGATGTTTAGATGTTTAGATACAGCCACTGGCAGTTACAGACTTGCTTACTCATATTTGTTTCTACATATTAAGTTAAGATAGGAGAAAGTTGGGATACATCTAAAGTGTGAAGCCATGTAAAAATTAGTTTAAGTTCGAGGTTTACGTACAGGTGCTCTCTACATTCACAGGCTAATGTGCCCTTAATGTAAGGGCAAATTATTACTTTGCAATGTAATAATGGCCTCAGTTTCCAAGGGAGATAATATTTAGTCGCAGAGTAAACTTCGGTAGTAGTTACTTGCTCTCATCTAAAGAAAGCTATGAAAAGCAATGAAAGCCATCGGCCTTGAGCAGATGGTGCATGTACGCAGTCACTGACAGCTGGCTGTCAGCGCTCCTGATGGATTTATCCAGCGCATCCACACCTGGCCGTGGCTTCAACACCACTTGTTTTTTCACTTAGCCGAGAAATCGACATCCGTCTCTCTCTAAACTCTATTGACCCTTGTGGAATCAACATTTGATTAATTACATCGTAAAGCTTCCGGACGTCGAGGACGGGAATGTGTCCTGTTTTAGCAATGTGTAACTCAAGATCGCATTTGGGCTGGAATGAGTCATTCAGCAAGTTTTTGTCCATAAGTCTAAGTTCATTTACAAGACACCCTAATGACTGAAGTGGAAAAGGTCTGTGGCTGTAAACCATATGGCCCCAGGAGGCCAATGACTGACAGTGATGGAGGATAGATGCTCCTCTGAGGAGACTGCGAGATGTCTGGATCATTTGGAAAAATGGAAACGTGCCCCCTACTGTGTCATCACGACGCCTGTCAGACAGCTGGATATGCAAGAATGTGAGGTGTTCTGTCATGTGGAGAAGCAGTTTTACGTTGTTTTGCAATCGAGGAAATAATCTTTGTTTCAAAAATGATTTCGCCTTGATAAACTGGAATTTTAGACTACAAGAACTACAAGCACATACTTTTCTATAGAACTGTTTGTCATCAAAATAGTGTAAACTAAAAAAAAATTCAAAGCCTTTGGGCCTGTTTACACCTAGTCACTTTATGTGGCTTGACCGATCAGACTACTATCCGATCCATCCAGCCAGCCAGCCATCTGCTGATTACTTTCAATTGCCAAATACATTTAAATGTAAAGCTAAATACAGGAATATGAGTGTTATGACATGACATCCAAAAGAAGCATCCACATAGATTATCAGACTTACTTGGCTAGAAGAACAAAACAGGTCTGATCCTCAACATCTCCTGGGAACTTAACAAATATAATAGCCTATGTTTATGGCCATACATAAAAATTGTTAATAACACAAACTACACAAAGTTCAGACAGAGAACAAGGAAAGGTAAGCCCCATTCCAGGACATAAATCTTAAGTTTATAAAGTCTCCAAGTACAACATGGAAACCAAAGTCGGTCATTATACAGTGAATGATGCCAAGTACAACAAGCCTCTCACCAAGAGTATTAAGGTGGACAATATGCAATCCACCAATATAAGGCAGCAGCTGTTAGAAATGCACATTTAGAAGAGTGCTTCACCCTCTGAGGTCACTGTCAAAGATTTACGCCATATTGAAACACACTTGATACCAATAAAATAGTAAAATGGGTCATTATAACTCCATCTAGAGCTAAATGGAGCCCTTTTATGAAATTTCCCAAATAAATGGTGATGCAGGTGGGGCTGGGTCAAAACATCCATTATCTGAGTATTGTATTTGTTTAAGCTCTTGCAGGGCCTTAAAAGATATAATTGAGTACTATAAATGTAATCAAAAACTGAAATTCAGACCTACATTTCCAGTCAGAAGATTGGACACAACTACTGATCTCACTGTGCGTTCGGCGTCAGTAGGTTGAATGTTCTTCAGCTGAAATCGGTCTGTGCTTACCAAAATTTGAACCACTACCCCCAGTAGCCAAAGCTGGAAGTGTTTTTGAACGTATGGGCACGTGTGAGCACCATTTTCTGGGTGAAATGTCCACATAGTGGCACCAAAAGCAAGTTGTAATATAAGTTTAATTTTTTGCCGTAAATGATGTAATAAGTCAACAGTTATGCATGTTTCATTAACCCTAACAGCCCAAACCTAAACATTAGGCAGTAAAAATGTAATCTTGCAACCTCCGAAATGCGCCCTTTGCTTATATGAACGCAATTACTTCCTGGTTCCCATGGGAGCAGAACAGGTGTCTCTGCAGCTGCAGTGGCACCACAGGAAAATATTTTTGAAAACAGGTTTGAATTTATGCAAAGATGTCTAATTGGAGATAGTGCTTGTCAGTAACTTGGCAGAATGGAATCGATTTCAGGGTACTGGAACATTTGGTAGCAACATGTCAACTTCCAGGTTGATCATGTTCCTCATTCTTTGTTATTACAATAGACCACATTTTAAATCTATGAAATACCACAAATTAAAGTATAGGAATTACATACTAAGCAAAAATATAAACCAAATCAATACTATATTTAGTTTCTTCAAAGTAGCCACCCTCTGCACACAGCTCTGCACACTCTGGGCATTCTCCCAACTTCACGAGGTGCCACCTGGCATGCTTTTTAAACAGTATTAAAGAAGTTTGCTGGGTACTTGTTGGCTGCAACAATAAAAGAAATAATTTTGTAAAGAAATTCATACGTCAACACAACCTATATTTGTCTACAAAACAAATTTTAAGCATTCAAGCATTTAGGAAAGCTTTTGGACAAAAAGTATATATATTTTTTTTTAATCCCCTGCTGCTAATAAAAGACTCTTTCTAGAGACATTTTCAGAGTGGAGACCTTCTCTTATTTTTGCGAAGCATTCAAATATCAAACGGTATTTAAGATCAAGTGTGTCCAAATGTTTGACTGTTGGTGATATAATGTGGAGACTCATAAATGTGCAGGTGATTTCAGCTCTCAACCAGAAAGATAATATCTATACCCGGGCTGCATGGACATCTGTCTACTGAGCCACAATGTTTCTTAACCTTCGCCTCCTGTTGCAGAGGCACTGGAATGGCATTTGGCACACTCGCTGACCATGATGTGCAGTCTATCTCATGCCAGACCCTCCTACAGTACTCTGCTTCTACCAGTGCCAGCTGCGCAGTCTTTAATTAATGAATACCATTTGACAGCAAGTTGAATAGTCCCTGAATCTACCCCACATTTTGGAGGTTTGCACTTTAAGCACTATGTTTGCTTGAACAGTTAGGGTGTTTGGATTTAGTCTAGTTGTTATTTTCCCCAGTCAAAATGTTACATGTTAAAATATTACAAATTTACATGTCACATGCATGTTAAATTAATGGTTTAACCATAAAGTTGTTTAGCACCTGAGAGGCCCCAAATTCATTTTAATAGCTTGAAAAATATATTTATCATTGACAATCAGGTTGATACAAAATGACTTTTCCTAATCTTATGAGAACTCAACATTTGTTAGCTTCACAACACACTTCAACAAAATGTTACATTCCTTGGAATGAATAGCCTACCCACAATGAATTTTATGGAATTTTATGTATATGTATTTTATGCTTGAACTTAGGTAAGCAACGTAGTATGAAATATCTTCGCATAAGCTTGCGTTTCCGCTCTGCTGCATTCGGATGCGTTTGAATTGGAGTGAATGGAGCGCGAAGTGTAGTGTGACTGCCCCTATGCTGCTTTTCCTCTGAATCTCTTGCCAAATCTTGCAGTTACAATTGAAGATTTAATGGCATCTTTAGAGGATGTTTTTATATTTGGTTCTTGTTGGAGTCATGTAAACCAACAGATGAGGATCTGCTTTTACTGGTGGAAAAAAAATGCGAAGCGAACCCGGAAGCTGATCATACCAGTATGTGTGTATGTGTGTTAAATCTCTGAACACTGACAGAGTCATTTTATAAAAAGCAAACTTTCACCACTTGTTTTTCTGAATAATAACACGTGAAATTATTAAAATGTGATAGCCTATGTAGACTCACATTTTATGTATGTGCATTACCCTCATGCCGTATTGGTTTCTATGTAAGCTCTGGGTGAGTGTAAATGTTTTTACTGTTATTTTTTCATCTTTTTTGTTTTCCATTTTTATGAATGCATATTGTTCATTTATTTTTTCTCCAAAAGAAAAGCATAGTTTGCTGAAGTTATCTTATTTTGAAACTGTTAACATTTGTGAATAAAACCAAATATAAGATTCACTTATATCTTAATGTTTTTAACTTGCATTTTAATTTACGAATAATCGGGTACTTGTTTTTTGTGGGTTAGAGTATTCAACTACAAAATTACTCGAAAATGCCCATCCCTATTAAACAGCCTATACAGTACATGAAAACAGTTTTCACATTCTAAGATACTCTGACTCACGCTCGTAAGATACACTCTTGCCAGTTGATTTGCTTTATTGTATTTTTATGGATAACAGTTATATTTCTGAAAATAATATGCCAAAATATCATGCCAAATGGGTTCTGATTGGGTCGGAGTAATTTTTTAAGAATATGAAGGTAAATTAAGAGATTAATTTCAAAATTACTATTATCATTTCTACACGTATATCAATGGGGTCTCTGTGACCCCAAAATAGAAAGAGTAAAGTCAATCTCAACAGAGCATGGGGGTTAAGGGTACGTTTGGGCAGGTGCAGATTTAACTGCATCCAATAAGCCTCAAAATCTGATAAAATATTATTCTTTCTCCATAATTGCCCTGCATGCACACTCATAAATAGACTTAAACAAAATTAAACAAAATAAAAATACATTTATATTTGTTTTGTGAATACCAGTTCAAATCCTGCACTGTTTTTACACTTAAACCACATATAGAACAACAAACTCGTTCTAATGAGCACACATGTGCTGAACCTGACCGCAGAGCCCATGTGGTAGTGAATTTGATCATGTAACAGCACTGCAACTCGATAGCACGTCTTATGATAATTTTGTATTTAACATAGGGAAAGGTCAAACCACAGCACACGTTTTAGTTTTCACGGCCCTGTGCTGCGACTTCAGCACTCGCTCTAGCATAGCTGCAGGGTATAAATTCTACAGAAAGGCGAAGCTGGGGAGAGGTGAGGCAGGCGTGTGGGGCTCTGAGCACTCTGGGGCCTCATTTCTCACTGACCCTTGTTTGAGACATCAATTAAAGGGTTGCGTGTGCCTGGTGCACACTTAAAACATTCAGGACAGCAGATCAGATCGGGCTATATATTGATAAGCTTTGGCATGAATATCAGGCAGATTAGTTGGGATTAAATGATGAACATGTGACCACTCAGTTGAAAAGGTCACACTCTTCATTTTTCCAGCTGTCACTCAAATTACCCAGCCTTTTTAGTACAATTTTTTTTTTTTTTTCAGAAGACAGGATCAGTTAAGGGATAGTGCATTATAAACCTTAGTACTTCTGATAACATTGGTTATTTTGATAGTTTTTGCCCACTCTCCCTTTCACAGCTTGTGTTCAACCCCCTGTGCACCCCTCTCTGGCTTCATGTACATTAAACTTTGCACATTTATCAGAGTCATCAAGTCCTAAATGAAACTACACATGCTACATAAACCTACACCATGTTATTTTTAGTTCAGTGATGGTTTGAGAAAAGGCTAGATAAAAAGGAACCCACCACCTCCCCCACCTGTTTTAATTTAGTAAACTGAAAGTGACCGCGTCTTGTAGATCTGCCACGTTCTTCCCTGAAGTTCATAACGAACTGTCAAAATCCTGGCGCGTGCCCTATTCAGCTCGCACCACACATTACATCCTCTCTAATGTGGATCACGGGGAAGAAAACAGTTGTGCCCAACTACCCCCTGTGGAGGAGGCGGTAGTGGCACACCTCAGCCCAGCGAGTAACAGGGTATAGAAATCACACCCCATTCGTCCTTCCAAGCCTTGTTGACTGATGTCCGCACTGGTTGGAAGAGCATACTCAGCGGCGGGCCAAGCTGGTTCAGCACTTTACGCGATGGCGGTGGAGTGCTCCAGGTCTTTCAAGTTAAGCTCCTCAAGCAAATGGACGAGCAAAGCTACGATCCAAAGACATTCAAAGAGCTCCGCACCGCTACGGACTTAGTGCTGCGTGCCATGAAAGTCACTGCACAGGCCATTGGCAAGTCAGTGGGCAACCTGGTAGTTCTGGATCGTCACATCTGGCTGACCCTTACGGAAATGCGTGACAAGGAAAAAGCCGCTCTGTTAGATGATCCAGTGTCTCCAGCCGGCCTCTTTCCTGGCTCTGTGGATAAGTTTGCAGAGTGTTACGTCGCAACTCAGCAACAATCACAGGCTATGAGACATTTTATGCCAAAACAGAGTAACATATCACAGCCGGTTCGCTCCTGCTCTGTTGCGAGCCAGCGCCCGGCCAACAGCCCCATGCCCACTGCCTACCAGTGAGGCCATGCAAGCCATGGCCCAAATGGAAGCAGCCGTATCAGCGCCCGCCCAGCGGCGGTGGAAAAAACCCAGCGAGCAAAAGCGTTCCTGATGGGCACACCCCTTTGAAGCAGAATGCAGAGCTCATTGTTCCCTCCAGGTCTGCTCAGAAGAAGACTCGACTGGAGACACACAACATTGTTCCCCATCTCCCCACTGTAGGTTGTCGGGAAAGGAATATTGCTGTTCACAATATTGTTCAAAATGTTGTTTCTGTGTCTCACATTTGTATGAATGCAATAAAAAATGCAATAAATGCAACATAGAATACAGCGCTCGTTGCACATGCACGAGATGCTCACACATTCTCAATAAAGAGCTCTTTTCCCACACATTGTGCACAACCGCTTCCCACTGGCAAGCGGCACAATATATCACACAATGAACAAACCAAACTGCCCTCTGTCTCATTACGCGGACACGTGGCGAGCCCTTACGGGTATTTCAGATTGGGTGCTAAAAACGATCGAACATGGGTAAACAATTCAATTTGCGTGCGTTTCAACGATGTTCTGTCTTACACGGTTTCGTCCGAAGACGCGCCAGTGTTATGAGTCGAAATACACAATCTCCTCGTGAAAAACGCGATAGAGTTTGTTCCAAATTGTCAAACCCAAAAAGGGTTTTACAGCCATTATTTTCTTGTCCCAAAGAAAGACGGTGTGCTTTGGCCAGTCCCAGATCTGAGACATTTGAACTGCGCACTTGCAAAGCGCCCATTCAAAATGATTACTCAGAAAAGTATCTTACCGCATGTCCGCACACACGATTGGTTTGCGTCAATAGATCTGAAAGATGTGTACTTTCATGCCCAAATTGTACGACATCACAGGATATTTTTGAGATTTGCGTCCAAGGGAACAGCGTATCAATTCAAAGTCCTGCCCTTCGGGCTGTCTCTGGCTCCTCGCACATTCACAAAGTGCATCGATGTGGTTCTCACCCCTCTGAAACTGAGCTGCGTGCGCATTTTGAACTACCTTGATGATTGGCTGTTACTGGCACAATCATAGGCTCTGTTATGCCAGCACAGAGAATTACTTCTTCAGCATCTAAACAGCTTGGGCCTCAATGTCAACTGGGTGAAGAGCACACTCTCCCCCAGCCAACAAATCTCCTTTTTGGGAGCCCGCCTCGACTCCCTGAGTGGGCACACGCATCTCACGAGCGAGCATGTTCAGGCCATTCTGCAGTGTCTGTCTCAGTTCAAACTGGGGAGAACACTTCCACTGAAGCTGTTTCAAAAAGCATTGGGGTTTATATTGGCGGCATCCGCGGTCACTCCATTAGGTCTTTTACACATGATACTTCTTCAGTGCTGGCTCAAGTGCTATGTGCCACGATATTCTTGGCGCTGTGGGTGCATGTGTATCACTATATCTTGCTGCTGTATAGCTGCTCTAGCACCTTGGACAGCTCCTGCCTTTTACCAGCGAGGTGTCATGCTGGGGCAGATTTTCAGGTGGAAAGTGGTGACTACGGATGTTTCCAACACAGGTTTGGGGGGTGGTGTGCGATGGACGCCCAGCTTTTGGCACCTGGACAGGTTTGAGGAGGGTGTGGCACATAAACCGCCTAGAGCTATCAGCTGTATTCCTAGCCTTGAAGGCTTTTCAGTCAGGAATAGAAAACTGTCATGTTCTGGTTCGCTCAGACAACATGACAGTTGTGGCGTATATAAAACGCCATGGTGGAATTCATTCACCGCCATTGATGAGACTGACGTGTCACCTCCTCCTGTGGAGTGAGCGTCATCTCCTTTCCTTTAGAGTGACATATGTCCCAGGCCATCTGAATTACGGTGCAGACCTATTGTCATGCCAAGGGGTGATACAGGGGGAATGGAGACTTCATTCTCAAACTGTCCTGAGGATTTGGGAATATTTGGCAAAGCAGAAATCAATCTATCTGCCTCAGCGGAGAATGCCAACTGTGCCCTCTGGTACTCAAAGTCCACGCAATGGCCCACAAATGGCCGCAATGGCTGGCCGGCGCTCATATGCAAAGTCTGAGAGGACAAGGAAACGATTCTATCGGTTGCGCCGAAATGGCCCAATCAGCCATGGTTTCCGGAAATGATAGAGATGTTATACAGCTCACCATGGGACATACCGCTGAGGAGGGATCTCCTCTCTCAGGCGCAAGGCACAATCTGGCATCCCCAGCCCAAGCTGTGGAACCTGCATGCGTGGCCCCTGAACGGAGCATGCTAAACACGCCAGAACTGACACATTCAGTTATGAACACCATTTTACAGGCCAGAGCACCATCCACGAGATGTCTCTACATGCTAAAATGAAATGTATTCACTGATTGGTGTCTTTCACATGGCAAAGACCCAGTAAACTGCCCCAAACATGAAATTCTCATATTTCTTCAAGAGCAATTAGATGCAGGACTCACTCCGTCAACGCTCAAAGTTTATGTGGCAAATATATATGCGTATCACGCACATGAAGCTGGCTGCACTATAGGCAAGCATGATTTAATCATAAAGATCCTTAGTGGAGCAAGACGATTTAATCCACCTTGGCCGGCTACAGTCCCGACTTGGGACCTAACTTTGGTCCTAAAAGCACTCGCAGGGCCCCCCTTCGAGCCTTTGGACTCTGTTGATTTGCGCATACTCTCCATTAAGACCGCACTACTGCTGGCTCTGGCCTCAGTAAAATGGGTCGGTGACTTACATGCACTATCAATTGACAATTCATGTCTGGAGTTTGGCCCTGGTCTTTTAAAAGCCACTGTCAAACCCAGAAAAGGCTATGTGCCAAAGGTTCTAACCACGCCCTTCAGAGTGCAGGTGGTTTACCTTCAAGCATTCTTCCCTCCTCCATTTTATTCGGATGAAGAACAATCCTTGCATTTGTTATGCCCTGTGCGGGCGCTACACGCATACGTTGAGCACACCCGCCAGTTCAGACTGTCTGGTCAGTTCTTTGTGTGCTATGAAGTATGCATGAAAGGAATGCCTGTCTCCAAACAAAGACTTTCTCACTGGAACGTTGATGCGATTGCCCTGGTTTACGAGTCACAGGGTAAGATTTGCCCAATTGGTGTTAAAGCACACTCAACTAGAGGCATGGCCTCCTTATGGGCATGGACGAATGGTGTGTATTTACAAGACATATGTTTTGCAGCAGGATGGTCTTCTCAGAACACATTCGCAAGATTTTACAACCTAGATGTAACGTCTCTCTCTTCACAAGTCCTCTCTGTTTAGAGCGCTTGCTATTTCGTTGTGTGACAAGGAGGAGGGTGTGGCTGGGTCGTGATGGTGCACGGCCGGCACTGAATCAGCTGATCAGCGGGAGACCAAGATAAAGGGGAGATGGAGGCATCAGTTCGAGAGAGAGAGAGAGACGCACGCGGCCGCATTGCATGTGTGTCCTTATGTTTGTTTTATGTTGAGTTTCTGATTAAACTTTATGTTGACTGTTTAGCCAGTTCCTGTCGGTTCGAGCTGGTGTCTGGAAGCTGGCGAGCAAGTTCTTCTCTGTCTCTCCTCTGTCTCTCTGTGTCTCCGCTCGCCCTTTCCCTCTCTCCTGTTTTTGTAGTTCTTCAATATTTTTCAAGACAACATAGAGATGCTGTAATCGATTTCTTTGGAATACCACACATAATATGTCCCTATTACCTGACAGATATCACTGAAATTTATTTAACACTAACCACTCCAACAGCAGATTCCACAGTACACTATCCAATGATATTCTGTTGAATTCTTGAGATATCAAGAATCTCTGATGCAGGCCACGCTTTTTAGCCAATCACAAACACTCCCTGCATATTCAGGTTACATTTCAGAAATGTGTGTGCTGGGGCGTTCAGTGACTAGAGGCAGAGACTATTTAGCAGAGACGGGCCACTTCTATTAAATGGAAGAAATTGGAACGCCCAACCAAGGAGCTTGTGCACAATGGTCAGAACAAAAATTGGCGTTTTCCAGTCAGTGGGCGTTTTCAAACCAGGATGGCTGTTTTTCATACTCAAAATACATTGAGATTCCCTACTTCATTGGATAGTTCAGAAATGCCCATCCCGATTTGAAAACACCCACAGATTGAGAAACGCAATATTGTTCTGCAGAGACCTATACTTCGACTGTGTCTCGTTTCGTAGGCTCTGTGCTAGCTAGGACACGTTCTTTGAAGGCAGCGGTATACCGAGCATCCTCCTTTAAACAAGCCTCGAGACGGCCTTTGTAGGACAAATGGAAACAGAATTTATCATGGTTGACATTACAGCATGCCACTCTTTAACAAGCGCGAGCACTATGAGTGATAAGGGAACAAAGTCCCTTTGGAAGGGAATGTATGAGGTAAATGAGTTATAATGATGTAGAGAGAAAAGAAAATAAATTTTACAGGTATACTTTTAGTCTATAATAATTTATTTTAATTATATATTACTATAATTATACATATTACATACAACCCCAATTCCAAAAAAGTTGGGACAGTATGAAAAATGCTAATAAAAACTACTACACATTATATGATGTTTTACCTTGTGAGTTTCATTGTTGTTGTTTTTCTTTTTTTTTTTTATGTACAGTCATTTCAAATCAGATGATTGCAACATGCTCCAAAAAAGTTGAGACAGGGGAAATTTAAGACTAATAACAATCTGATGAGTTAAAATAACAAGGCAATGTGAAACAGGAGATGTTAAACAGGTGAGGCAATCATGTCATGGTATATAAGGAGCCTCCAAAAACAGTCTAATCCTTCAAGAGCAAGGATCATTCGAGACTTGTCAATTTGCCAACAGATGCTTCAGCAAATAATCCAGCACTTTGAGAACAATTTTCCCCAAAGACAAATTGGAAGGATTTTGGGCATTTCACCCTCTACAGTGCACAATATAGTTAAAAAATTAAAAGAATCTTGTCAAATCTCAGTGCGTAAAGGGGCGAGCCCAGAAATCTCCAAATGAGTGGACCATGGTGAAACAGGGTGGATCTCTATTCTATGCTTAATTTCATCTTGAATATAATGAAGCGCAACCTTTCCTCAGCCTTTATGAGTCAATATTTGCTCATTTACCTAATACTTAGAGTTGCATAATTACATGTACAATAACAATAATTATTTGTTTTTTTGCAATTATTAAGTTTATTATTAGAAAATTACCTTAATAGGTCATATTGATGCAATTGTAATGGGGTTGTCTCTGCGTTGTTTTGAATAAAGCACTCAGTTGACACCATCTCACGCCTTTGGTTGATTTTATTCTGTTTAAACACATTGAAAAGCAGTGGTAAGTCCCAGTAATCATGCTTACGCATGTTCCACCACAATCACTCTCGGCTGGCGCAAATCTTAATCTTTATGTATGAACAATATAGGACAGGTATACAATAAATCTTAATGACCCAACTGGAACCAGTTCCCTACACAGCACCAGCCAATGGGTGGAGAGTGCAGCTTAAAGGTGCAGTATGTAACAATTTACAGGGGCAGTGGTGGCTCAGCAGTTAAGGTGCTGGGTTACTAATCAGAAGGTTGGGGGTTCAAGCCCCAGCACTGCCAAGATGCCACTGTTGGGCCCTTGAGCAAGGCCCTTGACCCTATCTGCTCCAGGGGCACCATATCATGGCTGACCCTGCACTCTGACCCCAGCTTAGTTGGGATATGTGAAAAAAAGAATTTCACTGTACATGTGCATAATGTGTGATAAATAAATAAAAATTAAATTGAACTTAAAAAAAATTTACATTTTCATGTAATATTCACCTTTTTTTTTTTGCCAATGTCTGAACAGATTGTAACACAACTTTAAAAATGAGCCTTCCCGGACTTCCTATGTTGCCTATTAAAGCCTGTAGACTGATTTTCATGTGAAGGGAGCGGGTCGCTTTTGCCAGGAAAATCCAAAGGATGTGACGTTTATGCGCGCTCCCGAGAGCCTTCTACTGAATCCCGTCTGGCTAAGCAGGAACGTGATCGTGGTCGAGTAAAAACTAGAGTGAACTCAAAACTGACCCTGAATTGGCATTCTTCTTATTGGACAGGTAAGCTTACATAACTGCAAAGCATGTGAAATATAGTACCATAAGGACTGATCTGTGTAATTTTAGCTAACTTGATCTTGCCTACTAACGCTGATGAATTGCAAGCTACCTTGCTTCGTAACTTTCAAATAATTTCAACGATTGTTTCTTTATACTAAAAGTCAGGTATACAGGATCAATTTAAGCAAATACGCTGGTTTCATGATTGTAGTACAACACGACATACAAAACATACAATAGTGCAACATAGTGCAGTGCAACAGTAAACTGTCTGGTATAGTTCGGTAGTATGTAGCTGTATGTGTGTATCAGTATGCTATGTTAGCTGATAAGTAGTTTTAGTTTAGTCTCAAAGTTTGTAGTAAGACAATCATAACTGTAATTTTAATTATGCTAGCTCATCTGTCAGCATGATGCCGGTGGATCACGTTCAGTCTCTTTGTATGTTATGTCATTGTTTTGGCTGATGCTCGCTCGCGTCCCGCACGAGCGCGAGCACGAGCAACAGGTAGCTGGCTGCTGTTCACTTAACGGCCACAGGTGTCATTAATAACAAGGTTTCTGAATCTTACATACCGCACCTTTAAATATAATTAAAGGGTCATACACAAAATTAAAGGAGTATTATGTAACATTGACATCAAGCATTTAAAATGTGTACTGCAGTCCAAATTCAAAATATTGGAGAGAGTTGTCTCCCCCGCCCCCTCCTCCCCAGACTCAAAACTCTCACGGGTTGCCAGGTTGAAGACACACAACAGGATCGAGTAAACTGACAATGGCAAGCGACGACACTTACACTGTAAGTTGATCAGCTAATGTATACATTTGCAATGTTTTTATTGTTTGCAAATTATAAACCAGCTCATGTGGATTTTTATATATCTCTGTCAATGTTATCTAGATGTATTGCTGGCTTCCATGGCTGCAACGTGCTGTGTTTGCCCGCTAACTTGTTTCAAATCTGGCAACCCGTGGTGTCGAAATACTATGGGCAGTGGGCGGGATCACACAGGCCAAAACACAAACAGAAATTCCGGCCCGAAACGGACATTTCAAAGTAGAATTTTCTGGCTGTTGTTTTCAGAGAAGCCAGTATTTCAACTTAGCATGTTTCCTAAATCTCAGATAACATTTTATGCTAATTTTATGCTTTAGTACAGTAACTATATTACATATTGCACCTTTAAGTAAAGCAAGTGGAAGCACCTTTCTGACCCTGTTACACAATGAAAAATGAAATGGCCATAGAAATAAATACAATAAATTAAAATAAGAGATATTGCAATAAACATTATTATTAGACACTTTTCAGCCCTCCTGCTTTTCACAGGTGTTGGCTGGATTTCCCGAAGCACTAAGAAGAACGTTAGTAGCACTTAAGTAGTACTTAATCGCTATGGTGCGTTTCCTAAAAGCATCGTTTTCTAAGTAAAAAACATTTGTAAATTAACGAGAACTTTGAACCACTCTTAGCTACTGATGTCTGTCATGTTCTTTGTGCATCTGTTCAGTTTCCAGCCAAAGAAACAATACAGGCTACGTGAGATCCCCTTATTACGATGTGCTGCTCATTGGGTACATTCACGTTACATGCACTCCTTGCGTCACTTTTATTAATCTTTATAAACTGAGCAAACATCTGAAACCCTGTCTTACTAAAGCCGTAATTACATATTTAATTGAATTCGGTAATAGTTAATACATTTCGGCGCCTCGACAAGGTTACAACCAACTTCCATGTTTGTAAGTATTTCCACATTATTTTCATTTTGAGAAGACAAACACCTGGACATATTGGCCAAAGTGATCAGCTCCTTTGGACCGGAGAGCTCCTGTAACAAAGCACTTAAGTTCAACTTTATTACGAGCAATCTAAATGCTGGTTTGGGAAACAGGCGTTACTCCATCGTAAAAAAAATATGTAAAGGCTTAAGTTGCAACATTATCGTAATCGCTGTTTCCCCACAGATTGAATCTTTAAAATCTGACAACTCTCCTTTGGCTTACATTCTGGGCTTCATGGAGCTGCTGCAATGTCACAAAATATTTATTTTGATTAGTAGTCTATGTAAAATAAGAGGTCTGGTGAAAGTGAATCAGATGTTCTATTTAAGAGCTGTCCTATAGAGTTGGGGGATGTTACATTCAAATGGAAGCTAAAGAGTATAAGCACAGAAGAGAAACTTTTTGTTCAAGAACCATTTCTGAGGTTGTAGGCTATAGCTACTGAATTATGATACATATGACAATTCACTTGTCCTCCCAATGTCCTTGCATCCTGAGATGGTCTGAGATCATATTCAGCGTTCTCATAGACGACACTATTCCTGCAAATTGTTCCTAGATTACAAATAGGGAAGAAATAGTGAGAACTCCTCATATGCGCGCATTCTTCCAGATACAGCGCAGCGCCAACATGGCAATAAACCTCTAAATACAGCGAATCAGTGACGCACATCAATGGCTTCTCTTTCATCTGTTTTCCAAAATATGATCAAGTGTGCTTTTTCAAACGCGCGTATTTGTGTCTAACCAGCACACTCTCACGGCGAAATCGTCAGGATTCGTACGACTTTTCTAAATATGGCTAATTCGTATGATATCGTGCAACTGCCTCGTTTGAATTCCAACGACTTTCACTACAGCCAATGAAGTCGCTGGACATCGTTTCCATCTAATACTTGACAATTGCTTGCTTCTGTCACACACAACAGCTTCCTATCATGTTTACACACTCTACTGATTGGTTAAGTTTAGATAAGGGGTTTGGGTATGGGCATAATATTAATAAGTATGTCCTTAACCTCATGCATGGAACTCACACTTACTTCTGCATTAGACATCCGGGAATTTGCACATGGTAGGAGTTTATGCCAACAACATCATGAGACCATATGAAATAGCCAACTGGTAAATTATATACAACTTTTCATGAGATTGGGTTGATTATTATTATTATTATTTTACGTGGGAGTGTAGTAGATGTTTCTGTAGATGGCATGTCAGGGTATGAAATTAGCGGGTAATTTTGCTCGTCATCTACCCGCAGCTGTGTGGTAAGTGACCTTTAAGACTTCTTGAAGTGACAAATGACAAGAAACGCTGTTAGACCAACCCGATCTCATGGCGCAGTGCAGAGAAAATGACTCTGTAAGAAGCCCATTTCAGTTCACCATAGTCATATCAAACTTTTTATTTGAAACAAAAACACATTTTTCTAACTATATTTATAACAGGAAAATGATGGTTATCTTGCATGTGAGCTATTTTGCGTGAGACAAAATGCAGTTTCTTTTTATTTGCAAACTGTTCTTAAATTCCCGCAGTTTTGATTGGGTGGACCAGCCGTCAATCTAGGTGGACTAGTGCCACTCTGGCCCTTATGTGTCCTCGCGCCCAGGGCGAGACGAAAACCACTTCTGAATACCCGTGATCTCTGATCCCTCAGACGTCACTGTCTTAAAAAACATAATTCATCATAGATATCATTAACATGGGCTTGGGATTACTTAAGTAAACCTTTGTTAGTCAACACCACTCGCTGCTGCATCCACAGAAGCAAGTTAAGTCTTTACTATGCAAAGCAGAAGCCCTACATCAACACTGTCCAGGAGCACTGACAACTTCTCTGGGCTCGGTCTCATCTTAGATGGAAAGTAGAATAGTGGAACTGTGTTTTTTGGCCACATTTCAAATAGTTTTTAAAAAACCCAGCCGTCGTGTTCTCCGGGTCAAAGAGGAAAAGGACCATCCAAGCTGTTATCAGCGTCAGGTCCAAAAGCCAGTGTCTGTATGGGCATGAGTAACTCACATCTGTGAGGGCACCATTAATGCAGACAGATATGTACAAATTTTGTAGCAGCATATACTGCCATCCAGCACCGTCTTTTCCAGGGACGTCCCGGCATTTCAGCAGGACAACTTCAAACCACATACTGGATGGATAAGCAGAGAGTGCAGGTGCTAGATTGGCCTGCCTGCAGTCCTGACCATCTTCAATTGAGAATGTGTGGTTCAAGCACACAATACAGCAATGAAGACCCCATACAATTGTGCAGCTGAAGACCTACATAATGGATGAATGGGGCAAAATTCCACTTTTAAACTTAACAAACTTGTATCTTCAGTGCAAAAATGCTGATTAAGGGATGTTAGAGGAAAATGTGATGTTACACAGTGGTAAAAACTCGACTGTCGCAACTTTTTTGGAGTGTGTTGTAATAATCTGATTTGATATCTGGCATCTTCTGCCATTTTACTGTCTTAATCCAACGCTCACTATTTTTTTTCCTCTTCTGGAAAGTCATTCAAACGTAAGAGTAGGGTTTTTCTTTTGGTCTTGGAGCAAATGGGTAAGTTAAAATAATATTTGCTGTGATCTCCCATTCAGTCCCATTTACCGCTGTTGAAGTTTACCCTGCAAACGTTTACTTCCACGTTCCAAAACCCTAATTGTGAAAAAGGTATATTCCCATGAAAGAAGGTCACATTTGAAGGCTGCATTTGGAGTGTCCTACTCGCTTTTCTGAAACGAGACAGCCTCGATGACGTATGCGGCCGACAAATGCAGCTTCCGGAGGACGCAGCCTTCGAAACGAGACATAGCTTTTGTCAACGGATGTAGAAAGGAAGTCCTGCCTTACAGGTAAAAGAGCCAATCACCTTTTAGATACTGACATCGCCTGTCAATCAACTTGAGAATGCGCATGCGCATTAGCTATACAATTCTGGAAAATTTCGATTTTTTAGTGTAATATGAGGTGAAGAAGCACACTTTATGATACCAGTATTTTCTGATTTTAATGCTGATTTAAAATATGTTCTTTGATCGTACTGTAATCTTGATCAACCGTCTTTGAGATTTCGGTGGTCACCTATTCAAGTAGATAGGAGCTGCTCTGTCATGACTGGAAATAGCCTCCCAGGAGCATTCCAAAGATGGCAGACAATGGACTGACTTGCTAGAAAGACTTTGATTGCTGTTAACAATGCACCTGAAACCGCTTGCAGCACCTTAATGTAGCGATTTAATATTTTCTTGTCATCAACAACAAAGCACCACATGGATCCATTTAGGTGGTAACAGTGCTGCATTGGTATCAAACATATTCGAGTCTGTGAACAGTAGAATCTCCGAGTTATCAAAGTAATTTGATAATAAACGAGACGTGAACGCAGCATATATTTAGTCAATCAACACCAATTAATAGTTATAGGCTAGTAAATTTGTTCCTTTTATATTTCTCAATAAAAACATCCTCCAGCATAATAGGCCTATCTCTTCTACTAACCTTAAATTGCCCTTCATTGTTTTGTTTTTTTTGCCAAGGAGTTGTAAAAAGAACAAACATCAAAAGTATATATACATCTTGGAGGTCGGGGTGGGGATGGGGTTGGGTATTGGGAGGGGTAGTGGTGGGGGTTAAATGTTGATTCCATGTATATACACTACCGGTCAAAAGTTTTGAAACACTTGACTGAAATGTTTCTCATGATCTTAAAAATCTTTTGATCTGAAGGCGTATGCTTAAATGTTTGAAATTAGTTTTGTAGGCAAAAATATAATTGTGCCACCATATTAATTTATTTCATTATAAAACTAAAATTTAATTTAAAAAAAAAGTTTTTGAAATTGATGACTTGGACCAAATAATAAAGAAAAGCAGCCAATAAGTGCCCAACATAGATGGGAACTCCTTCAATACTGTTTAAAAAGCATCCCAGGGTGATACCTCAAGAAGTTGGTTGAGAAAATGTCAAGAGTACATGTCTGCAAATTCTAGGCAAAGGGTGACTACTTTGAAGATGCTAAAATATAACACAGTTTTGATTTATTTTGGATTTTGTTTAGTCACAACATAATTCCCATAGTTCCATTTATGTTATTCCATAGTTTTGATGACTATACTATTATTCTAAAATGTGAAGAAGAAAAAAAATTATAATAAAGAATAAGTGTTTCAAAACCTTTGACTGGTAGTGTATGTTTTGCTTTTTGTGTTTTCTGTGTGAATCAATAAAAATGTTAATCACAAAAAAGTATAGATACATGTATTTACATTAACATATGTACAATAGGGAAGAAGAATGAAAAAGAAAAATAAGAGAAACGTGCCAGGTATAAAAGTGTAAAGACATCACTTACAGAAATATTTAAAAAATAAAGCACAGGTTGACAGTTTTTAGAGCTTTGGTGTTTTTTTAAAAAAAAGAGATGGATTGGATGTACTGTTTCATTTCTTTTTCAAAAATAATAAATAAGGGCTTTTGATTACTGAATTTGCTTCTATGAATATGAAATTTGGCAAGCAGCAATAAAAGTTTAATAATTAAATATTCATTATTTTTTGTTTTAGTAATACTGTAAAAACCAAAGAGTACATCTTATTTTTACACATAAAAGTTTTGTTAATATCATTACGGAAATCGGTCCAAAATATTTGTGTATAAGGGCAATCCCAAAAAATTGTATAATTACAAATCAATAAAAAGGGCAGACCACCTAATTTGGAGAAAAAGTAGTTGGGAATGAAATTCTAGATTTAATTTGGATTACACATGAACTGCTTTGTTTAGGGTTAGGTTAGGGTTATCATTCATCGTGCACGTGCAACAGAATCCCAGCGGATGTCATCTTCCTCCCAGCAGTTCCTATCTCCTGATAAGAATGTTTCGCAGTGATGTTCCTTCTTGATTATCATGGCAGACTCACATGCATAGAAAAAAGCCCACCCCCATGAAACTGCCATAGAAATAACCTTATGATCAAGAAAACCTCTCCTTGTGCATAGAAAATTAATCATTTTATGCTTGAACCCTCTGTAACGGCTGCATTTGAATTTGTGAAGTATTCGTGTGCCTCTTGATTACATTTTGAAACTTGAAAAGGTACAGTGGGGTTCCAAATCCTGAGACCATAGTGAAAATTGTTCTACTCTGCATTCTTTTTCAATGTAAATTAAATATAATTATGAACTTTATTATCAGTATAGCAATTTGTGTCGTTTTTTTTGTTTGTTTGTTTGTTTTTGTTTTTTTTACCAATTTACATGAATGTCAGAATTTGTTAGTATTTGGTTTATCCCACTTTTGCTTTAACGACAGCATGCACTCAAACTGGCATGTCCTCCACAAGTTTGTGCAAAATCTAATGATCCATCCCAGCATGATTTTAGAATATTCCAAAGAGCATCATGTGAGCTTCAGTGGAAGCATTAATAAAGTCAACGTCACAAATTTGGTGAACCAGAAATAGTGCATAATCTATATTTCTTCTTCATCAATTTAAATGAAAAAAAATCCCACTTTTTCAACGTAATGCAAGACTTTTGAACTCCACTGTACCTACACTGTATATTTGGCCACCACAAGCAAGTGTTCAAAGAGCTGAGCCAGAATCCCAAAGGAAAGAATGTGAAGGCAATTCAAACATATTGATCTGTTGTTCTTTAAACCTCTTATGTGCAACTTAACGAAAGAGCATCACAATGATGTCTATGTACTGCTTATACAGTATACATCTGTTCATTGACTGCAATTTCCTTTCCAGTGGGTTAATTCTGTGCACAAATCTGTCAAACACAAAAGATGGAGACATTAATTACTTTTTCCTATGGCCTGCATTAAAATGGTGCTGAGGAAATAAGGTGAACGTTCTGGGCCCAGCAACCTGGAGACACCAGAGACCCATTTCAAAGGCTTTTAGGAGCTTAAATGACAATCAAGACAAAACATGTTTTCACACCAGTGATATTTAACACAGAGCACATGTTTCTTGAGTGCCCAAGTTGAGAAGTGCAATGTAATTGTTTTACTGCAGTTGACTGGCAAAATAATGGCCACATGAGGACATGCATCAGAGTAATTTAGCTCTGCTCAAACACTGCATTACAGGTGAAGTCGAAAGCTCCATTAATTACGTCTAACATTTCCTCTCTCATAAACCTACCACTTGGCGCCAGAACTGGTACGAAGGCAGCAATTAAAGGAATAATTCACCCAAAAATAAAAATTCTGTCATTTACTCACCCTCATGTCGTCCCAAACATGTATACGTTTCTCTCTTCCATGGAACATAGTGGAAAAATTTTGAAGACTATGCTGGTCATTCTTTTCCATGCAATTACAGTAAATGGGGACTGGAGCTTTCAAGCTTCAAAAAGGATGCAAAAGCACCATAAATATATCTTAAAGGGTTAGTTCACCCAAAAATGAACATACTCATCATTTACTCACCCACATGCCATCCCAGATGTGTATGACATTCTTTCTTCTGCAGAACACAAATTATGATTTTTAGAAGAATATTTCAGCTCTGTAGGTCCATACAATGCAAGTGAATGGGTGCCAAAATTTTAATGCTCCAAAAATCACATAAAGGCATAATAAAAGCAATCAGTACGACTCCAGTGTTTTAATCCATATCTTCAGAAGTGATATGATAGGTGTGGTTGAGAAACAGATACATTTTTAAGTCTTTCTTACTAGAAATTCTTCTCTCTGCCCAGTGGGGAGTGATTTGCATGAAGAATATGAATCACCAAAAACACAAGAAGAATGTGAAAGTTAAAGTGGAGATTGACTGAGCAGGGAGGAGAATTATAGCAAAAAATGACTTAAATATTGATCCGTTTCTCACCCACACCTATCATATCACTTCTGAAGACATGGATTAAACCACTGGAGTCTTTTGGATCACTTTTATGATGACTTGTGATTTTTGGATCTTCACTTTTTTGGCACCCATTCTCTTGTGTTATATGGACTAAATTGCTGCGATATGCTTCTAAAAATGTTCATTTGAGTTCAGCAGAAGAAAGTCATACACATCTGGGAGTACCCAGTATCATTTTTGGATGAAATATCCCTTTAATGTATCATAATACTTGTGGTCTATATTCCAGGTCTCCTAATGCAATATGATAGTTTTGTGTGAGGAACAGACCAAAATCGAAGTTGTTCACTGATAATCTTTGAGAACTGAATCAGTTTGATTTGTGAATGAATCATTCAGACCGGTTTTGGGAACTGGATCAACTGATTCATTGAAAAGATCCAACCTAAAGAATTATTATTATTATTATTATTTATTTTTTTGCAAATTGGCCATTACATCTCATCAACGTGCTAAGAAAAGCTATGGCAGATGTCAGTGAATAATGACTTAAATTTTGGCCTGTATTCTCACGAATACAGGACACTGAGGAAACTGCAAGCAACAGGTGGTACATTTTTGGCTTTCAGTATAATAGGAATGGAATAAGAATCCATTGAGATACATTTGTATTTTAATTGTTGTGTGTAATCTATGTAATGTGGATCTATATTTTGTTATTCTGCATTTTTTGCTTATTAACAAACTATTGCAGTAACATGTTAGTGGTGGGAGTACAAAGTAATTGATCATTATATTGTTGCAGGACACATCAATGCATGAACAGAAGCTCTGGATTCCATAATGGTGTTTAAAATACAGTTCGTGGAACTGATCAAACACTGGAAAACCACAAACCATATGGCTACAGGCGACCAACTGTTAAAACTTCACAGCATCTGTGCTTTATTTTCAGCTGGTAATTGGAGGTCCCTCACTGCGACTGCACACTTTTTGGCAAACCCCAGAGCCCATCTTTTTCACTTTATGGGCCCCTAGCGCCAGGTTTTCACAATCAGCATTTAAGGTGCTGATTTTGGGGGGAGTGAATTTACAACCACACTGCATTCAATTTTGTGGTTCACTGACATATACTGTGGGGTCAGTAGTTTTAGCTTGTTTTCTCAAGTCAACAAGCCAAACTTTAAAAGTTGGGTACTTGACCTTTCCTTAATTACCAGTAATGGCAAAAGATTTTCCCCACAATAAATAAAGACAAGGTATATTCCTTAGCACCATTGAAAAATGCTATTTAGGTTTTAAAATCTTGATTTGTTATACTCAAAAATTATTTGCTATGCTTTGTCCTCATGAAATCATTCATAAAATTTTTTTTAAAAAATTAAAAAAAATCACCAAGGTCTGTCAAGCTAGATGGTGTGTTATATGTACTGACCTGAGTTATAATTACTGTGACTATTTTGTATACAATGTTCCCACACTATGAAAACTAACATTGAGAAATGTAAATACTGTTTTTCATCTCAATCTACAGAGTGTTGTGTGCATAAATAATCTTAGCTTTCAAAATCTGGTAATGTTTTCCACCGTAAACCTACCTTCACTCAGCAGCTGACCTTGGTCAGGCAAAAGCTGACTGGTTGTAGGAAACAGTGCAGGGCTCCAATTCCTGGACTGAAACCAAATCACCAGCTGATTGCTGTGCTTACTTTAACAAATGCCTAATACATATACTTCTCTTTAATAAACACTAGAAACCCTCAGTATAAAAGAATACTCTCAGTACCAGTACATTATTCAAAACTGTCCTTTTATGTTCCATGGATGAAAGAAAATCTTTGGAAGGTTTGGAACGATGTCAGTAAATGGCAACAATTTTCTTTTGTGAATGCACTACTCCTTTAATCAGCAGTTTTATCTTAAATCTTAAGAAAGAATGAAAACATTTGTTCATCCAGAAAATATATATATATATTTATTCCAAATAACAACCTTCATTCCTCAGTATGGTACATATAGACAAGTCCTTATTGAGAACTAGACATGATCTTGAGAGCCTCCTCCTCTGTTTCAGGAACAGTAACCAGATCTTGATAAAATGGTTTTCCATGAAGACAGACAAGACTGTCCTCTTTCAGTTCCTGTTTCATTCGGCAAAGTGTATTGGTTACATCAGCTCTGGAGAGGTTCACAGGTAACTGTCTAGCTAGTCTTACAGCCTCACTCTAAAAGAAAGAAAGAAAGAGAAAGAAAGGAGGGAGGACGAAGAACAAAAAGAAAGATTAATCTAAAATTGCAGCTAAAAAGATACTAAAAGTACGAAAATATAAATGACAGCATTTGCATGCACAAGAGTATTACAATAATTAATAAGAATTCTGGTTGCACATGCATCATATAAACATGTTCAACAAATTTCAATAATCTGAAGCCAATATTCCGGTTTCTAGAAATCTGAATAAGACACCTGGCATATGCCTGTATTAAAGGAATAGTTCACCCAAAAATGAAAATTTGCTGATAATTTACTCACCCTCAGGCCACCCAAGATGTATATGACCTTTCTTCATCAGAACAGAATTTAAGATTTTTAGGAAAGTATTCCAGGTTTTCAGCTTCATCCAATGCAAGTGAATGGACACCAATTTTTGACAGTCCAAAAAGCATATTTAGGCAGCATCAGAGTAATCCACATGACTACAGTCGATTAAGTAATGTCTTCTGAAGTTAATCAATACCTTTGTATGAAAAATGAATCGCTAATTAAAATGTTTTTAACTTTAAATCAGCGCTTCCGGCAGCTCAATGTAGCTGTTTGAATTGACCTAACTCTCACGTGAAGTACGTTCCTCTAAAGTGAATAATTTTAAATAGCGATTAGTTTTTCACACAAACGTATCGATTCACTTCAGAAGACATTACTTGATCTGCTGGAGTCATGTAGATTACTCTGATGCTGCCTAAATATGCTTTTTGGACCTCAAAAATTGGTGTCCATTCACTTGCATTGGATGAAGCTAAAAACCTGGGATACTTTCCTAAAAATCTTAAATCCTGTTCTGATGAAGAAAGAAAGTCATATACATCTTGGATGGCCTGAGGGTCATCAGCAAATTGTAATTTTTGGGTGAACTATTCCTTTAATTGGTATTTTTGGATCATATAAACACTACAGAATTTCAAATGTAAAAGAATATTCATTTATATTTGCACATGTCCAATTAAAATTAGCTCTGGGAGATACAAGATCCAGACAGCTGTGAAAATGAAGAAACAAGTCGATATGTTTTTGAAGCAAGGATATATTTTTTACAAACATAAATGGAAATAAAATAAATATAAAAAAAATACATATATATAAAAAAGGTGAAACCATAGTAACTGTCTCATGGCTTACATTTTGCAATTCATTGTGCTTGTGTGTTATTGTTAAAGACATGAATAAGAATTAAAGAACTGATTAAATTACTGTGCAAAATTGCTAAAAAATACAGTGGTATGGCAAAATATTCTTTTTCAGAATATAGCCTAAACCAGAATATGAATCTAAAAAATACTGTGTGCATGTAAATGTGGTCATTGTCTCGTTAATAAACTCTCCATTTGCACTCATTTTTAGAAACTCTGATGTGAAACTGGTAATTGAAAAAGCCTGCTCTAAGAAGCCTCTCTCACCTCTAGGTAGTTTGAGACTTTGAGCGGTCTACATTGCTCCGCATTTTTTGCATCCCGGGCCTTTACAGCCTGCAGAATCTCCCTCAGGTCTCCTAGCCCATAGAAAGGCATGCAGTCAGCCATGCCCGTCATTTCAACACGCCTCTCAGTAGACGAGGAACCTGGCCAAGATAAGCAACGAGAAAGGATTAATAAACTCATAGTACAACGTTCTCCAGGAAAAAATAATAAATAAATATTGTGATTTACACGCTGGTTGGAAACCAGTTCAAGCAGGCACTGCACCAAATTACGCTATTACCGTGTCTTTGTGGACTGGAAAGAAAAACCAAGGTGGAGGAGGTTTTCAACAGATGATTTAAAGATGATTGCTCTTCCCTAGACACATCTCAATGAAGAGCTCTGCTCTAGGTGAAATGTACGGAAAGGTCATCAAGGAAGCGCAGGCTAAACAAATTCTCCTTCCCTATGTGATTTAAACAGAGACCCAGACATTAAATATCTGGGTTGATCTACCATGCTTATAAATTGATGGTATTGTTAATGCAGTACATATTGGGGGGGCCTGGGTAGCTCAGCGAGTAAAGACGCTGACTACCACCCCTGGAGTTCGCGAGTTCGAATACCAGGGCGTGCTGAGTGACTCCAGCCAGGTCTCTTAAGCAACCAAATTGACCCGGATGCTAGGGAGGGTAGCGTCACGTGGGGTAACCTCCTCTTGGTCGCCATAATGTGGTTCGCTCTCAGTAGGGCGCGTGGTGAGTTGTGCGTGGATGCCACAGTGGATGGTGTGAAGCCTCCACACACGCTATGTCTCCGCCGTAATGCGCTCAACAAGCCACGTGATAAGATTCGCGGGTTGACGGTCTCAGATGCGGAGGCATCTGAGATTCGTCCTCCGCCACCCGGATTGAGGCGTGTCACTACGCCACCACGAGGACTTAGAGCGCATAGGGAATTGGGCATTCCAAATTGGGGAGAAAAAAAAAAAAAGTAGTACATATTACAGGGTAGACACTCCAACAGCCTAAGTTTACAGGCTCTGTTTTCAAGTGTCAATAAGTTATTAGCTATTTAAGAAAATGTGAGTGCCTCTTGCCAGTGTAAAACTTGCTGCCACAATGCTGGGGTATTCTGAGTGGTTGCTCACTATTTGATACTCTGGTCCCAAGATATTGCTCAGTACCCATCTTTCAAGGCAAGTCTATGGGATCTTCTCACCTTTTTTGCAACATGATCACACAGGAGATCAGCATGTTAGTTCCAGTACCCAAGGATCAGCCACATTATGCCATCTCACTGACAGAGGGCATCTCCTATCAGACATGTTTGCATCGGCTCCAGCTTACCTTTCTCTGTGGTACGACCAAAAGTGCGTCGCTTCAGCAGCGTGGTACACCCAGGTTCAGATACTGCGTTGAAACCAGGAAGCAATCGTGTTCGCATAATCAGTGACGAGTGCAATCAGAGGTTGCATTTTTTTCTTCTAACATTAAATGTTTACTCCACTTACAGATAGGTTTAGATTTGGGGTTTGGGTTGATGGGTTCAGTTTATAAAACATGCATTCCTCTTCACTGTATTACAGCCTGTACAGCTGAAAACAACTCGCTTCACATCTTTTTTAGGTGCCCATTCTTGGACATTACACTTGGAATATGGAGCTCACACATGCCCATTCACCCAACAACACTTACCGCTTTGACCACTGGGGGCAATGTTTCGAATGTCGGTAAGCACAGACCGATTTTAGCTAAAGAAAAGTCAACCTACTGTTTCCAGTCTCACTATGAGATCAGTCTGCATTTTATTGTCTGTCAGTCTGATTGCTTAGAAAAGCACAAGCAATGCAGGAAGAGTTATGCACTAAAGGAATATTCTGGGTTGAATAAAAGTTAAGATCAATCAACAGCATTTGTGGCAAAATGTCGATTACCACAAAAATTAATTTCAGCTTGTCCCTCATTTTATTAAGGTATAAAAATCGAGGTTACAGTGTGGCACTTACAATGGAAGTGAACAGGACCCATTTTTGGAGGGTTTAGAGGCAGAAATGTGAAGCTAATAATTTTATTAAAACACTTGCATTACATTTTCTGTTAAATTTCATGTAAGATTTTAGCTGTAAAGTTGTTTAAATAAAGTTTTTGGGTCGCCTTAAGGTTTATGGTGTTACGTCGTCATAGCAAAAAATAAATAAAATTGGATGTAACTTTTCATAAAATAGGTTAGCAAGCTATTACATCATACTAAAATCATGTTAACACGCACGTTGTTAATGTCTTGTGGCTATACTTCTGAAACAGTGAGTATTTTAAGTAGAGTGAGTTTATAGATTGGCCCCCATTCACTTCCATTAAGTGCACCATTGTAACCCAGATGGGTTACAAATAAGATTTAAGGGACAAATCAATATTAATATTTGTGGTAATCAAAATTATGCCACAAATGCTGTTGATTGAGCTTAACTTGTATTGAACCCAGCATACTCCTTTTAGGGTTTTGTTTAAATCCCTCACCCTAAGAATGACCAATAATAATGTTGATGCTTGCCTTAGCAAGCACCACTAATTAATTTTGAACCTGATGAACCAGAAAACTAAAAATTTCCTTGTGGAATGCCCATTTTGTTTTACAATAAGTGCTCTTGAAAGGGATAGAAATCTGGTGAAAGTCTTAGGCAAATTCATGGAATTTGACTCAAGAAGCCAGTGCTTTCGTAAAGGGCAGTGTTTCTCCATAGAACCACACTGAAGTGCAAATCCACTGTGCTGGCAAAAGCTCGGGCAGTGAGCCAGCATCGACCATGATGACCCTTACCAGTGCCAACACAATACTTACTAGAACAGGGCTGAGTGGGGAGTGCATTCCCTAACCAAGAGGCAAAATAAGGTCAAATGAGGACTAAGATGGCAGCCTCCTTAAAAGAGAACAACACTACCATGTAAAATGGCAATTCACCAGGACTTGCATGTTTCTCTGTAGTAATGGGACATTTATAAAAATGTGCCATGGCATAATTCATTATTCAATTTACATGCAATTAAAAAAATGGTCTGGGATGCTGATTGGTCAATACAGCATTCCAGCATTGCTAAAATATAGTACAATATACAGTGACAACTATTAAGAAAAACACTTGTTCACTGAGCTACACTGTATATATTACAACCCAAAACCCACAAAACATGTTTTAATGAACGTTTATGTCCTTAGTATTTTTATAATGATATAGCCGTTTTATAAAAGCATAAAGGCACTCGAGACAGTGCTATATTTAGAATATAGTCACAACTAAAGGGGTTGCAAGCACTCTAGTGTGCAATGTGCCTAACAACACCCTTTAGCCCTGACAATATTCCCATTATAGCACAGCTTTTCGCACATTATTGAGTACTTATAACACACAAGAAAGAAGAGTACCATTGTTTTAAAATATTGTTAAATGTAATGTTTTCTGTTTTTATATCATTGGAAAATTAAAGGCACCACAAGAAAAGAAAACATTGAAAGAAAACAAGGTAATTTCACTCTTCACTAATCAGACACAAGCAATTCTGTCAGAAATAATTGACTGTAATCCTGTTATTCAAGCTGTTATGTTTGACATTTCTAAATAATTTGTGAGCTGTGGCATTAACGATGTCCAGTGGGTCCAACCTTTGTTAAATCAAATTGGACAATCTTTGAGACCTTTAAACAGCATGACCCTTGAATTAATAAAGGCATATTTTCTCAAGGTAACCTGGCACAGAAAAAAAAAAAAAAAAACGTGAGTAAAAATATTTCTGAATCTCACCCTCTCCGCAGCACATGATGAGTATGAGGAGTGAAGGTGGGGTGCAAATTCAAACACACTTAAAGCTAAAGTATGCAATTTATACCAGAAGCATTTTTTTTTTTTTTTGTTATACTGGTTGAAAGTCTCTTTGCATCCTGACAGCAATCAATAAATCAAGTGCTCTGATACTAAAAAAAATAACAAAATTCATTATCTGTGGCAGTCACAGGATGGTAAAATGCCCGTCCATAATTTAATTCGGCCCGAATGCAATGATTGGATGGCCTGCCTGCCTGTTTAACTACGTACCTGCCTACCTCCGTGCACTCTGCCCATGCACTCAATGGCATGAGTTGGGGGCAGGACTATCTGTCTGTTTGAACAACTGCAGGCAAGCAGTGTATTTAGAAAGCTGTTTTAAAAACAACGTTTATTTTTGCAATTCCATTCGGTGGCGCTAGTGTCGCAGAAATTACATACTCCAGATTTAATGACCATCTCAAAAGCTCTTACAATGGAAGAAGAGGCTGAGTCATACAGGAAGTGGACCAATCCCTTAGAATTAAGCCCCCTCTTTTTAAAACAAGTTCATATTATTAAGTGTGCCCACACTGAGCTGTGTAGGGAAAAGAAAATGCTGACAAAGCACTTTCCACTTAAGCAATTTGTATAAACAATGACTTCATCACTAGGCGCAGCAGGACTTAACGTCTCTAGGGTAATAGCAAGGATTTAAAAGTTATTAAAAACTAAAATATTTAGATGTTTTGTAATTGTACATTGATAGTTGATTGATATCTTTCAATGCTTTTACGTGTAGTGTGTATTTCCATTCGTTTTGAGAAAATGACCTTTTGCAAATTAATGTGATATCTGTCGCCTGTTGTTCCAAATGAAGTCATACGTGTGTAAGGTTAAAATCTAAGGTTTGACTACACTCTTGGACCATTTCATGGAAAAATTACATTTCATGATTGGCTCCAAAGAACCCCAAGCTGAATAACCATGTCTAAGGTGATGGAACAGTAAGTCTAAATCAAATTCCATGAAACCAATGATTCAGAAAAACCATAATGTAATGTAACAATGCATTCTTTTTACATACGGGTTGAATGACTTTTAGATAATTAAATGTAGTGTTTGACTGATAATATTTTTAAATGGGTGATGGCAGTACCAATATCTACAGTCCAGTGTAGAGGTCGACCGATAGTGAATTTTGTCAATACCGATAACTAAGCCTGTCTGGCACCAACACTCATGCCACGTCGAATTCACTGAGATCACATTTTTTCCCCATTCTGATGGTTAATGTGAACATTAACTGAAGCTCCGGAGCCATATCGGCATGATTTTATGTACTGCACTGCTGCCACACGACTGGCTAATTAGATAATCACATGGATGATTATTGGTGCCAGACGGGCTGGTTAGAGTATTTCTGTAATTGCTGATCTACTGGGATTTTCACACACAACAGTCTCTAGAATTTACTCCAAATGGTGCCAAAAACAAAACAAAAAAACATCCAGTGAGCGGCAGTTCTGCAGAGATTGTTGATGAAAGAGGTCAACAGAGAATGGCCAGATTGGTTCGAACTGACAAAGTCTACGGTAACTCAGATAACCACTCTGTACAACTGTGGTGAGAAGAATAGCATCTCAGAAAGCTATTCTGAGATGCGGGTTGGCACTGTTTTGGTGGCACGAGGGGGACCTACACAATATTGGGCAGGTGGTTTTAATGTTGTGGCTGATGGGTGTGTATATATATATATATTTCACCAGATGAGGTTTAATAAGGAATTTGAAAGGATATGAAGTTGGACACATGATGTATGTGCTTACAGGGCACATGTTCACTAGGGATGTAACGGTTAAAATTTCTCACAGTTCGGTTGTATCATGGTTTAAGGGTCATGCTTTTGGTACGGTATTTGCTTTGTTCAGAAAAAAAATATTACTGCCAAATCCAAAGAATTATCTGTTTGGTAAACACTTCAACAGGTTTGCCCTTAAATAACAACCATTGTTTTAAAACAGTAACCATAGTTTAACAACAGCATTTGCAGTAAAATCATAGTAACCACAAAATAAACATGGTTACTGTCATGGTTACAGTATATAGTAAAATCATGATTACTATATAGAAACTATAGTATTACTGTTATAAAACAATGGATAACTGTTTCAAAACCATGACTTCTGCTCAGAAAACCATGGTGACAGCTGTCATGGTTACTACAATATTACTATAGTAAAACCATGGTTAATTTTCATCAGGGTACAAAAACATTTTCTGTAATTACAAAATCAACATTTTAACTTAATACCTGCACTAATGCACTACATGCATCAACATAAAGTGCACTTCAAACTCATCTTAACATACAGGTGCATCTCAATAAATTAGAATGTCGTGGAAAAGTTCATTTATTTCAGTAATTCAACTCAAATTGTGAAACTTGTGTATTAAATAAATTCAATGCACACAGACTGAAGTAGTTTAAGTCTTTGGTTCTTTTAATTGTGATGATTTTGGCTCACATTTGACAAAAACCCACCAATTCACTATCTCAAAAAATTAGAATATGGTGATATGCCAATCAGCTAATCAACTCAAAACACCTGCAAAGGTTTCCTGAGCCTTCAAAATAGTCTCTCAGTTTGGTTCACTAGGCTACACAATCATGGGGAAGACTGCTGATCTGACAGTTGTCCAGAAGACAATCATTGACACCCTTCACAAGGAGGGTAAGCCACAAACATTCATTGCCAAAGAAACTGGCTGTTAACAGAGTGCTGTATCCAAGCATGTTAACAGAAAGTTGAGTGGAAGGAAAAAGTGTGGAAGAAAAAGATGCACAACCAACCGAGAGAACCACAGCCTTATGAGAATTGTCAAGCAAAATCGATTCAAGAATTTGGGTGAACTTCACAAGGAATGGACTGAGGCTGGGGTCAAGGCATCAAGAGCCACCACACACAGACATGTCAAGGAATTTGGCTACAGTTGTTGTATTCCTCTTGTTAAGCCACTCCTGAACCACAGACAATGTCAGAGGCGTCTTACCTGGGCTAAGGAGAAGAAGAACTGGACTGTTGCCCAGTGTTCCAAAGTCCTCTTTTCAGATGAGAGCAAGTTTTGTATTTCATTTGGAAACCAAGGTCCTAGAGTCTGGAGGAAGGGTGGAGAAGCTCATAGCCCAAGTTGCTTGAAGTCCAGTGTTAGTCTGTGATGATTTGGGGTGCAATGTCATCTGCTGGTGTTGGTCCATTGTGTTTTTTGAAAACCAAAGTCACTGCACCCGTTTCCCAAGAAATTTTGGAGCACTTCATGCTTCCTTCTGCTGGCCAGCTTTTTAAAGATGCTGATTTCATTTTCCAGCAGGATTTGGCACCTGCTCACACTGCCAAAAGCACCAAAAGTTGGTTAAATGACCATGGTGTTGGTGTGCTTGACTGGCCAGCAAACTCACCAGACCTGAACCCCATAGAGAATCTATGGGGTATTGTCAAGAGGAAAATGAGAAACAAGAGACCAAAAAATGCAGATGAACTGAAGGCCACTGTCAAAGAAACCTGGGCTTCCATACCACCTCAGCAGTGCCACAAACTGATCACCTCCATGCCATGCCGAATTGAGGCAGTAATTAAGGCAAAAGGAGCCCCTACCAAGTATTGAGTACATATACAGTAAATGAACATACTTTCCAGAAGGCCAACAATTCACTAAAAATGTTTTTTTAATTGGTCTTATGATGTATTCTAATTTTTTGAGATAGTGAATTGGTCGGTTTTTGTTAAATGTGAGCCAAAATCATCACAATTAAAAGAACCAAAGACTTAAACTACTTCAGTCTGTGTGCATTGAATTTATTTAATACACGAGTTTCACAATTTGAGTTGAATTACTGAAATAAATGAACTTTTCCACGACATTCTAATTTATTGAGATGCACCTGTATATTCAATAATCAGAAGCTGTACATCACTATAGAAGGAATAACCTTGCTATTAAAATGCATATGAGAAGAGATGTTGTGATAATGCTGCTTGAGTATTTTAATCATATATGGAAATCCCACATGAACACCCCAAGCGCTTTAGTTATTGTTTCATGTCTGTCCGAATTAGCACTAAGTGCCAGCTTAAAAATGGGAGTGTGTGCAGTTTCGGCTCACCTGCGGCTCTTTCCCTGGGTGATGTCGACGTAAATTTTTAATCATGTATCAATGTATTACTATTACGGCATCTTAATGCAATTAATCAAAGCGAATTATTGACGCTTGCAATAGATTACAGCCGCGCAAGGAAACAGGAAGAACTTTTTAAATAAACCCTCACACGCATTATTGACATATATTACCAGTATACAGCACCGTGTCGAGCGATGCCTGTTTTGTAAATGTCTTTTGACCATCGCAGTTGTAATTGACTGCAAAAAGAAAATGTTCTCAGAAAGGAGAAACACAGGAGGCTTGTCTATCAGTAACTCGTTTTCTCCACTTGTCATCTTCAACTACACACTACGCTTGCAGAACTGTGATGTCATCAAGTTGACCCACATGAAACACAGGCGGAGCATCCATCTACAAAGCCATACAGGAGCATTAGCAGAGGTTGTAACTGTGCCTGTCTGTTTGACGCTTTGTTTTCTTGTGCTCAAGATGCGTCATTAAACTTGAGGTGAACTGACTGCGGTGCCAATGCTTCCTGAACCGTGGGTGGCGAACCGTACGGTTCGTTTTTTTTACTGAGAACGTTACACCCCTAATGTTCACATAGTCGTTTTTTCTTTGCATGCCCTCGCTTCAATTTAAAACACTAGATTATCTGATCACAATAAGATAAAAGGATAAATATTTGGATAAATAACTTTATAATCATCTAGCGCTGACCACAGATGAACACGGAGGAATAATAATAAATGAAAATTTCGGCACAGATTTTTGCAAATAACTGATTGTTCCAAAAAGAAACTATAGGCACAGATTAATCGGTAAAATCGATATAGTGGTCTAACTCTAGTCCAGTGTAGCCAATGGCCGATATAATTAATAATGAATAGAATACAATTTAATGACAGCCAATGAGATTTAAAAAATAAGCTGAAAAGAACATTTATTATACAAAATATTTCTGCAAAATATTTATAAATATATAGAGAGAGCGAGAAAGAGCGAGAGAGAGAGAGAGAGAGAGAGAGAGAGAGAGAGAGAGAGAGAGAGAGGCTGTTGGTAGATTTGAACAACAGATTTTGCCATAAGGGAAAACTAATACTTCTGATTATTTGGTCAAAATGGCCAGATGTTGGCAGATATATCAGTTAATCACAAATTAAATGTTCTTTTCATGATCTTTTGATTCCAAAAATGAAGACTGAAGATAAGCGAAGTATATGAACAGAGAATGGATTAAAAAAAAGTCTTATACTGTTACCTGGGATAATCCTAATCTCGAAACCATTTGCCACAAGCCTAGGATCAGTGAAGTAGGTGTCGCCATTAAAACCGGGACTGCCTTTCTCCATGTTCAAGAGAACATCCATGTACTCTGGCCCACCAAGTACCCTGGAAAAAACAACTGTGTCAGTGTGCAAGTACAAATATTGGAGTGGTGATGAAAGTTTGTAATTCAGAATTGTGAATATATTGATAGTAGTGATCCTAAATTGAAAATCCAAATTGTAATATGAATTTTGAAATAAAATTTTTTTATATTTTATTTGCAACTGTTTTCAGAAGTAAAAAAGCAATATTTGTATAGCCAAACAAATATAATTATCAAAAAAAATTCTATATAAAAAAAGCCTCTTTAAAACACAAATGTAAATGCATGTTTTGTTGTATTTCAAAATGCCACTAACAGAACTACAAAAACAAATCGGTTTGTACACATCCAAAATGTGCCATTAGTAGAGAAAATGAAGAGATGTGCTACCCATCTGTCAGCTGAACAGGGGTCTGCTGCCTCACTGCTGGAAGTATATTATTCTCCAGAAGTCTTTTAAACAGCAAGGCCTCCTCCACTCGAAACGGGTTCAACAACATGAGCTTTCTGCCGCATAAAACGACCCAAGCACCGTGAGAAGCCAAGCGGTTTACAAGCCTGAGGCCCTGTGCACTTGAGCTGTTCTGGTAGGAGAAGAGGTTAAGACTCTGCTTGAGGGTTGCAATACTGAACGGGAGGGGTTTGGAGAACTTGGCTGGGCTCCCCTTACTCGAGGGCTGAGAGGAGAAGAGTTTGTTCAGGGCCTGCTGGTTTGAGAGGGGGGCCTTGCGCTTCACGCCTTGAGCTTTGTTCAATGAAGAGTCTGCGCTCATCTGCTTCTTGCCCTCTCCGCACTGGCCACCTCCCTCTGTTGCCCTTTTCCTTTGAAGGTTGTAGGCTTTCAGAGACTTTTCTGCCTTGCTTTCATACCTACAAAGGGATGTGATACAAGAGCAAGTATTTTGTTACAGTCCTTAGTAGTACATTTTGCTTTTTTTTTCTGCGTAACTTTTTAAATGTGGTCAGAAGAGAGATTTTGTGAAGACGAGGAACAGAAAAAGTAGTTGATCAACACTATCTACACTACCAGTCAAAAGTTTGGACACACTTGACTAGATTTAAGTTTCTCAAGATCTTAAAAACCTTTTTAAGGCTTAGGCTTGAATGCATAACATTTGTTTTATAAACAAAAAAAAATGTTTCTATGAATTTTTATATAAAACTAAAATGGTTTTAAATGGATGAGTTGGACTGGAAAAGCAGTCAACAAGTGCCTAGCATACATGGGAGCTCCTTCAATGCTATTTACACATACTAGGTGGCACTCATGAAGTTGGTTGAGAGAATGCAGAATGCTCCCACAGTGTGCAGAGCAGTAATCTAAACAAAGGGTGTGTGTACTATAAAGAAGCTAAAATATAAGATAGTTGTATTTGGTTTAAAAAAATTTGGTCACTGGATGATTCCCATATTCCATTTTTGTTATATTGTTTGATCACTCAAACAAGGTTGTCCAAGATTTTAAAAATGAGAAAAATTGGGGGGGCCTGGGTAGCTCAGTGGTAAAAGATGCTGGCTACCACCCCTGGACTTCGCTAGCTCGCTAGTTCGAATCCCAGGGTGTGCTGAGTGACTCCAGCCAGGTCTCCTAAGCAACCAAATTGGCCCGGTTGCTAGGGAGGGTAGAGTCACATGGGGTAACCTCCTCGTGGTCGCTATAATGTGGCTTGTTCTCAGTGGGGTGCGTGGTGAGTTGAGCGTGGATTCCGCGGTGGATGGCGTGAAGCCTCCACACACGCTATGTCTCCGTGGCAACGCGCTCAACAAGCTACGTGATAAGATGCGCAGGTTAACGGTCTCGGACGCGGAGGCAGCTGAGATTCGTCCTCCGCCACCCGGATTGAGGCGACTCACTACGCGACCACAAGGACATAAAAGCGCATTGGAAATTGGGCATTCCAAATTGGGTGGAAAAAAAAAAGAAAAAAAAGAGAGAGAGAAATTTCAAAATGTAGATTAAAGTAGTTTTTCCATCCAAAAATGTACATTCTTTATCATTTACTCACCCTCAGGCCACCCCATATGTGAATGTTTTTTTCTTGTGCAGAACACAAATGAAGATTTTTAGAAGAATATTTTAGCTCTGTTGTTCTTCACTATGCAAGTGAATGGTGGCCAGAATTCTGTAAGTCCAAATATCACATTAAGGCATCATAAAAGTAATCCAGATGACTCCAGTGGTTTAATCAATGTTTTCTGGAGCAATGCAATTGGTTTTGGGTGAAAAAAACTAAAATATAACTCCTTTTTATTGCACATCTTGCCATTGAAGTCTCTAGGCATGACCTTGATTTCATGCTCGATTACACTTCCTAATGCTTGACACATTTTTGGTCTGTTCTCACCCAAAACCAATTGAATTGCTTCAGACGACACTGATTAAACCACTGGAGTCATCTGGATTTCTTTTATGATGCCTTAATGTGATATTTGGACCTACAGAGTTCTGGCCACAATTCACTTACACTGTATGGACCTACAGAGCCGAGATATTCTAAAAATCTTTGTTTGTGTTCAGCAGAAGATAGTCATACACATCTTGGATGTCATGAGGGTGAGTAAATAATGAAAGAATTTTCATTTTTGGGTATCCCTTTAAAACACATGTACCAAGTTCAAAGAAAGTAATATTTGAGTCCATGTTGATTACATTCTTGAAAAATAATTATAGCATTTTCTAGTAAATCATTTAAGGGCATAAAAAATGTCAAGTGGTGCAAGCATAAAGTATAAGGTATTAAAATACTTTCCTAGACAACCTTTTACAAATATTATGATTTTTTGAATATCAAGAAGTTTTCTAAGGGATACTCATTTGACCAGAACATCATTTTCAAAGAAAATGTCAAAATATTTTGTTTACACACAAAAAAACTTCACACACATTCATGAGGGTTTTAATTGGTCCTCTATGTTTTATGGTTTTCTTTCATGGCAACAAAATGCTACCTGCATGTTGGTTACACCACCTGACTTTGATTTGGTGCACAAAAGTTTTTCAAATATATTCATTATTTAAAATTAACAAAATGCTTAACTACTTATTTTTTAAGAAATAATAATAATAAAGAATTATTCCAGACTACTTATGACAACATTAATTTTTTTCAAAAATGTTACTTTCTCCAGATGGTTACACCCCTTAGACATTTTTTACTTTAAGCCCTATAGGCTTAAAGCCCTATAGATCAAATTACTTTGATCTTAGAAACTGAAAACATGCTCATTATATTAGAGGTTTACTCAAGTAATTATTTTGCGTGAATTGGATTTTTCAAATGTATTTTTTAATTACTTAACAGATCCGAACCAAAAATGAGTGGCACGCCATTGACCCTTATTCTAAAATGTGGTAAATAGCAATAATTATGAGAAAGGTGTATCCAAACGTTTGACAAATATTGTGTACAAAAAAAAAAAAAAAAAAAAAAAGGCATAGCTGGTTTGGCAAAACTAAATACATGATTAGCTTGACTTAATAACAAACAAGTAGCATTAAAGATTTAAACTCAATCTGTAAGTAACCCTTACACGAACATCCAGCACTAATTACTTTGCAGGCTGAGTACGAACGAGGTTCAGCAAAGAGGTCAGAAGTTGTGACTAATTAAATATCCTCAATTCACACATGAAACCTTGATTCAATTTGCTCTTGTGATTCTAAGTGGGCTGCTGTAAATCACAGTGTAGAAAATGTGCAGAAACAGGCGAGATAAAAAACATCTGCTACCTGTGACCAGATGGGGGCCATAGAGCAGGAGGGAAGGGGAGAGGGCCTGTAAAAATCATGCGGTCCTGACCCTTCACTGGAAGTTTCTCGATGGGCTTGCCAATTAACAGCTGTGCCATTGCATGGAGCTTGCTACTGTACAATGGACCGGGCACTATTTCAAATGCACTGTATGGTTCCTGAGCATATAGCTTGGGTGCAAGAGAAAGATGCAATTCAACATGCTGATGAAACAACAGCAATCAAGAGGCAGGCATGAAATGTGCTGAAAGCAAGAGCTAAGCAATAAGAGGCCAATGGGGGAGATAAATGATTTCATAATGGAGCAGAAGGTTGAAGCCAGAGGGTATTCCCTGCCATGTTCACTGAAATGGGTTCTAGACCTGAGGGCTTTGGGACTTTAGTTTGTAGTTTGAACAGTAAGAATGTATAAAAGGAATTTGTGGGTGACATTTAAAGGAATAGTTTACCCAAAAATGAAAATTCTGTACTAATTTACACACCCTCATGTTGTTACAAACCCAGGTGACTTTCTTTTTTATGCTGAACACAAAATATATTTTAATGAACATTTCAGTCCATTGGCAAACTAAGCAAGTTGCCAGGGGGCCCCTACACTGTCAAACACATTATAAGTAGTGTTACGAACGTACCGATGGGGACCCCCAAACAAACATTTTGCTTAGGGCCACCAAAAGGCTAGGACTGGCACTGAAAAGCACTATGAGAGAAGCTCATTCACAGTGGCTTGTGTGTTTACACAAAACTTGCATTATTCAGCAATAAAAACAATAACAACATAAGGTGATGGCATCAAATCTCAGGTAGGTTGTCAGAGCTATGACCTGCAGCTTCAAAACGTAACATTAATTGAGCAAGCCATAATATCTCCAGCCATAACCGTGATACAAGCAGTATAGAAACAACACACGGAAAATTAAGATGCTGTACTCTTAGCTACTGCTCTCCCCTCCTGATATGGACCTCAGTGAATACTTTGTGAATGCATGATGAAAGCCATTCAGGGAGCTCTGTTTGCATTCTAAGCCTGGAATTCATACGCACATAAACTGTGCAATAAGAAAGCAATGTTCCCTCGGTGTGGGCACTTTGGATGTTAACCAAGTTCATATAGAGTCTCTGGATCTATGCCAGCTACTTTACTGCAGCATCAGACCACTGCAACCAAAATATAACAAGCGTGGTTCTGGGGTGTACAGGAGGGGTTCTGCTCAACCTGCACAACTCAAGAACTCCCTCCCCCCAAAAAATCCATGACAACAAGTCCTTTTGCTCAGCGTGCCCATATGTGATGGACCCACGTTACATGGATTTATGTAAATATGGTATTAGAAGTGTGTGCTACTATATGGGTACTGGAAAAAAGGACAAAATACTGGCAAAGTACTTGATAAGGCCTATTTCATGTTCAAGACAGCAGTAATGCAAAACAGGATTCAAACAGATGTCTTTTTCCATACATCACATATGTGCCAGTAAGCACTTTCCATTCATTTAATTATGCTGACAAGGCATGCTGTAATTGAGACAATTTATTTGGGAGGGAGCGAAATTAAAGGGCGAATTCACTAAACCATTGTGGCTCTTTTACATGAAGCATTTAAGCGCAAAAAACTGCACCTGATGACTGCGCCAAAATGTAAACAGGCATGCACACAACACTAGCGCACATTAGATGTTAAGCTGATGTTAAGTCTGTAATAAAAGTGTTAAAATGTATCGCTCTTCAAATGATGAGTTATAGTAAAAGTGTTTCGATATAATAACAGCAGTGTGCAAGTAATATTGTGAAAAATACTTTTTTGTTTTTACAAAGTCAATAATCAGTTGTTGTAGTCGTGATTTGTGTGAAAGTGAATAAAACACACAGCTGTTGTAGCGCCTCTAGAGTTCTAGTGTTCATTTCACCAGGAAACTGCGATGAAACGTAGAATTCGGAACATAAAAGTTAGTTTGCACAAATTTAGTTATAGTAACGTTAAAATTTTCCTTTTTGGGTGAACTATTCCTTTAAGAACACCGATAAAGTTGCAATGCGAAATAAGGGTAATAGACGACTGCCGATCAGTTTTTGCTTAAACCGTTTATGAACTAAGATTTTGTATGTAAATGCACTCATTGTCATTCTTTCAGCGCAAACATGCCTCCTTTTTATGTAAATAAGGTTTAGTATAGACTGTGCTTTATTAAAAAAAACTCGGTGGTATTTGCCCAGTGCAAATGACGTCACAATATTACCGTCCGCAGAAAGCAGCCGCTAAACAGAATTTTATTTCAAAGAAACGTTTGTGTACATTTTCTTTTGATCATGGCAGCAGTAATTCCTCAAACGATTATCAAACGACAGAGAGAGAGAAAAGCCTTATATACTGACATATATAAAGAATGAAAAAGTATGTTCAACAAAAAAATTTTTTAAAAGATTACACAAGTTCGAGTATTCTTAGAGCTCATAAACAACCAATAAATTTGTCAGATATGGACTTCATCTGGTCGAGAATGAACCAGATTGTTTGCATCAGAGGCTGCAGGGCACTGAAAGGCATGGCATTCTTTGGAAAACAGAATACCTCTTTTACAATGGAAAACAGGAATATAATAAGCAACAATTCTTCCATTGGGTAGCAACACGAACAAGCCAGGCCAAGATTTTCCAATCCATATTTTATACATGCCACTGGCAGGTCTATTTATCTCTTTCTACACAGAGAAAGTGAATCACAACAACTGGAAACTGCGTCTTCGAGGGTGAAATCTGGAAACTTACTTTTTTCGCTCTTCCTCCCCGAGGCTTTCCCATCTCTCTCTCACCGCAGCTGTGACATCCTGCAGACTGGCTCTTGGGCTCTCCTGGAGTATGAGCGATCTTGTGTCCTTCTCAAATAGCGAAAAGGCAGACGAAGGCTGACGCACAGAGCGGTTGCTGATCAGGTCGTAGGCTGTCAGCTTAGCCATTTTCTCCATTATCACATTGGAAGGCCTCTTGGTTGGGCTGGCCCCCTTACTTGTAGGCCCACTTGCAGTTGTTCCACTTTCTTGATTTGTTAGTGGGACATGGAGTTTTACAGGTTCTAGACACTCACCTGTGGTTTGATTTGAGAAGGCCCTACCCATGCTCCATCTCTCAGCAGAAATTTCACTCTCTTGACCATGGTCACTGTTAGAGGGCTTTGGGGAGTTACAGTTAAGAACAGCAGGAGAGTTCATTACAACATCATCAGCAGATAATGAGAAATGACTACTGTCAAAATCACTTGAGCTTCTGTTGATTACCCAATCCTCTGAAGATGAGGAGGAGCTGGTGTTTGCAGTGTTGCTCAAAGATAGCTCGCTGTCTTGTTTATTTGCAATTGTGGAAGAATGTTCGAGCAGTTCTGGTGGGTCCATCAAACTAATATCTTTGGTAGGTGTAGGTATAACTACACTAGACTCGCCCTTATCAGTGCAATCCATTTGTTGAATTTGGACAGCTTTGGAGGAATTTTGAGGATTATCATCACCAACGGAGTAAGACCCATACAAGGAGATCAACAAAGTCTCAACTGCCAAGAGCACTCCTTCCTGGTAAAAAAATGTGTTAAAAAATTGTTAAAATGTCAGTTCAAAATCAAGTGAGAATTGGATTTGGTTTTCCTAAAGCACAGCTGGACTCGTCTGTCTGAAATTCTCAATGCCAATGTCAGAGTGTGTTGCAACACAAGTATTTCCCAACTTTTAGTCACTTTACAGATTGTCACTTTCACAAACCATTGTGTTTTCCTTTCATTACATTTTTGAAAATTCCCTGAAATCAATGGAATTGCAGCGTTCCCTGATGCAGCGCGTGTAGGCGCCCTTATTTGAATAACTGTAGGTAGGGAAATCTGAACTGAATTGTACCTTATTCTGTAGCATCACTTCTGTTTTGTCTGGCGTCAAGTTAACATCCACAGTCGAGGCAGGTATGGTGATGTTCATCATTAAATGGGGATACCGGCGGTTTACAGATTCATTATTAGAATGAGCACTTGTGTAGTATTGCTTGACAAGCTGCAAGGAAAACATGCAATCAAAAGAAGATTGTGAGTATACAAGTCTACTTCTAGCCTGTTTACATGTCTCAATTCTCAAATTACAAATTTGTGCACTTTAAACTTTTTTAAGTTGCTTTGAAAGTCACTAAAAAAAAAGCCTCTGCTAAGAACAAAAATAAAAATGTCAGTCATCTGTGATGAATGTTCAAGCTTTGGGTCAATGCAACAGCAGGGCTCCAGAAGTAAAAGCTCATTCATTTTTGCTTTAGAGAAATTGATTTTTAACAATAATATATACCTTTCAAATGAGAACATAAGGGTGTTTCAAATCAAAGTTTGTACTGTTGTTATTCATCTCAGACCTGGTTGGTTGGTTCATGGATTAAAACTTTACCTTTATTGAAGATTTTTTTTCAAATTCCTATTGAGAAAATGAATGGGAAAATGCTTCCAGAACTAAGGCCACTAAATAAATCTGCTCCATACAAATGCTTTACAGCTAGAATGTCATTAAACAAATTAGAAACATTATATTTAACATTAATACAAAAATTGCAACATTGCAAATATATGCACACACAAAGAATAATACACGCAAACAGTTAATACGTTTAAATACATTTATATTGGTATGACAGTTCCTTTACCTTAAGTATTTCTTTGTGATGTACAGGCCGACTATTTACAAAAATGAATGTTTTATCAGGTGAAGAGGAGCTTGTCATATTAAAATCTGAGTCCGGTTTAGGAAGGAACCCGCCGATGACAATCTGTGCAAAAATAAATGGTTTCTCAAAATCACTTCAATCCATAAACACTGTACATACAAAACCAAGAGTTAAACATGAATATTATTCCCAGGTTAGAAAAAGGGTTTCAACATATTCGTATTGTGCATTTTTTATCAAGAATATCTTGCCAAAATCTAATTTTTATTAAGTATTCATCCATGTCAAATATGGTTTCGTTTATTAAAAGGATACTTCACCCAAAAATGAAAATTCTGTCATCATTCCTTTACCTCATGTGGTTCCAAACTTGTTCGACTTTCTTTCTTTTGTGGAACACAAAAAGAGCAGAATGTTAGCATCAGTCACTGTTCACTTTTGATGCATCTCTTTCCATTCAACAAAAGTGAATGCTAAATGAGGTTGTCAGTCCCTAACATCCCCTTTTATGTTCCATGGACAAAACTCACATGGGTTTGGAACAACATGAGGGTGAGTAAATAATGACAGAACTTTGAATTGGGGTGAACTATCCCTTTAAATTATTATTTCATTTCCCCTGCTACATCCCATACTCATTAATTTTCAGAGCGCATTAAGGCTTCCATGAACTTTTTCCAAGACAAACTAAACGACAAACTATTGCCCTTTAGTCTGCTTTTCAGTAACCAATTAAGATTTCTCTGTGCTATCAGAATCCATTTGTCATCTAACTATGGACTGGCCAAGCTGCTAAAATCTGCAATGAAAACAGTTTCTGTTAGTTAAATGCAGCAGCGGCAAAGTGGCAGAATGAGAAACGGGAATTAACAAGCACAGCAGTTGGCTGGCAAGAGGACATTTTAATTGGAGTCTCTGACAAACTTTATAATCAGGGGTATTGTGATTTTCACAGTAACCACTTATGTTCTCTATACACTGCCACATTTGTCAATTACGGTGGCATAGGTGACCCAGTCCTTTCCTGTTTCAAGCACTGAATGGGGGTAACTATCCCCAGCTCTTCCATTTTCAAATGATCTCGGCCACAGTGCAAAAACAGTCAACTGCTAAAGTCTGAAACCAGTGTTCCATAACGCTATTGATCTACTCAGAAAAACTGTAACCCTTACAGCATTTAGAGAAAACTCAAAAAGGGCACTTGTTATTACAATTGTATATAAAACATATGGCAAAAAAGGGATAATTTTATGATTAAAGGATGATAGAAAGCTTATTTCCTAACATAATATTAAGCCTAATAAGCCTAGTAAATCTAAGTACAAATAAATAATAAAAGAATATATTACACTGGTGCTAAAAAGTTTGGAATAATGTACAGATTTTGCTGTTTCGGAAGGAAATTGGTACTTTAATTCACCAAAGGGGCATTCAACTGATCACAAAGTATAGTCAGGACATTACTGATGTAACAGCACTATCACTATTTGAAAAAAGTCATTTTTGAATAAATCTAGACAGGCCCCATTTCCAGCAGCCATCACTCCAACACCTTATCCTTGAGTAATCAAGCTAAACTGCTAATTTGGTACTAGAAAATCACTTGCCATTATATCAAACACAGTTGAAAGCTATTTGGTACATTCAAAGAAGCTTAACATTGTCTTTGTGGTTGTTTTTGAGTTGCCACAGTATGCAATAGACTGGCATGTCTTAAGGTCAATATTGGGTCAAAAATGGCAAAAAAGAAACCGCTTTTTTAAAAACTCATCAGTCAATCATTGTTTACAATGTGTGAAGCTGCCCAAAGAAGATTTCATACAAAGGTGTACACTAAAGTCTTCAAAGACAAAGGACAACTGGCTCTATCAAGGACAGAAAGACATGTGGAAGGCCCAGATACAACTAAATAAGAGGATAAGTACATCAGAGTCTCTTGTTTGAGAAATAGACGCCTCACATGTCATCAGCTGACAGCTTCATTGAATTCTACCTGCTCAACACCAGTTTCATGTACAACAGTAAAGAGAAGACTCAGGGGTGCAGGCCTTATGGGAAGAATTGCAAAGAAAAAGCCACTTTTGAAACAGAAAAACAAAAAGAAAAGGTTAGAGTGGGCAAAGAAACACAGACATTGGCTAACAGATCATTCGAAAAGAGTGTTATGGATCTTAACCCCATTGAGCTTTTGTGGGATCAGCTAGACTGTAAGGTGCGTGAGAACTGCCCGTCAAGACAGCCACATCTATGACAAGTGTTACAGGAAGCGTGGGGTGAAATGTCACCTGAGTATTTGGACAAACTGTCAGCTAGAATGCCAAGGATCTGCAAAGCTGTCATTGCTGCACGTGGAGGATTTTTTGATGAGAACAATTTGAAGTAGTTTACGAAGTTGTTTTCATACTGTAATAGTAATTTTTCACGTTATTAATGTCCTGACTATACATTGTGATCAGCTGAATGCCACTTTGGTGAACAAAAGTACCAATTTCTTTCCATAAGAGCAAAATCTGTACATTATTCCAAACTTTTGGCTGCCAGTGTATGTAATAACTATATTTTTACATTTTAGTCATTTTACTTTAGTGTTGATTTCACTGTGTGTTTTTTGCATAAATAATTGTTGGATAATACTAATGGCCTTTCATGTACTTACTATGTGGCGAATTCTCAGGGCCAGCAAAGCCTTCTAAATAAATATTTTTTCATACTTTATTTTTCATTCAGCTTTTTGCTCATGTATTTTTAATCACTTTCCACTCCTAATTCATCTACAAACGAATAGCAAAAAACGAAAAGTTTATCCAGTCAGAATGTATTCCTTGATGCTTACAAGCGAAGTGTGACGGCTGTTTCACAAATCACATGTCGAAGCAGCACGTGAGTCTGATCTCCACCCCGTTAGGCCTTCAGAATTTCTACAGAATCCCTCAACAGTGCAGCGAATAGGCATCTAAAGTCAGACTGTCAGATTAATTGGCCAATCAGATTGATTTATTTGTTCTTGAAAGGTTGTGTTTAGGATATGGCCTAGTCAAGGCCTTCTAGTTGGCCTTAATTTATGCAATCACGTTTTAAGTGATGTACGTAATTTGAAAGCAAAGAGCGCGAGATCTAGCGAGAGTCGCTGTCATCACTGCCACCATCGCCATTGAGAAAGAGATCCTTATGGATTTAAAAACCCGAGATGTAAACAGGAAAGGAGGGCTGATTTTCACTTCCAAGCAAATTGGTAAGTGCTTTTTGCATTGTTATAGCAACATTAGGAGATTTCTAATTGTAAATTAGGCTGCTTTAGCATGCAGTGTCGGTTCAAGTTATGAAAAGTAACCGCCTACCCTCATGAAAAAAAATTTATTGCAAGCAACATTTAAATTGCAAATATTATTAGATAGCGTTTTCCTGGTATTATAAGCCTCCTTGGTTTTGACTTTTGTGTGTGTACGTGTTTTAAAAATGTTTAATTGGTATTATTAGTTGACTGCAACGTAATGTATGATGTCCATAGGCATAGGGTGCCTTATTCATTGTGAAACAGTGTTTTCTTAATGGCATGAATCGCACTGAAGGCCTAGACTTAAAATGCACGGGCCACCACTGGTACTTACAGTCTAATTCTCATGGTGCAGGTGTAGGACAATTTGCATGCCAAACTTTAATACTCAGGCTAGGAGTTTAGAAAAGGTATGATGAGCAATAGGAATAAGAGGTGCTTCCCTTATAATGATAATTTTCATTTATTTTAAGAAGTGACGTTCTAAATGAAGGCAGATGTTAAGCTTAACAAATCATATCTACTGTCCCCATTCTCATAATGTAGAAAGAGCCAGGGGACTGTGTAAGTCAAATGGCAAAATCTGTCAGGTCTGCATGACATCGGGGGGTGGGGTGAAGGGTTTGCAATGGTCTTGGCATCATTATTAACCTGATGATAAGTGTGCAGCTAATGACTGATTACTCCAACAGACCCTCCTCTCAAGGCCATAAATTAACTCCTGGTAAAACTCACTGATTCCTAGAATGCTAAGATGACTAATAACTAATAATGGCATGGTGAGCAAAGATGCATTCTCATCTGACACATGGCTTTACAGAACATTGGCAAGACTCAGCCAAATCCATCCTTGAGTGTCGCTGTATATGCAATGTGTTCTGCTATACGTTCAGCAGGAGAGGAGCGAGCTGCCAAGATCTGACAGAGCCAAATTCTGAAGCGTGCCTACAGAGAATTATTCCTACACAAATGCAAAATGCAAGAAGGGACTCTATACAAACCGCACGTCTCTACTTAAAGAGTATTTTGTAAGAGGACACTTAACATGAATAAATCACTCTTAAATGAGCCAGCAAATTTAGACAATGCTAGCGTTGTGCATTCTCCATCAGCTTCACATATCAAAGTAGGACACCATGTGTGCACCAACAATAGCATCCTCTCCAACAGGGCAGTGATGAGATCAGGCCAAATGCCTGAATTAGAATCACCATGTCATGCATGTACTGTATGACCTATACAGTTCCTGATAACGGGGGAGGTAATTATAGAACAAGAGGCAGATTCTGTGATAGGAGAGCATTTGCTGAAAGAAGGGGAGATAAGTGTGTGTGTTATTGCTGACGAAAGTGGAGAAGGTCAATTGCTGCATTTGAAGGTAGCTTTCTAAAGCACACAAAAAGACCAGAAAAAAGAAAGTGGGTTGGATCCTTTCTGTAAATTTAAAAAGATGAATATGCTTGTGTTGTAATTTAAAGCAGTATTTCTAATGGGTATTCCAGACTTATATGTTCTGCTTAAGCTCATACACTTAACAATATTAATTTGTAACTTTATTATTTACACAATGGCAATCAAATTAACAGGATGCTTAACCTGATGTAAATAAAGTCATAAAGTTAGCTTTTTGAGAGGTATTGAGAGTTAAATTAAATGTTAAATGAGAACATCAACCTTAAGTTATTTTTATATATTTTAACCATCTTTTTAAATTTTGATTAAACCAAGTAAACAAAGTAATACCACAAAACATCAGAGAATTTGTCAAATGAAAAAAAAAAATTATTTACTATTTATTTACCTAACCTCTTATGCTCTGCAGGATTTTTGGGCTGCTGCCTGAAAATTTTCACACAAAAATTTAAAAACTCTCTGTTCATACTTACAGTGGACTAATTTCATAAAACAATTTCTCATTTTACAGATAACCCCCTAAATTTTAAGAAATGACTGCAATAATTAATAAATAACAATGTATATGTTTACAATTTTATGATAAACAATTATAAAGTTTATAATTTTACAGTTTAAAAACAGTCTAATTCTAATAAAGTTTAAAAGCATGCCATTTCAGTTCTGTGTCCTCTATTTTTGAGCAAAAAGTCATTTTATTCCACTGGATGGCAACTAAAAAAAGTACTAAAAAATTTTTGTTTCCTCTATCACCTTCCATAATGTTATACTGATCTGAAATGTAGGTGGTGCTCATTTCATACATTTTAGCGCTCACCCATAGACAACACACATTTCTGAACTGCTACGAGCTTCCACAATGTTTTGTTGAATATCTTGACTTCTGTGTTGTCTAGAAGCCCAATCTATGCGTCACTGGAAAACAGAGAATCACAGCTTTACAATGATGTAGTGCTGGGCGGTATACCGGTTTATCCGTTATACTGGTTTTAATTTCCCGAATGATATGTATTTTTCAAATACTGCCATACGCATAGCTGAAACAATTGCTATATTTATTCAATGGCCAACAAAGTGTATGACATTGTTCGCCACGAAGAGAGCTATATAGAGCGTATTGAGAGGGGACCCCTATTAACTGCATACCCTTCTTACTAATGGTTATAACTTTATAACACAACAATTAATAACCCTCAACTAACTCTCTTTAACAGGGCAAATATCATGGCACACAACAATTTGTGAAACATAAACAATTTGTAACACTAATAATTGTACATTTACAAAATTATACTGCCAAACGGCATGCTGGGTACTGCTAGCTAGCCAGGAAGCATAACAGTCTGTTAACAGCTTGGAGACGCTCCATCGCTACAGTACATTAAAAAACAGAAAAGAGAGATGGAGGATGAAGAAAAAGAGACTGGAGATGCACCAGAAGAACTTGTGCTCAAAAAAGGAGCTGTGTCTGCTGTTTGGAAGTTTTAAAAAATCCGACATAGACCAACAGACTATATATTGCAAAGTTTGTCGAGCCACTGTTGTTGCTGGTGGTGGTAACACTAGCAACTTACTCCATCACCTCAGCAGAAAACATGCTGGAATACCAAGAATGCATGCGATTACGGTTGGCGAATTCAAGGCCGTCAACCAGCAGCGCCAGTGAAACAGTGAAGCCAAAGGGTCAGACTTCGCTTGAAGAGGCATTTGTTCGAGGCACTGTATATGACAGGAAAAGCAAGCGGTGGAACGACATTACAAACGCAATAACAATCCACCTATGCAAGGACATCGTCCTGCTACAGACAGTCGAGAAAGACCGGTTCAGAGCAATGATTAAAACACTGGATTCGAGGTATGTCTTACCGTATGTCTTACTACAAACCCTATAGTAATCAAAGCCTTCAGTATATGATATTACAATGTTTTTATATTCTATGTACCCCTGACAGTAAAATAAGCCACTATAAACCTATATAAAGGCCCAATCATGCAAAAATAATAATAATAATAATAATAAAAACAAAAAACACCATGATATACTGTGAAAGTGCCAGAATCTTAAAAAATACCATGATACAGATTTTAGGTCATACTACCCAGCACTACAATGATGTGGATGTAACATTTAATCTTCAGTATTTGAGAACCTATTTTGCTGATGATTTGTTTCTCATACTTTTTCTACCGAACTTCACATTTTGTTAAAAAAAAAAATTGACACAAAATTGGATTATTCACCCAAGCAAACTCACAAATAACAAGTAATTAACTCAGTTTAAAGCTAACAACCCAAGGTAAGATTTTATATAAAGTTTGAGGCTGTTTGGGGCTTACAGATCAGTGGTCAGCACAGAAAAGTGACGTTTCCATTTTATGCCTTCCCGGAATAAAGCTTCACTTTGTGATATTTTTGAAAATAATTCAAACTGTGGCATTATGGCAACAAAATAATATTCTACAGTCACCTTCCTGAGAATGAGAGCTTTCATTTGACTTGTATGACTTGCCTATTTAAGTGCTATGTGAAGGACTTTTATATTCATTTTAAAATTTCTACAACGTTACCTCTAGGTGGGGCCAATTTGTGACACAAATGTTTTCATGCCTTATTTTATGTAACTAAATGCAAAAGTGATGGGGTTCTCTAAAATTTCAGATTTTAAGCCTTCAAATGATATCACATATGACTAACTTATGCATCCAGGGACTTCAGTGTTTTAAGTGATAAAATGGCTTGCCATATAGCGCATCCCCACAGACGGCGGGTCCGCAGAGCGGGTCGGTGGGTCCACAGAGTTTATTAAAAATGTAAGTCACACGAATAAGATTTAACAACTAATAGCACATTGTTTATATACATATAATTGTTTCTGCATTATTTAATGGACTCTAAAGAAACTAACGACTGTGGTCAGTCATTAAACTTGATTCCCCAAAGAAGAGCTTTCAGCAATGCACATTCACATGAACAAGGAAAAACGACATGGATTGAACAGAATCCAACTTCACCAAAGGTAACACTAATCACCCTAATTGTGCTTACACGAAATAGCTATTTACAGTAAAACAACATCATTAATACTAAAAAGAGCTAAAATCTCTATGAATTTTAACTGATAACAACTAATTAAATGCTCACTTAAGTTATTTTTGATCAAACATGCATGCTTAAATTATTCAAGCGCAAGGGCTTATTTGTATTCCCCACAACCTCAGTTCTGTACTTGAGCGCTTTAGTTATTAGTACTTAAAATCTTAATCTTGTCATTTCTTTAGCCAAAGGAGCTCACAATTATTCATTTACTTTATGTATCAATCTAAATTCACCTTATAATTGATATTTTGTGTTGTGTACATTAATGAAAATGAAGTAAAGCAAAAAAAAAAAAATGTAGAAATATTTACATTTCTGAGTAGATGCAATTTATTTTGAAATGTTATTGTTTTTTAAACCTATGTCATTTTTTCAGTGTTGCTAATACTTTTTTTTTTATCCCCTTTTCTCCTGAATTTGGCATGGCAATTCCCACTACTTACTAGGTCCTCGTGGTGGTGCGGTTACTCACCTCAATCCGAGTGGCGGAGGACAAGTCTCAGTTGCCTCCGCTTCTGAGACCGTCAATCCGCGCATCTTATCACGTGGCTCGTTGTGCATGACCCCGCGGAGACTCACAGCACGTGGAGGCTCATGCTATTCTCTGTGATCCACACACAACGTAACACGCCCTCCATTGAGAGCGAGAACCACTAATCGCGACCACGAGGAGGTTACCCCATGTAACTCTACCCTCCCTAGCAACCGAGCCAATTTGGTTGCTTAAAAGACCTGGCCGGAGTCACTCAGCACACCCTGGATTTGAACTCACGACTCCAGGGGTGGTAGTCAGCGTCAACACTTGCTGAGCTACCCAGGCCCTAGTGTTGCTAATACTTAATGATGTTTGTGCTGTTGTTTTCCCACCAAAAATGACCTTCCGGGAGGATTATGTCATTGAGGAACTGGCTTTTGTTAGAAGGATATTGAAGGACATAGGAAAAAACGTATTACAAATGACCAATTAAAACATTGTTTGCAAGAAAACATGTTTTGAAACATTTTGATAACACAAAACAAAAATTAAACACCTGGAATATTTAAAACAAAAATACCAGTTTTTCATTTTAGAAGTTAGTGCATTGCACATCCGCTAAAACTAAAGAAGAATGTTTAAGAAATTATTAAACATTCACTCCTAGTTGCGCTTAATTGTGATATTGTGATAAAACCTACTCATATGATTCAAAAATTGTGAGTTTAATATTTTACCCTAAATATTAAGAAACATACGATGGAGTTGAGAAACTGTACTGCACAGTAGGAATGATAAATTATGAGATTCAAGATTTGTAAAGCAGTATTAGCATAGAGAAGCAAATCAGGCAGTAAGCATGTTACACCTGCTGTAAACAAGGCAAAACATATGCAGCCCAGATGCTCCATTACAAATGCCTCAGCAAACATTAAAGGGATAGTTCACCAAAAAGGCTATTCTATCATCATTTACTCACCCTTATGTTGTTCCAAAACTGTATGACTATGAACACAAAAGGACATGCTTGGCAGAATGTTACTTTCTTCTGCAGAAAGTGTTCCACAGAAGAAATTAAAGTAATGCTGATTTGGAAAAACATGACGGTGAGTAAATTATAGTTTTAGGTGAACTATCCCTTTAAATCACTTATGTGTGTCTTTGTAAATGTGAGAGAGAAATGTCACCATCCTGGGCTGAAGCCCAGCTCTGCAGGCCCTTCAGCTTTTACCAATGCAGAATAGTAAATGTATATGTCACATATCTTATTGCTTGAGCACATGTTTGAAGCAGTGTATTATATTGGTGTCAGAGGAGTGTGATTGTGGTCTCTGGCCAACACAGGCAGATTATGTCCCTCGGAGGCCCTTTCACCGAGTGCACTGCAGTCCATGCAGGCACCTTTAATTCATTGCTGCATTTGTCGCAAAGTTTGCAGCATTTGGCCAATGCTGAAAATTGTAACGTGATCCTTCACTGACCACTGTGAGTGAAATGGCACATGCAACAGCACATGGCAAATGATCATTTCAAAGGTGCATGTACCTTTTGAGTATGGTGTGTCATGTAATTCTACAACCTACATAATGTTTACAAAAAAAACACTCTTTAGCTCTCAAAATGTTTACAAGGTTCCCAGGCTGACCAGATGTTCAAATGTTATTCCAGTCGTTCCTGATTTTTTGGATAATGATTTTTAAAATAATTTTGATTCAAATGTTATAATGAATCATTTAGACCAAAACATTGAAGAGAACATAAGTGACATCATTATGGCTTAATATCAGAAGTTTTAATCTATATAAGAGAAATGCCTTAGCAATAAAAAAATTTAGAGTACAACTAGAAAAATGTATATTCATTACCCAAATCTCCATGCCTTTTAAGATTTTATTAATTTGCATGGCTTTGCTAGGCCAGGCCAATTTAAACTTCCCTGATGTTTCCAGGTTTTGCATGACCACGGGAACCTGATGTATAAAGAACAAATATTACAGTACAAACTGTACAAATTTTAATCCTATCCTGAAAGTTAATGTTTTTTTACATGAGATATAACCTGGGTAGAATGGTGAGTCATTCATGCAAAAGGTTATTGCTGCGGAATGCATGACCAGGAAAAACAGAAACAGCTCTCCAGGGAGAGGAAAGCCGCTCGGAATGAAGTTGTTAGACAAGTCTTTGGGTTTAGCAACCTGACAAAGGTGCAGAGATGCTTAAAGGGATAGTTCACCCAAAAAACAAAATTGTGTCATTTACTCACCCTCATGTCACTCTAAACCTGTAATACATTCTTCTGTGGAACACAAAAGGAGAAAGTTTGAGGAATGTACTGATTCCTCTTTTCCATGCCATTACAGTGAATCGGGACTGAAGCTTTCAAGCTTATAAAAGGATGCAAAATCACTGTAAAAGTATCATTACAACTTGTGTGCTATATTCTAAGTCTTCTGAAGCCATCCAATAGCTACTGGTGAAAAAAGACTTAAAAAATTGGGTCAGTACGTGTACATGCACTTTAAAAATGCAGTCGGATTTTAGTCGGACTAAACTTTTTAATAATTTAATAATTAATAATAATTTTCTTTATTTATCACACATTATACATTTGCACATATACAGTGAAATTCTTCTTTTTCACATATCCCAGCTAGGCTGGGGTCAGAGTGCAGGGTCAGCCATGATGCGGCGCCCCTGGAGCAGATAGGGTCAAGGGCCTTGCTCAAGGGCCCAACAGTGGCATCTTGGCGGTGCTGGGGCTTGAACCCCCGACCTTCTGATCAGTAACCCAGAGCCTTAACCGCTGAGCCACCACTGCCCCTGCCATTTTAAAATGTATTGTAAATGCTTTAGTCCGTCTGAAATCGTATCAGTCCAATTTATGCAAAGTCGGACTAACAGACTAAGGTAATGCGATTGTAGCTCAGCTTCGTCCAGCATGTATATACGTTAATTGGACCTCAGTTGGCCTTTTTTGACATGCTACAAAAAGATAGAGGAACCGTATTACCCACCTTAATTCCTTAAAATGTTCAATAACACATTGAAGACTGTAAATCAATTACGCCAAAAAAACACTGTAGGTCGATTATAACTGCACATTTAAATGTACTGAGTTGAATTTAAACTGTAATCGTTCCCGAAAATCATAAACAAATTATTAGGGCATGAGTTAAATGGGCCACTTTATTGATACTTTCAAGGTGCTTTCTCTTATTTTTGAAGCTTGAAAGCTCCAGTCTCCATTCATTGTAATTGCATGAAAAAGTGCAACCAGTACGTTCTTTGAAATTCCTACTTTTGTGTTACAAAGAAAAAAGTTAGTTATACGATTTGGGGCAACATGAGTAAATAATGACAGAATTTTAATTTTGGGGTAAAAAAGCAAATTACTTTAACCTTTTTATGAATGCAAATGAGTGCAAACACATTCCTTTAAGTTTCTTTTATGGGGGAAAACAAGTTTCCTATCTAAAATCTACAAAGCTGGTGCATCTGTGGAACACTACTGCTCATGCTGGAAATGATAAATATGCCCATGTTTTCTCAGTGCTTCACTGACCTCTGGTTGCTCCTGGCGATGCTGGACGGGGAGCATGTTGGCTACGGAGGCCGCTCCGAGCACGGCCATGAGGGCAGCTCGGTGATCCGACACCCTGGCCTTCTGCCAGACAACAGCCTGTAACAACACGGTAAAACGGGTCAAGTTATTTTTTGGTCATCCTAAAATAAGACCACCTGTGGGACTGTATGCTCGCAAACAACTATTTGCCACCAATCAAGTCTTCACAATAAACAATTATCCTTTGGGAATGTTTGGATATTACAAAAACAACTGCGAAGGGAACACTAACTGCACGGAATTGTTGGGTGAACTATCCCTTTTAGAGCACACAGAGCCATGTTAAAAAGACTTCCAAACTACTTTTCCTCAAAAGAAAGAAATATTACTCATCATTATGAAACTTTCAATTTGTGGCTCCCAGGTCACTGGCAGTGCCAAGCAATCATGCAACTTGTACAAATGTCATTTCAATGTGAGGAGGGCTGTTACACATATATTTTCACACCCGTGGATTTTCCTGCCATTGGCACTTTCACAAGAAACTATATATATCCAAGGTGTTGATTTCTGAAAGCATGCAGCCCACAGCACACACCTCTGCTATGAAATATACAATTTGGTGACTGTAAAGAGATCAGACCAGTAAACAGCTTTTGGAGAAGTCATGAAACTCAATGCAGTACGAAGTGCAAAGTTTGTGATACGAGATATGCCTGGAAGTGCTGATGGCATGAAATGAGTGGATGGCCTCCCCTGATGATCAACAACCTGAATGATATGAATTTAATGAAAGGTACGCGAGGTCTCACCAGCCAAGGCCAGATAATGTTAACTATAACGAGGGCTGACTGTTATAAAATAAAGTCTGAAAACTTATACCACTTTGCTTGTTACATTAGGATCATGTGGCAGTGGGAGATTTGAAGGCTTAGTGCTTCATCTTGCTGTTGCATTGCTAATTTTGGATTAGATGCAGTTGAAATGTACACTTTCTCTTCCTCGTTATAAGAAAACAAACACGGCTAGAGCTTTTAATGATGACAGTTCAGGATTCGAGACAAACATGTCTAAATCCTGGAAATGTCCAGGCTGTCATCGGAGCATGCGCAGGTTAATGGATAAATAATATTCTTCATTTTATATTGGGGACAGAGTCCAAAGCCACCTTTTCTCTTTGAATATGAATTGTCCTACAGGCCAACATGTGTGAAGTGTGTACCTTTTTCGATGTTAAAATACTTTTTTTTTATCCCAGCTTAACATGTAAAGACAACTGTAAGAAAGAAAATTCGAAGGTTGATTTCCTTGGAAACGGTTAACACTCTCTGTGGCTCTAAAATAATATTGCTCCGTTTGTCTCAGCGGCTCAATTGGCTGACACCGCAACCTTGACTCAACCAATGGCGTGAGCTTGGGGCAGGAGGGGACTATCTGTTTGTTCGATCAACAGCAGACGGGGGAGTGAGCTGTTTGAAAACAATGTTTATTTTTACAATTCCATTTGGTTGCGCTAGTTGCGTACAAATTACACACTTTAGCTTTAAAAACAATCAAATAAATCTCATATTCAATACCTACTTTTTAGCGATCATTTTACCTCTTTTTCTGAGGTAAAGACGCCATGGCAAGAAGGAATGTCCTTTACTGTCTTTACTGAATAATATCAAGATTTAAAGGTGAAGTGCCCACTTTAGCCACTGTTGCTGTGTCAGGCTGGTCAGGATCCTCAAACAAACAGAGCCACAGGTTGATTTTCTAGGCAATCAGCCTACAATTGCTTCAATGCATATAATAGGCTCTACATATTAAGCTGGGATAGGAGAAAGTATTGTAATGTCAAAAATTTAACATTTTAAAATGTACGATTTTAAAAGCTAGGATAGCACAAAGTTAGTAGGGAAAAAATACACTAATAAATATTATCGCAAGTTCTAATTAATGTTAGCAGAACTGATATCATGCGTGTGAATGGTTAAAAGGTGAATGACTGTGTGGGTATAATGCTAGACACCCTTGAGAGAAATAGCACTGTAGTTTTTGTTGATGTGTAAGGCCACCTTGTGGTCAAATATCAGACTTAATGCAAAAACTCATGCTCTCTAAGAGTGGAGGACCATTTTGCAGTCTGTAAAATGCATATGACAAGATTCCCACACCTTTTGACTTTTCCAGTCATTTGTGATTGCTGGATGACAATTTTTATTTATTTATTATTTTATAGAAATATATCACTCACAAAGAGCAATTTCTAATTGAAATATAACTAGAAAATGTTACATTCAAAATTGAAATTTTCATGACTTCTCCAGACCTGGAAATCACAGTTTTAAAATTTTCAACTGATTTGCTATCATTAAATAAATTGCATTGTATATTTTTGCATTATATTGGCTAGGAGTGGGAGAACAAAATCTTATATCACCATATGAATAATTTTATACATAAAAGGCATATATCACGATATAGTAATTTTTACTGGAAAATCAATTCAAATTAATTTATATATTGAATAACCATGTTGTAACGTCTATTTTTGGATAATCCAGTCAGTGAATTCATTATACTTTATATATAAAAACGACTTCCTCTTTTAAAATGTTCTCTTTATTTGGATCTTGACAAACATAATCAAAGTAAAAAATATAATAATAATAAAAATAAAAATTTCACATTATGTCACATTTCAGTCTGATATGTTGTTGACCAATATTTTTATTATTATTATAAACTTTCCTCAAGAAACTCAACATCTTGCAACAAAGATAAAAATACGTAAGCAAAACTTATTGGCTCTTAATTTTAAAGTCTATATAATCTCTATAGAGAATATATTATTTTCTGAAGGCAAACATGGCCAGTTTCTTTCCTAATATCTAACATAATTCGAACAGAATTTCAATAAGTGTAATGATGTTTAGATTAAAACCCTTTATTTTGGCACATAACACAGTGTTGTAGTTATTTCTTTGTCAGTGGTGGTTAGACTGTCTCTAGCCGTTTGAAATATTTGACTTCCTCCATAGTGCTTTAAGGTAAAAAAAATTCAAATGGATCACGCCCCGCAAATGGATATTTACATATTGTGATACAGACAATATAGCAAAATCTCTAATGATTGACACTTTATATCGTCACCACAATATGCTGTATATCGTCATATAGCCCAGCCCTAATATTGTCCATCAGCAACTCTGTTTGACATCTGTATCAGCAATGGGAAATAAAAAACTCAAAACGGTCAACCACTATTCTTTATTTCATGATCACAAAACAATATAGCAGCCACAGCATTTACAACTATTTGACGACAATAAGTGTAGTCTTAGATGTACTAATTAATATAGTTCACCCAAAAATGAAAATACTCACACTCATGCCATCCCTAATGTTTATGACTTTCTTTTTCTTCTTTTCTACAAATGAAGATTTTTAGAAGAATATTTCAGCTCTGTAGGTCCATATAATGCAAGTGAATGGTGGCCAGAACTCTGAAGGTCCAAATATTACATAAAGGCATCATAAAAGTAATCCATATGACTCCTTTTTCACTAAAAATCTTGACAGTCTCCTTGGTGATCGTGATTTCAAGCTCGATTACACTTCCTATGTAAAGTGTAATCGAGCTTGAAATCATGATCATGCCTAGAGACTGCAATGGCAATATGTTCAGTGAAAAAGGAATTTTATTTTGGTTTGTTCTCACCCAAAACCATTGGACCATCAAAGTTCTGGCCACCACTCACTTGCATTCTGAGGACCTACAGAGCTGAGATATTCTTCTTTATAAATCTTTTTTTGTGTTAAGCAGTAGAAAGTCATACACATCTGGGATGGCAAGAGGGTGAGTAAATGATAAGAGAATTTTCATTTTTGGGTGAACTATCCCTTTAAGACAGTAGGAACTCTGTACTTTGAAAAAACGTACCTTGTTGTGACTCAACGTGATCCTTAACTCAGGCTTAACAACAGCATAAGCCATGAGCAAATTCTGGACCCTCTTTAGTTCCTCTTTGCATTTCTTGGTGTTGGAATAATACTGCCGCCTGACAGGGAGGTTCTTGAACAGATCTGCTGCACACACAGTGGTGCCTGGGGGAAAAGGTATATTAGAATTGGTCTGTTCCCATAAATCAAGAGTATTAGAAAAAATCGGGCTCAGTCAGGTTCTTTTTAACAAACGCCTACCCTCGCCAAGATGCGATGGTTTCTGAGACACAATCTGACCATTGTGATCAACTGCATATTGAATGCTAAAATCATCAGCTGTGGTTTTAGTAGTAATAAACACCTGGTAGGCGAAAGAAAGATCCATTACAACGAAAAACATTTTTAAGATTTGTAATCCACCGATTATTTGGATTTTTACATAATCACATAGTAAGATCATGGGCTCAACAAAAAGGATGGCCCAGGGCCAGTGTAAGAGAGTTTTGGACTAGTTGAAATTGTGATACGCGCTGAGTTATCACAACATCTTTTTTTTCTTTTTTTATTCGTTGATCATGTACGTGTGTTTTTTATGCCCTGCATACTTAAACATTTAGTTCACTGTGATGTATTGAACATTCTTGTTGTGAAGTCTGCTGATTTAAATACATCAGCAAGGTTCATTTATGTAGCTGGCTAACATAAATTACGTTTTGTCAAAATTGCTAGAATGATTTGTGATAGTCTTTGTGAACAGATTTGTGAAAAATCCTTATTGAAAAATCCTTATTGTTGAGCCCTGAAGATCTCAAAATGATGTGGTTTCATAAAAAAGACAATGAGATCTAACCTTTGAGATGGCACATATAGATGCCAGAGCTTCTCCACGGAAGCCGTAAGTCTCTAGGTGCTCTAGATCTTCGTGACTGGAGATTTTAGATGTGTAGTGTTTGACGGCCATCACAGGAACATCAGTCACTTTAATTCCAGAGCCGTTGTCTCTGACTTCAATGCGATCCAATCCATAATTGTCCTGATCACAAGATAACAATATGAGCTGTTAAACACAGATTCATTGCAGCTATTTACAGTTTCCTTATGAAGTATTTGGACACTTAAGTCAAACTTAAAACTGTACATCATTGCATTAGAAACAAAATATCAAACCAAGCGGCATCTGCAAACAGCCTATTCTCAGAACTAACTTCACTTTTCTGAACCATTTCTTTTTTAAAACTTTTAACCAACTGATCCCACTGTAATTTTTAGCGGATGTATAAAGTGTTTTAGCACATCAAATTATTACCCACTAACCTTTTTGTCTTAATTTCGAACATATCTATGGAGCCCCTTAGAGTACAGGGTGGAATTTTTTTTTCTAAAATAGTTTGCATTCCCTCACAATAAATTTACCATAGTTTTACTACAGTAACCATATTTTAACCATGATATTCCTAGTAAAACCATATAATAATACAGGAAAACTAAACAATGGTAAAACAAATCATAATTTTGTGGTTACCATGGTTTTACTACAAATAACATGGTTAAAATGTGGTATGTAATAAAATCATATCCACAATAATTAACATGGTTAATCTATAGTAAATAGTTATGGTTACTACAGTGTACAAGTACAATACTATAGTAAAACCATGGTGAATTTATTTTGAGGGAACACAAAACTATAAACTTGTAACCATGTTTTTAGGTGGAAACCATGGTTTTACTATAGTAATATTGTAGTAACCGTGATTGTAGTAACCATGTTTTTACTATAATGTACCACAGTTTTACTATAGTAATTTTGTAGTAACCGTGACTGTAGTAACCATGTTTTTACTATACTGTAACATGGTTTTACTATAGTAATATTGTAGTAACAATGAAAAGTAATCTTTTTTCTTTCTTTTTTGTGGAAACCATGGTTTTACTATAGTAATATTGTAGTAACCATGTTTTTACTATACTGTAACATGGTTTTACTATAGTAATATTGTAGTAACAATGAAAAGTAATCTTTTTTCTTTCTTTTTTGTGGAAACCATGGTTTTACTATAGTAATATTGTAGTAACCATGTTTTTACTATACTGTACCATGGTTTTACTATAGTAATATTGTAGTAACCATGTTTTTACTATACTGTACCATGGTTTTACTATAGTAATATTGTAGTAACCATGTTTTTACTATACTGTACCATGGTTTTACTATAGTAATATTGTAGTAACCATGTTTTTACTATACTGTACCATGGTTTTACTATAGTAATATTGTAGTAACCGTGATTGTAGTAACCATGTTTTTATTATACTGTACCATGGTTCATATAGTAACCATAGTTTTACTATAGAAATACTATAGTAACCGTGACTGTAGTAACCATGTTTTTACTATACTGTAACATGGTTTTACTATAGTAATATTGTAGTAACAATGAAAAGTAATCTTTTTTCTTTCTTTTTTGTGGAAACCATGGTTTTACTATAGTAATATTGTAGTAACCATGTTTTTACTATACTGTACCATGGTTTTACTATAGTAATATTGTAGTAACCGTGATTGTAGTAACCATGTTTTTACTATACTGTACCATGGTTTTACTATAGTAATATTGTAGTAACTATGAACAGTAACCTTTTTTCTCTTTTTTTGTGGAAACCATTGTTTTAATACAGTATCCATATAGTAACCATAGTTTTACTATAGAGATACTGTAGTAACCGTGATTGTAGTAACCATGTTTTTACTATACTGTACCATAGTTTTACTATAGTAATACTGTAGTAACTTTGAAAAGTAACCTTTTTTCTTTTTTGTGGAAACCATGGTTTTAATATAGATTTACGATGGTTAATATGGTTTTACTACAAGTACCATATTTTAACCATGGTATTTGAAGTAAAACCATAGTAACCACAAAATTATGATTTTTACTACATTTTTTTGTGTATTATTATATGGTTTCACTACGAATATCATGGTTAAAATATGGTTACTGTAGTAAAACCATGGTAAATGTATTGTGAGGGAACGCAAAACTATTTCAGAAAAAAATTCCCGCCCTGTCCTCTAAGGGGCTCCGTACATCCATACGTGAACATTACTGTTCAATATATTTGATTTTACCAGTTTGACTTCGAGACTCGAGGAACCAGCATCCAGTGAATTTTCAGCTAGCTCCTTGACAACATTCAGGACAGATGTTATAACCTGGGAGCTGCACAGCAGACGCACTGTCTCAAGTGGAAGTGCCTTCATAGTGTGCTTCCTAAGAAGAAAAACTTTAAACATTTAGTACTGAAACAATAAACCAACCAGTCTCAAAACTACAATTAACTAATTAACCATTATAAAAGAGATCTGGCAAATAAGTCGTTGCTGCACATCACAACAGTTGCACAGTGGTATCACTAAGAAAAATAATCATTTGACAATGATAGCATACACACATTTCAAAGTTGACAATGACATGCAAATGATTTGTCTTTCATAAAGAAATGAACAACACTTCGTTAAACGATTATATTTTAAACGACTAGATATAAGCTATTCCTACTTACTTTGTTTAAAATTAAAGAAACTCAAAAAACATTCCAAAGTATCATTACAAAAGTGTCGTTCACATGTTTACACAGCTCGCTTCGGCGTCGGATATGGCTTGACTAGGCGCCTAAATGACGTCACTCGTGTTCTTTGCATTGATTGGTGTTCTCTTTGTCGATCACGTTTTTTAGTTTTTTAGTTTTTTACCGCTTTGAAAAAAAAAATATATATATATATATATATATATATATACATATATAAAATAAAAATAAAAAAATGTATATATATATATATATATATATATATATATATATATATATATATATATATATATATATATATATATATATATACATACAATTTATTTATTTTTTTATTTTTTTATTTTTACGTATAAAAGAATATATTTTCATCCAAAGCGACACGAATGAGGGAAATCACAAGCAATCAAAACTCATTATATATTTAAAGTAACGTGAGTTAGTTTTATGAATCTGTGGAGATGACACTTGAGAAACATATGTCCTTGGTTAGGGGCCGTTCACACCAAACACGTATTTGTGTCCATCTGCGCTGTTTTTTATTTATTTATTTTATTTCTATATATTATTATTTTTTCTATATAAACCTGCGTTAGACGGACGTCTTTGATAGTTGCGTTTTGATAGTTGATGTTGACAGCACCTGCTCATTTTGTGGATGTGACCATGAAACATTAATCCATTTATTTTTTTCAGTGTGAAACAACTCATACATTTTGTATGTAATGAAATATTTGCCATTGGGACTTGAACTTGAATTTGAGGACTTTAATTTGAACATGTTTATTTGAAATTGAATTTGCAGTTTTGAACTTGAATTACATCAAACTTGAAAATCAAATGTACATGGCACAAATTCAGATACATTTTTTAAAATACACTGATTCAGGTTTTATATTCAGATTTGGGTAAATCTGACGGAGACATCTGGGGTACTCAGAAAGAGCAATCGAGCCTGTATGTAATCAAACTCCTTCCTGACTAATCACAACGTAGCTCGCAGTTCACATCTGGAAGAGGAAGGGTCCGCTGTGAAATAGTGCCAACATGGGATCATGGCTGAATGAGAGCCACCACCACAAGTTACTTGTTCTGCCCTGATGCAAACTCCAGACCTAATTAGTGTGATTGGTAAACAGGCTGTTAGATGCATTTGAATTTAAAGTTTGATGTAATTCAAGTTCAAAACTGCAAATTCAATTTCAATTAAACATGTTCAAATTCAAGTCCTAAAATTCAAGTCCCAATGGCACATATTTCAATCCATCGTTTTGGTTTAATTTAAATTCCTAAGCACCCTGAAATTGCCCAATCCTTTCATTTAAAAGATATTATTTGCTACTATAGAAACATGAGTATATATATTTTTTGTTCTGAAAATTCTTTATCTATAAGCTAAATGTGTCTTACTCGCAACCAACTGTGAGAAATAGGCCTCAGATGGAACAATGTGACCTTTTTATGCTGATGCTTGCATATCTGCTTTGTATGTTTTCGGCACTGTCTTGAGCACAAAATGTACTTGATAAGAATGTACTTCTGTAAGTGAGAGGAAACAACCCCATATATGGAGGATTGGGGGGATTCAAGGTAAAGGGTGTAACCAGCCTTGTGTGACAAGAACCATATAACCCCATGCTTTCCTTTAATAAATGGAAGAACTGCTTGTGACATTCTGTGTCCGTGTATTTCTTTCCACCGGTGAATTCATCTTAGTGACTATGAGGAAGACAGAATAAAGCATCTGAATCATATTTTACTAACACCTACTCTTTTACTTTTTTATTGAAATTGATGCATTTCTCAAATCCCTTCAATTTACTAAAAACAATAAAAGTGACAGATTCCTGAAACACTATGAGAAATGTTTTTGTAATAGAAAAGAAAAATATAACTGCCCAACTCAAAATACAGGCTTATTTATTTACCAATGTTTCGGCTTATGGATGTTCATAATGTATTCTTACATTATGAACAAACATAAGATAACCATGATAAACAGTAGGCCTATAGGTAGGCTACACCATGACACAGGATCTTCTTAGTGGTCTTAATAATAATTATAATTTCCTTTATTTATCACACATTATACATTTTGCACATATACAGTGAAATTCTTCTTTTTCACATATCCCAGCTAGGCTGGGGTCAGAGTGCAGGGTCAGCCATGATACGGCACCCCTGGAGCAGATAGGGTTAGGGGCCTTGCTCAAGGGCCCAACAGTGGCATCTTGGCAGTGCTGGGGCTTGAACCCCCGACCTTCTGATCAGTAACCCAGAGCCTTAACCGCTGAGCTACCACTGCCCTTTTTTTTTTCCACATATCCCAGCTAAGCTGGGGTCAGAATGCAGGGTCAGCCATGATACAGCACCCCTGGAGCAGATAGGGTCAAGGGCCTTGCTCAAGGGCCCAACAGTGGCATCTTGGCAGTGCTGGGGCTTGAACCCCCAACCTTCTGATCTGTAACCCAGAGCCTTGACCACTGAGCCACCACTGCCCCCGATAATTAGAGCCACCACTGCCCCCGATAATTAGAGCCACCACTGGTCTTGCAATAATTAGTATCAACCATGTGACTGCTGGGCAGATATGAAGAAGTCATTGATGATTTTGCATCAATGAAAACTAGGAGGGGAGGGTTACATTTTAAATGAGGGATTAGGTGTAATAGCACAGAGTAGAGTAATTTGTAAGAATTCTGCCATATACTTTATTTATTGACTCAATAATTTAATTGTGCAATTTAAGTTATGTACTGTATATAATGTATAATGTCAATGTTAATAGAATATGCCATTTATCTATATATATAAGGGGCGTTAAGGGGGGGTGCCACGTCTGATCTCACCTGGGGCACCAAGTAAACCAGAACCGCCACTGCAGACAGGGGGCGGTATTGGTAAAAGTCTTCCAACATGACATAGGGATGACCACTTCTGAATGGAACCAAAGTCTTTCTAGCAAGCCAGTTCACTGTCGGCCATATTTGGAACGCTCCCGGGATGCTATTTCCAGTCATGACAGTGCAGCTCCTATCTACTTGAACGGGGGAACACCAAAATCTCAGAAATGGTTGGTCAAGATTATGATCAAAGAGCGTGTTTTAAATCAGTAGTAAAATCTGACAAAATTGGTATCATACATTGTTCTTCTTTACCTTGTTTTACGCAAAAAAACAACAACAAAAAAACGCAATTTTCCAGGCTTGAATAGCTAATGCGCATGCGCATTCTCGAGTTGATTGACAAGCGATATCTGTATGTAAAAGGTGATTGGCTCTTTTACCTGTAAGGCGGGACTTTCCTTTCTTTATTCATCCGTTGACTGTTGGGCGCGAGCTCCTTGGTTGGATGTTCCAGTTTCTTCCATTCATTTTAATAGGAGAGGCCCGTCTGTGCTAAATAGTCTCTGATGGAACGCACCCTTATTTTGTAAACATCAGCCCTCTAGTCACGCGAGATGTGCAGTCGTAATCTCGTTAGCCTGTGTGTGCGTGTGCGCGCGTGTTTGTGCGCGTGCGTATGTGTGGTCACTGTGGTGAGTCAGTCCGCAGTGCGCGCAGCGGAGGCCGGTGGCAGCGCTCTAGCCTGCTCATCTCAAACGCAAATAAGGTACCGTTACACATCTCTAATGAAGCAAAGGTATTCTTACTGTTACTTTAAACCACCTGGCTCCAAATTGGACGATAACAGAATGATTTATAAGAGCTTTTATAGATGTTTGCGGTGTGTGTTGCAAGTAGAGTGAAACAAAAGCAACTGGTGTTTGTTAAAAAAAAGCAGCTGATGCTAAATAAAGATTTCATAACCACAACATCTAAACAGTTCACAATAAAAACATAAGCTGGATAAATATTGTGCTTTGGACGGGGACATGAGTGTTTTGTAATGTAGCTGTGCTGCTAACACATTGACTTGTTTACCATCTGCAGCTGCTATTAGAAAATTAATGCTAGCATATATACAGTGTAATATTTAGCAGTGTTTAATTTAAATGCATTGCTATGCTGTCTTTAGTTCTTCGATTATGCTGTTTATGAGGAATATAAATATGTAATATTACTTCCAGCTGTCTATTGTTGTCTCAAAGGATATTACAAACATACTACATCTCATACTATCATTTGTGACTGATATTTATGGAAGAATCATCCACGTGTTAGTGGTTATTAAGAGTGTGGACATGATCAGGGTAGTAAAGAGGCCTCTTCAGCCTTTGACCTGAATCTGTGTCTACTTGATTGCTGCATTGCATTTATTTTTAAAAGAGTAAATAACGCAATTTGTTCTGGACATGATCTTTAATCTGAACAGATATAAAAAAGCAAGTGATCTGGTGAGTAGAAATCAAGATAAGATAAGTACCGCTGAGCTTGTTTTAAAGCTGTGTATTGGGCAACGTTGAACTCTGACATACAGTTGTGCTCAAAAGTTTGCATACCCTTGGGGAATTGGTAATATATGTACCATTTTCAAAGAAAACATGAGTGAGCAGGCAAAACATTTCTTTTATTTCTTATGGGATTCATATTCAACTGTAGGTTATAACAGAATGGCACAATCATAAAACAAAACATGGCAACAAAGAAAAAAATGAAATGACCCCTGTTCAAAAGTCTGCATACCCTTAGTTCTTAATACTGTGTATTTCCCCCTTTAGCATCAATGACAGCATGCAGTCTTTTGTAATAGTTGTCTATGAGGCCCCAAATTCTTGCAGGTGGAATAGCTGCCCATTCGTCTTGGCAAAATGCCTCCAGGTCATGCAAAGTCTTTGGTCGTCTTGCATGAAGCGCCAGTTTGAGATATCCCCAGAGTGGCTCGATGATATTAAGGTCAGTAGACTGTGATGGCCACTCCAGAACCTTCACCTTTTTCTGCTGTAACCACTGGAGGGTCAGCTTGGCCTTGTGCTTAGGGTCTTTGTCGTGCTGGAAAGTCCAAGAGCGTCCCATGCGCAGCTTTCGTGCAGAAGAATGCAAACTGTCTGCCAGTATTTTCTGATAACATGCTGCATTCATCTTGCCATCAATTTTCACAAGATTCCCCATGCCTTTAGAGCTCACACACCCCCAAAACATCAGTGAACCACCAACATGCTTCACAGTGGGGATGGTATTCTTTTCACTATAGGCTTAGCACTTATGATTGTGACCATAAAGCTCTATTTTGGTCTCGTCACTCCAAATTACAGCGTGCCAGAAGCTGTGAGGTGTGTCAAGGTGTTGTCGGGCATATTTTAACTGGGCTTTTTTGTGGCGTTGTTGCAGTAAAGGCTTCTTTCTGGCAACTCGACCATGCAGCTCATTTTGGTTCAAGTATCTTCGTATTGTGCTCCTTGAAACAACCACACCGTCTTTTTCCAGAGCAGCCTGTATTTCTCCTGAGGTTACCTGTGGGGTTTTCTTTGTATCCTGAACAATTCTTCTGGCAGTTGTGGCTGAAATCTTTCTTGGTCTACCTGACCTTGACTTGGTATCAAGAGATCCCCAAATTTTCCACTTTTTAATAAGTGATTGAACAGTACTGACTGGCATTTTCAAGGCTTTGAATATCTTTTTATATCCTTTTCCATTTTTATAAAGTTGCATTACCTTGTTACGCAGGTCATTTGACAGTTCTTTTCTGCTCCCCATGGCTCAGTATCTAGCCTGCTCAGTGCATCCACGTGAGAGCTAACAAACTCATAGACTGTTTATAAACAGACACTAATTGCAATTTAAAAAGCCACAGGTGTGGGAAATTAACCTTTAATTGTCATTTAAACCTGTGTGGGTCACCTTGTGTGTCTGTAACAAGGCCAAACATTCAAGGGTATGTAAACTTTTTATCAGGGCCATTTGGGTGATTTCTGTTATCATTATGATTTAAAAAGGAGCCAAACAACTATGTGATAATAAATGGCTTCATATGATCACTATCCTTAAATAAAAGACAGTTTTTTTGCATGATCAGTCATATTTTCAAAATCAATGCCAAAATTTCACAATTTCTGCCAGGGTATGCAAACTTTTGAGCACAACTGTACAAACAGCTGCCTAAACTGTTTACTTTGATGGATGAGCCAAACATGCAGTAAAATCATGTCATTTTAAACAAGGGTTTTGTGTTCTACCAAACTTTTAACAGTTGCAAGTTGCTTGATGCGTTAGCTGGCATGAATAGTAAAATCTCAAGACAAAGTATTACAATGAATCACCCTATTGTAAATGTGCGAACATGCTTTTGTTGGCATGGACAAGACTTCATGCAAACCTCAGACTAGAAGTAGCTTCTGTAAATCGACCAATGGTGATAGTCTCAAAATGACCAGATATTGGTCATATTATATAAGACTGTCAATAATTATTGTATTATTTTGTCACATGATTCATTTAAATGAATTCATATATTGAGACAAGCATTTAACCCTGTTGACATTTTGGACCACTGTTTTATTTTGTCTCCCAACAGGAAAGCAAGATGAACGTTGGCGTTGCACACAGTGAAGTGAACCCAAACACCCGCGTGATGAACAGTCGAGGGATATGGCTGACATATGCGCTCGGAGTGGGAATGCTTCACATTGTACTGTTGAGCATTCCTTTCTTCAGTGTTCCTGTTGTGTGGACCCTCACAAATGTTATTCACAATTTTGTAAGTGTTCTCTGTAAAATAATCCTTTGTTGCAGCCCACCTCATTTCCTGAAGTTCCCTCTCTAAGGGTTGTAATGTTTCTCAGCATTGCCCAGAGGCCAATTGGTGTCTCAACTACAATTGATGCTTCCTTAGTAGCTTGTGTGGCATTATTATGCAAGGACTCACTTGAACAAAGAATCAAGGTCAACAACAGCATGACATCACTGACCCAAGTTAAAACTCTTTGGCACACAATGATGCATGAGTGCCTGTACCACAATGATAAGATAAGCTTCTCAGAGGGACTGTATTGATGCTGTAATGATTCTGTTGTTCTGACATGTAAGACAAATTTAGTAAGTGAAGTCTTCTTCTAGAGCAGCATAGAGATGGGCACAAGTACCCATGTACTTGTGAAAATATTGAGTGGCTTTTTGTCAACATCAAAATATAGACTGATAGCGATGTCAAAAAGTACTGGTACTTCGGTACCAAGTCCATACTAAAATAAAAAAGATATCACGCACTAGTGTTTCTGTTGTACCAGTACCACCAACTCAATTCAATCCCAGCGTGCTGTCTGACTGACACACGACTGTTTTCAAATGCTCACACACAAATTTTGGGGAAAATAGAATGCACAATTAATCAAATTAAAATCGTGATATGTCCTAGTGTGAATATTAAACCACAAAAGGATGAGATGTTATGAATGTACAGTCTGCATGTGCTGCATGGTTTACAGCGAATGTGTATAGTTGTTCAAAAGCTAAAAAAATATGAGCGTCACACACGCGGTGCATGTTGTAGTAGATGACAGAACAGAGTGCTTATTCACAGACATGAACAGCGCCTGCAGAATACATATTAATCTAAATAAATCGCAGGATTTTGCCCTTTAAAAATCACGCTGGGTCATGTAACCAACCACTATTCCAGAGATGTGAAGCTACTGTGAGAAACACAGAAACTGAAAAAACAAAACAAACGGAAAAAAAGCCCAATTCAACTGGCAACAGATATCATGGTTTTATTAATTAATTTGATTAGATACCATTTGGTGCATTCCATTCTGAAGGGCTCATCCCTATGCCCTAATCCCTTCAGAGGGTTTGTGCTCCAGAGTGAGAGCTTTGAAGGGTGTAGGGCGCAAAAATATCAGTCATTCGGAACACACTTCAGTGTCATCTATCCAAGCCAATAAAGCCGTTGCCATCCCACAAAGGCTGACGCTAATGGCCATCACCTGCACCTAATCATGTTTATGATTTTGCCTTACTATTACCTATTTTCAGGCTGCAGACTGAAACAAAATGCTTTAAAACTTTTAGACTTTATGAAGAAATGTAAGCTTCATGTTTAAATATTTGTTTTATTTAAAAAAAAAACATTAACCAGTATACAAATATACAGTATAAATTAAATTATGAAATAAAATGCCACTGTGTATATTTCTTTTGTTTCAACTCCTTTATTAGAATAACAGAGCGAGCGAATTTACAGGAAAATACCACATGCAAAAGTTAGTTTCAAACAGACAGCCAGGGGTTGTTCATTATAATAATTAAAAGCCTTTATAAACCACAGATTTTTGTTTATAGAACCAGAGTGTGTTTAGAGATCCAGCTGGTTTAATTTACAACAAACCTCGTATGGTCCGGTTCCGGTCTGCTTGGCAGTGAAGTATCCATCAGTGGAACTCTTTGGAAATACCCTTTTGAAGTGCCCTTCAAAGCAGCTATTTATGAGCCCTTCGGTTTGGAATGACCCTCCAACATGGCAGCCACGATCGTTCTCCCTTGTAAGTGCCCTTCGGAGGTGGATTTATCCCATTTGGAAAGCAGGGTTAGTTAAACTTCAAAACATGGAATTTGGGGGGAACACAGGATTTAGGGAATAAAATTTAAATGTTTTATAGTGCCCTACTAATTGTTTTTTTTAAAGCAATGTTTACTTAATTGAGAAACAATTGAAGGAAACATGCAATTCTTTTTGTTTATTTTTTAACTGGCATTTTAATGGTATTGGTACCGACACCGACTACTGAATTTTTGGTATTATGACAACCCTAATAACAACTCTACGCAAATATACCAAAATTCATAATTGAACAGAATACAGGGAATTGAGATGTGTTTGTAAAAGTTGAAAAGCCCCACTGTTTTTTTTTTTTTTTTTATGTGGTACACAAAATTTATTTTTCTGTTATTAAAATTATGCTAAAGTTTATGGTTTGGGTAAGGGGTTAGTCTTTATGGTTAGGTATGGAATCAGGGTTAAACTTAGGAAAAATCTTAATAATATTGTTTGTAGTTCTTTTTTTTTATGCGAGTTTAAGTCGTACATTTTTTGTTTTTTTGTATGAGCCAATTCATACAATATCTTACTATTTCAGCATCTCATACTAATAATGACTTGTCACGAGACCGGGCTGGAAAAAAAAAAAACCGGTGAGATGTAATACAGCAGCCTGATGCATGTCTATATAGACAGCAATGAAAAATGGTTCAAACGGAACAACCAATATATTTACCTTTTTTACCAAGTTTCCCCTTTCCCCTACCTTTAACAGGAAAGATTGACCATGCTTAATACTAATATAAAGAGGTAACAAATGTTATGAACTTTGAGAATGTTATGTGTTTGGCATTTGGATCATCTTTCTGTCTTTCCACAGGGTATGTATGTGTTTATGCATGCGGTGAAAGGCACACCATTTGAAACTCCAGACCAGGGCAAGGCAAGACTTCTCACACACTGGGAACAGCTGGACTATGGCGTGCAGTTCACATCATCTAGAAAATTCTTTACAATCTCACCAATTATTTTGTAAGTATTTTGTTGTAATATCTACCCTTGCTTGAGCCTTGTTTTATATGGCATTTTATAAAATAGATGTGACTCTGGCATCCTAAAGCATTGTAAAATGCAGATAAACAAACACCTGTAACCACAAAGACAGAACAAATTTACTATATTACTTGGTAGAATAATTGTTAAAAAAAAATTCTACCAATTGAATTATTGAACACTGTTGTCTTTTATCATCTTGCCGTTTCATAAAAGCAAGAAGCTATTTAAGGCTGTGCATTACAGTGGTTTTACTGTGGGTAAGTGCCACAAATCCCTTGGTACAATCATTGTAACACATGGCCTCGAGTGCTTTATTGTTTTAATAAAAGATCACAAGTTTTAAAATTTAACACGTGTTCTTATTTTCTTTGCAGATATTTTCTTGCCAGCTTTTACACAAAATACGACACAGCTCATTTTGTGATAAACACAGCTTCCCTTTTAAGTGTTCTCATACCAAAACTGCCACAACTCCATGGGGTCAGGATCTTTGGAATAAACAAATATTAAACCCTAATGTTCAGAGGGCACAGACCAACTCTCAGCTGAGCTGTTGCCTGAAATGGAAGAAGATAACCCTTTGTACTTTGTACCGCAGTCTTGTACTTAGTAGTTTTGTACAGTCTGTGTAATTGTGTGAGTCTCTTTGTTTGATATATCTTGAGAAAACTATTGTAGGGAAATATTAGGAAGACAGTTCCACAAGCATTAATAACTTAAGATATTTAATGTGTTTTTGTTAGCTGTTTTGTGTTCCTCATGGATCTGGGCTGGCCCAGGTTTCATGGTTAATTTAGTTTAATTTGTTTTTTGTTCAAATGTGCTCACACCACTGATGCACTAAGATAATGCTTTTAGCGTAATTTCACATTTCTAAATGCATTCTTTAACAATGCCATGAATTGACAATTGTGTTTTTAAAATCATTTAAAAGCCATGAAACCATTCTGATGTTTCTGTGCATGCATGTTGTTCACTGTTTTATAGACAAATAAAAAAACTAAATTCGCATAATTTCCTGAACATTTTGTTCAATCACTATATTGTGTACAGTTTTAGGCTATCTTTTGACATGAGGTCATTGTACTATAAAAACAGACTGTAAGTTTCAGAACTCAAAACGTCCTCCTCCCTGCAAAAAGAGCATTTGTTGAAACCAAGCTGCCAAAACAACTTGTTCTCTGCTTCCTCCACATTGTGATAGACACTGTGGTAGACATTCGCATCTGACCCCCTCCACACCAACACATCAGTGTCTACTTGACCTTCCGTAGCCCCGCCCAGTAGTGGTGAGCAGTGAGATAGTAAGGAGAAAGCAAGGCTGCGTTTCCCAAAAGCATCGCAAACTTAAGTTGATTGTAGAGACCATTGGCTCCAATGATCTCTATGATCTACTTAGGCTTACGATGCTTTTGGGAAACGCAGCCCAGGTCAGTCAAATACAGAGAGCCAGTTATAACAGTGGGCATTTAATATTTAGTCTTAAAGAAGCAGCAGCACCAAAACAGTTTCAGAGGGTGAGATTGAGGGTGGAAAATTATCATCTTTTACTAATATATGACTTTTTTTTTTTTGCAAAAAACTTTACTCATATTATAGGTGAACTTCAAGGGACACACTAAAAAAAAATGTCATGACCCCTTTAATGTTTTGCAGATGATAATGACAATGGAAAATGCATTAACAAAACTTTAATGCTTAGTCTGATAAGTACTTACATATTCATTTAAGTCAACATGAAGTTGAATTTGGCTTATTTACTTTCTTAATGAAGCTACCTGGTCTTATTTGTCTATGTTTGTCTTCATAATATTTCATAAAAGTCTAATAAATTGCTGTCTACAAAACAACTTGACATCACCTCTTATTTATCAATCCCTCCCTTCCAACTACCTGAAAACATTCTGGTATATAATGTCTACTTTTTAAAATCCAATCTGTTCCATTTAAAATAAAGTCTGCCACATTTTTATTATTGAATATCCTGTTTCACATGGAAATATGTAACATTAAGTAACATGGGTTGTAAATGCCATTTCATGTTGACTCGAGTATGTAATGGTGAAAGTCTGGATAATTACCAAGGCAGTTTTTCATGGTATTATTGAAGCTGAAAAACTGTAACATAGCCCAATTAAAATAGTTGTATCCTTTCACTGTCTTCTGACAATTTCTGCAAGGGCTGAATTGTCCCAGTTTTTTATATTTTCCCTTTTGTTTTGAGAGGTATGAACATAGTATGCTGTGTTGTATGACATGCTGCAAACAAATAAAAAAAACAGTATTACAAACCTTGTTCACTAGTACAAACACATTGTTTAAATACCAGATACATTTAATTCCTAAACCTTTTGACCATAATTTTAATTTCAATTAATGAATTTCCATTATTTTTCCATTACCTTTTCAGTTGTTTGTGATTACTGGATAAGATTTTTTTTTAATCTTTCATAGAGATGGCACTCACAAAGAGCAACTGATTTCTTACGGATTCTTACTTTTTTTTTTTTTTTTTTTTAACTACATTCAATATATAATTCTATAGGTTTCCATGACTTATCCAGGCCAGGAAATCACAATTTTAAAAATGCCCATACATTTCCAAGGCATGTGAGTTGTTACTAAAATTTCTGACATATGCATTATCTAATATGAACTTGTTTTCTTTGCATTATTTGAGGTCTGAAAACACTGCATCTTTTTTGTTATTTTGACCAGTTGAAAATAAATGCTCTAAATGATAATATTTTTATTTGGAATTTGGGAGAAATGTTGTCAGTAAATAGAATAAAACAAAAATGTTCATTTTACTCAAACACATACCTATAAACAGTAAATCCAGAGAAACTGATACATTTGCAGTAGTCTCTTAATTTTTTCCAGAGCTATATAGCTATATATATATATATATATGTATTCGACTGGATTTCTTGTATTTAAAAATATATAAACAATTAAAATGTTGTCTTTAATAATCACATCCCTTAAGAACAAATTATAAAATCATTTTTTGTGTAAAGCCTCACATGTGTTCAGCATCACCCCTTTAAACACTTCAAAGTGGTGATTTAAATCTTTCTGGCAATGAATTTTATACTTGCTTCCCAAGGCACCATCTGCAGAGGGTGCTCCATAGAACACTCTGTTTATTCTTGAGTGGACCAATGCCATTGCACACATCACACAAGGTTCTCTAGTGACGTAAAGATCATATCCGGTGCAGATGTACGGCTGTCCGGTTTCTTTTGCATTGCTTAAAGTCTCTGGGCTGCTATAGTGACAGGCTGGATATTTCTCGTATTTGTAGGCACCTCCACTTTGCCCACAGGCCACAAGGTCAATACACACCATGACAGCGTGATGAAGCGGATGAGAGACGTTCTTACAGTCATGACTCACAGCAATGATCCGCTCAGATTCCGGGTCAACAATCACAGCACCCACAGCATCCATACCTCTCTCCCGCCCGTATTTTGCAGCCTTGATAGCCGCCATCATATACTCTTGCATTTTAGCTTTCTGATCAGCAGTGAACAACTGCCCTCTCAAAGCAGACGTCACTTGTTTGTCCTCATGAAATGATGTAGGCCAATATTTACTAGCTTTTTCAAACTGTGCCCTGGTCAGTGGTGGACTGGCTGGGATTTCAACCAGAAAAGGCTCTCCCAAACCTCTAGAGTCAAAGGAATGTGTGCAAAGCAGATCAGCAAGTGTAACTTCTTCGCTTGCATCCATCTTTTGCACATCTTTGGCCAAGCACACAATGACTTCCAAAGGATGGGGTCTGCTTTTGTCTTTGCAAGCCCTGACTCTTTTTATGTGCTGGAGACCAGGTAAGGGGTGGCTCAGAGCAAGCTCTTTGACGAGGCGAGATGTTTCTCTTTTCTCGATGATTGGTGCTGCAAAGGCCGGCAACAGTTCAGTGTCCCGAGACTGCTCTTCAGAGAGGACAGGAAGAACAGCCCAAGACTCTGTGTCATATATATCCATTGCTTTCCTCCGCTTGGCCACTGGCTCCATCGTTTTCTACTCAATTAATCAATTGTCAGGGTTTTCTTGGAGTCACTTGTGAAAGCAAGACATGACAGTACACAAGTCATACTAGTAATATAAAGAACTGGCATCATAAGAATCAGACTTGTCAAAAAAAAAACAACAGAATTGACCAGTAAAACCACTCTAAAATCAATGAACGTGCATTAGTTATTTCAAGCAAGTCATCAGGATGGGTAGCTGACCTGAAATTTCAAGCAATTTCAGTACTTTTCCCAATTCTTATACAGGTTAAATATTATACATGCAGTTTACATGACCTCACATTTTAACTGAATGACTACATAGCATGAGTACTTTAAAAAAGTCCACCTAAGGCTATTTAAAATTAACAAAAATTATGAGAAAAATTATCATCTTCCACATGTATGTACAATAAATAAAATCATGATGTTACATTTAAAAAAGCCTAAGGGCTTGTATATGTCAACTACCCAAATACACATGGTAGACAATTACCTTATTTGGAGAAAGTTATGGACTCCCAGTATCAAATACTAGTTGGAAATAGCCAAAGAAACGATTATCGGGCAGCAAAAGTGTGAGTGAAACATTTCTCCACGTGAGTCTCCATCCCTACTGTATTATTAGTCCGCTGGAAACAAGCAGTCGACATGGTTCCTTTTATTTTCTACTTATCAGTCATTCATCTCTGAGGAATTTTTAGCATAATTATTGGAAAATATATTACGTTTGAATCAAATGTGTTTTTTTTTTTTTTTTTTTTTTTTTTTTTTGCGTTTAAAAGGAGTTTAAGGGAATCCAACAACGTTTGTTTCAGTAGGAACTATTTATATGTAGCACCTCGTTTCATGCAGGGTGAAACTCAAATTGATCAGCGTTTCTGATTTACTTGAAATTCTTGAGTCTGACGCTATGTTGTTATTTAGAAACTGAATTGTCAGTGTTACATCCAGCATGTTTCCATGTGCTGTAACCGGACCGGTTCGCTGCTGGATAAAGCATTGCGCTGTAAGATCATTTGGTGCAGGACGCCCTAGATTAGTTTTGGGGATTGAGACCAGCTGCGATGAAACCGGGGCGGCAGTGCTGGACGAGGCTGGAGTGATTCTGGGGGAGTCTTTGCATTCTCAGAAACAGACACACCTTGAGTAAGTATGCAGTTACTGACTAACTCTACAAATATACAACCTTGGAGAAGTCATAGACTTTCACATTTCAGATGTATTCAGGAGATAATATTGTATATTAGTATATATATTGATATGTGGACTTAATATATACATTTATGTGTATATTACTTTTGGGATTCAAAGTTCTTTAGCTAATCGTGAACGTGCCTCTATTTTGCTGGGAAAAAACAACAACAAAACAGCTAAAACCAAAACCACCCTAGGCTGGTCCTCTGGTGGTCTTAGCTGGTTTCACAGCCTTTGGCTGGTTTTTAGCATGCTAATCTGGGTGACCATCTAAGGCCACCTTATATCAGCCAACCATCTTACTAAAATTTGACAGTCTAAATTTAGAATGCACCCCTTTTGCTTTAGTAACAGCATGCCCTCCATGTTATCCCTGTATGATTTGAGAATGTTCTAAAAAGATCATTTAACTCGTTTCAATGAAAGCCAGATTCATGAAACATTCAAACTTGCATTTTGCTTTTCTTGCTGTTTGATCTTAAAGGAATATTCCGTGTTCAATACAAGTTAAGCTAAATTGACAGCCTTTGTGGCACAATGTCGATTACCACAAACATTAATTTAGACTCGCCCCTCTTTTTGTTTTACAAAAAGCAAAAAATGAAGTTACAGTGAGGCACTTATAATGGAAGTGAATAGGGCCAATTTTTGGAGGGATTAAAGGTAGAAATTTGATGCTTATAATTTTATAAAAGCACATATTAATTCTTCTGTTAAAACTCATGTATTATTTGAGCTGTAAAGTTGTTTAAATTGACATTATTTCAGTCATTTTAGGGTTTGTTGACATTACAGCGTCATGGCAACAAAGTTGTACAATTGGCTATAACTTTACACAGAAAAGGTTAGTATGTGATTTTATCACACTAAAATCATGTTTACACGCACATTGTTTATGTCTTGTGCTCATACTTTTGAAAAAGTATTTTAACGTTCAAAAATTGGCCCCCATTCACTTCCATTGTAAGTTCCACTGTAATACAGATTTTTATTTTTATTTTTCTCCCCAATTTGGAATGCCCAATTCCCACTACTTAGTAGGTCCTCGTGGTGGCATGGTTACTTACCTCAATCCGGGTGGTGGAGGACAAGTCTCAGTTGCCTCCTCTTCTGAGACTGTCAATCCGTGCATCTTATTACGTGGCTCGTTTCTACCTGACACTGCGGAGACTCCCAGCATGTGGAGGCCCATACTACTCTCCACGATCCACGCACAACTTACCACATGCCCCATTGAGAGCAAGAAACACTAATCATGACCACGAGGAGGTTACCTCATGTGACTCTACCCTCCCAAGCAACCGGGCCAATTTGGTTGCTTAGGAGACCTGGCTGGAGTCACTCAGCACACTCTAGATTCGAACTTGCGACTCCAGGGATGGTAGAGATTTTTTTGATTCTTTTAAGAAAAGGAGGGGCGAGTCCAAATTAATTCACGTGGTAATCAGTATTATGCCACAAATGCTCGAAAAACCCGGAATATCCCTTTAAGAGGATTTTCGTGATTCCAGCTTACTTTTTGTGGAAAGGCGTTAACGTGGTCAATGTTACACATTTCCTTACCTTTGAATGGTGACCTAGAAGTGCAGAATCTTAAATATTTCTTCTTTGTTTTTTCATAACTTTTATTTGTTTTGAATTTGTACAAATCCTAAAACTTTCAAGGTTTAAATGGAAAAAAACAAAACAACTTTTTATTGTTATCTCAGACTTTTAGAGCCAGATGAATGTAAAACTGAACCTGAAACAGGAGCTTAAAATGCAATGTTTTTCATTGTGGTTCGTTTCGAGCAGAAATAGCATTTTATTTTTTTTTTTCTCGTTCTGGTCTCAGCATTTCGCTGACTCCTTTCCAATTGGTAACCAGTTAGAATGAAATTAAAGAATGGTAAATAACGTTCCTTTTTTTTAAATGACAGTACTCTCTGCTAATAAGCGGTGATATACCAGTTGCAGTGTTTCCAGATCTCTCTCAGAAAAAGGGACCTGGTCTGGAAAAACAAGTTCAAAATAAGGGACTTGCCTCCCCCAAAATAAGTGCATTTTTTTCCCATGTTGGGGAATTATCAGCATAGAAATCATAACAAGCAAAGTATTATATAAAATAAAAGTCTTTTCAGTAGATGTACTGTATGCTTAATATTAGATATATCCCCCAAAATATTTATCTTGCCATCAAAAATCAATTAATAGCAGAAATCTCTCTCCTGCATGTATGCACACACTACTTGGGGAGTTTGGACTTAACGTTATCTTATGCTGGCCGAAAAATTTTCTTTTAAATGTTTAATAATTATTTGATTATAATTACTTGTTTTAATTACAGATCTGCTTTTCGGTCAGAACCCAGCAACATCAAATCTGTATTAATGCATGACATCAAACAATAATTCAGTGAAGACGTGGAAACAATTGAGAAATGTACCTTTTACCTCGGTACCTAAATATCCATGTTATTTGTAAATGACCCCAAAACTACTGTATTGTTATACATTTGATAATCAGACCTTGATTTGATGTCCTGCAGTACTGGTGGCATTATTCCAACAGTGGCCCAACGCTTACACAGAGAAAACATCTCCAGAGTTGTCCAGGAGGCCTTAGACAGAAGTGGCATTGAACCCAGTGAACTCACAGCTGTGGCCACAACAGTAAAGCCTGGTCTCGCCCTTAGCCTGGGGATCGGCTTGGATTTCAGTCTGAAGTTTGTAAGGCTCCATGAAAAGCCGTTTATCCCTATACACCATATGGAGGCACATGCCCTTACTGTACGAATGTTGCACACTGTAGATTTTCCATTTCTCGTGCTCCTTGTCTCTGGAGGTCATTCTCTTCTTGCAGTGGCTAAAGGAATCGATGAGTTTTTTCTTTTGGGGCAAACACTGGATGAAGCAGCGGGGGACACTTTAGATAAGGTAAGAGGATGTCATATCAGATTATAATGCTTTTAAAAACCTCATCGAATGGCTGGATGAGCGCGGTTTTCTTTCCTGTGTTGATGTATTTCCTATTGAAATGGGACAAATCCTTATTTTTATCTATTTATTAGCCAATACCCTTAAGTTTACATCACAGCTGAGAAACATGATTTGCTACTTGCTATTTCTAGTCAGAAAAACCAGAAGTGAATTTTGTCAACTTTTAGGAGTAGACTAGCATATAGACGACCTCAAAACCAACGGAAATGAGTAAAAGCCACAGAACTCTCATCATGTGTTCATCTGTGCTTTAAATGATAGATTGCTAGAAGACTTTCTCTTAAGAATCACCCAGAGTGTTCTACTTTGAGTGGCGGACAAGCCATAGAGCTTCTAGCAGAAGATGGGGACCGACTCGCGTTCCATTTCAAGTCACCAATGGGGCAGCTCTTCGACTGCAATTTCTCTTTTGCTGGTTTGCGCAACCAGGTGACAATGGCAATACAAAAAAAGGAGAAAGAAGAGGGTACTGTATTTATTTATACTTTTAAAAGAAATGGGCTTTGTTCCAAAACCTAATGAGGCAGCATCCTAGCTAAAATGGAACTTCATAAGTGTAACACTCTACATAGGCAGCAACTGTGAGTCAAAGAAATAGCGCTCCTCACGTGAAGTGCACAGAAGACAGTGCATGCCCACTTTTTCAGTATTTTTCCCATTCATAAAAGAGCTCTAAACAATTAACCAAATCAACCAGCTCTGAGGTACATTACAAATTTTATTTGAAGTATTTGAAAACTGGACAAAAAGACAAAGTAACAAGACTGTGTACTTTGTCTTTCATGAGGGCATGAATCATGAAGCACTGTGAAGGACATAATCAAATTTAAAACAATGGAAAAATATAAAACTGAAACAAAATATTCCAATATTTGCAAATATATTCATAATGTGTCATAGGCAACCTAGTCTCAGTGAAAACATGACTCTGTATACATTTTTGCAAAACTTGTTATACGTGTCTCCAGGTACAATTCCCTGCAGTTTCCAGGTGAAATGAACACTAGAGGCACTACAACAACTGTGTGTTTTATTCACTTTCACTCAAATCATGACTTTAATGGCTGATAATGACTTTATAAATACTTATTTTTCTCTCTATTACTCAGAATCTGCTATTTTATGATATAGACATACTTTTCCTCAAACAAATCTTTTGAAAAACAATATATTTTAATGCTTGTATTACTGACCCACCTACATATATACACTTATTCCATCATGATTAGCTTGCATGGTAGCTCATCTGATAGGGTGTTGGATTACTATTCAGAACACGGCCGTTCAAGTCCAGCCATGGTCTCAAGCTGATGTGTGACATTACAGAGTCATAGAAGCAGCACTAAATGAAGTAGTTGGTTCAGAAAATGTGATTTTTCATTTTCCTTCTGTATTTCAAAACACTAGTAAGGATAAGGATGTCTTTTTTAAAGTCGTCTTTATATTTTAAAACACTAATGGTTAGGTTTAGGCGTTGATTTGGTAAGGATCTCTTTTTTAAACATCTAATTTATATTTTAAAACACTATTGGTTAGGTTCAGGCATAAGTTTTACATTAGGGAGGTATATTTTAAAAACATCCATCTTAAATTTACCGTAAACCCCTCATCTGAATACGATACCATTTTACTCACTTTTGGTGCCCCTAGCTGGACATTTGACTGGAAACCTGCAGCCAAACATGTTACACAGGACATACATTTTGAATTGCAAAAATGTTGTCATGTTTACGTAAATTTCTTAAGATCAGGCTAGTTATGGGAGTGTGTGGTGGCTGCAGACCTTGTTTAACGTGCTTTGTTGGCTGTGATTTTCTGATTTGATCGTTTCTCTTCAGGATCATGGGTAGTGTAGTTCTTCACCAGGAATTCCGCTATTAAACGCAATTTCTAAATTATGTACAGTCAGCCGGTTGTTATCGGAAAATAAATCCAGACAGGGTAATCAGGACCCCAACGTGAAATCCACCTCCGGTTTGCGTCGGAGTTCTGTTGGTGTTTATTTAGAAAATTAATGGCCGTCTGACTGCTTATTATGCATCTTATTACAAGACTTCTTGCCAAATAATTAAATAAATGCACATGAAACATTGATTTGTGTTGAAATTATTTTATTAGCTTTCCTGTAGAGATTGCACATTGGTCCGAGAAGCAGGACAGATCGCAATACCCGATCTGTCCTGAGTGGTCTGATACAGGGATGTGTGGTTGTTACTGAGAAATATCAGACCACTAGATGGTGCCATTGACCAGTCAGAATCGAGTACTCCGAGAGCCATGTATTAACATCGATTAACTACCTCTGAGCTCAGGTCTGTCTTTAAAGGTTTATAAGTTTTCGTTACAAATTAATTTGCCAATGGAAAAAAATAAAAGGGATTTTTTTACTTCCAGAACCAGACTGTTGCACTCGAGTTTTACATTAGCATGTTGCTAAGCTAATGACGCAATACTCTAATAAGCATACAAATACACTGCTCTCTGAAATATTTTGTAAAATAGTGTATTTTCAAGATTTAACTATTTTTACACTATACTATTTGATATTGAATTTGTTATTGTATTAACTTTATTTATAATTAACATTTCACTCATTTAGTCTGTTATCTTGGTTGGAATTTTTTTTACTAATGCATTATGGGAATGACTGCTCCACAAAGGATACATGCAAAGCTGCATTAGAATTTGGCTAAAATAAGTTATGTACCTTTTGGAATACCCCTCGCATCGGAAGCGTACCTATGATGCCTTAAAATGCTGCCTATATAGGTAGCTCATTAGGTTTTGGAACAAAGCAGCCGTTCGTTGTGATTTATTTCCTCAAATTTGACACTTGATTAGAGATGCAAGAAAATAATGTAACATTACTAAACTAATCCCTATTAGACCCATTCAGTATTATATTAACTGTAATAAAATGTTATTTTTCCTTAGGCATTGAAACGGGACAGTTATTATCATGTGTTAAAGACATCGCTGCTGCCTCACAACACACTGTGGCGTCTCATATAGCTAAACGAACACATCGTGCTATTTTGTTCTGTAAGGCTAAAGGTCTTCTACCACAGCACAATCCAACTCTGGTAAGTTTACAGCACCAGAGATCTCAGATGTAGCATTTTGCATGAAAATTATCCTAAGCTTGGCTTAACCATTTCACAGTTTTAAAATTTCAACAAATGAATGCCTGTGGTGAATTGACATTTGGCAAAAATTCCACTCCAACCAAAAATCTCTCCACTGTCTCTCTCGTGCACAATGCCCTCTGTAGGTCGTTTCAGGAGGAGTAGCGAGTAATGAATACATCAGACAGACTCTAAAAATTGTCACAGATGCCACTGGGTTGCGGTTACTTTGTCCTCCGTCAAAGTTTTGCACTGATAATGGAGTCATGATTGCATGGTATGAAAATAACATGTATTCACTTAAGTGTAATGTGTCAGCATTGTGCATAAAAACTGACTCTTGTTACTTGTGTTTTTAGGAATGGCATAGAGAGACTAAAGCAAGGAAAGGGGATTGTGTCCCATACCCAAGAGGTCCACTATGAACCAAAGTAAGTCAAAAGCCCAATTACTCATTTACTGTTAGTTACTACAATGGATCTTTAAATCCTTGAGTCAACATGAAATCAAAATAGACCCTTTTTACTTTCATAGAGCACATTTCTGTTTTTATTGTGCACAACTCATCTTTAAAAAAAAAAAAAAAAAAAATAGGTTTTTGTAATCTTTAATGAAAATAAGATCAATGTATTAGCCCCTGAAATGACTTTTCCTTTTCCACTGATGTCACAAACCCCTTATTTTTCAACCTCTCCCCTTCAACCATGTCTTCAGTTTTCGTATTTAATGCACCAGTCAATTCCAAATGGATAAAATCAAGTCTCACTCAGAAATATGTCAAATTACGGAAGTAAAAAGGGTTGCATATAGCGTTTTATGTAGACTGTAACATTTTTAACTTTTTTATGATTAAACATAATATGTCAAAACATAATTCTACTTATTTTTAGGGCACCGCTTGGAGTAGACATCACCACAGAAGTTAAAGAGGCTGCAATCAAAGTTCCACCTTTAAAACTGAGGATAAATTATTGATATTGTGTTCTAAAAAGAGAGGGCATTTCCTACGTATTAATAAATGCATATTTATTTAAAAAATATATATATTTCTGTTTTTTTATATGCTTTTCTATTAACTTTAGGCACGTTAGGCCAAATTTACAAGTCCATGTCCTTTCGGTGTCCTCAGTTATTTCCATTTAAGCTTAGAGATAGTAAGGGAACTGTGGTAGGGCTTCTGCCCCATCCTGACTCTGGGCTTAGCGGTTCTTGGCGTCACAGGAGCTGACGTTTCTCTCTCATTGATTGCTGACCGACTAAGTCTAGCATTGCTTTAGGCGGTATCACAATATTGCTCTATCATTCACTAATCAACTGATTTACTATACCTTCATTATCACAGTGGGGCACAGCAGGGCCACCATTCATCTCCAAACTGCAATGAAGAAAACCGAAATAAAAACAAATTATTCTCGTGAATTATGAAAGGCCTCATTTTCAGCTACTTTCTGTAAAAATGTAAAGCACCTGAGGGACGGAAACCCTACTCTTCGCTGTCTTTCGAACTCTGCCACAAAGAACTGTGAGATTCTGGCATCTTTAGATAGATTCTCCATTAGGAGATCATATACTTGAGGGGTCTACTGCATTTCGCCATAAGCTGGCGATGAGCATGACAACTGAAGGTAAGGTAACCCAGAGCACTTGCACAAGCTGAAATGTTGGAAGGGAGAGGCAATATTATTTTAGTTGTATAAACAATTAGTCATATAAAAAAGATTTTAAAGGAATAGTTAACCCAAAACTAAAATTCCGTCACTCATTGTATGGATGAAAGCAGCTCATTCTGCTAAACGTCTCTTTTTGTGTTCCACACAAGTTAAAAAAAAAAAAAATAAAAAAGAAAGAAAGAAAGGTTTGGAACGACATAAGGGTTATTAAATGATGACAGAATGTTCATTTTGGTGTAAATGAAACTATTCTTTTAAGATGCTGTATTTATAGTACTTTCATGCAATTACTTTTAGTGATTGAGAACCAATGGATTTGCTTCAGATGATTATACAGAAATACCTCTTCATCCTCTGAATTCAAATGAACAGACAGATGCTCGATAGTGTCCATGGTGACAATAGCATCAGTAATACCTGCTCTTGTGTGAGCCAGATTAGCAAGTAGTTGTGCTGGAATTAGACAGACATTTAAAGTTACAGTAAGTTTCATACAAAATGAATTTCCCGCTTTATTGAAGTACATTACAAAAAAATAATTAATTTGTAAGAATAATGGAAAGATTTTTTTGTGGGTCCTCTCACCTGTAATGACCACAGTGGTGGATCGATCAGACTGTAATAATTCAACAAGAACGGTAATGCCCCTTGCAGTCAGTCATCTCATCTTATCCTGAAACCACTTTAACACAACAACTATCTGGCAAATAACAAAACAAGTATTTTGAAAAATAAGCACCAAAATGTTTTTTGTCACCTGCTTTTTAGAATGTATGTAATGTTCTACTATGGTAAATACTGTCGAGATGTTGTTTATATCTTCAGCTTTAGTGTGCAATAGGAAAAATAGAAAAGATTAGAATAGAAGAACAGGGCACTCTGCAAGAGATGGCATTGCCCCCACAGTGCCCCATACTGAACATCGAGTCAGTCTGGGATTACATGAAAAGACAGAAGCAATTGAGACAGCCTAAATAGATAGAAGAACCGTGGCGAATACTCCAAGAAGCTTGGAACATCCTATCTGCCAACAACCAAGAAAACTGTGTCCAGGTGTATTGGGGCTTTTTAAAGGCAAAGGTGGTCACACCAAATATTGATTTAGTTTTTTATGTTTACTGGACTTTGTATGATGTTAATTGATAAATGAAAACTATTTATGTCATTATCTTTGAAGACATCCTCACTATGCAACATTTTTCACAAGTGCCTAAAACTTTTGCACAGTACTGTATATATATTTTTTCTTTATTATTATTATTTGTTTTACATTTTTAAAAATCCCAAAACTTTATTTCCAGGTTTTTAAAAAAGTGGTCTCAGACTTCTGGAGCTCACTGTACTATCTGAAATGCAGCTTTTGCTATTTCAGTCTCATTGTTGGAGTTCAAAAAGCTCTCAAATATACTCATTGGATTTTGAAGAACAAATGCTAGTCAATTATTCAGTCTGTTTGTGCTGTCAAAAGATGACCATGGAAGAGCATGAAGAGCAAGTTTAAAGTGGTTGCTGTAAATCTAAATGTGAATTGCTTTGACTTCTACTCTCATAAGCTCCAGAACAATCTCATAAGGGAAGTCCACTTGTTCCCAAAATTCTCTCCGGAGTTTTTGGTTCGTCAACAGCACACAGGCAAGTGTTTGAGCCACCTGCACCTAATGTGATTAGAAACACAAAGAGGCATTACTCCAATGCCACTTCCTGTTTGTATCTCATTTATGGCGACAGCTACAAATTACTTTGACTTGCAGAGATTCATGTGATTTTAAAAGCTCTAATAATGTAGAAACAGCCTTTTCTTGGTAAATAATCTTTTGACTATTTTTATGTGCAGTGAGTGCCACTCCTGCAACCACAAAACTAAGGGTTTGTCATGTGCACTGTAACACAAAACATTTTACACCATAGAGATGGAGGAAGTGCGAGATATTACCAATGCACAAAAAACCCAGGGCTTTGATGACACCAAGTAGGGTCTTCTGTATTGTTCGAGACCCTCGAAGCAAACACAACAAAGGTGGTACTCCTTTCTCCCTGCAAAAGCCATCCTGATGGGTACTACTGTCTCGGCTTAGAGCGATCATTGCTCGGCACCCTGAAAAACAACCAGATATGTCCAAATCAGTATTGATATGTCCAAATCAGTGTTGCTAGTGCTCTCAAAAACTGAAATGTTAACTAAATAACATTTGAATTAACTTGAATGGATAGTTCACTGGAAAATAAAAAAATCTGTCATCATTTACTCACCCTCAGGTTGTTCCAGACCCGTATGACTTTCTGCCATAGAAAACAACAGTATATGTTAGGCAGTATGTTTCTCTTTTATTGTATGGGAAAGAGCCATGTCAACATTGTTCAAAATTCTCCTGTTGTGTTCCACCAAAGAAAGCCATATGGGTTTGGAAAGACATGAGGGTAAGTAAATGACATCAGAGTTCTCATTTTTGACAAAAAAACAAAACAAATAACAGACAGATTGTTAAGCCTCTTTTCCACCATTGGGCCGAACAGTTCTCATCACAAAGCCAATCTGGGACAGTTGGCACGATTACAGTTTCTTTTTCCACTGTGGTGCAGTGAAATCAGGAGAATATCTGTAACAGATTCGTCTGCTGGCGACGGCGTGAGAGGTAAACATGGGAGCGAGTGCGGCGTGCTATGGAGGATGATCGCATGTTCCAGTTTTTAGGACTGCTTTTTCCCTTGTTTTACTCTGCTAACAAATAGCAAAAACACAGACCATGTCGCAAAAAGCAAAGTAAACTGAAAAAGGCGCAAGGTTTACCATCATTTGCTGAGGGCTTGTGTTTGCTACCGGACACGAACATGCAGAAAGGTAAAAGTTCCCAGACTAGATAGAAGGGTATTTGTTGACAAATAGTATATAAGTATTATATTAAAATAGTTTATGAGAATATATTGATGTATTTAGAGTTAATATGAGCTAGTAATCTACTTACCTGACAAAAAAGTTGTGTAGAAAAATAAATATAGGCCGCAGTACTAGTTAAACTGTCCTAATCAAATAATGAAGATACATTAAACGAGTCGCCACATACTAAAGCCATTTCACCAGCGTGGTTGAGTACGGTTAGCTAACCGTGCCAAGAATTATGGCCCGAGAATGGTTTATAATCATGCCGTGCCGAACTGTGCTCAAGTGGAAATGCTATTGTAACCGTTTCATACCATGCTCAGAACCGTTTGGCCCGACGGTGGAAAAGCGGCTTTAGTTCTCGTGGTCATTTTTGACCAGACACAGTACAGGTGATTTTTGTTGTTGTTTTTTATCATTTAAAAAAAAAAAAAAAGAAAGAAATTATAATATTTCTTCTTCCCTGAAGTAAAAACAATAAAAAATTATGCACTTCTTTTGGGATTTTATTTTATTTTCATATACTGTAAATTTCCCGATTTCACCATTCAATTGCATATGCAAATTAGCAAATTTATGCAAATTCACTACAGTAAAACCTACACTTCTATAATTTGAAACATGAAGAAAATATGAGAATGTGTCATGTATTCAGTGCAGACTGCTGTCATCTGGTGAAAAAGAAAAATAACATGACTTGAAAAATCATGTTATGAAAATAATAGCCAGTAAATGACAGCAGTGTTCTATGCAGCCACATACTGTGTAGTACATTTACATTTATTCATTTGGCAGACGCTTTTATCCTAAGCGACTTACAAAAGAGGAAAACATAAGCAAATCATCTTAAGGTGACAGTGGTATGAAAAGTGCCGTATTACAAAATTTCACTAGCATCAGAATAGTATTCAAAACAGAATAAAGGGCAACAGGAAAAATTTTTTTTTTTTAATGACTGGTTAAGTGCTCACGGAAAAGATGTGTTTTTAGTTGTTTTTTTAAGACAGAGAGTGAGTCAGCTTCACGGATGGAGTTGGGAAGGTCGTTCTCCAACGTGGTATGATGAAGCTGAAAGTCTGGGAAAGTGTTTTGGTGCCTCTTTGTGTTGGTACAACAAGGCGACGTTACTTAGCCGACCGCAGGCTTCTAGTGGGCGCGTAGCTCTGCATAAATGATTTTAGGTATGCTGGAGCAGACCCAGTGACTGTTCTGTATGCTAGCATCAGAGCCTTGAATTTGATACGTGCATCAACCGGCAGCCAGTGGAGAGAGACAAGGAGTGGTGTAACGTGCGCTCTCTTTGGTTCATTAAAGACCAGACGTGCTGCTGCATTCTGGATCATTTGCAGGGGTCTAATTGCACATGCAGGGAGGCCTGCAATGGGAGTGTTACAGTAGTCCAGTCTAGTTATGACAAGTGACTGAACAAGCAGTTGTTTGGCATATTCAGAGAGGAAGGGTCTTATCTTCCTGATATTGAAGAGTGTAAATCTACATGATCTTGCGGTCTTTGAGATGTGGTCTGTGAAATTTAGTCTGTTGTCAGTGGTTACCCCTAGATTTCTGACCGATTTGGAAGGTGTTATTGTAGTTGCACCCAGCTGCGCGGTGATGTTGTGTTCAACAGCAGGGTTGGCTGGAAAGACAAGGAGTTCAGTCTTGGCTGGGTTGAGTTGCAGGTGGTGTTCCTTCATCCAGGCCGAGATGTCTGCCAGGCAGGCAGAAATTCGAGCAGTCACTGTGGTGTCGTTGGGCTGGAAAGACAAGTAGAGTTGCGTGTCATCAGCTAGCAGTGGTAAGAGAAACCATGTGCCTGAATGATAGGTCCCAGTGATGTTGTGTATATAGAGAAGAGAAGTGGCCCAAGCACTGATCCCTGAGGTACCCCAGTAAGTAGCTGATGAGGCTTGGATACCTCACCTCTCCAGGCTACCTTGAAGGACCTACCTGAGAGATAGGAGTTAAACCAGTCAAGCACAGTTCCTGTGATGCCCAGCGAGGGGAAGGTAGAGAGTAAGATCTGATGGTTGACTGTGTCAAAGGCTGCGGAAAGGTCCAGCAGAATCAGGACGGATGATCTGGATTCAGCTCTCGCCTGTCTCAGCGATTCAGTGACAGCCAGCAGGGCAGTCTCAGTGGAGTGTCCACTTTTGAAACCTGACTGATTGTCATCCAGCAGCTTGTTCTGTGAGAGATAGGCAGAGATTTGATTGAAAACTGCCCTTTCAAGTGTTTTTGCCATGAATGGGATGAGAGAGACTGGTCTGTAGTGTTCTACTTGGGTGAGGTTAAGTGCGGGTTTCTTCAGCAGTGGGGTTACTCGAGCCTGCTTGAATGTAGAGGGAAAAGTGCCTGTAATTAGAGATGTGTTAATTATGTGTGTGAGTGCAGGTAGGATGGACAGAGAAATGGCCTGGAGAAGGTGAGAAGGAATGGGGTCAAGGGAACAGATGGTGGGGTGGTTGGAGAGGAGGAGTTTAGAGACCTCAGTGTCAGTCAGAGGAGAGAACAGAGACAGAAGAGTTGCATACAGGAGATGGGTGTTTGACAGGGTGTGGTGCTGAGAATGTATTGCTGATGGATGTAACCTTATTAGTAAAAAATGTGGCGAAGACATCTGCTGTCAGTGATGTGTCAGGTGGTGGAGGGGGAGGGCAGAGAAGTGTGTTGAATGTTCTAAACAAGCTGCGAGTGTCTGTGGTTCTGTTGATCTTGTTCTGGTAATAGGAGGTTTTTGCAGATTTAACGTTATCTGAAAAAGTTGCAAGCAGAGACTGATATTTACCTAGATCTGCTGGATCTTTATATTTCCGCCATCTTCTCTCAGCTGCCCTGAGGTCAGCCCGATGTTCACGAAGGATGTCAGACAGCCAGGGGCTGGGTGGTGTAGCATGTGCTGGCCTAGAGGAGATAGGACAGATGTTGTCTAGACAGGTTGTTAAAGTAGAGCTTAGTGTGTCTGTGGCAGTGTTTACATTAAGCGTGGTAAATACATTTAGTGTGGGAAGAGAGGTAGAGACAGCAGTGGAGAGGCGTGAGGGTGAAAGAGAACGGAGGTTATGGCGAAAGGAAACCAAAGGTGGAGACTGTTTTACTGTAGATGGGAGAGTCATGTTGAATTGAACAAAGCAGTGATCAGAGACATGTAAAGGAGTAACAAGAATATTTGAGTTGGTACAATTACGTGTAAAAATGAGGTCCAACTGGTTGCCTGATCTGTGAGTTGCTGTGTTGTGTAGTCTTTCCAAGTCAAATGAGGCCAGGAGAGTATTCAGTTCAGTGGCCTAGGGCTTGTCTTGGTGTATGTTGAAATCACCAAGAACCACAAGTGGCCTACCATCCTCCGGCAAGGAGGACAGCAGGACATCCAACTCCTCAAAGTTTGTCAGCTGACCTGGAGGGCGATAGATGACAACAACATGTATTTTTGTGGGTTGCATTGTAGTAATAGCATGGAATTCAAAACTAGTATTGTTACATAGTGAAGAGTGTGGTGAAAAAGTCCAGTTGTTATGAATGAGCAAACCTGTTCCCCCACCCCTACCGGTGTGTCGAGAGGTGTGAGAGAAGGAGAAGTTGTTGGAGAGAGCAGCAGGTGTTGCTGTATCCTCTGGACATATCCATGTTTCTGTCAGTGCCAGGATGCTGAGGGTGGACTGCATGGCAAAGGCTGGAATGAAGTCAGCTTTGTTCACAGCTGACTGGCAGTTCCAGAGCCCCACTGAGAAAGAGAGCGGAGCAGGTGCTGAAGTGCAAAGTGGCCGTAGGTTGTGTGGGTTGCGTTTGGTCTTGCATCGATATCGTGTAAATGGTCTGTAACAGATAACAGGGATGTGCTTGAAGGAATACGTTATTCGTGAAGTAGACATGTTAGTGTATAGAAGGAAAATAAGACAAGAGATACAATAACAAGGTACTTAAGTGCTATGGTGAGTGGCACCTTGTCGGTGCCCTTGCTCGGTGGACTCGCACAGGTAGACTCGCTGGTCTTTACACGAGGAGGGCTTTACACGAGGAGGGCTTTACATGAGGAGGGCTTTACACGAGGGCAACCACTTCCGCTTCCACGTTAGCATTCATGTCAAATATATACAGGATGATAACGAGCCGATCAATGAAAAAAGCAGGACAGGCCTTAATGCTACTTAGCACAACACATTTTTACACTAAAAACACTAAAGACACTAAAAACCATGATAGTTTTACACACACTGGACAACCAACGCTAAATCTAGCAGTGAATACCCTGGGACAAGTCAAAACAATATAGCACACACACACACCAACCCACGTTTAAGTGACGCGAGTTCAAGACAGTAAACAAACAGCACAAGTCTAGCAATGAATACCACTCTACAACAAAGTAAAACAATGAAATAAACACACTTACACGCAACTGCAGACTCCTGTAGATAGATCGCTTCTCCTAGTAATTCTGTAGTTTTTTTTCTGCACTGTGGCTGATTTATATATTGTATTTGACAAATAAAAATAAAAAAAAGCTCTGTTTTTTTAATCTTTCCCATTCATTTCCTATGGTCGGTCAATTTTGATGGGGAACAGCAAAGGTGTTGCTTTTTTTTTTTCGGCCACTTAGGCTTATACAATCAAGTCCAAATGTTTTGTGTGTGTGTGTGTGTGTGGGCGCGTTCAGATGGCAAATGGAGGAAAATGTTCTACGTCTTGTACCACTCGGATAAACAAGACCATTTTTATTACATCTGAGAAACTGATTTTGGTCAAAAATGACCAAACAGAATAAGAAGGTTAAATAAAAAAGTAAAAAACTAAAATAAAAATGTCCACAAAATAATTTTGCCTCCAAATAACAAAAACAATAAAAATGCCCCCAAATAGCAGTAACAATAGAAATTGAATGGCCTAAAACACATTTAATTGAAATTAATTAATAGATTAACTTTGGTAGCATTAAACTATTATGACTTAAACTAAAATAAAAACTAAACTGAAACCAGAAAACACACACACACACACACACACACACACACAAAACTAAAACAAACAGAGAGTGAAAACTAAACTGAAAGAACAAATTGAAAATAATATAGAAATAAAACTCAGGAAAAAATTTAGAACTATAATAACCCAGGTCTAGATAACATTCTCAAGAGGGCTGATAATTTGTTCCAATCATGTAACAATTCTAAAGTGAGGAAAGTTCTGTCTGAAAAAGATCTTTAGGGAACATTTGTTTGACGAAACATTTTAACAGATGATCCGTCGACACGAGCCAGACACCTGCCTGAAGAGGAAGCGCTCTTGGAACATACTGTGGTTTTGGAATCACTGCCTGCAATCAGGTCATACCGTAACACTAATAGCAATACAAGAGACTCTTGTAAGCAATGTTGACGGAGCACCCCAGTGGGGGAATAGCATTCCACTGCGCATGCCTTCCTGTCTTATTAATCTAACAGATCGGTACTGTCTCAAGGCAGAAAGTGCTGGCTCTTACCTGCTGGAACGGAGCTGTTCTGCCAGTAACAGGGAGAAAGCTCAGGCTTCCAAAGAGCAGTTAATCTGTTCAGTTTATCCAGTGTCTGTCAACACTTAGTCAATGGGAACTGTTTTTACTGCACTTCTTCTCTCTGGACGACAGATTTGCAGGGAAAGTGTTACTTGCATTCAAGAGTGACTCAAATGCTGCTCACCAGAATCCAAAATTAAAAGGATAATTCACTCCAAAATGAAAATTCAAACTCATATGACTTTATCTCTTCTGTGGAACACAAAAGGAAATGTTAGACCATATGTTAGACTTTTAAAGTAAAATCGAATAGTGACTGATGCTGTCATTCTGGCTAACATCTCCATTTGTGTTCCACAGAAGAAAGTCCAAAAAAATTTTTTTTATTTAACTAGGACATACAGTATTTGAAATGTTTCCTTATATTAATATTTCAGTTTCTCTTTCTGTATATCTGTTTTTCTCTGGGTTTCATATATTTGAAGTATTGCATTTTAGGGGTAATGAGTGAAAATGATGTCTTGTTAATTTTGATAAAGAGAAGAATAAATAAGAATAAAAATTGTAATTATATATTTGTGTTTAGAACATTCCAGTAATCATCTCTGATTATTTTCAACGTGGCAGTGTTGCTATTTTCAAAACTAATGGCTGTTAAACTTATCGCACATTTTGTCCCACATCTCAAGACTCACTGTGGTGATAGGGCAGCTAGAACTGGTGTGATGTCTGTATAATAAGAGCAAAATTTATGTTGCCATACCAACATATTGCATTTTGTCTGAAGAGGACAGAAGAAGGTCAAGGATGAGAGGGTAGCCCATCTGCTCTGCCATCAGTTTCTGCTGCTTCAGAGCTTCTCCAGCCAGGATCCAAAGAGACATTGCGCCCTGTTCCCGCACATCCACTTGGAATAACTTGACACAGAAGGTAAAGTTCAGAGAGCATCTAGATTTTACTGTGCCTAAGGTTGGCTTGGATAAGACCACTGACATGCTGTTTTATGCAGTACATAAAACCAGTGTCTGCCATCCAAGTTACTGTATAAAGATCAGTGGTTCTCAGCTGGTGTTATTTCAGAGGATTGCATTGTGTGGTGAATTATTGGCTGCCAAGAGTATGAAACTATCAAAATTCAAGAGGCGTTTAGAAACGAAAATTGTCCACTTTCCTATTCCACCTATGTTAAAGGGATAGTTCTCCCAAAAATGAAAATTCTCTCATTTACTCACCCTTATCCATTCCCAGATGTGTATGACTTTCTTTCTTCTGCTGAACACAAATGAAGATTTTTAGAAGAATATCTCAGCTCTGTAGGTCCATACAATGCAAGTTGAAGCTCCAAAAGCACATAAAGGCAGCATAAAAGTAATTTATACAATTCTAGTGGTTAAATCCATGTCTTCTGAAGTAATATGAAAGGTGTGGGTGAGAAACATATATTTTCAATATTTAAGTCCTTTTTTACTATAAATGTATACTTTTACTTCCACATTTGTTTTTGGCGATTCGAATTCTTCATGCATATCGCCACCTACTGGGCAGGGAGGATAATTTATAGTAAAAAAAAAGGACTTAAATATTTATCTGTTTCTCGCCCACACCTATAATATCACTTCAGAAGATATGGATTTAACCACTGGAGTTGTATGGATTACTATTTTGCTGCCTGTATGTGCTGTTTGGAGCTTCAAAGTTCTTGCCACAATTAAATTGCACTGAATGGGCCTACAGAGCTGAGATATTTTTTTTAGAAATCTTAATTTGTGTTCAATGGAACACATGTATATAGTCATATACATCTAGGATGGCTGAGGGTGAGTAAATGATGAGATGTTTGGGCGAACTATCCCTTTAACAACTTTGCATATTGTTGAGCTTTTTCAGTTCATGGTAATATTAAAATGAATCAATTTCAATGTTTGAATGTTTGAATGTTTGAAAGGACATTTTTGCTTACTTTAGTATAATAAAGAGTTTCTGTTCTTTGCTGGGTCACTGCTTGTTTAATGTAAAATCTGGTAAATATTGTGCTAAAGCTGTGATTACATTACATTTAAAAGTTATAAAAGATATCTGGCAGCTGACTGACTGAGGAAGGATTGCTGTATGGCAGGATTTTGGCTGGTTATAGATTCAAGCTCTTTGGCTGCTTTGACCTGAACAGATTTTTTCCTCTTTTGCAGGGTTTGCACTAGAGCACTGAGCGCTCCTGCTTCACAAATAAGCTCCTGTTCTCCCTGTGACCTCGGGCCAACTCTGCCAGGGCCAAGCAGGCCACTTCCTCCTCCTGTCACAAAAACACATCCTTTAAATGTCAAGAAACAATACAAATACAGAAAATGTCTTCCTAAATGTTTGAGATGATGTACCAAAAAAAGTTGATTTAAAGGAATAGGTCATCCAAAAATGAAAATTCTGTCATTATTTTCTCACCCTCATGTCGTTCCAAACCTGTATGCTGCTATTTTTTTCTGTAGAACACAACAACGAATCTTAATGAAGCTCTTTTACATACAAGGGAAGTTCAAAGTGACCATGGCGTTCAGGCAGTCCTCTGAAATCATATAATAGCTTAATGTGTGGAACAGACCAAAATTAACAGTGTCAATGCATCAATTTTGAATCAGGACATGATGACAAATGAGATTTAAGAGCTTCAGCGGAGGGGAGGGTTATCAGTGAATAACTGCTTAAATTGTGGTCGGTTTCTCACACAAAGCTATCGTATGGCTCCAGATGACTCAGAATATAACACACAGGTCATATGGACTAGTGTTATGGTGCTTTTATGGTGTGTTTTTTTGTTTTTGTTTTTTTTGGAGCTTGACAGCCATTGTTACTACAAAATGTCCTTATTTGGAGAAGAGCTGCGAGAACATTCTTCGAAAATTCAACTTTTGCATTCCAGAGAAAAATGACAGCTTTTGACAGCAGGGTGAGACAGTCTATGATTTGTTCACTTTTATTACTGCACATTTGCATCACCCTTCCCTGAGGGTAAACAGTACCAGAGCTAACAGACAGAAATTCCACGAGATATGGAATTCCTCTGGCATGTGCAACAGCAGTTTGGTTGCATGGACTTCTCACGCATAGTGCACAGATGCACCTGATGGCATTTACTAGCACATCTTGGAAGTCAGAGGTCAGTAACTTCACTACCAGGGCCACCCCACCCTGCACAAAAAATTAGAAGAATTTGTGCAAAAAAACAACACCAGACAGGGTTTTCACTGTGCATGTAAATGCTGTTTGTTTGAAAAAAGAACAAAGAAAAAAAAAAATATATATATATATATATTAACTGCAATGCAAAAAAACATTTTCTTACTCAGTATTTTTGTCTTGTTTTTAACTGAAATAAAAATGTTATCATCCTTAAAACAAGATAGGTTTATGCTTAAAAGGGGAAAAAATTTTAACTAACTTTTGTTACATTTTAGCTTCAAACAAGCGAATTGCCAAGGGGTAAGAAAAAATTCAAGACATATCCTATGAAAACAAGTCTTAATATCCTATGCAATTTTGCAAGTAAATGTATCTTGTTTTAAGGATGTTGAGATGGCTTACAGGAAAACAACAACATTTTTGTGTGAAGACAGGCCAGTGCGACATAGGTACAGCAGTTTTTGTCTTTAGGACTCACCAGTTGAGCAATAAGGGTTTGGTACTGCTCGTTTTGTCCTGCCAGGTCCCTAGTATCACAGCACAGCGAGAGAGCAGCTCTGGCTGTTGGCTGCAGAGGAGCTTTATCACCAACGGTACTGCATCATAATGTACCAGATCTTCGCAAACTTTCGCATTCACTGTCATGTGACAGAGCACAGATGCAACCATGCACCAAACCATCTGACTGTATGCACAAAGGAGGTGCACTAGGACGGGAATACCTGCAGTAGTGCAGAATTCAACTGTTACTTGGAAAAACTAGAAAAGTAAAGTTTGTCAACTTAGAATGTTGGCTTGCCAGAGGGAGGGAGAGATGGATGGATTGGATGGATAGGATGACAGACAGACAGACAGACTGATTGATTGATTGATTGATTGATTGTTTGATCATGACCTGCTTCCATGACATCCTCACTAAAGAGCCTCAAGGCACCTGAGGGCCATCTAACTGCCTGGAGACCTCGCTTTGAACCATCTCAACAGGAAAAAAAACTATGAAAATCAGGTGCTTCATTACCAGCACAGAGAGGTTTCATACAATCACACTAGGCTGATAGACTACAGTCCATTTGATCATATTAGTTGTAGACAAATATGAAAAAAATTTAAATGTTTTTTTTCTCCCCATTTTGTCCCCAATTTGGCATGCTTAATTTCCAATGTGCTATAAGTCCTTGTGGCGGCATAGTGACTCGCCTCAATCAGGGTGGCGGAAGACAAATCTCAGTTGCCTCTGTGTCTGAGACTGTCAATCTATGCATCTTATCACGTGGCTTGTTGAGTGTGTTACCGTGGAGACATAGCACGTGGAGGCTTCACGCTATTCTCAGCGGCATCCACGCACAACTCACCACACGCCCCACTGAGAGTGAACCATGTTATAGCGACCATGAGGAGGTTACCTCATGTGACTCTACCCTCCCTAGCAACCAGTCCAATTTGGTTGCTTAGGAGACCTGGCTGGAGTCACTCAGCACACCCTGGATTTGAACTCACAACTCCAGGGTTGGTAGTCAGCGTCTTTATTCGCTGAGCTACCCAGGCCCCCCATGTAAATATATTTTTAAAAGAATGAGTAGGACTGGATAGTGAAGGAAAAGTGCCCAGCATACAGTACATGAGAACTTGTTCTGTTCTGTTTAAAATGCATCCTAGTTGGATGTCTTATGAAGTTGAGGGAATTCCCATTGTATGGTGTAATTAAAGCAAATGGTGACTGAGGCTAACATTCTGTCTAACATCTCATTTTGTGTTCCACAGAAAAAAAGATTATTTGTGGGTGAACTATCCCTTTGCTTTCAGTTTGATATTGTTAATATTTCTACATTTATAAGAAGATATTAACTGTGAAGCTAGACATTGAAGGAAATCTGGAGGACTTCAGTATGCAATGTCATACCAACAAGAATCTTCCACACAGGAAGGCCGTCCAGGTTGAGCTGAATGAGGTGTCTAAGGACATCAGTGTGGAAGTAAAGTGCTGCCAGCTGGACAGTGTTATTGCCCTTGCTGTCTTCTTCTCTCCAGTTTTCCCTAATGGACAACAGGACACCTAGAGCCTTCACTGAACCCAAAGTTGCTGACAAAAGCAGTGGTGAACTTTGATACCTGCAAAACACTTATCATCTTGCATCTATGAAGAACATGTGATTCAGACCAAGATATTTCATGCTTATGAGCATTTCCTGAGTATGGTGATGAAATCCTATGATAATACTTAAAGGAATAGTTCACCTAAAAATGTAAGATTTCTCATCATTTACTCACCCTTATGCCATCCCAGATGTGTATGACTTTCTTTCATCTACTGAACTCAATTGAAGATTTTTAGAAGTATTTCTCAGCCCTTTTGGTCCATACAATGCAAGTGAATGGGTGCCAAAAATGTGAAGCTCCAAAAATCACATAAAGTCAGCATTAAAGTAATCCATAAGGCTCCAATGATTAAATCCATGTTTCAGAAGTGATATAACAGGTGTGGTTGAGAATCAGATAAATATTGAATTCCATTTTTATTATACATTTTCCTCCTTGTTCAGTCAGTCTCCACATTAAGGTTCACATTCACTTTCTTCTTCTTGTGTTTTTGGTGATCCACATTGTACAAGCATATTGCCCCCTATTGGGCAGGGAGAAGAATTTCTAGCAAGAAAGGACATAAATATTGATTTGTTTTAAACCCACACCAATCATGTCATGTCTGAAGTTATGGATTTAACCACTGGATTTGTATGGATTACTTTTAAGATGCCTTAATATGCTTTTTGGATCTTCAAAATTTTGGCACCCATTCACTTTGTGAATTTTCTTCTAAAAATCATAATTTGTGTTCTGCAGAAGAAAGAAAGTCATACACATCTGGGATGGCATGAGGGTGAGTAAATGATGAGAGTATTTAAATTTTTGGGTGAACTATCCCTTTAAAAACATGGTGACACTTTTTATAATAAGGTTTTACAGTATATGTTCACATTAGTTAATGCCATAGTTTACATGAACTAATAATGAACAATACTTACAACACTGTTTAATCTTGGTAAAAGTTCATTTCTATTTGTTAATACATATTACATATAATGCATTATATTTTATGCTATGATATGATATTAGTGCACAATACCAAAGGCATCAACTAATGTCAGCAGATGGAACCTTGTTTTAAAGTGTTACCAAAAACTTAACTATTCATCCCTTAAATTAATCTTTTGCTAAAATATGTCCCATACTCAGCAGTGGTCTTCATTTCCAGTAATGTAGAGTCTTTCTTGTATAGTGCTTGGATACATGCCATCTGGCCATAAAAGGCTGCAAAATGAATGGCCATCCAGCCTCTCTTGTCCACAAGTTTGTAGTCCGCTCGCTGTGCTAGAAGGCAGTTTAGAGACTCAAGGGAGCCGCACTGCACAGCAAGGTACACTGGTGTGAGGCCTAAAAAGACAGCAAATTAAACTTGTAACTTGCATTCAAAACAACTGAAAGAACAAATGATAAAATCCTACAAGAGGTAAATTTAGACTAGTACTAAGCAACTGCTTCAAGTACACTCTTTAAAAAAAAAGGTTCTTAAATGGTTCTTTGCAGCACCTTAGGTTCCACAAAGAACCTTCTTCTTGTCAAGAACCATTTTTTATGATGTAGGGTTCTTGATTTGAGTTACATGGTTCTTTGGAGATTAAAAACATTCTTTATGTTTCAGTATAGGTTCTTCAGTTCAGTGTATGGTTCTCTGAGGTATCATCTATGGTTTCATACTATACAGTACAGTATATTCTAGAAATAAGACATTAAGACGTGAATGCCATGCAAAATGGATGGTATGCATTTTTTGTCAATGTTGCCAATAGGACAACAGGAGATCCATACCAGTTCCTTCTATGAACTGATTTCCAGCACTGGATTTTCTTGATAACAAGACGAATCATAAGGACATGAAGATTTTTTAAATATTATTTTTAGGGTACAACGGGGCTAAAGACCTTCCGGGGTAAAAGGCACATTTGATTTTATTTCTCCCACAACACTAAATAGCAAAAAAACAGCACTTTCCTTAACACCTCTTTGTCACTATGCACTGCAAAATTTTCTTGATCCATGAGATAAATATGTGCAATGTCTAAAGGTTAATTTTGATGCAATTTCAACACATTTTAAATGATTTTTAAAATGTTGCAAATTTATGTAAGCTAATGAAAATCCCTGAAATTATTTATTTTGAGACAAAATACTTATTTATCATTTTCAGTTTTGTTCAAGGTGATTAAATCAAAAGTTTTACCATAACTCTCCAATACGTAAAAGAAAAGTTTTGGGGGTAAAAAGCCCCCCTGTTGCAGGGACTAAAGGCCCCCATAAAATACATTGTTTTTCTTAAGAGTTGAATAGATTTGTTATGAAGAATGTTTTAAGTGGGCCCAAATTGACTGATCTAATCACAGTGGAGATTCATTACATTATAGAATACTTGGGATGTTATGAAATGCCAAATGTGATTGCAGTTAACAGGAAATGATTAACGTTTATTTTGAATACGCGTTTTCTTCATTTGTTACTCAAAAAAAAAAAAAAGCATATTGCTGTCTTAAAATTATTTGCATTAGCTGACAAATGTTGCCCTATATCTATTGCCCATATATCTACACAACATCATTATAATCCTCCTGTGCCACCTTTTTTTTAAAACTGAATTTTAATCGAAACAACCTTCTGTTAATATTTCTTTTCACACAAATTATATTGCTTAGTCCCAGTCACCATTCACTTACACTGTATGGAAAATAGATGCAATGAAAGTGAATGGTGACTGAGGCTGACATTCTCCTTTTTATGTTCCACTGAAAACAGTAAGTTACATGAGTTTGTAACAACATGAGGGTGAGTAAATGATGACATCATTTTCATAATAAGGTGAACTATCCCTTTAAGTCCAAGTGTCGAAGTAAGGGTGGAAAGAGATCCTTAAACTAACTAACAGTAGAAGAAGTGAACCTCATAATATTTGCTTATTAACATTTGCTGATTAATCTTTCACTGGCTAACTGGATGATGATGTGCGATTGGTTATTGGCATGATGGAGAAGAGAGTGTCCCTGCTCATCCAGGACATGCAGATGAGAGGGAGAGTTCTTGCGACTTTGAGATAGAAACGTTGAGCAGAGTCCTCTCTCTGCAATTGCCTTCAGTCCAAATGGCACATTCTGATGAGTTACAAACACATTTCAGTGCTGAGACACAGAATGTATTTATGATGCTATTCAGACACCAAAGAATAAATAGATTGGCATTTATCACCTTGCGCTTAATAGCTTTTGTGTAACCAAATGTTTTCTTAAACTGCTCGTGTAGCTCGATGTCCGTCAAGGGCAGTCTCTTCCCTTCCCTTCCCAAAAGATCATCAGTTACAGAAATACTCAAACCAGCCCATCTGGCACCAACAATCATGCTACGCTCCAAATCACTGAGATCAAATTTTTCCCCCATTCTGATGGTTGATGTGAACATTAACTGAAGCTCCTGACCCATATTTGAATGATTTTATGCACTGCACTGCTGCCACACGATTGGCTGATTAGGTAATCACATGGATGATTGTTGGTGCCAGACGGGCTGGTTTGAGTATTTCTGTAACTGCTGATCTCCTGGGATTTTCACACACAACAGTCTCTAGAATTTTCTCAGAATGATGCCAAAAACAAAAAACATCCAGTGGGGGGCAGTTCTGAGGACGGAAATGCCTTGTTGATGAGAGAGGTCAACAGAGAATGGCCAGACTGGTTCAAAGTGACAGAGTCTACGGTAAGTCAGATAACCGCTCTGTATAATTGTGGTGAGAAGAATAGGTTGGCGCTGTTTTGGCGGCACGAGGGGGACCTAAACAATATTAGGCACGTGGTTTTAATGTTGTGGCTGATCTGTGTATATATACAGTATGCATATATGCTATGTATATATAAATCATGTATTAAAATTGTGTAACAACAAGTGTAATGACTGAATTACGTTTAATGAATATGCACACAAAATATTTCTTGTTTCATTGTGGCATGACAGAAAGCAAAGACTTCCAGTTTAGTAAGTGAATCAGTTTTCATTGAGTTCATTCAGTGAAGGATTCGTCAGACTGATTCAATCTAATAACTCGTGAGTTGGTGAGTTGTTTGGAGAAAATCATTGAAAGAACTAGCTTATAAGATTCATTCATTGGTTTTGAACGCAGAAGCCAGCAAACACATTGCAAGATAAATGCGTGCTGTTTAGGCATTTTTTTTTTTTTTTTTCACTGCCTCATTCTAACTGCAAAATCAAAACTTGGGTAAACTATAATTTCTTTAGTTGTGATGCTGGAGATTCAGCGGTAGGGAAAAACAAAGCAGAAAACACAGTCCAGAATAAACCCCATGCTGTTAAATCAATAGAGAATCAAGCAACAATATTGACCTCTGGGTTGGACAGCTTAAATAAACCATCTAAAACAGAACATTAACGTTAACATTAACGCAAAGAAACTAGTACTTTAAATTACAAACCCATTCAGTAAAAATAATAATTCTGGAAATAATCGAAAATGTATTACCTCAAATATTTATCCTTATACCGGTCCATGTTGTCATAATTGTCATGAGTGACTTGCACAAACTTCACAGTGGGATGGGTTGTCATGAAACTGTTGTAAAGACATGCGGTGCATTAGCTGACAGGCGTTAATCCACAAGCACTGAAAATTGCGCGTAATTAAAATAATTTCCACGGATGATGCAAGTTATAACATCCATGCAACTCCGCAAATTAAAATGTTTGTCTGCCCTGCTGTAGCTTAAAAGATCATACCGATGATGTAATAGGCTAAATCAACGTGAATATTTTTAAGCATTTATTTCCTCAAATCATCCCAGGCCACACTGGAGTCTTTGCGGGCCACATTTGGCCCGTGGGTCGCACGTTTGACACCCCTGTTCTAACTTGTTAAATTACGGACATATTAAATGTAAAAATTTTATTTTATCATCATTTTGGATACATTTTAGCTTTTTTTTTTTTTTTTTAAATATTGTCCATGTATTACATCAATAAATATGATTGTAACGGGCTTCACAGGATGGGCAAGGAGGAGGCGGGAACCGGCAGAACAGTTAACATAATTTTAATGACATAACTGAACTTAAACAAACATAAACACACAGACACACACACAACTTCAGGTGTCTCTCTCTCTCCACGTCTGCCGCTGTCTCCTCTCCATAAATATTCCCACCGCCCCTCACTGGAACGCGAGACCGGTGTGGCACACAAGTGGAACTCATTCACCACTTATCTTCCAGGCCTCGCTCTGCTCAGACGCCGCTTAGCCACGCCCTGCTCGCCACAATGATGTATTGACATTCCATATATTATATTGCATATATACAGTATATTGTTACATGTTTGTTGTTTACATGCCTAATTTGTATTATGTACAAGTATTTACTTAGATATCTAGAACAAGTGCTGAAATGGTATTGTCTCTTTAAGACCAGTGGCAGGGACTTATATCATGAGAAAAAGTATTGTGATATATCGATATTTGTTTGTATCAACACAGCCCAGCTATGGATCTTAGCAAGGATGTAACCAAATATTCAAGATTGGAGGATTAAAGATAAAATTTTAAACTTCTATTAAAAGGCCCATGATAAACCACTAATTTGAAAATTGGGGGGATGTCTATGGTGGTTACAGCCCAGCATTTAAAACTAACTGCAGGGTGCAGTGTGAAAACTGAAATCAAGTTGAGAAGAATGTGCCCTATGTCATCTCACCTTCATTTCCTCAGTGACGTCATCCAGGGCAGGAGTCCCTACATCAAATTCTATCCCTCCATGAAGATGAAAATATTGATCCTGCTGGTATGGAAAATTTTTGCAAGCAAATTCTGGTCCGAGAAGATGTGGAGGTAGTTCTTGCTCTGTTTTCAGCTTGTCCTCTTTGAAATAAACCATTTTTCTGTTCATTAAAAGTCAGTGCAATAAAATATGTATCAGGTTACCAAGCAGCAAATGGCAATCAAAACAAGGGGTTTTCAAACTGAGGTCAGGGTACCCCCAGCCGCGAGGGGGTGCTAGGGGGTCTATGGAAAATGTTGGAGAAAAATAGTGTTCATAAATTAAAAACAATATATATATATTTAATTATATTTACTGAATTTTACATAATACATTTCAGTTTCTCTTTAGATTTTTACATGTAACATTACTCAAATATTGTGTAGAAAAGAAGAAACACTGTCAACTTAACGCAAAGTAGGCTAAATATTTTCCAGACAATATTTTAATAATTTATTTTTGCTTTAAAACAAAAACAATATAAAAGCCAATTTCCAATCTCCACTTTCACATTCACATTCTTCTTATTTTGTTTTTGGCGATTCGCATTGTTCCTGCATATCGCCACCTACTGTGCGGGGAGGAGAATTTATAGTAAAAAAGGACTTAAACATTCTGTTTCTCACCCACACCAACCATTTCGCTTAGGAAGACATGGATTTAACCACTGGAGTCATATGGGTTATTTCTCTGCTGCCCTTATGTGCTCTTTGGAGCAGAAAAACTGAAATATTCTTCTAAAAATCTTTGTTTGTGTTCAGCAGAAGAAAGAAAGTCGCACATATCTGGGATGGCATGAGGGTGAGTAAATGATGAAAGAATGTTCATTTCTGGGTGAACTAACCCTTTAACATCACAAATAAATTTGTTCTCAAACAGTTTAAATTGGACTTTATACATCCTATATTTCACAACAGTGGTCTCTTGTAAGGCAGTCATCACATTTGGGGGTCCTTAGCATTAAAAAGTTTGAAAACCCCTGATCAAAACAACACAATGCAAACCTGATAAAGGTGGGAGCACTGCAACAGATTAGGAATCAATTAGGGGCACCAGGAAAGTGATGAGTTTCAGGTAAGCAAGATCTCTGGAGACTTCAGCACTCCTCCCAAGGTGCTTTCTCGCTAGTTTAATATGGCCAGCCAGTCTTTTCTGCAGCCTCTGGTGGGTGGCTAGATCAATTTGTCGTCTGTGAGTCTAACCACATTGGAAAGGTTATGAGTCCCGTCAAACACAAACAAATTTTGGTGCTGGTGGACAGAGGTGAGGTAGGCGCTCAACTTAATCAGGATGTTCTCTGAGTATTGTGAGAAGAGGTTCTACTCTTCTGCACTGTTGGGCTCATAGGTTGGGTCTACATCAATGTCCTCCTGATAAATGCCCTGATAACATGGATCATATGTCCATGAAACCTGGTCAGATCGATCGATAGATAGATAGATGGTTCTCCATAACTCTGAGAAGCGCACGTTTCTCTCTAGAAGTGCAACTCCCATGCCAGAGAGATTTTATTGTGTAATCTATGTTTATTAGAATCTGCCCAACTTTTGTATCATAATATGCTGGTGGTAACTGGCACGTGGAGCTCTGGTCATAGTTGGGTACAAGAGTGATAACTGGAACCTGGTAAAAAACCATGAATTCCCACAGTCAGCTCTCTCACAATCTGATGAACAACTCTGTAGTCCAGGGGCAAACATGAGTCAAAGTGTGCAAGAATTATTATGTTGGGATCCAAGATGTTCCTCATTTGTCTGATGATGCCTGGAGGTGAATCCACAGTGAGGCTGTGTTCTTCACCACTGAACAACAAGCTACAGGTGGTCAGACTAAGCGGTTCTTGCAATTCCCTGCAGTCATATTTCTGCAGTAAAGCTCTTGCATTTGTCTGAGCGGCCAGCACGGCGTGAATATCTCTGACACAGCTCTGATTTGATGGGAAAGCAATGCTGTACAAGTCCTCCATGTTTTTTTTTTTTTTTTTTTTTTTTTGCATCCTTATTATTTTTATTATGTATTTTTAAAATATTTTATTTATAACCGTTTTTATACAAACATAAAACAGATCAAAGTCTCACAAATTGTATACAAAAAGTATGCTATACATAAAATAAACACACAAAGAAGAAATAGAAGAAAAAAAACCCCACCCGAACACGCACCAGATACAGTGAAAAATATATACCTTAAATAAAGCCATACTTAATCAAACCATTAAAAATGGAGTGAAGGAATAAAAGAGTGAAGTTATCCATATTACATAAGTGCCCAAGCAAATTTCAACTCTTAAAAATATACCTAAGGAAGGGGCCCCAGATTTTAGAAGCATCGACCTTAGAAAAACGAATCCTTTCGAGCTTGAGGGTTTCTCCATGGTTTAATACAAAACTTCATCAGCTCTCGGAGAAAGTTAACATGAGATCGTAATATTAAACAATAGGCAACTGAAAATAATATTAAATCATCATTCTCTTTCTAAAAGATCAGTAAGGTTCCTAATTAAATACTGCGTTGCCTCGTTAAATGTATAGTTTTGAACAGCGTTGAGCTTGGCCAGGGCCGTAGCTAACGGGGTGAAAGGTGGAAACGATTCTAGGGGCCCACAGGTCCAGGGGGCCCACAACAAATTTTAAACTGTATTTTTTTTTTTATACAAAAGGGGCCCAGACCAATATACAGCCCAGAATTTTTTGCTAAGGCCCTGAACTTGGCAACCAAAGACACACATCGACGGCTTTGCAAGGCCTCAGAACAATCACTAGATGGTGTTGTTGCACGACTTCACGGTCACGACGTAAAGAGCACAGCACGCAAGCTATTGAATATTAATTTAATTACGCACGCGTTGCTTCGTAAGGGGCCGTTCACACCGAAATGTTTTTCCGTCCGTCCGCGCTGTTCTTCAATTGTTTTCATCACTAGACTTTGACTTTTCCGTTGCGTTTTTATACGCGTGTCATGTTAAAAAAATAAATAAATAAATAAAAATAAAAAATAAAACGTTCGTGACATTTATAAATGTTATTATTCCGAACCTATACTGATCTGATTGGTATATTGGTTTTAAACTGGCATTGATCTGCGGCGCTGCGTGTGAAAAGTGGAACAGTTTTTAACTTTATACAGCGTCTTGTAACTCTGAAAAACAGAAAATACGCCCGTCTGGCGCATATTACTCAAACCATCAACTAATAAACAGCGCAAACGGAACGCAAAAACGCGACCTGTGGGAATGCCCTCTTCCTGTTGCGTTGCGTAATTAATATTCATAAGTTAAGTAGCATTCGCGCGCAGGACACGTGGTCCGCTTTGATACAGCGCATGTCTGGGTCCAGCCAGAGACGTACATCAACCTTTGCCCAGAAAAGAAAGCACTCGATTATTTACTTGGTCCAAGCGAAAGACCCTGGCAACCTAACACTTTCAGATTTCAGTCGATTCATTCTACAGTACATGCTGAATGCTGTAGTCACTTTAACTTTGAGCTGACAATGAAAGCAGTCATTTTAGCTGCAGGTTATGGAACAAGATTACAGAGGGATGTCGAAAATGATACGACGGGGAATTTTAGGCATCTGGGCGGCATTGCCAAGCCATTGCTTCCCGTTGGTCCACGTGCCCTTATCTCACATTGGGTACTGGCATTGACCAAAACAGGATGTGTGGACACAATTTATGTAGTTGTGAGTTCAGAGTGACTTTATATATATATATATATATATATATATATATATATATATATATATATATATATATATATATATATATATACACACACTGTATATGACTATTGTGCTTTTGCAATCATACTTTTGTACTTGTGTGATTATTATGCACAAAAAATATGCAGATTTACAAATGCACCTTGTATTAAACAGACAAATGACCTTTACCATGAAGCATTCCAGCAGTGGGCTCAAGAGTTTCCCAATGTTAAAATCCTAAATGACGGCACAAGAAGAAATGAGGTGAGCACACCTTCATGGTAATGGACCAATTATGAAAATAATTGATTATGAATATAACTATGACTTTAACTCCTTTTCAATTGCCTCTGCAGGACAGACATGGTGCTGTTGCTTGTCTTCAGTTGACGGTCAAGCTCTGTGCTGTGGATGATAACTTACTAGTTATTGGAGGGTATGACCATCATCCTATTCAATAAGGCACTGTTTCCATGGCTATATGGTCACAAATGTTGTGATGTTTAATTGTTTGCAGTGACACTTTATTCAAAGAGGATTTCAGCCTAAGGAAATTCACAGCAAATTTTTCTGACGTGCAAAATAAAGACAAAGAAAGCAATTTGGTGCTGTCATACCAATGCAAAGATGAGGGTGAGTGTATTCAAAATGATCTACAAGGCAGTAAAATAATAGTACTATTTTAAATGCATTATGATGTAATTTCCACTCTTAAGTACTCTATTTGTCTGCTTAGAAACATCTAAGTATGGGATTTTGGAGTTGGATGAGGACCTTAAAGTACAGTGTATGAAGGAAAAGCCTCTCTCAAGTGATACAGATTCACGGAATGCAGTACGTTTTCCCTCGTATTGAAAGTTAAGGATACTTCTGTATCATCTACAACAGAAATTTCATATGGGTTTCATTCCTTTTTGCAGTGTCCTTGCTTTTACTTATTTTCAAGGACTACTCTTCCTTTTTTGGACATCTTTCTCGATGAGAAGAAGGTACAGTTGATTAAAATCTATACTTCGATTTATTGTTCTATAATGTTACATTTTCTAATGTAAAGTTTCTCCATATAGAATGCACCCATTGAAGAACGGGATGCACCAGGGACCTTTCTGTCATGGCTCATATTAAGGTTACTAACTAATGGTTTGATTACAGGTGAAATTTGTAAGGCAGTGTGTTTACTCTTATTTAATTATATTAAATCACACCCTGTTTCATCTTAGGAAGCCTGTGTATGTTCACATGATATCTGGTCGATTTGATGTGGGGAATCTTCCATCATACATTGAATGTGACAAATACTTCAAGGACCAACTTCAAAATCCATCTGTTTATTTAATGTAATCCAAACAAGTACTTACAAAACTCTACACATATGAAAATGATGTTAAAAATAAAACTGTATATTGCGATTTTGTTGTGCTTTCAGCAGGGTGAATTGCTGATACAAATGGGTTAATTTGTATTATATCCCAAAACCAGTAATGAGTTAAGCAGTGTAGATGGAATTTTCAAATGTAGCAGTTTATTTGTATTAAAACAACTTTTTGAGAATTATTGTTGTATAAGAAACAACAGTCATTTCAGAATATTAAATTACACAGTGACAAGTCTTTTGCACTTATCGGAGGCCTTCTCGTGGTGTTCCTCTAACTTGGCGATTCTGGAGCCAAACTGCATAGCTCGCTTAGGTAATAGAGCAGAGAGACCCAATCCTAACTCAACAGCTATTAACCGGAGTAACAGCTTTTCTCCAACTCCCCTGGGTAGAGACAAGTCAGCCTTTTCCCACACAGGTAGGCCGTTAAGGAAATTGACTACATCTTCGTCCAAGTATGGGAATCTGAGTAAAAAATAAATACATTTACTATGTATTATTTACATGCATTATTCTCAATGTTATAGCATAACCTTCATAAACTTAAAAGGAATTCTTCACCCAAAAAGTAAAACTCTCAAGGTGCGTCCCAAACCGCACACTTCTGCAATATCCTAAGTCATTTTGTAGTGTCAGTAGTGCGAGTAGTATGTTTACACTGAAAATGCAACAAAAAGAAATGTACTTTAAGTATCCGGATGATGCACATTTTCAACTGTCAAAACGGAGTGTGGAATGTTGGACACTTTGTGCACTCGGAGCTCACAGCTTGCGGAAGGGGCGGAGTTACCTGGCTGCATTGCTGGTCTAGCAAATCAGTTGTAAGCAACTGCAAGCAAGTTGTAGCAGCTAGTGCAACTTTTGTGAAGACAGCACCATGCATATGTAAGTTGAATGCTGTACCATCACACCTCGCTGTGTGAATATGTATGTTGTTTGAGAAACAAGTGTTGAACTGAGGTCCGCTAATGCGCTAAAGCTAGCGGCAACACATCATGTGCGCTTGAAACGTCACTTCCGTCAGCTGTTAAATGGCGAATGCTTCCATGTAGTAACAAACCGTTAAAGTGTTCCATTTGGGATGATACTGCACTCCGAATATTCATACACTACACGTTTAAGTGCATAGTATATTTTGTAAGTGCACAGTGTATTGTGTGTCATTTGGGACACAGCTTCAATATTTATTTACTTACTACAAAACCGAAAAGAAGTTTTGAAGAATCTTTGCTCTTTTCCATTCAACAACTGTTCATAGTGACCACAGTTGTCAAGCTCCATAAAGAACCAAAAACAAAGACTTGCACATATTCCAAGTATTCTGAAGCCATTCAAAAGCTTTTTGATGAACAGACCAATATCAATTTTCACTGAGAATCTTCCCCTCGGCCAAACCCTCCCCTCATGATCTTATTCAGATTAAAAACTTGCTGCCATAATGCATCAGATTTAAAAACATTAACAAAATTGCACAGGTTTTTGCAATGTGTTGCAAGTGAAAACAGTGCAGCAGTAGGAATATGTTGGACGTAAAATGAGAATTGGAAACGGTGTGCTGCAGCAGGGGGTAAGATTTTTTGTGAAAAACTACCTAAATTTTGTCACACAAAGCATACTTTGAATATTACATTTGAGTCACATGAACTATTTATGGTGTTTTTTTTTCCTATTAGGAGCTTTTCAGTAGAGTTAGATATATCGGTTTAACATATTAATCGGTGCTGATAGTTGCTTTTTTAGGACTATTGGTTATAAAAATCTATGCCGATAGTTTTTGGTTTTTATACTTCCGTTTTCCTTTGGTGCTGGAGGATTCAAAAGTTAGAACAGCTTGGTTCCACAGTAAAACAGCGGCCTCTAGAGGTCAAATTAAAACAATCACTCACACCTCATGGTTAAATGCTATATCTAAATGAGTTATCACTGACAATAGTCATCTATATTTTTAACCTTCAATCTATAATTTGTTATTTTTATTAGATAATCAAGTGTTCTAAATTGATGCAAGGGCATGCAAAGAAAATTGTTACTATATTGAAACATGCCCCTGTCAGCACATTCATTGTGTCTCCAACTTCATATCTAGTGAATAATAATAAACCTTATTCATCATCAGACCTCATCTGGTTAAACATATGTATACAAAACTCTTCATCTGATGAATATATAGGCTATAAAAAGCCTAATTTGGTTAATACTTAACTATCGATCTTTGTAACAGAGCCAAATCTACATCCTTTCAAAAATTAGAGACCCTAGTGGGTTTGGTCTTGTTTATGGTTAAAAGTCCTGTGTTTTGTACCAACTCTTCATTTTATTTTATTATGTTATTATTGGGATTTTGGTTGAACAATAAACTGCATCTGTTTTTGTTTTTTTGTCATTGGTGACTCTTGTAGCCTCTATGTCTATGCAAATTACGGTAAAAAAAAAAGACTTAAAGGTGCACTCAGTATTTTTTTCCTCCATTAAAAAAGTTTTACTCCTAAAGAAATTAATTGTAATTTTAAAACATATGTATAAAATCATGACCACTCACATGAGATAAGGACTCTAGTCATATCAGTAGCCTTATAAAAGCTGTTTTATTCTACATGGGGGAGGGGTGCCCTCATGGGGGCTGCCATTTTAGACTCACATGACCAGCTGAAAACTACTCACTTACAGTAACCATCATTTTATTGGACACTTTCACTCTTGAAAATAAATCATGGCTGACTGTGAATAGTGAATTTCTACAATGGCATCTGCAACTGAAAACTTGATTTTGTATGATGCCGCATCCACACCACTAGGTGTCAATGTAAGTCCAAGATGACACCAGCAAAAAGTTACTGAGTGCACTTTTAAGAAAAATGTTAAAAACTTTATAATTTGATTTTTAAAACTTTTGGCAATTAATCGATTATCTGCCTTTTCCACCACCTTGGTTATTGGTCGATCTCTACTTCACAACCATGGTCATTATTAACTGTAATTTTTGGTGAATGTTTCCTTTAATCTAGATACTTATCACTCATATTTATCTGAAAAATGTAACTCTTGCCTGGCCTCTTTTCCATGGTCCCCGATGATTCTGTCATCCCTTCCAAGATTTCTTGAGGATATTCGGCCCAGTTCCATAGCCAGCTCTTTGACCAGCCCTTCCAGCCCAGAGGTTTTATACCGCACCCTGTGTCTGGAGTATCCAGCCAGCTGTTCGTCTGCCCCAATGCCAGTCAAAACCACCTGTGATCAAATAAATACCCAGTCTTTCCATGTACTCTGTTTTTACATCTGCAAGAAAACTCAATGTGAACAAAATAAAAACAAACCATCAGCAGTTACCTTTGCTTCTGATGTATAAAGCTCTTGTTCAGTGCCCTCATTTATGACACCAATTCCTCTAGCTGCAAACCAGACAGCGCATCCAAGGCTGTCATCCAGAACAGTTTCCAAAGGATGCACCAAATGACAGATGCGTTCCTGTCGCATTACTTTTAGCTCCTCTGGAGTTACGTTGATTGCAACAAAGTTCCACTTGCGCTTTGGACTGAGTTTTATTAGTTCTTGCAGGCCAGCTCTACCGGTGATTCTATCTGGCACATCGAAACAGTTCAATCTCTGCTGATCTGATGGTTGTGGTGTTTTATCTGCATTATTACCGTCTTTGTTCTTTGAGGACTTAGGAGGCACCTTTGCAACTTGCATTTTGAAAGCAACATTGAGCAGGTCAATGGGTTTGTCTGCAGGAACGTGCCTATCTGCAAGGGCCGCTAATATCATTGAATCAATTCCCCCAGAGAAAAGAATAGCAATATCAGCTTTGGTATGGTTTAAGGGAACAACCGATTGATCTTGACTTGCTAGATACAGTACTCTCTTACGAACCGCCTCACTGAGAACATCAATAAGCTTGTTAACCATTTCTCTCTTTGCTGGGTTTGTAAGAAGTTCCTTCAGATTTTCAACTGAGGTTTGGGAGGCATTCTGGTCTTGTTCAACAGTTCTAAGGGAGGAAATAGATGTGTTCATTGGACAAACAGCGGAGGTCAGGCAAAGTCCAGAAACGTTCCTGTTTACAGAGACGGAACTGGGAAGACCTTCCAATTTTAATTCCTGCGTATCATTTAGCTTGTCATCAAAGTGGAAAACCCATGGATAAAGTTCAAAAGTAAATGTACCCAACTGTGAAAAGTCCCTTAGGTCAAACCTGTAAACGTTAGGTGGTACTTCATGCCACTGGGATTCAATATTATCTTCTGCTGGCTGACAAGCAACTGATGCGAGTGTGAAATATGCTCTTTCAGGATCAAATTTCCAAAGCAGACTTCTTCTTCCAAAGAAGTCCCTCCCAAACCAGATACAGTGTTCTTCTTTTTGGTAGTAAATGAAGGCCCAGGGTCCCTTAAGTTGTGACAGTAAAGAAACTAAATCTGAGGTGCTCCGCATGCTTGACAGGTGATGGAGAACAACTTTAGTGTCATTTTCTACTTGCCCTACTGTCAGACCACCAAAAACCTCCCCGTTCCAGAGAAGCATATTCCCATTTTCATCTTGAAGAGGCTGAGGGGTCAAGCAACCCCTCATATGAAGCACATGGGCAGAGAAAAGAAGACTGGAATCTGAATTTGAGATTTTTTCTATGATGTCCTGGCTACAGCTGGGACCCCTGTTTTTAAGCTTTCTTCGCACATGCTCCTCCAGTGGATCATGCAGAGTGGTCAAACTGACCACACAGCATATCCCACACATTTTTCAGCAAAAATGTTTCCAACAGCACTATATGTCTTGATATTCTTTCCTCATATTATCCAGGTCCTCTGTAAGAGACAAGGTGAATTAAAACTGTTTTAGGAGGCACTCAAAAAGGTACAGTGGTATTATTTTTGAGTGAAACTTACTTCTGCAAGAGCTGAGGGTCTCTTCCTTGTCTGCCAGAAAGAATATATTGCTGTTGGGTTGCTGGGTGTAGACTCTCTGTAAGAGTAAGCACATGATGACCACAACATTATGATACTCTAGCAAATGATATATATTTATGTCTAGACATATGGGTCATTCTACTATTGCGGTGGCATTTCCATCTGAAATTTCTTCAGAATTTAAATTAGCCAATGCTACATTAAACCTACCATGCTATAGTGATTATTTTTTATCATATTTCTTATTTCATTTGAGGTCACACAAAATACTTGCAGAACAATTGTTTTTCATACAAGTGTTTTTTTTTTATATTTTTCGGTAACACCAGTTACATTAAAATTAAAGACAGTAGTTTTATGCTTTTTATTTAACTTTTTACTTAAATTTAAAATGGACCAAGCACAAAATGGCAAAACGTTAAGCTTTTAATGGTCTTAACCACAAATCATTGCTCAGGAAATTAGCAAGAACTGAATAAAGTAATTGATAAAGTAACTAAGTATGGGATAGTTTTCCCAGTCATGTGGGTAAACATGCGGACAGCATTTTGCAGAAAGAAGAGTCAATGTTGTTCCACTCAATGTTGATAGCTTCAAACAGTTGATGAGACCAAATATTCTCTATAGGGTTCAAATCTGGACTCTGACCAGGCCAAAACATGAGCCTGATGGACTTGTTCCCAAGCCACTTCTTGGTGGTCTTTGCAGTGTGGGCAGGAGCATTGTCTTGTTGAAAAATAATATTTGATCATTCCTCTTAAGAAAACAACTTTTCAATTGTGGGAAGCAAGCCTGTCTGCAATACTCTCCTGTACTCCAAAGCATTCATTGACTTTTTAGCAGCTCACCAGTACCAGCAGCTGAAAAGTCTCCCCACAACATGACACCTCTTCCTCCATGCTTCACTATGGTAGAGATGCATTCACTATTGTATTTCTCACCAGATCTTCGAAGATACCTCTCTGGAGCATCACCATGCAACTCAAATCATGATTCATCACTCCACACAACTGATGAACAACTCTGAATCAAACTTTCCATATTCTGACAAAAGTTTCATTCCGTCTTTGATGTTTTTATAAGACAGCAATGGCTTTTTAACACATCTTCTAGACACAAAATCTGCATTAAATAACCTTCTGTTTATTGTTCTTCTCGAAAGAGTCTTGTTTTCTGAGGTCTTGAATTCTGCTGACAGTTTTTGTAGGCTTATTTTCCTGTCTTTGAGATCTGTAAATTTCAGAAGGTGGTCATCCCTGCATGAAGAGGCTTTGGGCCTTCCAGATCCTTTCTTTCTGGTAACATCACCTGTTGTTTCAAAGTGTTGACCTATTATACTCTTAACAGCTGATAGAAAAATAGCAACCCGATCTCATGAAAATTTGTACATAATTTACGAGTTGGCTATTTCGTATGGTCTCGCACGCTGTTGTTTGCATAAACTCGTACGACTTCACGTGCAAATTCCCAGATGTCTAATGCGGAAGCGCGAGTTCCGCACACGAGGCGTTAAGGACATTTTTAATATTATGCCCATACCCAAACCCCTTATCTAAACTTAACCAATCAGTAGAGTGTGTAAACATGATAGGAAGCTGTTGTGTGTGACAGAAGCAAGTAATTGTTGCGTATGCAATCGCACGATATCATACGAATTAGCCAAATTTAGAAAAGTCGTACGAATCCTGACGATTTCGCCGTGAGAGTGTGTTGAAAAATAGGGATTTTCTCTGCCTTTAGGGTCTTGTAAATTTCAGAATTGCTACTGTTGGACTGACACAGACCAGCTATGTGGTTTATGACAGCAACCCCTGCATGATATTTTGCTTTTTTTTTGGAGAAGACTCCTTTACTCTACCTTGGGACTCACAACACTGCATACTGTAGATATGGGTTCCATTTATGAGCTTGTTATAAGGCCTTTGATGGGCTGCATCAGATGTGGCAGATCACCAACTAATGACTAATCCTTTAAGGAAAAAAAACCCATCCCATTAGATATTTTTGGAAACTTTTGTACAATTTTTATTTATTTTTTACTTTGAATTTTATATCAAACATTTAAATCATTATCGTGATTTTACCTTTGCATACAAGGAGACGGTATAAGTTTCCAGCTTTTTCCCCAAACAGTTCACTGCAGTAAAAGTTAATGATCAAATGGTGGCACAGAATGCACCAGGAGTACAGCTGTTTAATTCTTGCTAATTTCCTGACCAATAATTTGTTCTGGAGACCATTAAAAGCTTTAATGTTTTGCTATTTTGCTATTTTGGGCTTGGCCCATTTTTTTTGCCCAGGAGTGTACATCAAATGTATTATATTTCACACAAAAAAATATGTTACTTTTATTAGGCTACTTATTTGAAGGGGGGAAAAGTCTATCTTCATGCTAAAAGTTTCCAAATAAAACGAAAGGAAAATCAGTTATTATAAGATCATTAGAAGACTATTCCAAATAACAATTAAGAAGTCTTTTACATAAATGGTTTTCTATAGGACTTATGTTAATTTTGCCATCTAAAAGTGAGTGACAGCATCTCTTTGTATTTGTGGAATGACTCATATGCTAGAACGTCGACATACATACCCTGTGTTTCTTCAAATTGGACAACTCGTCGACTAAAATCTTTTGCTCTTTGATCTGTGGATGTATATAAACACTCATTAAAAACATAACTGATTAAGTAAACGAGCTAAAATGCTTGAACTGACCACAGTTATGAAGCGTTATGAAACGATTATAGTAAACCTTGTTGTTCAGTTCCTCTTTAGGTGTGCTCTCTTCTTGAGCTCCGGGTTCCGTTCGCTGGTTGTTTTTAGATGACATTTTTATATAAAAACTTTTCGGATGTTCCAGGGAAACATTTCCACGATTCCACAAGAATACATACGCGAAAGTACGTCGTCGCTTTGATTGTACGTCACGCAAGTGGGGGAGGGGCGTGATCTTGGCACGCCCCCTCCCCCATAAAAATGCCGTATGTCACACAGTTAGGTGTAAGAGTGAAAGAAAATGCAGTTTGATGATACCAAATAGGAGGCTGGCCTATTTGCCAAAAATAAATATAGCGGAATTATGTCGAAATCAGGAACTTTTGTGAGTTTTGCAAGGACATCTGCTCGCTCTCTCTCTCTCTCTCTCTCTCTCTCTCTCCCTTGAGATCCTGTAGCTATTTTAAAACATGACATTCGAACTGTATAACCTCTCATTCAAATATTTTGATGGCTTGAAACTGCAGAGCTGTTGACTCTCGAATGAAATACATTTAAAAAATGTGGTATATGTTTGTAATTAAATCTTTATGTGATTTCAGTGTCCAAAGTTCTGGAGGAAAGATGATGTTTCTGTTGGAGATGACCTACTTTTACTGTCTTATACTGTAAAAATGTATTAGTTCTATAGGTTACAAGAAGGATACAGTACAGCAAAGCTAAAGACCCCTGGGGTAAAAGGCACTTTTGATTAGTTTTTTCCACCCAATATTATAAATAGCAAAAAACAAAAAACACCACCACACTGACAAAGCACTAAATAGACTGATAGGTTGACAAAGGAGATTGCTGCAGAATATCTGTAGTGCAACAAATTGTTAACTGAGGGGAACTGACTTATTACAAAGTATGTGCAAACTGGGCCAAAACTGACCACAGTTTGTGAAATAGACCTGCGCTAACATTGTAGCTCCAAGATGTATACCATTCATGTACTAAAAGCAAAATAAGAGTTCTTATAAAATACTTGAGAGGAGAGGTTATGAAATGCCAAAAGTGCTAAAAATAATCTGAAAATTGTTTCACTATTTGCTTGTGGTTATTTTGAATAAGAGTATGCAAATGTTACTCAAACATTTTTGCTAAATCAAAAGTAAAGGATTTGTACTCCACTATTTACACTATTTCACTTTATACGCTTTAAATTATTTTTCAATCAATATTCAATGAAAATAAATAATTTTTTTGATTATTATATAATTTGGGACCAGAAAAAGTCAAATTATTATTAAAGGAATAGTTCACCCAAAGATGAACATTCTCTCATCATTTACTCACCCTCATGTCACCCAAGATGTGTATGACTTTCTTTTTTCTGCTGAACACAATCAAAGATTTTAAGAAGAAATTGTCAGCCCTGTTGGTAAATGGTGACCAGAACTTTAAAGCTCCAAACAGCACATAAAGGCAGCGTAAAAGTAATTCATACAACTCCAGTGTGTAAATTCATGTCTTCAGAAGTGATATGAGAGGTGTGAGTGAGAAACAGATCAATATTGAAGTCTTTTGTTACTATCAATCTCCACTTTCACTTTCACATTCTTCTTGTGTTTTTGGCAATTCACATTCTTCGTGCATATCTCCATCTAATGGGCAGGGAGGATAAGTTATAGTAAAAAAGGACTTAAATATTGATCTGTTTATCACCCACACCTATAAAATCACTTCAGAAGACATGGATTTAACCACTAGAGTTGAATGGATTACTTTTATGCTGCCTTTATGTGATTTTTGGAGCGTCAACATTTTGGCACCCATTCACTTGCATTGTGAGGACCTACAGAGCTGAAATATTCTTCTTAAAATCTTCGTTTGTGTTAAGCAGAAGAAAGAAAGTCACACATCTGGGATGGCATGAGGGTGTGTAAATGATGAGAGAATTTTTTTGGGTGAAACATACCTAACTATTAAGGGGGCTTAGGCCCCATTTTATCCTATTATCCGATCAAATACTGTAATTTTTGAAGTAATAGTCTGGCGTTGAACTTTGCTTTAAGGTTTGAATGAGACATGTGGGCACACTGGACATGCACTTATAGTAATTATTCAGATACTGAAACATCTGGATCTGGAAGTCATTTTAATAAATCTCTTTTCCTATAGTTTTTTCTATTTGTAACGACTGTTTTAAAATAGAACCATTTGATTTTTGTAATCATTCCTATTTTTAATACCAGTTAGAGCCCACTCTCCGGTTTCATAAACTTCTAACCTCATTCACGATATTGAAAACCTGCATTTACTGAATTACAATGTTTGTGTTTGTGGTCTGGTTGATTGTGCATTAGCCCCTGTGCTGTTTAACTCTGTTGAAATGTGTGGTCACCCATGAAAGGCTTAAGTGTTAAATCATTACAGTGTTTGTTTATGTGTTGCTGCCTGTAATATCACAACCACATGAGTTTGTTTGGGTTCAGTCATGATTTTAGCAATAAGTAATCCCAGTAGACTTCTGTATTGATTCTACACACCTGGATAATGATTGTATCCTTATCATTGGAAATTGTCAATGTCCAGGGTTAGTAAATGTATTTAAACAGTTGCACAGCTGAATTGTCAGTTCAAAGAAATAAAGTTACAACAAGCTGAATTTACTCAATTTAATCCAGATATAGACCACAAATATGCATTTTATTCCTGAAAACCATTATAAATTTGATTCTGTCTGAATACTGTTGCTGTGTTTAAATTAGTAGAAGTAGAATATGGGAAGGTCATGGGTAGGTCAGATACTGTCACTATATTGATGTTATGTGATTATGTGTTGTGTGTAAATTTAGATGTAAAGAATAAGAGCTAACAAGGTGTAGACCACATTGTGGTTTCATAAAACCACTAAACCACTGTAGTAAAACTATGAACAATACCAAGTCTGTGACTGGATGTTTCCATGTCTCAAATTTCTGTGAATTGGATGCTTCTGTGTTGCATGACTCAGCTTGAGTGC